>NC_072006.2:8150000-8775000 GCF_028885655.2 Pongo abelii | reverse complement strand
ATTCTCAATCATATGTGGGAGCTAAAAAACTTATCTCATGAACTTTACTCATGAAGTTTATCTCATGAAGATAGAGAGTAAAATGATAAGATACCAGAAGATGAGAAGGATGTGTGGGTGGGAGCGGGGGATGAAGAGAGGTTGGTTAATGGGTACAAACATACAGTTAGTTAGAGGGTACAAGTTCTAATTTTCAAAAGTAGAGTAGGGTGACTATAGTTAGCAACAATGTGTTGTATATTTCAATGTAACTAGAAGAGAGGACTGGAAAGGTTCCCAAAATGTACAAATGATAAATACTCAAGATGATGGATACCCCAAATACCCTGACTTGATCATTACACATTCATGCATGTAACGAAATTTTGCATGTGCCCCATAAATATGTATAATTTTATGTATCAATTTTTAAACAGAGGATGAAAGAGAAAAAAAGGAGGTGGCATTCATGAAAGAATTCAACTCTACTATACCTTGCTCTAAGGAGTCCAAAAAGAGACTCTCATGGCATGAATAGGGAGCCTCACTTGCTCCTTTCTCAGTCTTTTAAGCCATCCTTTGTAGTTTAATTTTGCCCAGTCTAAAAGTCAATCACCTAATTTCATCTAAATACCAGTTTCTTTCAAGAACTGGAACATAAAGCAGCATAAATTAATATTCTCTTAAAGCTAGCAGAGTTGGATCACTTGAAATCCATGACTTTGATGGTAAGCTCCTGGTAATGTGCAAAATATCAAACTCTGTAGAATTCAAGATTTAAAATCCTGCAGGATGGAAAACCATCTGTTCACAATGACCCTTACAGTGAAATTACATTGACTATTGCAAAGTAGTTTCATTTATGCCAGTCAGAAACTACGCTTTAGACACTGACTCTCAGTAGTTAGCAATCACCAACTCCAGTAATCATACAATATTTAATCATCAAAAGAAAAAGTAGTTTCAAGAAAGCAGAAATTATGCAAAGGTTAATTTCAGTTTGGATGAAAATTACATGGATGACTCACATAGAAAGCAATTTAAATATAAAAACAGCATAAATAAAATTGATATGAAATGCAACTTTAAAATCTGTAAACTAAACTTTTTGAATGATTATACTATAAATTAATCTGGCTTGCCACTGACGATGAAAATGTAATGGGAACTCAAAACTGGATTAACAGGTTATGTAGGCAGACCATGTCATTTTAGGTACTACAAGAATCAATTTTTCTTCATGTTATTAAGCTAATAGCCTGGAGGAAATGAAGATAGTGGGTTATGAATTCTAGCATTTCATACTTAAGCAATACTGCAAACACAAATAGTTCCTGAAAAGGCAAAATAAGAAAGCTAAGGGGACAACACATTCCTTAAAATATTGTTTCTCTATTTTATTTGGGAAATAGAGCCAAAAAATGCAGTGAAAGAGCTATAACAAAGGTTATGCCCCATGCTTGCATAGATAATTTTTAAAAACAGAGATGATCGTAACTCCCACATTGACATAGTGATTTATTTTTATTTTTATTTTTATTTTTTTGAGACTTTGTCACCCAGGCTGGAGTGCAGTGGCATGAACACAGATCACTGCAGCCTAAGCTTTCCAGGCTGAAGCAATCCTCCCGCCTCAGCCTCCCAAGTAATTGGGACTACGAGCATGTACGACCATGCCTGGCTAATTTTTGTAGTTTATGTACAGACAGGGTTTTGCCATGCTGCCCAGACTGGTCTCAAATTTCCACGCTCAAGCTATCCTCCTGGCTTGGCCACCCAAAGCGGCATGAGCCACTGCACCCAGCTAATTAATGTAGTCATTGTAAATTAAAAACTGATATTTATAATTAAATATTAAGATAAGAAAATGATAGATAACTTTTATAGGCTGATTATTAATAATAGAAATTAATTCTGCTTGTTTCCACAGAAAAGGGTATCCTGAATTTTAAAAGTTTTCTAAAATGAGTTTAACCACAACAGAAAAAAAACTAATAAAACGTACTAAAATGCATTCCTAAAGAGGAAACAAATTTCCTATTTTAGGATTAAAAAAGCCAGGAACACATTTATCTTGACTTGTTTAAATAAAGCCAGACTAAAGGCTTAAAGCTGAATTAGGTGAAAGCTGATAATCCCTTTTAATCAGTCATGTCTGTGGATTCTCTAGTCAAATACTTCAAAAAGGCAAAAAGGTAAGTTTTGAAATTTGTGACATTCCTTATACCACAGATAATCAATCTATACGTGAAATAGCATACCGATGGGAAGGTATTTATAACAACATTTAATTATACAGAAAAAGCAAAATATACATGAAAAGATAAGACTTATAAAAGTAGAAATCTCGGAAGAAATTTTTAACTGATTTTTGAGCCAATTATTTTTCTCCAATTTGAATATTACAGATATATTTATGATTAAAATTTCAAATATACATTTATATATTTCACTTATGTTTCATATATATTTCAAATAAAGGTCTACATAAATGCATGTATATATGAGTTATATATATATATGTATCAGTTATTTTGATTAAGGAATGACTCTCACTAGGACTTTCGAGTCAAAACAAAGTACTCTTATTCTAACTCAAATTAACAGAGACTTCAACTATGAAACACACATCCAAGAGGCTTCCCCAAGGCTCCCTTCTTTTCTACCCAATGTTGAGTGCTGGTGAGATGCAAAGAAAAAAGCACTTAGTTCTCATCCTTAAGGAGCTCACATTCTGGCAGGGGAGAGTTTCATGTAAACAAATAATTATGACATGCATTATAAATGCTAAAATAGAGATTCACACATAGTGTTTCCAAAGATCAGAGTGAAATGAGTTATTATACAGGCTTCTGGCCCAAGGGAAGATGAACAGCTGCAGGCACAAAGGAATATGACACCAGAATTTCCAGGAACTACAGCAGAGCTCACTGATAAAATTTAAAAAGGTATTACTAGGCTGGGCGCGGTGGCTCATGCCTATAATCCCAGCACTTTGGGAGGCAGAGACGGGCGGATCACGAGGTCAAGAGGTCGAGACCATCCTGGCTAACATGGTGAAACCCCGTCTCTACTAAAAATACAAAAAAAAAAAAATTAGCCGGGCGTAGTGGCAGGCGCCTGTAGTCCCAGCTACTTGGGAGGCTGAGGCAGGAGAATGGCATGAACCCGGGAGGCGGAGCTTGCAATGATCCAAGATTGCGCCACTGCACTCCAGCCTGGGCGACAGAGTGAGACTCCGTCTCAAAAAAAAAAAAAGAAAGAAAGAAAAGATATTACTAAGTTACATACTGGACCTACTCCAGCAGGTTCCATTTTCAGTGCCCATGGAATTTCCCTTTGTTGCTGGTATTCTCCTTAGATAAAAAATTATGATTCAGCAACAAAAGCTGCCCAGTACACTCGTCAGGCACAATGAGAAAAGGACCCATGCAATGTTTCAAGTCAATACTGATGACATCAGTTCAAAATCAGACACAACCAAGTCATCGGCACCACGAGGAATGAAAAAAAGCCATTTATCTTTTAAAAGCCTTTTAAATATTTAGTAGATCTAACACTATTAAGAAATAACATAGCATCAGTTCAAAGTCTTGGGAAACGCCTGCACTTTCCTTTCAGTACTTGTGCATTTAAAATATTCCTACCACATTTTAGTGTTCTTCACAGAGCAGCTGACAAATCATTTCTCCAAACTGGCAAAGGGTGTTGAAATTAGAATTTAAAACAAGAGACAGCAGGAAAAATAAATGGGAGAGGAGTCTTCTTCCTTTCTGATACTACATAAATATATTGTTAAAACATTTGCTTCTTTTTGTTATATGAACCTGATTTAAAAATAACATACATAAAACTAAAATTTTGCAAAATGTTTTAAATGGCGTGGAGAATGTCTTTTAATCAAGGACTTTTTTTCTCATCTTAATATTATTATTTTCGCTTTTGCCAATTACAGAACATATATATCACATCTTTTCTGAAAATCACTCGTTGATCTCCTTGACCATTTTCCAGTTAATTATTTTCAGTTTTACACAATCAGAAAGCACTTGCTGAGGCATCTGTATTGTTTCCTTTGAGGATCAAAATAATAATGTTAATATGGTTTGTTCTCATTAATAGCTGCAACATTGGTTGTATCTGAAAAAAATCTTAATATGCTCTTGGAACTATAAAACCAGTACCCCCAGAAGGCCTCCAGGACCACAAAACAGCTGAAACTTTGGGCATCTTTCCCTCTCAGCGTTCCCAGATGGACTTCTCTTTCCATTGTTTCTTTACACTTTGAACATTCCTATTTTAATTGTACTAAAGCATGTAGGGTTACCTGACACCCACCAGGAAGGTTTTGCATTGGCTTTTTCTCTATATATACTCCTGCCACTGTTTTTATTTCTCACTCAAAAAGACTGTTTTCTTTTCAAGCAATCACACCTTACTACTAATGAAAGATTTGCTAAATTCATCACTCCTCCTCTTGCTATTCTTAGAACTTTCTTCTCAAACACTATGCTGGCACCAAGAAAACCCCAATGTACTTTCCTTGGTTTTCGTAACTATAACCTTAGCAGTACATTTCAATTCAATCAGAAAATGAAGAGTTGATTATTGACATCTATCTATAACAACATTTATATTTATGTTTTATCTATATCTACCCATTCATCCCAATTTAAATTTATGATCAAAGCAAATTTAGTTGTTTGGTTAACATTAAAAGGTTGTCAACACAGAATGGAAAGTTAATGTAAGCATACAATGATGAAAAACTGCTTAAAGATAGGTAAAAATGATCACATCGTGATAGAATCCATGAAAATGTTTTACCAACAGAAACACAAGAGTTTCCAAGATTATATATTAATGGTCATAACACAAGCATCAGTGCCTGGACTAATTGAAAATAAATAATACTAAAATAAAATTGTAGAGGAGGCCGGGCACGATGGTTCACGCCTGTAATCCCAGCACTTTGGGAGGCCAAGGTGGGTGGATCATCTGATGTCAGGAGTTCGAAACCAGCCTGGCCAACATGGCAAAACCCCGTCTCTACTAAAAATACAAAAATTAGCCAGGCATGGTGGCGCACATCTGTAATCCCAGCTACTCAAGAGGATGAGGCAGGAGAATTGCTTGAACCTGGGAAGTGGAGGGTGCAGTGAGCTGAGATCACGCCACTGCACTCCAGCCTGGGCAACAGAGCAAGACTCCATCTCAAAAAAAAAAAAAAATGTAGAGGAGAAAAAGGAACAGAATTTTAAAATACTAAAAATGCAATTATTGTTGACTGATTTAATTTATTCAAAGCACTAGAGAAATACTATTGTCAAATATGATAGACTAGATTGTGTTAACAGAATGATAAATTCTGCTTAATAGATCAGATATTTTAGTTGATTTTTAAAAAAGAAAACCACAAGACTTTTTAAAAATATTTTTTATTAAGCCAAAATATCTCTGAAACATGGAGAAATACACATAAAGTATGTAGCTTAGTTAATTAATGACTTAAAAATGAATGTTAAGATACAAGACAACAGGCTGCGCATGGTGGCTCACGCCTGTAATCCCAGCACTTTGGGGGGCCGAGGCGGGCAGATCATGAGGTCAGGAGATCGAGACCATCCTGGCTAACACAGTGAAACCCTGTCTCTACTAAAAATACAAAATATTAGCCGGGCGTGGTGGCGGGCACCTGCAATCTCAGCTCCTCGGGAGGCTGAGGCAGGAGAATGGCATGAACCCGGGGGGCAGAGCTTGCAGTGAGCTGAAATTGCGCCACTGCACTCCAGCCTGGGCCACAGAGCAAGACTCCGTCTCAAAAAAAAAAAAAAAAAAGATACAATACAACAAGGCCAATTACCACCTCTAATTATCAAAGTGATCCTAAAGCTATTATTCAAGATACTTAAATTTTTTATCCTGGAATCAGCTTTGGAGACAATACTTTTGGAAAACTGCCATATAACTAGACCATGTTTTTTTTTCTTTCAAAAATAATTACCATAAAATTGGTTACAATTATACTCAAAAACATGGGAATCTAAATCAAAATACAATACTTATAGGTAACATTCTTTACAGTAAGCAGCTGAGATCAGAGGGGGAAGGCACAGTTTTGTGGCTGAGTCTATGAAAACAATGTATTCTTTTCTCTATTTGCCTGGCTAACATTTCCATGCCAAATTCTTACCTGGGTCTCATAGCACAGGTTTCTAATTTTTATTAGGTTTTGGAATAAAACCTATGGACCTTCTGTAGTAGAACACACATAATACTATACACACAAAATCAGGACATCTGATTTGTTCATAGACATCTTTTCCTCGCCTCATTGTCACCCTCAAGCTAAGGTTTCACCATCTCAAGTCAAGAACTTACACAATATAGAAAAAAATCTATACTAGGCAGAACATCACTGAAATATCTTTAAAACTTACGCCCTTTAAGTGCATAATGTGTAATGTAAAATTTGACTAGCAGATACAAGATAGTACCAAAACATCTCAAATGATTTAACGTCTTTCCTCCACAACTCTTCTACTATCATGAAGTGACAGACAGCAGGCTAGATACAGAATTAGTGTATTTACTAGCACATTACTTCTTCTGTTCCTTTGGGAAGAAAGCTATCTGTAATTATTTGGTGCTGAATGATAAATACCGGCCTTATGCTTTTAAGAATATCATTCAGCAGAATTCTACACTACGTTGCTATTTTGAAAAGTTGACTTGCAGGAATCACTATCAGGCATGTAACCCCCAATCCTTGCCTGCTCTTCTGAAACAGAAGATATCCATGTTACCATTACATTTTCCTGTACTGGTAAATTCATAATCGACTAGATTCCTCATCATTGTTCTTATCTCTCTCTTTCCCATTCTTCTTTTTTATTACTAAATTTCCCTAACCAATAAAAAACTACTACCTTTTTATCTGAATTGATTCCAGCAAAGAAGTATTCTCTTTAAAAGAAAGCAGAAAGAAGATAAAAATCCAGAAGAGAAGAAGAAAATTCAGAAAGAAAAAAGAAAAATAAAATTCTGTATCTGTACTGATAAAAAATGAGAGATAATCAATCCCTTCTTCCTAATATTTTTGTATTATCTCTAGTTATTTACACTTAAAGTCTGCTGAGGGAAAAAGTACTGCTTGCGTTTAGAAGAAAGATAATAATTCCAAAAGTAAATGACTAACACTGACTTGCTTTTATATAACACTCACTATAACAATAGTATAGACTTTACTTTGATTATGGGATAAGATTTTTAAGGCATAGCTTGGCTTTTATTTATTAAATGTAAGCAATAGAACAGGTTACTAGAATAAGTTACATGACAATATCCACACAACTTTCTAATTCAAACCTCATGTAAGAACCCTATTTTTAATGTAGTCCTGCATCAGAATTATTAGTCTTTATAAAAACCATCTCCAACCTCATTTTTAACTTCTTTGAGCATAGTCAGTGAAGGGCAAGTGAGAAAATCAGAGGGTCCAGGAGAGAGAAAGAGAGAAGAAAAACGCTAAGAGGGAAGCAGAAAACTAGGGAGAAAAGGGAAGAGGTAAAAGAAGGGATGATGGGGGAAAGGTGGGGAGAGACAGAAAGGAAGAGAAATTATGTTTAGCTATTGATAGATAAGAGAAATAAATCAGTTTATAGACAAAATACATTTATATCTTAATACAGAAATACAATGTAAGGAGAAAACCATAGTGCTTTCCCAAACTTAGGGTTTGGGATTTGTCTGGGAAAAAAAAATACCAAGTTTTATTCTCTTTTTCAAGAGAAAAAAGACAATACTCTAAAACACTGTGAACCAGGAGGAAAACTTTATATTGACACATTCATTTAAAACTGGTCATTTTCATACAAGTGGCCAACAAACATATGTAAAAATGCACAACATCACTAATTATCAGAGAAATGCACATCAAAACCACAATGAGATACCATCTCACACCAGTCAGAACGGCTATTATTAAAAAGACAAAAAACAACACACATTGGCTGTAAGGCTATGGAGAAAAGAGAACACTTATACACTGTTAATGAGAATGTAAATTAGTTCAGCCACTGGGGAAAGCAGTTTGGAGATTTCTCAAAGAACTTAAAACTACCATTTGACCCACCAATCTCATTACTGGGTATATATCCAAGAGAAAATAAATGGTTCTACTGAAAAGACACACGCATATGAAGATTCACTGCAGCCCTATTCACCATAGCAAATCAACCTAGCTCCCCACCAATGGTGAATTAAATAAAGAAAATGTGGTACATATATACCATGGAATACTGCATGTCCATAAAAAAGAATGAAATCATGTTCTTTGAAGCAACATGGATTTAGCTAGAAACCATTATCCTAAGCGAATTAACACAGGAACGGAAAGCCAAATACTCCATGTTCTCACTTGTAAGTGGAAGCTAAACATTGGGTACTCACAGATATAAAGATGGCAACAGCAGACATTGGGGACTACTAGATGGGGAAGGTTGGGAAGGGACAAGGTCGAAAAACTAATTTGGGGGTACTATGCTCCATGCTTGGTGACAGAATCAGTTGCACCCCAAACCTTGGTGACTGAAACAGGAGCTAGGTACAGAGAGAGGTAGGGGAAGAAGAGTAGGAACAGCAGGAGAAGCACCTGAACAGTAGAAAAGTGTGCTATGTTAAGGAACCTCATACTTCTTACCACTGGCAATTGGGGGAAGGGGAGAGAAGAGATCAGCAAAAGAGGGACCTATTAACTACTTAGGAAGGAAGCTACACTGAGCACAAAGAAACTGAACAAAGAATCCAGAAGGCAAAAAGTATTTGCTGGATTGTGGGCATCTCTATCCACAGTTCAGGAGCTGAGAGAGGATAAAGGCTCTGGGTAAAAAATAAAATAAGTAAAATAAATTAAGTGAGAGGAAATGACGTTCTGCATAATACAACCACCAGCTTCTCTGCTTACATGAAAACCCTTCTCACCAAAGATGACTGGTTTGACAGAAAAGAAACTATGAAGAATGTGGTCCCAAAACATTAATCTTGAAAGAATATGTAACAATGCAGCTTCCTTGACTGTACAGAAACTGTCAAAGACTGACAAAAGTAAATCTGAAAGCCTGACAAGTGAAGAAGACCAAAATAATACAATAACATTATGAGGAAGTGACACCAAAAAAGATCCAATAAAATAAATCCTACAAAATCATTAAATTATGCAGTCATGTTCTTCAGATCCCAGTACACAAATGTCTTCCTAAGTAATTTACTAAATATGGTAAGATATCACAAAAATCCTCTTCAACTGCTTATTCACCAGCTTTGCTACTTACGTACTCTCATTCATACATTCTTCCCAAACATAAGTCCTGAATATCTGCTCATGCCAAGCACTAAGCCAGGCCCTGCTGATATCTACAGACCACACATATAAACAAAGGGTAGATAATCCATAATAACTCAAACATGAGTCAGTGGTAGTACCGAAATTCAGAAACTTTTGAAGCCTCAATTTAGCCAAGAAATTCAATTATCCTTCTACTATTACCTTAATTCTAATATCCAAGAGTAGTAAAATTTAAGTAATTTCAGATTCAATTTTTCTTATCTGGTGAATTTACTTATGAGTCATAAAAAGGTAAAAAATCAAATTCTTATTAAGAGAAGACTCAAAAGATCTAAAATTTCTAATAGCTTGAAGGGAAGAGCTTTTCACTATACATAAAGTCACTGTTTTTTTTAAACACTGTACTCGCATATAATATTTCCATTAAAAAGAAAAAAGAGTGAGATCAGCATGAGGGTTCTAAAAATAGGTTTAACAAAAAGAAATACAGCAAACCCCAAGTGCTCAGTGACTCTTTTTCAAATGATCTGAAGATCCACAACAGGTAGCAAGCATACATTTTCTAAAGCACAAGCCTGAATTTGTACTAACTGGAAGGCTCGAGTATGGGAAGTCTGTCCATGCACGCCACTACAGGCTCCAACTCTGAATTTCAGCATTCCTTGCTTTTCTATCTAAATTTACTCACATATTTTATAATGGATGCCAAAAAGAAATAACATAATACTTTCAACTGTCAGGTCTTCCCACTATTGTTAAACTACCTGAGGTCAAGTAATATATTATCATCTTTGTATCCCCATCCCCTAACATCATAACTGTCCCATAGCAAGAACTAGAGTATAATTTAAATAATGATGATAGTTAACATTAGGAGCTTACTACAGAAGTACCTGGCACTGCTTTATGTGCTTAGCATATATTATTTAATTTTCACAACTCAATGAGTTACTATTATTAATCTCATTTTACAGATAAGAAAACTGAGGCTCAACTTCTGTTGCTGAAGGAATGAATGGCAAGGAAAGAACATGGTCTTTGAATTCAAATAGAATCGAAGGAGTTTAAATCCTGATTATTACACACTATGCCACCTTGGGAAATGTATTTATCTATTCTGAACTTCAGTTTGCTCATCTATAAAAAAGAAGCAATATCTACATCATTGTGTTGCTGTGAAGATTCAATGTGATAACACCTGAAAGCACCTACCTCATTACCCGGTACATAAGAAGCCCTCACATGTTAGTCCTTCTTCCACCCCACTGCCCCTGGCTTCCCTTTTACCACTCGCCATACTACAGGAAAAGCAGACTGGAGATACTCTCACCCCCAGGAGGTCTCAAGCTTAGACTCACCTAGGGAACTTACTATATACATACAAAAGCCCTGGCCTATGTCAGGAAGCCTGCGCCATTGTGTTCTCTATTAGCTCTCCAGGTGACTGTGATAGATGGCAATGTTTGAGAAGCACTGCTCTATAAGCATTCTCTACTTAGCCACTTGACCCTCTACCTCCCGTCCAGCAAGGGACTTTAACCTCCTGATGTTTTGAAAAACTTGATGAACCTTCCATCATCTTATCAATCTAAAAGGCTGATAGGATGAAAGAAGTATCAATCTATCTTTTAGCATCAATCTAAAAGACTTCTCCACAATTTCCCTGATTTCTCCATCAGCAAAGAGAAAAGTAGGTGTTAAAGTAGGATTTCATAATTTCCAGAGGATAAAATATCAATCAGTGGATTCTACAGTGACATACACCAGCAACTGGATTGTGGAGCCTCTCTTCTTGTCCCTCTCTCCCTCCCTCCAATTAACTGCTGAATTCTACCCAAGCCTACAGCTAGCTAGAACAGAAGGAAACCTGATCCACACAAGCAGCAACCAGTGGAGAAGGGGCAGAACTAGAAAACAAATTTACACTTTTCACTCAGCTTATCAAGGCCAACCACGAAATCGCAGAGCAACCCGATACTGACAGAAATCTTTATTTATTTATTTATTTTTTCTGAGGCGGAGGTCTCGCTCTGTCGCACAGGATGGAGTGCAGTGGCGCCATCTCGGCTCACTGCAAGCTCCGCCTCCCGAGTTCACGCCATTCTCCTGCCTCAGCCTCTCCGAGTAGCTGGGACTATAGGCGCCCGCCACCACGCCCGGCTAATTTTTTGTATTTTTTGTAGAGACGGGGTTTCACCGTGTTAGCCAGGATGGTCTCGATCTTCTGACCTCGTGATCCGCCCGCCTCGGCCTCCCAAAGTGCTGGGATTACAGGCGCAAGCCACCGCGCCCGGCCACTTACAGAAATCTTTAAAGGGGATAAAACTGCAACCAGTCTTACAAAAAAAGGAACGGTTCAATAGAATACTGGTTTACATAAAACAATAGTCTCCCAGGCAGTGATTAAACAGACTTCCAATAAACTAATATGCACAAAACAATTATGTTAACATTATGTTAATTATTGATTTTAATTAACTGTTCAAATTTCAGAAGAGTTAATTGCCTTTTTGTTTTGGAAAATTTGTACATTTACAATAAATCTTTAGGAAGCCCAAACTCTCCATGAGGATTCTAGTAGAGAATTTAATTGTGAGAAAGAAGTAGAATAGCAATATTGTGTGTAGTTTTCAAATTAGTTAACTACTTTGTAAATATTATTCAACTATTGAAGCAAATAGTTTTGAGAAAGTGAAAAGAATTAAAGTTAGATTTCTGGAGATTCATGCTATTAAAGCTCTATTACCTAGGGCTTTACCAGTAAGAAAACACTAGAAAACTAGTGTTTCTGATATTCCCCAGTACATATCTTCTACCTAGTGATTTCAAGCATAATGATCACAAATGGAAGAGTCAATATTTTCTAAAAGATTTGTATTTCTTTAGAAATCTATGAAAAATAAACACAAATTAATTGAATCAATGTTTTCTGAACTCCAACTGTGGGCTGGGACATACACAAAATATAATCATGATGTTAACTAACATTTATTTATACCTACCACAAACACTAGACAAGGTTATAAATTCTTTGAGAAAAGAGGTGGGGCGGTTTAGAACATGCAGAAAAAGGCAAAAATAAAATAAAGTTAATTAGTTAATACAAAAAAACTGTGGTGAAACAAATCTATTCACCTGTGTTTTAAACTTCCTTTAAGCCTAGCACATAGCTTTAAAAAAAAAGCACATACAGTGCTTTTTTTGTAGAGATATATAGTAATTCATAATTAATGTATCTATACAAGGGAGAAGGCACTCATGGTTGCAGGGAAGATGTGGTAGGAAAACCTGGAGGAATTGGGGAAATCCAGAGGATATCTTCTCAACCAAAGGATAAGGCAAAGCCCTGGACAAAACCGTGATTATCTTTAAAGAAAAGGCAAGCAGTGGAAATGGAGCTGCAAGCTGAGATAGAGAGTGGCGAACATGATGAGCCCTGAGAGAAATCTACAGAAGCAAGGCATAGTCTGGAGGTGAAAAACTTCATGCAGTACAATGGGCAACACCCCCATAATTATGGACCACTAAAGCTGTGCATTATATACAAATAACATACCAGTGTAGTCTCTCCCCACCCTCAATCATCCTCACAAACAAAAAAATGCAGGCTGCTTCTAAAGGTCGCTGAAGGAATACACAATTTCCTCTTGTGTGGAGATGTAAAAAAATGACTGTTTAAGAATACTATAGAACTTAAAATTATAATTAACTGCAAATTCAATTATTTATTTTTTCTTTCCCTGGCTAGACCATAAGTGCTATAAGAATAGACAATAGGATCATACCTTCCTATGGCCAATATCTCACCCCAGTTCTGGACCAGGCAAATACATGCAGGTAATAAATATTAGTTGAATAAATGAAAAGTGAATCAATCCATATGTAAAAGGTAGGAGATCAATAAATGAACAGAAACAGGTTATGTGGAAGGTCAGACTGAGGGGATAAGAAAACCTAGAAGGTCAGACGGCCCGAAAAATATTCCAATACAAAACTAAAGGCTAACATACTTTTACCAAAAACTTAATTTACAAAAAGCAGTTATTGACAAATTTAGGTTTAGAATTAGAAGTAATATATTCTTTGTAATATCTATATTTCCACTTATGAAAAAATTTCAAAGTTTTTGCTTTTCTTTAGCATAGAAAAAATCTGTCTTTATATGCATTCCAATTATTTAAGACACTCAAATTTCCAAGAGCACAAGTAAAGAACATGAAAAAACAGGCTAATGGCATTCATTGGTATATGATCATTCACATCTATCTATGTACTGGGTTTTTCTCCCTAAAATCTCCTAAAAAATACGAGTTCATAAAAAACAAAGATAGAAAAAAAAAAGTCAATCAGATTAAAAGAGGGAAAAAAACCTTTGCCCAGTGTGAGGCTTGATTACCTTAATTATTTTGACTTTGAAAGGAAACAATGCAGAATTGAACTTTGTCCAGTCTTTCATCTATACATTTTTTAAAAAATAATGACATTGTGTTGTTCATAAGTCTTGTCTAATTATCTTAATTTCTTCAGAAATGTTTCATTTGGTAACTTTTCCAGCAAAATTACAATTTAAACATGCAGTTCAAAAAATCATAAGTCTCTTACTCATTTTAGTGTGAAGCGAGATTAATGGAAGATGCTCATTCCACAATGGCCTGAGCAGAAACTTGACATTTCAGAGTGTATGAACCAACATACACTTCTGCTATTCAATTAAAGAAAATGGTCAGAATGTCTTTACAATGAAATAAACACACTAAACCTTCTTGCATAGGTTTTTTTTTTCCTCCAAGCAAGTGGTCATCAAACAGGAATTCCACACATATCAGAAGATTTTGTAACCATTTCCACATTAAACAGAATTATCACATTGTGATAAAATGCTGACTCCACTGATGGATCCTGCTGGTCAGTGATTTCATCATTTTATCAAGCATGTGAAGGCTATTATCTTCAAGCTGAATGTTGCTACAAGGTGGTTACACAAACAATGTTTGCTTAAAGACAGTGTTATCTGGAGAAATAAGTCTCTTTTCTAAAGTAAGGTAAGGCATTTCCCAAGATTTCTCACTAAACAGCCCAGGCTTCTGACAAACTCTCTATAAAAGTGTAGAAACAAGTACCCTTTCAAGGAAAACTACAGATTAATACATACATTGAAAACAATGTACAAAGCCAACATCACATGGTCATGCTAATAAATTCATTTTGGTTATTTGTTTAAGCTTCCCACTAATCAAATTTTCTAGGATGATTACCATCAAGAGATGAGTTCAATTTTAGAAAAAAAGAATGATGAAAGACATGAAAAGTTTTCTTAATTATATAAAGCAAGATTAGTCTGCCAGAAATACTGCCCTATTATACTTCTTTTGTGTGTGTGCATGCATGTACACCCACACTCTAAGACTTTAAATCAATCTATGCTCTTTTCATAATTCTTACTACATAGACATAAGTATCTCTTTTAAGCCACAAATGAATAGAAAGTGATCTTTTATGAATAGAATCTCAGATAATATTTATTCATAATGACAGAGTATTTGGTTATAGGAAAAATTTATATTCTATAGAAAATATTAATATTTTATAGAAGTTTATCAAGCCTATGTGCATTTTTAATGATTAATTCCAAATTCATCAGGAACTTAGCACCAAAGATGCAAGTACTAAAAGCAGTAGCAAGTTTAACAAAATGCTATTGATACCAAATTTTTTAAGGCAATCAATTTGGTGACATACTAATTTCTTATGTAGCAAAATAATAAGTGTGGTGGCAGCATCATAATGCTTGACAACATACAGCTCGGGCATCTAGGCACTCTGCTAACAAGCCAGACACGCTAGCTCCTTCATTTACACAAGGACACAAATGAGCAGGAAAGGATGGTACAACACAAAAAGAAAATAACTTGGGAGCTCAGGCAGTTGCCCAGGTGATGGTAAAGCGCCAAGCTGAAAAACCTGTGGTCACTAAGCAGCCGCAAAGACAATAAAGAGATTCCCATTCAGCTTCACAGCAGCTGCAGTAAGTTCAGACTGGTGGAATCACAGCACACCCTGGTGACAAAAACGAGTTACCTCTGGCTGGCCTGATAGCCACTGAAGCACCAAGGCCACCACCTAACACTTCTTCAAATCTTCCTGAGAAAAACTAAAAACACGGTGAATAAACTTGCACTATTAGGAAAAAAAGGGAAACTAAAAGAGATTTTATATAATATAAATTCTAATACTACTTTCAAAGCATCTGGCTTAGTGGCTTACCAGCAATGTGACCTTAGGCAAGTTTTTAGATTGTCTGTGCCTCAATTTCACATTGGGAATATTTTTTTAAGTTCTCACCTTACAGGATACCATACAGATCAAATAAAGACAATATTTGAAACATGCTTAGAACAGGACGTGGCACACAGAAAACATTGTATGTATTCATTCATGAATAAATATGAATTCAATGTAGACATATAATTTTTTAAGCTGAAAAGGAATAATAATATTAAAAGTTATAATGTACTGAGTGCTTGCTATGTGCCCTCCTCTGTACTCTTTACATACATGATGCCCTTTAATCTTTTTTTTTTTTTTTTTTTTTTCTGAGATGGAGTTTCACTATTGTTGCCCAGGCTGGAGTGCAATGGCTCAGTCTCGGCTCACTGCAACCTCTGCCTCCCAGGTTCAAGCAATTCTCCTGCCTCCGCCTCCCGAGTAGCTGGGATTACAGGCATGCGCCACTACACCCAGCTAATTTTGTATTTTTTGTAGAGATGGGGTTTCACCATGTTGGACAGGCTGGTCCCGAACTCCTAACCTCAGATGATCCACCCGCCTCAGCCTCCCAAATTGCTGGGATTACAGGCGTGAGCCACTGCACCCAGCCGCCCTTTAATCTTTATAACAAATGTGCATTATAGGTGTTATCTCCTTTTATAGATGAAGAAAGGCAAATGTTAAGACCAAAACAAAACTAGCAAGTGGCAGAGCTAAGATTCAAACACAGATATTTCTGACTCCAAAACCTATGCTTTTAACCGTACTGCACCATAGAGAAAACTGGTTTTACCCATCTGTTCCTATTTTATGGATGAGGAAACTGAAGTGTCTTAGATAAAGCCCCGCAGGTAGCTAATGGATAAATGAGGAATTAAGGTGTCTTCGCCTATTACAAGCAGATACCTCTCTGTTCCAAATGACTAAATAGGTGTAAAATTCCATTGCCACTGGAATAGTCTCTTGAATCACTCAGGATTAGAATTAGTCTAAGGATATCTGCCCTACCCAACACAACACACTGAAGCATATGCTACAGTAAATCAGGAAACAGAAGAGATTTTTCACTTAAGGTAGCGGAAGGCAGGAAGGTCAGGTATCCTGAATGACTCTCTAATATGATCAACTTCATCACAGTAACTGCCAAGTGTAATGCCAAAATGTGGTAAATTTCAACTTTGTTTTTCCAAGATAGAAGGAAAGATCCATATAGAGGGCTAGATAGGGTACAGGAGCCCACCAGCTGCCTCTCTCTTGGCTGATACCACTGATAATCATTTCGAAAATAAAGAGCTCTCTGGCAGGTGCATTTTCCCTGAGTATGCCCAGGCTTGACAATGAAAGGAAAACCAGCCAGCTCCCACCCACAGGTGTTGGTTGGAAGTCATTTGGCCGCAGCTGGCGCTGAGGTACACACAAGCTCTATCCTACCACCCTCTGAAGCAAAAAAAGAAAAAAGAAAGTTGATACTTTAAAACATTAAGACTAAAAAGATACGGGTATATGTATATTAAAAATACAGGGTTCATCTGCAAGATGTGTAACAATTATAGGCAGAGCTCTCACACCCTATGTAAACATTAACCCCTTTCTAGTTGTATGAATCAGGCCAAATCAAATGCTACGTTCAGAGTCAAGATAAGAATATTGGTTTGGGAACTTTCTTACAACTATATCTTCAGGCATTTGTTTATAGAACTAATAATAGAAAAAACTACCTCTTCACATTAAAAAGTTTATCATTTACATGTTTTTATAGTGTAATGAAAACAGTGATCATTCCTTAAAAACAGTAAATGCAAATTCATATTCTGAACATCTACTCTGTAAGAAAGCCAGAATTTACCTAGAAATGGTCAAAATCCTAGTAAATGACAAATCACTTTGCATGAATCATGTCACAGTATTTTTATTTCATTAAATCCCACCAAACTTAATATTTTATCAACTATAGGCATCTTCCTTACTACAGGTTGAGTGTCCCTTATCCAAAATGCTTGAGACAGAAGTGTTTTGAATTTTGATTTTTTTCAGATTTTTGGCATATTTGCATATATATAAAATGAGATATCTTGGGGATGGGACCCAAGTCTAAACACTTAATGCATTTTTTTATGTATATATATTATAAACAAAGCCTAAAGACAATTTTATTTTTTCTTTGAAGATGCTTTGTGTTGTGTGCCTACATTTTGACTGCGACCCTTCACATGAAGTCAGATGTGAAATTTTCTACTTATAGTGTCATGTTGGCGCTCAAAAACTTTCAGATTTGGAAGCTGGATTTTTGGATTGGGGATATTCAATCTGTAACTCAAAACTTTCTTTTAATATGCTGTGCATACGAAAACTGTTATAAAATATTCTATTTACTACTTCACAGATTTGATTAAATATTGTCCTTTATATCCTGTTTATCTCAAAATAGTAGAGCCTCAAACTTTACAGAAGTATTGAAATTATACCAATATTGCAAAAAATACAAATCAATAATGTCATCTTACAGCTTAAAAAATTGTTTACAATTTTTATTTCTACATAAAATATATAAGTATGGGGAAATTTCTTCATCCATAAAATAGGAAGAGATGAGTAAAACCAGTTTTCTCTATAGTGCAGTACAGTTAAAAACTTAGGTTTTGGAGTCAGAAATATCTGTGTTTGAATCTTAGCTCTGCTACTTGCTAGTTTTGTTTTGGTCTTAACATTTGCCTTTCTTCATCTATAAAAGGAGATAACACCTATGATGCATATTTGTTATAAAGATTAAAGGGCAGCTGGGCGAAATGGCTCACGCCTGTAATCCCAGCAATTTGGGAGGCTGAGGCGGGTGGATCATCTGAGGTCAGGAGTTTGAGACTATGTATAATGCCACACTCAAAAATATTCTAAACGATAAACAGGTAACATAATATTTATATTATTTTGCTGTGTTTATCATAAATGACTTCTCAGAATCAGTAAGCACATCTGATATTTTTTTTTTTGTTTTTAATGGAAAAGGTATTTTCTTCCTTTCTTTGTAGACAAAGCAATGAAATTATCCAGGAAAATTTATTTCTCATTACTCTTCTAAAATATAATCTTTATGTTTTCCTTCAGAACAGAAAAGTTTTTATAGCTTTATTGAAGTATAATTGACAAAATTTATACATATTTAAGGTGTACAAAATGTTTAGATATATGTATACATTGTGGAATGATTTCCACAATCAAACTAATTAGCACATCCCTAATCGCACATAGTTACCACGTGTGTATGTGTGTGGGTGTGTGTGTGTGTTCAGAAAACTTAAGATCTATTCTCTTAGCAAATTTCAAGTACATTCTTATTAACTATAGTCACCATACAATACATTAGGTTTCCAAAATTTATTTATAACTTAAAGCTTCTATGCTTTGACCAACAGCTTCCCATTTTCCCCCCACCCAGCCACTGGCAACCACTATTCCATGCTGTACATACTAAATTGCATGCTCTAAAATTTCTATGAGATCAACTATTTTAGATTCCACATATAAATGAGATCCTGCAGTATTTGTCATTATGTGCCTAAATTACTTCACTTAACATAATGTATTTCACTATTGTCACAAATAACAGAAATTTCCTTCTTTTTAAAGGCTGAATGATATTCCACTGCATATAAATAGCATATTTTCTGTATGCACTCATCCATCAATGGACATTTCAGTAGTTTCCATATCTTGGCTATTGTTAATAATGCTGCAATAAACCTGGAAGTACAAATATATTTTCAATGTGCTGATTTCATCTCCATCAGATGAGTCCCCAGAAATGGGATTGCTGGATCATATGGGAGTTCTATTTTTAATTTCTCAAGGAACCTCCATACTGTTTTCTTTCCATAATGGCTGTACCAACTTATATTCCCAACAACAATGTATAAGGTTCCCTTTTCTCCACATTGTCACCAACACTTGTTTTCTTTTGTCTCTTCTTTATAATAGCCATTCTAACAGGTATGCAGTGATATCTCACTGTGGTTTTGATTTGCATTTCCCTGATGACTGAGCACCTTGTAATATACCTATTGGCCAACTGTATGTGTCCTTTGGAAAACTGTCTATTCAGGTCCTTTGCCCATCTTTGGTGTTTTGTTTTTACTGAGTTGTACAAGTTTCTTATTTTTTATATTAATTCCTTATCAGATACATGATTTTTAAATATTTCTCCAATTCATAGGTTGCCTTTTCACTCTGCTATTTCCTTGCTTAGCAGAAACCTATTAGTTTAGTGTAGTCCCACTTGTTTATTCTTACTTTTATTGTCTGTGCTTTTGGTGTAATATCCCAAAAATCACTGCCAAAACTAATGTCATGGAGATTTTTCCCTATGTTATCTTCTAGGAGTTTCACAGTTTCAGGTCATATGCTCAAATATTTAATCCATTTTGAGTTGATTGTTGTATATGATGTAGGATAAGAATATTATTTCTCTCATTTTCATGGTGGATATAAAGTTTTCACGACATCATTTTTGAAAAAATTATCCTTTTTCCATTGTGTATTCAGGGTGCCTTTGTCAAACAATAATCACCTCTAGACCTGCCTTACAACAAATGCTAAAGGGAGTTCTTCGAGCTGAAACAAAAGGATGCTGGTTAGTAACGTGAAAACATATGAAAGTATAAAACTCACTGGATGAAGACCTTTATAATGCTGCACTTCCATTTAATGGATAGTAAATATATTTCCTTATAAGTCCTTATGACTTTCTTAATAACATTTTCTTATCTCTAGCTTACTCTGTTGTAAGAATAGAGTATGTAACACATATAACCTACAAAATACGTGTTAATCAACTGTTTATGTTAGCAATATGGCTGGAGGTCAACAGTAGGCTATTAGTAGTTAAATTTTCAAAGAGCCAAAAGTTATACACACATTTTCAACTGTGTAGAAGGTCTGTGCCCCTAACTCTTGCATTGCTTAAGAGTCAACTATACATCCCTTTTTTGTAATAAGCCTTTGAAATCCAGTGTGTATGTTACACTTAAAGCACATCTCAATGCATAATAGCTGTGTTTCAAGTGCTCAATAGCCATATGTGACTAGTGGTCACCAGTGAGCACCAAAAGGTCTAGCTATTAAGTGCTATGTTTGGGGATAGAGAATTATTATGATTTGGAGTGAATTCTGGGGGCAGATGGAATTTGAGTTGGGTCCTGAATGTCAAGGTTTAGAAAAATGGGGAAAGCATTTCTGGAAGAAATAGTGCAAGGGAAGAGAATAGGTTTGCTGGGGTAGACATTTGTTTTTAAAATTAATCATGTGCCTAGTACATAGCAAACACTGTGAAACTCAGCACACTATACACACAATCCTTACATCAATGCTTCTAAAACTTGAGCATCAGAATCACCTGAAAGGCAAAACACAATTTACTGTGACCCACCCTGAGTTTTTGAAGCAGTCGGTCTGAATTCCATTTCTAACAAATTTCTAGGTGGCGCTAATGCTGCTGGTCCAGGGACCGTACTTGGAGAACCGCTGCCTTACATTAACACTTCCTAGCAGATATTATCTCCATTTTATAGGTAAGAAAGTGAGGCTAAGAAAAACTAAAGAATTTAACAGAGATTGCATAGATAATATGTAGCAAGAACGTGATTCAAGTGCAAGTCTGGAATTTACATCTAGGTCTGTCTTGGCCTCCCAAAGTGCTAGGATTACAGGCGTGAACCACTGCCCCCGGCTAACTCCAGCTTTTTATTCCTCTATGAATTATTCTAAAACTTTCACATTTTTGTGCTTATATTTAAGTCTATGATCCATTTTGAGTTTTTTTTTAATAAAATAACACTTGGAAATGGAAATTTCTGAGTGCTGCTACTATATAGAAATAGGATTGACTTTTCTTTATTAATCTTGTATCCTGAGACCTTGCTAAGCTCACTTATTTGTTCTAGCAGCATTTTTTGTATAATCCTTAGAATTTTCTACATAGAAGATCATGTCATTTGTAGATAAAGACTATTTTACTTATGTCTTTCCATTCTGCCTTTTATTTATTTTTCTTCCTTTATTACATTGGCTAGGACCAGCATAATGTTGAATTGAAATGGTGAGCATGGACATTCTTACATTGTTTCCAATCTAAGGGAGAAAGCATTCAGTCTTTCATCAAGTACAATGTTAACTGAAAGTTTTTCAGAGATATCCCTAAAGTTCCCTTCTAATTTGCACTGATAAAGAGAATGACACAAATTCACATCAGTGGTAGGGAATCTTAAGTTCCCTTCTAATACTAGATTTCTGAGTTTTTGTCATGAGCAAATAGTGAATTTTGTCAACCACTTTTCCTGTATTTATTGAAAGGAATATATGGTTTTTCTTTTTTTAGAGACAGAGTCTTGCTCTGTCACCCAAGCTGGAGTGTAGTGGTGCAATCACAGCTCATTGCAACCTTGAGCTCCTGGGCTCAAGTGATCTTCCCACCTCAGCCTCTCCAATAGCAGAGACTACAGGTGCATGTTCCACCATGCCCAGCTAATTTATTAAAAAAAAAATTGTAGAGACAGAGTCTCCCTATGTTGCCCAGGCTGATCTCAAATTCCTGGCCTCAAGTGATTCTCCTATCTGAATCCTCCAAAGCACTGTGACATAGCACCTGGCTGGTTTTTAATTTTAAGCCTGATAATATGATTAATTACTCTGATTTTCAAATTTTAATCAATCTTAAATTCTTGGGATATTCTCTACTAGATCATGATTTATTATCCCTGTATATATTTCTGTATTTCACATACTAAAATTTTATAAAGAATGTGTATATCTATGTCCATGACAGATATTGGTATGGAGATTTCTTAAATACCTTTGGTGTCAGGTTTGAAAAGAATTCATGATGATGCTTATAGATTATGTAAATTACAAATCTAATCCCCATGTTTCTTGATACAGAAAGAATGAAGTTCTTTCATAAATAATACCAATTACAGAGTAAATGGGAATTTATATCATATACTAATTTTTCAAAAGTTATATGCAACCCTGAAATAATTAAACATAGTTGCTTTTAAAAATCCCCCATATTAAATTGTTTAACTTTGTTGCCATTACCAACAATTTTGTGTTTCTTAAATATTTAATGGAAATAGCTTCATGGTTATGTTATAAAGTGATTTCTCTCCTTTTGCAGCATGAAGATAATTTGAAAATCCCTATTCACTGACATGAATTTGTAGCTTTTTTTTTTTTTTCGACACGGAGTCTCGCTCTGTCGCCAGGCGGGAGTGCAGTAGCGCGATCTTGGCTCACTGCAACTTCCGACTTCCTGGTTCAAACGATTCTCCTGCCTCCGCCTCCTGAGTAACTGGGACTACATGCACGCGCCACCACGCCCAGCTAATTTTTGTATTTTTAGCAGAGACAGGATTTCACCATGTTGGCCAGGATGGTCTTGATCTCCTGAACTCATGATTTGTCCACCTCGGCCTCCCAAAGTGCTGGGATTACAGGCGTGAGCCACTGCGCCCAGCCATATCATTCTCTTTGTAAACGAAAAAGAGATTAATGTTGACCAGACTCTAGTTAAATAAAACAATATATTAGGCTCCTGTAGGTAGTGAAGATAAACCAATGCTTCTAAAATATCTTTCAGTGAAATAATAAGATCAAAGTGGTTAGGGGAATCATAAGCTTTTTAGCAATTTCCAAACTGTGTTGTAGGTATAAAGTCAGTTTTCAGAGTGCTAGAGTCAGAAAAGAAAGGTTCATATTAACATGTAAGATTCTGTCAGGAAGCAGACCGTGGCCTGACATAAAACCAGCTGCCAAGTGTTACTGAGATAAGATCATAAATAAGCTGTAGGTTCACAAAACTTCATAGTAAATGGTGAGTTCTCTGGGAAGCAGACCTCTAGACCAAGATTAGCAGGAGGTA
Source organism: Pongo abelii (assembly GCF_028885655.2). Lineage (NCBI taxonomy): Eukaryota > Metazoa > Chordata > Mammalia > Primates > Hominidae > Pongo > Pongo abelii. The sequence goes on along the minus strand of NC_072006.2, from coordinate 8,751,499 downwards.
TATTAAGGAGTACCTTTGGGATCAAACCTATGAAAAGGGAGGGGAATGAAACAGGTTTGGACAGAGGAAAAAGTTAAACTGTGATCCAAATCCACCAACAGTCTTGGCTGACCCCGCAGGGAACTCTGGAGTTAGAATGGCCCTTCAGAGTTGTCTCTAGCTGGGCCAAATAGATAGGACTCTGTATTTCCACAGCAATCAGTCACTGACTGTGGGCCATCCTGGGAAGAAGGGTTACCTTAGTTAGTCAAGTTGGCACCCTGCAGCTAAGAGAGTCCCTGAAGGGGCTGACAGCTGTGGGGTATCTGCCCATTGTATTCCCAGAAGTTGGGGCAACAAGCTTTCATAGAGGAGATATCTGAGTAGCACCACAGTATGCAAAATACAGATATATGAAAGAAAGACCTTAAACCATGCCAAAAACTTTAGTTAGATATGTGCTTATCAAGGTATACATAAGTTGTTCCTTCACTTTATTCACATCTCTGTACAAATGTCACCCATTCAGGACTTTTCCTAACAAACCTATCTGAAATGGTACCCCTTTACTGTGTTTTATTTTTTCATTATGCTTATCACTACCTGACATTTTAATATACATTTATTTGTTTATTGGGCATTATCTGTCACTCCCACTGGAATATAAGTTACAGGAAGTGAGCACCTTTACCTAGTTTACCTCTATGTCCCACTGTCTAGAACAATGTGGGAAAAATAACATATTTATAAACAATCAGAGTTAATATTTGTATTGGAAATGATCATGATTTGTCATCATTGATAACTCATTAACTATATTGTGGTTGAAATCAATATCAAAGGTTGTAAATTAGCCTAGGTTCCTGATGAGAAATGCAAAATGTCCAACTAAGAACTTTAAGGTAGGTCATTGTGATGGTTAATTTTATGTATCAACTTGACTGGGCCAAAAGGTGCCCAGACATTTGGGCAAACATTATTCAGGGTAATGGGATGGGCCTCATCCAATCAACTGATGTTTTGAATAAAACAAAAAGGCTAACAACCCTCCTCAGCTTGCCAACTGCATATCTCGTAACTAGTCAGCCTCCATAATCATGTGATCATGTGAGCCAGTTCCATACACACACACAGACACACACACGTACGTTATGTTTCTCTGGAGAACCCTGACTAATACAGTCATTTTACTTAAACAAGTTTCTGGCCAGGTGCAGTGCACTGCTCTTGCCTATAATCCCAACACTTTGGAAGACCAAGGCAGGAGGATCACTTGAAGCCAGGAGTTCGAGACCAGCCTGGGCAACAAAGCAACCCCAACTCTACAAATAAAAATAAAAATAATTAGCCAGGCACAGTGGCATGTGTTTGTAGTCCCAGCTACTCAGGAGGCTGAGAAAAGAGGATCGCTTGAGCCTGGGGGGTTCAAGGCTGAAGTGAGCTAAGATTGAGCCACTGCACTCCAGCCTGGGTGCCAGAGTAAAACTTTGCCTCTAAAAACAAGAAAGAAAAAGAAACAGATTTCTAACTATGAAAGTAAAGTACAAATAGAACCCTAAGTAATTAATATGTATTTTGTTATTCTCTGCAAAGAACATTAATCATTAGTTGGAATTTATCTTTCAAATGTGTTGCTGTTTATATGTATATCTGAGAAACAAAGGGTCCTGTAAAGTGCTCTGTCTCTTAACGAAATCCAAAGATCTAAAGAAAGAACTATAAAGTCTCCTATATATACGCCGGTAAGCCACATAGATTTCAGCATTTACTTAAAATTCAAAGGCTGTCAATAAAGTCAAAAGGGTCAGGCATGGTGGCTCATGCCTGTATGCCCAATGTTTTGGGAAGCCAAGGCAGGAGGATCGCTTGAGCCCAGTAGTTCAAGACCAACCTAGACAACATAGTGAGACCCTGTCTCAACAAAAAAAAATTTTTAATTAGCCAGGTATGATGGCACACACCTGTAGTCCTAGCTACTCTGGAGGCTGAGGTGGGAGAATCTTTTTTTTTTTTTTGGATAGAGTCTCGCTCTGTCGCCCAGGCTGGAGTGCAGTGGCGCGATCTTGGCTCACTGCAAGCTCCGCCTCCTGGGTTCACACCATTCTCCTGCCTCAGCCTTCCCAGCAGCTGGGACTACAGGCGCACACCACCACGCCCAGCTAATTTTTTGTATTTTTAGTAGAGACGGGGTTTCACCGTGTTAGCCAGGATGGTCTCGATCTCCTGACCTCATGATCCACCCGCCTCGGCCTCCCAAAGTGCTGGGATTACAGGCGTGAGACACCGCACGCGGCCGAGAATCTCTTAAGCCCTAGAGTTCAAGGCTGCAGTGAGCTATATGGTGCCATTGTATTCCAGCCTGAGTGACAGAGTGAGATCCTGTCTCTGAAAAAATTTTTTAAATTAAAAAAGCCAAAGGACATGAAACACACCATTATCCAAATGTATTACCCAAATATCTTCAAATGCTAAAAAGTAACTTTTGGATTAAAGGTCTCTTGGGAGTCTACATGCCTACACTCTCCTTCCATTAGTGTGAATAATCAAAAACTAACTGGATTTCAAGTGGAACATTTAAATTGACATCTTCTGATGTTATTTTATCCAAATTATTTTGAGATAAAGAAATGCTGCAGACAATTGTACCACTTCTTGTAAAGCTGCATTTAAATGACTCCTCATAAGCAAATGCCTATTTGACTTACATGAAAATACACACAAACTGATCTAACATATTTTGGATAAATGTAGATGGTTCTGCTATTTGATTGACTATTAATATATAAAGGCTATAAACTATATTTGTTTTAAATAAGAGAAATAAAAAAATATTTCATTTGAAACATGTTTCCACTTGGATTTTAAAAGCCAAACAGTTGTTTTCTCAAGCCAAACTTCAGAAAACAACTCTTTATCCCCCATTCAAGTGAAGAGTATACATTTTAAAGAAGTCATTATCCAATATGAAAACAGTTTTTAAAAAATCTTCCATAACCTGAGCAACATAGCCCAGGCAACTCTGTTTCTACTAAAAAATTCTTTAAAATTAGCCAGGTGTGGTGGCACGTTCCTGCAGTCCCAGCTATTCAGGAGGCAGAGGGAGGAAGAGCACTGGAACCCAAAAGTCCAAGGCTGCAGTAAGCTATGATTGAGCTACTTCAGTCTAGCTTGGGCAACAGAGCAAGATCCTATCTCAAAAAAAAAAAACAAAAACCCACAATTATTTCAAAGTTTCTATATTCACAGATCTTGAAGACAAAATTTAAACAAAACTTGTCCTTGAAATGAAATTCATCATTAGGAAGATTCTACTAATCTAAAATGTTCATAATTTATCTCCAAAAAATGACAAATTTATTCCAATTTGCTCTTATTTGAAAGGAGTATATTCTATTTAGCACCAAAAAATCCCGACTGTGAAGCCTTCTTTTCCCCAAAAATACTGATCAACAAGCCCTGCTTATGGGTTAATTATGAACTGCTAATATAGTGCTATTTCTCTTCAGGCCATTAAAATAGTGGGAATATGCTGCTATAATGAATTTTCCTATGCTAAAGGTAGATATTTTCTTTCTTTTTCTTTTTTTTCTTTCTTTTTTTTTTTTTTTTTTTGAGATGGAGTCTCACTTTGTTGCCTAGGCTGGAGTGCAGTGGTGCAATCTCGACTCACTGCAACCTCCACCTCCTGGGTTCAAGCAATTCTCTGCCTCAGCCTCCCGGGTAGCTGGGATTACAGGCTCCCGCCATCACGCCCAGCTAATTTTTCCATTTTTAGTAGAGATGGGGTTTCACCATCTTGGCCAGGCTTGTCTTGAACTCCTGACCTCAGGTGATCCACCCACCTTGGCCTCCCAAAGTGCTGGGATTACAGGTGTGAGCCACCGCGCCCGGCCTAGATATTTTCTTGGTTTAAAAACAAAAAATGTCCAACATTTTTCCTACTATTCTTGCCACACATATTTTTTATCAATTTTTTCCTCTGCTAATCAGACCCATTCATAAAAATGTAAGAAAATCTACCTCTTGGTAGATTTGGGTGACCCACTTTAACCGAGTCCCCATGGTAAGATTCTTGTAGACACAATGACATTGTCTTTCTCAGTTTGGTATATTTTATGAACACCGAATTACAGGCATACCTCAGAGATACTGCAGGTTCAGTTCCTGACCACTTTTATAAAACAAATATTGCAATAAAGCGAGTCACACAAATTTTTTGGTTTCCCAGTGCATATAAAATAATGTTTACACTAAACTGTAGTCTATTAAGTGTGCAATGACATTATGTCTAAAAACACAATGCACATAACTTACTTTAAAAAATACTTTATTGCCAAAACATGCTAACAATCATCTGAGTCCTCAGCAAGTCATAATTTTTTTGCTGGTAGAAGGTCTTGGCTTGATATTGATGGCTACTGACCGATCAAGGTAGTGGTTGCTAAAGGTTGGGTTTGCTGTGGTAATCTCTTAAATAAGACAATGAAATTTAAAACATCGATTTACTTCTTTTCATGAAAGATTTCTCTACAATATGTCATGCTATTTAATAGCATTTTACTCACAGTAGAACTTCTTTCAAATTTGCAGTCAATCCTCTCAAACCCTGCTCTGCTTTATCAACTAAGTTTATGTAATATTCCAAGTTCTATGTTGTCATTTCAACAATATTCACAGCATCTTCACCAGGACTAGATTCCATCTCAAGAAACTACTTTCTTTACTTATCCATAAGAAGCAACTCCTCATCAGTTCAAGTTTTATTGCAAGATTGAAATAATTCAGTTCATCTTCAGACTTTCACTTCTAATTCTAATACTCTTGCTATTTCCACGATATCTGCTATGACTTCCTCCACTGAAGCCTTGAACTTGGATGAACCTCGAAGTCATCCACAAGGGTTAGAATCAACTTCTTCCAAATTTCTGTTTGTGTTAATATTGTGACCTCCTTCCATGAATTACAAACGTTCTTAATGGCATCTAGAATGTTTACTTCTTTCTCTAGAACCTTTTCAATTACTTTGTCCATATCCATCAAAGGAAACACTATCTATGGCAATTATAGCCTTATAAAATATACTTCTTAGATAATAAAAGTTGAAATTATTCCTTGGTGCATGGGGTGAAGAACTGATGTTGTGTTAACATGACTGCTCTTTCTCCATCTTCATCAGAATTGTTGGGTAACTAGGTGCAACGTCAATGAAAAGTAATATTTTGAAAGGAATCTTTTTTTCTGAGCAGTTGGTCTCAAAAGTGGGCTTAAAATATTCAGTAAGCCATGCAACAAATTGATACGCTATCATCCAGGCGTTGTGATTCTGCTTATAGAACACAGACAGAGTAGATTCAGCATCAATATTAAGGGCCCTAGGATTTTGTAAATGTTGAATGAGCACTGGCTTCAACTTAGAGTCACCAGCTGCGTTAACCCCTACCAAGAGTGTCACTCTGTCCTTTGACACTTTAAGCCAAGCATTGATTTCTTCTCTCTAGCTATGAAAGTCTTAAATGGTATCATCTTCTAGTAAAAGGCTGTTTCATGTACACTGAAAATCTGTTGTTTATTGTAGCCACCTTCATCAATTATCTTAGCTAGGTCTTCTGGATAACTTGCCTCACGCTTCTACATCAGTACTTGCAGCTTCACCTTGCAGTTTTATGTTATGGACATAGCTTCTTTTCTTAAACCTCATAAACCTCTGGTAGCCTCAAACTTTCCTGTTATTATTATTTTTTTAGGTACAAGTGGAAAATACATTCCTTTTTATAAGGTTTTCTCCAATGTATTTCAATAATGAGGCATTTTGTTTTATTTTATTCCACTGCTGTTCATAGTTTGAACCCTACACAATCCCTTCCCTTTCATCTCAAAGGGAGCTCCTTTGTATACAGCCACACACTCATCATAGTATAAAAATGAGGTGGGATCTGCTCCCCAGTCTTCTTAGGACTTGGTTCCTTGTTGGGCTCTCCAGGGAAAGCATCAAAAGTAATTCTGTCTCCATTAGGAAGGGCCAAGATTTCAACTTTCTCTGGTGAACAAGCACACATGATCACTGCATGAGATAATACTCCCCTCATCTTTGTAGGTTTCAGGTTACAAAGTAAAATCACCATCTGATTTTGCACCTGTTCAAGAGGAACATCATTCTCCAGACCACTGACAACTGTTCTTGGGACTATTTCCCCAACAACTACATCTTCTACATACAAAGAATCTGCATCAGGGTGTTTTCTGACAGTTATGATGCAACCAATTCAAATATCTAGATGGGAAACATTTATTGGCTTACAGTTGGTGCTTCCTGCTACTGATTGCTGTTTTTTCTCCTTCTCTCCTTTCTCTTCAATTTTCTCTTTTGCTTTCTCTTCTTCTCCTGCTCCTGCTTTTATCTGTTCTTCGATACCAGAAGATATGGTTGTTACTGGTGTAGATTGTATCACGTTCAGAAACCACATAATTAGCGTGCAGTGGAATACCAGATGGAAATGGTATTTGCTTCATTCTGTTTTGAATTTCTGCCTGAATTACCTCTTGTTTCAATTCAATTTCTTCCTTCAGTTTGGCATTTCCTACTCAAAGTTCCTTCTCTTCCCTCAAAATTGCCTGCAAAATGGCTTTCTCCTTAAGTAAAGCAACTTGCTGCTTAAGATATTCAATGATTTGATCCACCTCTGCCTCTTCTGCTCCAGCCTCTTCAGAACAGCATCATTATTTGCCATTTTTGCCAAGAGACAACAGAAAATCATGAAGCAGTGGACAGGGGTTCTGAGGCAGCCTCAGCAAGAAAACTTTTCTTATGGAGTTTCCTCACCTCTCTTGGCCTTCACAGTATTGAAGAGAGTTAGGGCCTTACAATTAGGCTATGGCATAAGGGAATATTGTGGCTGATTTGATCATCTATCCAGACCAATAAAACGTTCTCTATATCAGCAACAAGGCTGTTTCACTTCCTTACTACTCATGTGTTCACTGGAGTAGCACTTTTAATTTCCTCCAGGAACTTTTCACTTGCATTCATAACTCTCCCAACTGGTGCAAGAGGCCTCATTTTTGGCCTCTTTCCTTTTGACATGTCTTCCTCACTATGTTTAATCATTTCCAGCTTTTGATTGAAAGTGGGAGACATGTGACTCTTCCTTTCACTTGAACACTTGGAGGCCACTGCAGAGTTATAACTGGCCTAATTTCAATACTGTTGTTTCTCAAAGAATAAGCAGGCCCAAGGGCAGAGAAAGAGGTGGGGGATCAGCCAGTTGATGGAGCAGTCAGAACACACACATTAATAGATTAAGTTCACTGTCTTCTACGGGTGCGGTTGGTGGTACCCCAAAACAGTTACAATGGTAACATCAAAGACCAATTGTCACAGGTCACTATAACAGATATAATAATAATGAAAAAGAAATATACACAACTATTATGTGCCCATAATAATTAAAATTGTTTTAAATTTTTAATGGAAACTTTTAAATATTACAATTACCAAAATTTGACACAGAGACATAAAATGCCTACGCTATTGGAAAAAACAGTGCCAAGAGATTTGCTCAGCACAGCATTACCACAAACCTTTGATTTGTTTTAAAAAATTAACAAACACACACCCACACTGTGGAATGCAATAAAGCAAAGTACAATAAATGAGGTATGCCTACATGTACCCCAAAAATTCATATGTTGAATCCCTAACCCCCATTACCTTAGAATGTGTTTATTTTATTTGTATAGGGACTTTAAAGATGTAATTAAGTTAAAATGATGCCATGAGGGTGGGCCCTGATCCAATTTGACTGGTGTCCTTATAAAAAGTAGAGATGAGAACATACAGACACCAGGGAAGCGCATGCACAGAGAAAAGGACATGTGATGCCATAGCAAGAGGGCAGCCATCTGCAAGCCAAGGAGAAAGACCTCAGGAGAAACTAAACCTGCTGGTCTGATCTTGGACTGCCACCCTTCAGAACTGTGAGAAAATAAAGTTTTCTTTTTAAGTCACCCCATCTATGGTATTTTGTTGTGGCAGCTATAGTAAACTAAAACAGAATACATGGGGACATTTGCTTCCCATAACACTCAGGCTTCTACAATCCTGACATCCTGAGGGGAAAAAGGGGTATATCAAGTCACCAACTAAAATGAAGCTAAGAGAGTATTATAACAAAACAAGATGCTGAATATTTCAGAAGTTCTTCATTGGTTTCTAGAAGTTATTCTAGTTTAATTCAATCTAATCCAATCCAGTCCAACCCAATCCAATAAAGTGGCTATTTCTTTTGAACAACTCCAGGGATTCAAAGACAAATGAAACATGATCTTTACCCTATTTTGCTGCTATTTTTTTTCTGAAGATATATTTTAAAAGAGTTATGCTGTATACTTGTGAAACTATAGAAAATAGACCAAATAATTTTCTAATGCATCATTAAATGATAAAAGTATGTTATAAACACTATAAGCAAAATGACTCTATTTCACAAATATGTACATGCATGTACAGAGTATGTGTACATATATTACACACTGGAAAAACCACAGGAAATACACATACAAAAATAGTAAGAATTGTTCTAAGTGGTACAATTATAGTAATTCTAACTTTTCTTCTTTTTATCTTTACTGAACACTTTGTTTTAGAAAAAAAGCATTATGAATTTTAAAACTGATCTTACCCCAACAAGGTAGCCTAAGCCTGAAATTATACAAGATTAGCCCCCAAAAAATGAAGGGAGCAAGTGGCTGTCAAGATTTTAGAATTTCACTCTAAATTCTGTGAGTTTGCTTATTTTTTACTGAGGTAAAACTTATATAACATAAAGTTAACCTTTTGAAAGTGTAAGTGAAATCTAGTTGTATGTAGAACATTCAAAATGTTGTGCAACCACCACCTTTATCTAGTTTCAAGACATTTCATCTCAGATCCGTTAAATCTCATATCCATTAAACAGTCACTCCGTATCCCCTCCTTCTGTCATCTCCTGACTACTACCATTCTGCTTTCTGCCTCCATTATCTATTCTGGATAGTTCATATAAATGAAAGCCTACAATATGTAACCTTTTGTGTCTGGCTTCTTTCACTCAGAACAATGTTTTTGAGATTCATCCACATTGTAGCATATCTTAGTATTTCATTCCCTTCTATAGCTCAATAATGTTTCATTGTATGGATAGACCACATTTTGTGTATCCATTCATCAGCAGATGAACATTTGGGTTGTTTCCACTTTTGGGCTATGACAAAAAATGCTGCTACGGACATTCATGTGAAAGTTCTTGTGAAAACATATGTTTTTAATTCTCTTGGGCATTATACCTAGGAGTGGAATGGCTGGGTCATTCCATGGTTAACTTTATATTTAACTTTTTAAGGAATCCCCAAAATGTTTTCTACAGTGGCTCCACTATTTTATTCCTACCAGCCATGTTTGAGTGTTCCAATTTCTCAACATCCTCTCCAGCACTTTTTATTCCACTCTCACCACCTCCTTTATTTTTAATCATAGCCATCCTGGTATCTCATTATGGTTGGTTAGGTTATAATACCCTACACGCATCTGACATTTCAGTTCCAGGATCACGCAAGAAGTGCCTAACAATTGTACCAAGTTCTGTGATGAAATGTTTAAATAAAACAATATCCACTAGGAAGAGGGATAAGGCTAGGGTTATTTTAATTAGTCAATTTAGCTAATGCTAAATTTAGGACATAGGAGGTGAAAGAGGAACACATTAGCCCATTAAGTCCCTAGTGGATATCTGGTCTTAATGGGTAAGTAGGAACTCACATGGTATGTTCCCTCTAAAGGTGGCCTAAGCCATGGAATGAAATAATGAAGTTTCAATTCAATTAGTCATCCCAAAAGAAATGAAATAAAAAACAGTTTGACACCAATTTCAAGAAACACTCAATAAAATGTTATATGTTGGCCACATTTCCTCAAGAAGAGTTTTATGCATGCACTAGGAATTGGATGCAGCTTATACTCAATTTATACAAATAGTAGAAACAAATCGTCCTTTGTAGACTGCCATTTGCTTTCTGGAGCAAAGAAAACATGGTTTGAGAGAAAAAAATGGAAAAAATACCACTGATACTACCATAAATCTCCAATTATTTTCAAAAACTAAACAATACATGAAAGAAGAAAGAAAGAACTAAAATGCTAGTGGCAGGAGAGAGAGATTTTAAATGCCACTAGGGAAAGGTAAGCATCTTCAGGCAACTACTAAGTTGTACCTCTAACAAATTTCAGGGGAATTTTACCACTGCTGATCACAGACATATTTTTATTTCCCTACTGTTTACTTACTCTCTTCACTATTTCCTGTTCTTCCTTGATTCCTCCCTTCCTTCCCTTGCCTAAGCATTAAACCTGCCAGAAACCACTGACATTCATCAACCTTTATAGTGCACTCAAGGGCCAGAAACGCTACCATTCTGGAACATTGATGATTACCTCTATCTTCAGATATGAGATTTGATTTTCTAAAGCCCACTATTTTAGAAGGCTTCGTTAGGTAAGGTGGTATCTAGGGAGGCAGGACTTGATATTTTCTTGTCCAAGGGAGACTAATGATATGCCGCACTGCAAGATTTCTTCAAAGGGCCTAGGCGACCAGGTGAAGCATGGAGCTGAGATCTTAGTTGTCTTCCCTACATCTTTACCATGGATGCTGCAGTACTGATGAAGGTGAGGCTCCTTCAACAAGGAGCGTTTGGGTAGGAGAGAAACAGTATGACCAATGCCACATAGCAGCTGAGAAACAGTTTGTTGATATGTCCAGAAATACAGAGAGAGTGCAAACTGGAGAGGTAACTAAAGGTCCCATATGATTTATCAGGGACAAAAACGGGAGCTTCAGATAATCAATGATGAAGTAACTTTATTTGTATAAATAATTTAAAGTTTTGTAACATTCAGACTATGTTTGGTTAAAATAAGGGCCATAGGTTAAGAATTGAATACTTTCTGACAATCAGATTACACTCATGGCTATGCTTCAAGTACTAAAAATTATGTACCCTATTATCTGCATTTGTTCATGAAACAGGCTAATTTCTCTGTGGTACCATGCTACAGAACTAGCTTCATTCTCTTGCCTGATAACAATCTCATCAAAAAACACTAGTTTGGTGCCAGGCCTGAGTTAAACTACAATGTGGAAGAAGATGCCACTGTCTCTAATCCTGTATAACGGATGTATTTCTCACACACTGGAAAGGAGTTTTATGGGCCAGATAGATAGACACAGTCACTGTGTGGATGAGAGGGGTGCATCTAACAACCTCAAGAGCCTAAGATAGGAAAGTCAAGGTGAACAAAACTGAAAAGTGAACGGATGGAAGCATTCTATAGTTGTTCAGAACTCCTGCACAAGATACTGCCCATCTATTTATTGTTTCCTATCCAAATATGTACTATTCCCAGAAGCAGAGAAAGAGTTTGCCGGAAGGTAATTTTCAAATATTCGTTCTGACACCCCCTTGAGAAGGAATTATTGATCTTATCATGGGGAAAATAGATACCCTTTAATCAGATCCTCCTTGGGAATCTTCTTATTGACCTCCCTCAATGAAATAATCCCAGGTCTTTTATATAAGGAGAAAAGGGTTACAGATTAACTGATGAGGAAAGTAAGCTGGGTGAATTAAATAGTAGCTAACAGGAATAATGTTTCAGGATAAATACACTGTTCTACAGTTTACCCTAGGTGCAGTATTTTTACAGCTACTATTTATGAGCATTGACAATGTGCCAGGGATGCATGCTTTATTTCACTTAGTCCTTACAAGGACTCTAAAAATCTTATTGTCTCCACTTAAAAGATGAGGGAACAGAGATTCTGAGAGGAGCTAAGTGACTTGCCACAGATAGTAACTAAAAGAGAGACAATTCAAATCCAAGTTTCCTGAATTCCAAATGTATTGGAGTAGTTGCATGCATAATTTAGTGATGTTATTTTACCAAACAATATCTGAAACTAGGCAAGACTAGCAGGTTTCGAACCTTCACCAACAACATAGGACTGTATTATCCAAGAAGACCTATGTAATATTATTGATAGCCTAAAAAAGTTTTAATGTCTTTTATACAGCAGGAAGAAATTAAAGGGGAAAAATGATTCATTTATGTCTCTAAATTAAAAGGAAAATCAACTTGAAAACAAGCAGTAACTGGAGTAACTCTTACACCGAACAATTACAGACTTTCAATATAAAAGAGGTATAAAATCAATGAAGGAATTTAACAACCAAGATGTTTTCATACCAATAAAAGGTCAATATTTTGTTAAAAGACATAACAAAGCTTCTTTTAGTTTTATCATTTGAAGTAAAAAGGAGGTCAATAGAAAAGCAGTCAGAGGTTACTAGAAAAAAACACATCTGTAGAACTGTTTCCTTTTTCAAACCAACAAACCAAAAATATTCAACAAGAATAATACGAAACTGCTCAGTAATTCAATCAGACCAAAGTATAATACTACTTATAGACCACATTTCATCTAACCAAATACTTCAAAAGATAGAAGGTTCACTGAATATTTTAATAGAAACCATATTGTTTCAATACCACAGAAAAGACAAGGAGTCCTAAAACCCCTCCAGAGTCCAACCTACAACATCAATTCAATATCATGAAGTACATGTCAAGTTTCTACTGAGTTATTAAGTACCAGTAAGAAAGCAACCCAAATCAAGGAAAGGAAAAGAAGTAAGTAACAGGAAATAGGGTCCTACACATGGTTCTGCCACATAGGACCTCCACGTCCTTGAGTACGTTACTTCCTCTCTTAAGGCTCGGTTTCCCCATCTATGACATGAAGCATTTGGCCTGGATTATCCTTCAGTTCCTTTCAAACTTTAAAATCATAAGACAGGATCACTTTCTACCTCCTAATCTATACACAATGACTATGCACCCCTGACAGAATCATTACTAGAGTTTTCTCATTCCTATGCTTCCAATTTTTATCTCAATGCTTAACTTAAGCTAAATGAAACAATATCAGATTTAAACAAATTATCACACATTTACATTATAAAAATAAAAATACTGTCTTTTTTTTCCTTCTAAAAAAAATGGTACCTGTGCAGAACGTGCAGGTTTGTTACATAGGTATACATGTGTAATGATGGTTTGTCGCACCTATTGACCCGTCCTCTAAGTTCCCTCCCCTCACCCCCCACCCATAACAGGCCCTGGTGTGTGTTGTTCCTCTCTCGGTGGCCATGTGTTCTCATTGTTCAACTCATTATGAGTGAGAACATGTGGTGTTTGGTTTTCTGTTCCTGTGTTAGTTTGCTAAGGATGATGCCTGCCAGATTCATACATGTCCCTGCAAAGAACATGATCTCATTCATTTTTATTCCATAGTGTTCTGATCTCATGTATTCCATGGTGTATACATTTTATTTACCTAGTATCACATTTTATTTATCTAGTCTATCATTGATGGTCATTTGGGTTGGTTCCATGTCTTTGCTATTGTAAATAGTGCTGCAATACACATACACGTGCATGTGTCTTTATAGTAGAATGATTTACATTCCTTTGGTTATATACCTAGTAATGGGATTGCTGGGTCAAATGGTATTTCTGGTTCTAGATCCTTGTGGAATAACCATACTGTCTTCCACAATGGTTGAACTAATTTACATTCCCACTAACAGAGTAAAAGTGTTCCTATTTCTCCACAGCTTTGCCAGCATCTTTTGTTTCCTGACTTTTTAATAATCATCATTCTGACTGGTATGAGATGGCATCCCACTGTGGTTTTGATGTGCATTTCTCTGATGATCAGTGATGCTGAGCTTTTTATTGTGTGTTTTTTGGCCACACAAATGTCTTTTTTTTTTTTTTTTGAGACAGTCTCACTCTTGTCACCCAGGCTGGAGTGCAGTGGCATGATCTCAGCTAACTACAACCTTTGCCTCCTGGGTTCAAGCAATTCCCTTGCCTCAGCCTCCCAAGTAGCTGGGATTACAGGTGCTCACCACCACACCTGGCTAATTTTTTGTATTTTTTTTAAGTACAGAAGGGGTTTCACCATGTTGCCCAGGCTGGTCTTGAACTGCCGACCTCAAATGATCCACCCACCTCAAACTCCCAAATTGCTGGGATTACAGGCATGAGCCACCATGCCTGGCCTTAAATGTCTTCTTTCGAGAAGTGTCTGTTCATATCCTTTGCCTAGATGGGGTTGTTCGGTTTTTTTCTTATAAATTTGTTTAAGTTCCTTGTGAATTCTGGATATTAGACCAAACATACTGTCTTAAATTCAGCATAACTACTAGCTTTTGCCTATATATTCCTGTTAAGTCAGGCAAGAAATATAAGTACATTTACTTTCCTTTGTAGAATTAAGGATTTTCTTAGCACAGGCTATTTGACATGTAAGTGTCAAATGGAAAAGGCAAAAAATGGCAAGGCCTGCAGAGCTAGCAGACAGTAGGTCCTTAATATTTGTAAGTTGAAAGAACAAATGTATCCATAATAGCAACGATTCTCTTGTTTAGGATTTTTTTTAGTGTCAATCCAGGAATGTTACAGAAACACCTGAAGCACCAACAGTGACCAATAATGTGGATGGGTGTTAAAAATCACAGTCGTGGCCAGGTGCGATGGCTCATGCCTATAATCCCAGCACTTTGGGAGGCTGAGGTGGGTGGATCACCTGAAGGTCAGGAGTTCGAGACCAGCCTGGCCAACGGGGTGAAACCCTATCTCTACTAAAAATATAAAAATACAAAAAATTAGCCAGGTATGGTGGCAGGCACCTGTAATCCCAGCTACTTGGGAGGCTGAGGCAAGAGAATCACTTGAACCCAGGAGGCGGAGGTTGCAGTGAGCCAAGATCACATTACTGAACTCCAGCCCAGGTAACAAGAGTGAAACTTCATCTCAAAAAAATAAATAAAAAATAAAAAAAATTAGTCATTTGGCCAGGCGCGGTGGCTCATGCCTGTAATCCCAGCACTTTGAGAGGCTGAGGCAGGTGGATCACTTGAGGTCAGGAGTTCGAGACCAGCCTGGCCAACATGGTGAAATCCCTTCTCTACTAAAAAAACACAAAAATTAGCCAAGCATGGTGGCGGGTGCCTGTAGTCCCAGCTACTCAGGAGGCTGAGGCAGGAGAATTGCTTGAACCTGGAGGCGGAGGTGGCAGTGAGCTGAGATCACACCATTGCACTCCAATCTGGGTAACAGAGTGAGACTCTGTCTGAAAAAAAGAAAAAAAATCACAGTCATTAAAGTTGTCATTTATAACCATGCTTTTTAGTTCAATACTGAACTAACGGAAGAAATATGAAAACTAATCCCTTCTAGCCACTTGTGGAAGCCCATTTGAGATCAGAACAACACTGAAAACAACAGGCAATATAGGCTAAGCCATCCAGAGAATTTGGAAGAAGGGTAGAATAAAAATGAAAAGTCTGTATAAGTTGTCTCTTGCCAAGTATTATGGTTAAGGAAAGGGCTAACAGCATAGTTCTAGGGAGCTGCCTTCCATTGTGAGATCCCCATTAGTGTTGAAATATTAGATTTAAAAGTTCCATTCAATCATCAAAAAGAATGGTTTAGCGCTCTAGAAATCCCCAAACTTTTCCAAAGGAGAATTCGTATTTCTCCTCAGCTAAGTAGCAATGTAGAAAGTCAATGTTCAGGTTGAAAGGTTATAAATTATTATGCAGAAAGAATGCCAGTGGCAGAGTCTAATCAAATTAATTATTTGACACTCAGACTCAAATCGTCTGTGTGTCCTACCAACAATACTCTGTTTAATGCCTTCTAAACTTTGAAGGAATACTAGAAATCATAAAGAAAAAAATCTTCAGTAGATGCAATTATATGAAGAAGCCAAGTTTTGTACAAACAAAACTTATAGCAAGATAAACTAAAAAATATATATGTAGCAAATATCACAAACGGTTAATATACTATTGTATTCACTTTTATTGCTGTATAACAAATTGCCACAAACTTGACAGCTTAAAACAATATTCATTTATTAGCTCACATTTTTGTAGACCAGAAGTACAGAGAAAACTGACTTTCAAAGGATTAATGCAGTCATAACCATGACTATGATGAGTCAGACCCATCCTGATAATCTTCCTTTCTTAAATGTGCTATATTATATAACCTAATCATGGAAGTAAAATCCATCAGATAGATAGCCCCAGGGATTACTCAGGTCCTGTATCCTGGTGGGGGAAGTATGGAGAATCTTGAGGAACATCTTAGAACTTTGCCTGCCGCAATTATGTAGGGAGATTATATAATGTGGTGAAAACTGTATTTCAAGATACCAAATGAAAAAGAGAAAGTGACATGGGCAAACAAGGCATGAGAAAAGCAAACATGAGGAAATGGAATCTTTTAGAAAATAATTTCAAAAGGAAATGAAGAGTCATGAAAATGTGAGAACTCCTTAGCCTACCCATACCATTCCTGAAAGTACAGGAAAAAAGATTGTCAAGAAGAAAAAGCCATGCTGTGAATATACTGGCCTCTTCTCAGTTTTCCCAGCACCATATAAACAACTCTAGAAGGTCAGTTTCTACATGATATCTGCCTACCTGCCTACCAATATACTTTGAGCATAAAATCCAGAAATCATATCTCATTCATCCCTCTATTCCCAGACCTTAGAATGTTATCTGCAAGTATTTGTTGAGGGCCAACTACATGACCAACACTGAGTTAGGCATCAGGACACAGAGTCGTGTAATCCATGCTCTGATGTACCTTATTTCTCATAATTTTCATAAAAAGAAAAAAGTTAAAGTATCAAAAGTTCTACAGTCATTGTACGTCAAGTACTAGGATCATAAGAGTAAACAGAAATTGGAGGATTGTTGCAAAGCTAAATGGGACCTTGAAAGCTGAGTAGGAATTCACTAGAAAGATAAAGCAGATAGGGAAATAGAATATTGTTGAGGGGGAATACGAAGTAAAGAATATTCTATGTAGCCATGTAAAATTATAAGCTGTAAATTTCTTTTTTTTTTTTGAGATGGAGTCTTACTCTGTTGCCAGGCTGGAGTGCAGTGGCACGATCTTGGCTCACTGCAACCTCCACCTCCTGGGTTCAAGCGATTCTCCTGCCTCAGCCTCCCAAGTACCTGGGACTACAGGTGCATGCCACCACAACTGGCTAATTTTTGTATTTTTAGTAGAGACGGGGTTTTCACCATGTTGCCCAGGATGGTCTTGATCTCTTGACCTCATGATCCAACTGCCTCGGCCTCCCAAAGTGCTGGGATTACAGGCGTGAGTCACCGTGCCCGGCCTAAATACTATATTAAAAATGTTATTATTAAGTAGAAAACTCAGTATACCACATCAAATCTGGGTTCTAAGTCATAAAAATGCAAACAAAAAAGTATATAAATGCATAGAGATGAACAGAAAAAAATCAACACAGTCTGCTGGAAGGCGGATAATCAGTAGTTTATTTCTTCTTTATTTACATCATTATGTTTATAATATCATCTGTGCTTTCAAAGAAATTTTGAATAAAAAGAAAAAAATGCATTAAAAAATAAATAAATCCACCAGCTAGGGCAGCCCCACTGATACAAAGTACAAAATCCTCTACGTCTAAATTTACCACCATTCTAACTAAAAGTCTTGATTATAGGAAGCAACTTACTCAACCATTCATTAATTTCGCAAACACTTTTTGAGTACTAACAATGGGCCAGACATGATACAAAGCACTGGAGATACATAAATGGATAACACAGTCTCTGCCCTCAGAAAGTTTTTGATCTGTCAAATCACCATAGTGAGAAGAATATATTATTTGGTAATTGCATTTTAATAATAGCTGATTAGACAAAAATTGCATTTTAATAATAGCCAAAAAGACAAGATCCTCTAAATAATAGTTCACTTTATGAGTGGAGGCCTCTGTTTGACAGAATGAATAGAATTGCTTCCTACCTCAAGTATACCAACTACAACACGGTCAAAATCTATCATTGCTGTCAAGTAACTGTCTTCTCAAGATTCACGAATCTGCCCCATCTGATACTCAAATTACATCAATTCTATCACAATGCAGGGCAATCTGGTCAATGTCTCCACAGATGGCTCATTATATTTACACATCTAATATCTCAGCTTACTGACGGGGAGCCTTTTTCTTATGTGAAGGATAATGTTTGAATGCCCAATAATTCCAAACGAAGTTTACTTACTGGATCTCAAGTTTCATAAGGAAAAATCAGAATCACTATAATTTGTGTATTTCTGTCTTATTATTTTATTTTGCTTGTTTTGGTCTTCCTTTATTCTCAGGTTTTACCATAAATGGCCATTTATGCAGCACTGAAGAAAAAATACACAAATCTCAATTTCACTCTTAAAGTCCCAAAACTATTGGAAGCAGAATTAAAAACAATATGAACTTCTAATTGGTGAACACACTGTTTTTCCAATGAGACTGCCTCTGTCAGCAACCAAAATAGTTTTTAGACCAAAAGGTGTCTCTTCCAAGTTGCAAGCCATTTGAAGAAACAAAAGTTAAACAAAGGAAAAACAAGAAAGTCTAACCTAAAAAGACAAGATTTCTCACTGTCTTCTTCATCTAACGTAAGTCTAGCTTGAGGATTTTTTATACATGATCCTCATATTTCACTAAACGGCATGGTGGGGGTTTTACTGTCTGCCATTTGCATAGTACATGGGATGCTTTATTAAATAATGAGGAGTAATAAATAGTTTAGTAAATCAGAAATGTTATAAAGCACACTGGGTCTGTTTACGGCTTTCCCCATTTTGTTTTATATATTTTTCCTATTACCATTATCATCATCACAGTAACAGTGATGGTAATAGGAAAAACATTTTAAAAAAAGGAGGAAAACCCCAAATTGATCCACTGTGCTTTATCATCATCATTATCTCCTTCTTGGTGATTCCAATACCCACTGAACCTTTGACGCAACCATTGCTCTTGTAGGAAAGAAGGAGAAAATAAAACAATGCCCTACCATTTTTTTCTTTTGGCTTGATTCCCAAGGGCTAGTACTGGACTCAGTAACCATTTCTCTTTAAAGGTAAAAATGAAAGGACAGTTTCTGAAACGACAAGGTTGTAGGTCTGCAATATGCTCCAGGGAAAAATGCCAAGGACTCAGAAAGGGGATTTGAGAAGGATGCCAGGATGATCCAACACTGAGCCCTTCTAGATTATGAAGATATTACTTTAATAAGCCTGGTCATAAGAATCATAGGCACAACTTTCCTGACATATCCAATCAATGACACTGTTATGCCAGTTTGCAGTTTTCTGTCATCTCAATTATTTTTCACTGACTTAAATTCTTTTTGAAGATGCTTCAGAGTTTGAGAAATTATAAGAAATTCCCTGGTGTCCCTTCCTGGAGTTATATCATAGGTCTTATTGATCTTGTGCCCCATTCTTCATTTCTCAAAATTCCTTCTTAGAAATAATTTGTTACCACCTTCCTCAATCTTCTTATAAAATGTAACAGTTCATGTCAGGGTGCAACTAATCCTCCTCTAACACTTCATCCCTGTCACCCTCTCAGAGCTACAGATGCCTAGAGAAGATGACATAAAAGGGGGAGGCTACTATCTATAGGCTTTGGACAATCAATCACTCTGTAATCTTTTATTGTATTCTTTTGTTGTCATTTTTTACAGGACACATTTGCTTTTCAAGGATCAATATTCAATTTAACTTTCTATGCACTATAAACCAAGTCTTTAAAAAGTGGAGAAAAATGTGTTTCCGGTTTTGAAGTTATTTTAAGCTACAGCCAGGTCCTAAGCCAAGACCATTTAATTAGACTCATCCTTGGGAATTCCAAACAGAGTCAGAATGTGAGCTGTGAGACGCAAGTTGCATTTCTTCCTTATTGTCAAGGAAATTGCTTTAGCAGATACCTTTACATAAAATAATGGGCTGTAAATCAGACTAATTAGAGAATTTGTAAGTACTCAGAAGACATAGATTTGTGAGCTTTAAGGAAATAATTTCTTCTGTTCATTATTTGTTGCTATGAAATGCTTAAAACATGTTTGAGATCAGTAATTTTTCTACACCTAAAGATAGAATTATATTCACAGGATTATCTATTATAGTAGTTATTTCACTAATTAATTAGGATTAACAATTTCTCCATTTAATGTATAAATCTTAATGAATAAATAAACCTTAGTTCACCTCCATGAGCATACCATCAAATGCTAGCAGCATCCAAATATTTTAAGAAGGAATTGGATAAACACAAAGGGAATCATAAGAGAAATCTGGCTTATGCATTTAAAATAATTTATTTCTAAATTTCCTCACAAAGCTTAAGCAGGTCTCTTCAACCCAGTGGTATTGGACATGTTTCCGAATTAATTTCCACCTGGAAACCCACGGGATGAGAATTCTAACTGTGTGATAAATTAAGTTGCCAAACGAACTGGATTAGCGATCAGTGAAATTGCCTGATAAGCTGTCAGATCCATTTTAAACTGGGATTCATCCTCTTTCTCCACCTGTTCATTAAGCTCCAAGTTCACGGCAACTCCAGTGACTGATTGCACACTAACAAGCTATTTATGTAGAGAGATGTAGCTAAGCCTATACATTCCTATACTTACATATTCATTTAAACATAATTCTGATAATTTATCCTGTTCATAATCCCAGGGTAGAAAAATATGCACCTACCCTGAAGTTTAATTTTGGACATGACAGAAATGTGATGTGTCATAAAATTAAAACTTAACAAAGCAAATCATATTGCACCTCAAGGTCAAAAGAAGCTGGGGAAATTTCATGCCATAAATTTGCTTCAAATTTACAAAAATAAAATGAGTAGTGAAAAAGCTGCTGCCTTTGTACTAACAGTATGTAAAAATAAAATATTTATTTCTATTCTTATTGTAAAGCAAACATGGGGTGCTTCTATAACTAAAAAGGTAAACTAGAGAAGAATGTTGAAAAATAATTCTCAACCTTTCCTTATCAAAATGGCCAAATCTTCCTTTACACAACACCAAGTTTAATAAACCACTATTATTCAAAAGGCACAAATTGGGGCTACAAATAAGAATACTGTTCTTAATCAAGTATCCTTTTTAAAGATACAGAATTCACATCATAAAAGAACTATTCACCCAATGCAAAGTTAATAAATCAGTAAGTTCCTCTGAAACTCCTAAAGTTGTATAGATGTATATTTCATGAAAATATGAGGATGTCTATTATCTACTGATGAGCTATTTTACTTCACTACTCTTTCTGGTGCCTAATTTTTATGTAAAGACTGGAATTCAATAATCAATGTCATTTTTCCAGAAAAATTAAGTCAAAAAATGGCCAAATGTGTGCAATTATATTAAGACAATAGGAGAAAATGAATACCATCCAGTTTTTTTAGAATCTACAAAGGTAGCAGCTGCCTAAAAGTCACAAATAAAAAAGTAAAAAATAATATTTAGAAATTAAGTTGACCTGTATATGTAACAAATAAAGCATACATTTCTTTCAACTAAAATTAATAAAACTATACATCAAAAATGTTTCAATTTTAATTTATTTTTTAATTTTGTGGGTACATAGCAGGTATATACATTTATGGAGTACATGAAATATGTTAATGCAGGAATGCAATGTGTAATAATCACATCATGGAAAATGGGGTATCCATCCCCTCAAGCATTTATCCTTTGTATTACAAAAAATCAAATTATACTCTTATTTTAAAATGTGCCACTAAATTATTAGTGACTATAGTCACTCTGTTGTGCTATCAAAACTAGCCCTTGTTCATTCTTTTGAACTATTTTTTGCGCCTATTAACCATCCCCACTTACCCTCCAACCCCTCACTACCCTTCCCAGCCTCTAGTAGCCATCCTTCTACTCTCTATCTCCATGAATTCAATTGTTTTGATTTTTTTAGCTCCCACAAGTGAGAATATGTGAAGTTTGTCTTTCTGTCCCTGACTTATTTCATTTAATATAATGATTTCCAGTTCCGTCCATGTTGTTACAAATGACTGGATCTCATTCTTTTTTATGGCTGAACAGTACTCCATTGTGTATATGTACCTACCATATTTTCTTTATCCATTCATCTCCTGATGGGCACTTAGGCTGCTTCCAAATCTTAGCTATTGTGAACAGTGCTGCAACAAACATGGGTGTGCAGATATCTCTTCAATATACCGATTTCCTTTCTTTCAGTTATATACCCAACAGTGGGATTGCTGGATGATGGTAGCTCTATTTTTAGGTTTTTGAGGAACCAAACTGTTCTCCACAGTGATTGTACTAGCTTACATTCCCATCAACAGTGTACAAAGGTTCCCTTTTCTCCACATCCTCTCTAGCATTTGTTACTGCCTGTCTTTTGGATATAAGCCATTTTAACTGGGGTGAGATGATATCTTATTGCAGTTTTGATGTGTATTTCTCTGATGATCAGTGATGCTGAACACCTTTTCATATGCCTGTTTGACATTTTTATGTCTTCTTTTGAGAAATGTCTATTCACATCTTTGGCCCATTTTTAATGGGATTATTATATTTTTTTCCTATAAAGTTGTTTGAGCTCCTTATATATTCTGGTTATTAATCCCTTGTCAGATGGGTAGTTTGCAAATATCTTCACCCATTCTGTTGGCTGTCTCTTCACTTTGTTGTTTCATTCACTGTGCAGAAGCTTTTTAACTTGATGTGATCCCATTTGTCCATGTTTGCTTTGGTTGCCTGTGCTTGTGAAGTATTACTCAGGAAAATTTTGCCCAGACCAATATCCTGGAGAGTTTCCCCAATGTTTTCTTGTAGTAGTTTCATAGTCAGATTTAAGTCTTTAATCCATTTTGGTTTGACTTTTGTATATGATGAAATATAGGTCTAGTTTCATTCTTCTGCATATGGATATCCAGTTTTTCCCAGCATCAATTTTTGAAGAGATTGTCTTTTCCCCAATGTATGTTCTTGGCACCTTTGTTGAAAATTAGTTCACTGTAGGTGTATGGATTTGTTTCCAGACTCTCTGTTCCATTAGTCTATGTGTCTGTTTTTATGCCAGCACCATGCTGTTTTGGTTACTATAGCTCTGCAGTATAATTTAAGTCAGGTAAAGTGATTCTTCCAGTTTTTGCTCCTGTTGTTCAGGATAGCTTTGGCTATTGTGGGTCTTTTGTGGTTCCATATACATTTTAGGATCGATTTTTCTATTTCTGTAAAGAATGCCGTTGGTATTTTGATAGGGATTGCGCTGAATCTGTAGATTGCTTTGGGTAATATGGATATTTTAACATTATTGATTCTTCCAATCCATGAACGTGGAATATCTTTCCATTTTGTGTGTGTGTTATCTTCAATTTCTGGCATCAATGTTTTATAGTTTTCATTGTAGAGATCGTTCACTTCTTTAATTCCTAGGTATTTAATTTTATTTGTAGCTATTGTAAATGGGATCACTTTTTTATTTCTTTTTCAGATTGTTCACTGTTGGCAAATAAAAATGCTACTGATTTTTGTATGTTGATTTTGTATCCTGCAACTTTACTGAATTTGTTTATTAGTTCTATTCGTTTTTTGGTGAAGCTTTTAGGTTTTTCCAAATATAAGATCATACCATCTGAAAAGAAAGATAATTTAACTTCTTTCTTTCCAATTTGGAAGCCCTTTATTTGTTTCTCTTGTCTGATTGCTCTAGCTAGAATTCCCAATGCAATGTTGAATAACAGTGATTGAAAGTAAGCATTTTTGTCATGTTCCAGATCTTTAAAAAAAAGCTTTCAGTTTTCCCCCATTTAGGGTGATACCAGCTGTGGATCTGTCATACATGGCTTTTATTATGTTGAGGTATGTTCCTTCTATACCCAGTTTTTTTAGATCTTTTACAAACATGAAGGAATATTGAATTTTATCAAATGCTGTTTCAGCATCAATTTAAATGATCATATGGTTTTTGTCTTTCATTCCGTAGATATAATGCAACACGCTGATTGATTTGCATGTGTTGAACCATCCTTGCATCCCTGGGATAAATCCCACTTGGTCATGATAAATGATTTTTTTAATGTACTGTTGAATTCAGTTTGCTTGTACTTTAGTA
Organism: Pongo abelii; assembly: GCF_028885655.2. Taxonomy (NCBI): domain Eukaryota; kingdom Metazoa; phylum Chordata; class Mammalia; order Primates; family Hominidae; genus Pongo; species Pongo abelii. Next base: position 8,727,408 of record NC_072006.2, on the reverse strand, counting down.
AGGATTTTTGTATCAATATTCATCAGAGACATTGGCCTGTAGTTTTGTTTATGGTGTTTTTTTAATGTGTCTTTCATTTTGATATCAGGGTAATACTTGCCTCACAGAATGACTTTCAGAAGAGTTTGAGTAGGATTGGTATTCATTCTTTTTTAAATGTTTAGTAGAATTCAACAATGAAACCACTGGGTCCCAGGCTTTTCTTTACTGAGAGACTTTTTATTGTGGCCTTGATCTCATAACTTGTTATTGATCTGTTCTGGGTTTCTTCATGGTTCAATTTTCGTAGGTTGTGTGTGTCTATGAATGTATCCATTTCCTTCTATATTTTCCAATTTATTAGTATGCTATTGCTCATAGTAGCTACTAGTGATCCTTTGAGTTTTTGCAGTATTCGTTGTAATGTCTCCTTTTTCATCTCTGATTTTATTTATTTGGGTCTTCTATCTTTCTTTCTTAGTCTGGCTAAATATGGGTCCATTTTATTTATCTTTTCAAAAGCCAAACTTTTTATTTGATTGATCTTTTGTATTGTTTTCTTCATATCAATTTGATTTGTTTCTGCTCTGATCTTTATTATTTCTTTCTTCTATTAATTTTGGGTTTTATTTGCTCTTGGTTTTCTACTTCTTTAACATGCATCGATAGGTTATTTATTTGAAGTTTTTCCTCTTTATTAATGTAGGCACTTTTAGCTATAAATTTCCCTTTCTTTATATCCCATAGGTTTTGGTATATTTTGTCTCCGTTACCACGTGTTTTGAGAAATCTTTCAATTTCATTCTTAATTTCTTCACTGACCCACTGGTCATTCAGGAGCATATTATTTAATTTCCATGTATTTGTATAGTTTCCAAAATTCTTCTTGTTGTTGACTTCTAGTTTTATTCCATTGTATTCAGAGAAGATGCTTGATATTATTTCAACTTCTTTGAATGTTTTAAGACTTGTTTTGTGACCTAACACATGATCTATCCTTAAGAATGATCCACGTGCTGAGGAAAAGACTGTGTATTCTGCAGACGTTGAATAAAATGATGTGTACACATCTAATAGGTCCATTTGGTCTATAGTGCAGGTTAAGTCCAGTGTTTCTTTGTTGATTTTCCATCTCAAAGATCTGTCCAATGCTGAAAGTGGGGTGTTGAAGTCTCCAGTTATTATTGTATTGGGTTATAGCTCTCTCTTTAGCTCTAATAATGGTATTCGCTGTATACATCTGGGTGCTCCAGCATTGGATGCATATATATTTAAAATTGTTATCTCCTCTTACTGAATTGACCCCTTTATCATTATATAATGACCTTCTTTATCTTACAGCTTTTGTCTTGAAATCTATTTTGTCTGATACAAGTATAGCTACTCCTACTCTTTTTTGCTTTCCATTGGCATGGAATATCTTTTCCCTCCCTTTATTTTCAGTCTATGTGTGTCTTAATAGGTGAAATGTGCTTCAGACATTGGGTCTAGCTTTTTTTCTATCCACTTAGCCACTTTATGTCTTTTGATTTGAGACTTAAGTCCATTTACATTCAATGTTATTATTGACAAGTAAGGATTTACTCCTGCCATTTTGTTATTTGTTTTCTGGTTGCTTTGTGATCTCTTCCTTCTTTCCTCCCTTCCTGTCTTCCTTTTAGTGAAAGTGATTTTATCTGATAGCATGATTTAATTTCTTGCTTTTTATTTTTTGTGTATCCATTGTATGTTTTTCAATTTGAAGTTACCGTGAGGCATGCAAACATTATCTTATAACCCATTATTTTAAACTGATGACAACACTGATTGCATAAACAAGAAAAAAAACTAATAACTACCATGTACCTTAATTTCATCTCCCACTTTTTAACTTTTTGTTGTTCCTCTTTGTGTCTTATTGTACTGTCTATATCTTGAAAAGCTGTTGTACTTATTTTTGATTGGTTCGTTTAGTCTTTGTACTTGAGTCGTTTATACACCACAATTACAGTGTTATAATATTCTGTTTTTCTGTGTGTTATTACCAGTGAATTTTGTACCTTCAGATAATTTATTATTGTTATTAATATTGTTTTATTTCAGACTGAAGAACTCCCTTTAGGATTTCTTATAGGTCAATTCTGGTGTTGATAAAATCCCTCTTTCTCTGGGAAGGTCTTTCTTTCTCCTTCATGTTTGAAGGATATTTTTTCCAGATATAATATTCTAGGGCAAAAGGGTTTTTTCCATCAGATTTTAAATATGTCATACTATTCTCTCCTGGCATGTAGGGTTTCCACTGAAAGAGGTGCTGCCAGATGTATTGGAGTGCCATTTTATGTTATATGTTTCTTTTCTCTTTCTGCTTTTAGGATCCTTTCCCTATCTTTGACCTTTGGGGAGTTTGGTTATTAAATGCCTTGAGGTAGTCTTTCTTGTTATATCTGCTTGATGTTCTATAACCTTCTTGTACTGAAATATTGATATCTTTCTCTAGGTTTGGGGAATTCTCTGATATCGTTCCTTTGAATACACTTTCTACCCCATCTCTTTCTCTATCTCCTCTTTATGGCCAATACTCTTTGATTTGCCCTTTTGAGGCTATTTTCTAGATCGTGTAGGCATGCTTCATTCTTTTTTATACTTTTTTTATTTTGTTTCTTCTGACTGTGTATTTTAATAGCCTGTCTTTGACCTCACTAATTCTTTCTTCTGCTGGATCACTTCTGCTATTAAGAAGAGACTCTGATGAATTCTTCAATATGTTGCTTGCATTTTTCAACTCTAGAATTTCTACTGCAGTCTTAATAATTTCAATCTCTTTGTTAAATTTCTCTGATAGAATTTTGAATTCCTTCTCTGTGTTAACTTGATTTGAGTTTCCTCAACACAGCTATTTTGATTTGTCTGTCTGAAAGGTCACATATCTCTGTTTCTCCAGGATTGGTCCCTACTACCTTATTTAAGTTCATTGGGTGAGGTCATTTTTTCCTGGATGCTCTTGATGCTTGTAGATATTTACTGGTGTCTGGGCACTAAAGAATTAGGTATTTAGTGTAGGCTTCACAGCCTGGGCTTGTTTGTGCCCCTCCTTGTTGGAAAGACTTTCCAGGTATTCAAAGGGACTTAGGCCCCAAGCCCAAAAACACTGTGCTTCTTGCAGACTCATAAAGGTACCACCTTGGTGGTCTTGGACAAGATCTGGAAGAATTGTCTGGATTACTAGGCAGAGACTGTTATTATTTTCCCCTTACTTTCTCCCAAACAGAGTCTCTTTCTCTATGCTGAGCCACCTGGAACTGAGGGTATAGGGACACACACATCCTTGTGACCACCACCACTGGGACAATGCTGGTTCAGACCTGAAGCCAGCACAACACCAGGTCCTGCCCAAGGCCCACTGTAACCACTACCTGGCTACCACCTTGAATGAACATTCAAGGCCCTAGTACTCTACAATCAGCAGGTGGCAAAGCCAGCCAGATTTTTGTCCCTCCTTTCAGGGCAATGAGTTCCCCCAGGCCCTAGGTGAGTTCAGGAATGCTCTCTGGGATCCAAGGACTGTAGTCAAAAACCTTCGAGATTTACGTGATGTGTTGCTCCTCAGGTCCCACCCCAACACCAATGCCTACCGTGGCTAAGCTGGCACTCAAACCACAAGATAAAGTCCTTCCTTCTCTTCCTTCCCATTTCCAAAGGCAGAGGAGACTCTCCCTGTGGCCACTACCACCACCAGCCCATGTGGGGTTCTGTCAGGCTACCACCAGTGTTCACTTAAAACCCAAGAGGTCTTCAGTCAGCTTGTGGTGAATGCTACCAGGCGTAGGACTCACCCTTCAGGGCAGTGGGCTCCCCACTGGCACAGGGCAGTTCCATAAATGCAGTCCAAGAACCTGCTTGTTACTCTACCCCACTGTGGCCCCTCTGTTTTTCTCAAACAGAAGGAGTCTTTCACCATAGTCACCACAGCTGGAAATGTTCTGGGTAATACCTGAAGCCAGCACATCTCAGAGCCCAAGGTCCATGGTATGCTATCTGGTATCACTGTTGGTTATTCAGGGCCTAAGTTCTCTTTAGTCAACAGGTGATGAATCCTGCCAGGACTGGGTCCTTTCCTTCAAGGCAGCAGGTTCTCTTTTGGCCTGTTAGGGCCAGAAAGGGGGCCTCACAACTCTGCCCAGTGCCCTATCCTACTGTGGCTGAGCTGGTATCCAAGATGCAAGGCAAAGTCCTCTTCACTCCTTGCTCTCCTCTCCTCAAGTAGAAAGAAGGAGTCACTTTTGTTACTGCAAACTGCACTGTCTGGGGTTGGAAGAGGGATGGTGCACTCCCTTAGCTGCCCCATCTGGTGTCTCTCTAGGCCACATGCCACCCTAGTTCACTGGCTCTAAGCCCAGACTAGCACTAGGAGTTGCATAGGAATTGCAGTCGTTGTGAGCTAGACTGCCTCTTGAGTTTACCTAGGACCCCAGAGCACTCTGGCCCTCAGTGGGGAAGTCTGCTAAGAAGCTCAAATTCTGAACACTGGGATGGGCAATTCCCCTCTGGCTAGGTCTGGTCCAAATGCTCCTTCCATGTACAGGTACTGGCTGAGCCCAGCATAGCTGTGATCACCACTGTGACAAGGCAGCGCTGAGTTTACTGAGTCACCCAGGCACTGTGCTCTCCTTCCTCCAAATTCAGATTCTCTGTGCCACATAGCCAATGCCGGGGAATGGGGCTGGGGTGGCATTGGTGATTCAAGAACGTCTTTCCTACCCTCATCAGTGCATCCTTCAACAATATGAAGTTAAAATCAGGTACTGTGATTCCTCATCTCATTTTTGGTTCTTGTGATGGTGCTTTTTTGTGTAGTTGTTAAAATTTGGTATTCCTACAGGAGAGACAAATGGTGTGGGCTTCTATTCAGCCTTCCTCCTTACTCATTATTTAAATAAAAATTTTAAAAAGTAAAAGTGCATGGAATATTCCAAATAAGGTCACACATGAGGATTAGCCAGCCCCTAGGCCTCATGAATTATCAGTTAGTATAGTTATACAGTTCAGCTTATATTTAAACTATAATTGACCTCTGACAAGCCACGCAATTACAACAACTGAACTACAGCAGAGGGTATTTATATTCATTTTTAACCACAGGTAGAATAAGAATCCACCCCCCTATGACTCTCATACTAATATAAACGCTGCTGTTTACTTTCCCAGAAACTGGTTCCCTCTTCTACAGTCTCAGTTTAATTGGCTCAGTCCAAATGAAAAGCAGCATGTGAGGGCTTAGTCCATCTTCTGAAGCTGGGGATGCAAAGGGAGAAGTGCTCTGGCTTATACGTCACCAATGGATCCCCACTCTCATCTTAGCCCTGGGGGAGAAACTTGAGATCTTCTTGCCTAAGGTAAAATCTCAAAGTTTCAGAAAAACTGTCCTGAGTGAACTCCAAGAACCAAAGCCATAGCCATAAGACATCCCCAGTGCCAAGTGCTGTGCTACATGGTAGGTACTATGCCGAAAGTTGAATAAACAGTTCCTCTCTCGCTCTGAGGAACTTCAGCAATTATCTGTATTCCCCACCATCTTAAATTTCAGGAGGAGAAGCAGTGACATTGAACTTCGGCTATCTGAGTTTCTTAGCTGAGAAACATTCAGCACGTGTTGCTCCTCAGGTCCCAGACCAACAACAATGCCTCTTGGCTACCCACCACCAAGTTACTTTGTACCCTATTGGTGCCAATAAAATTTTATAGGTAAGATCCTGCTTTCTATTACAGAAGGTAATACCAAAAGGTATACTCCCTGTCTTCAAAGAAATGGAAATTAAAACAACATTGAAGTATAATTCAAAGGCAAAGCGTAAAAAAATTCATCAAACCTAATAATGATAAAGTTTAGGGAAATATATACCCTTACACTTTGAGATATAAATTAATTTAACCTTTCCATAGAGCTATTTGGTTATGTGTGTGTATGTGCGTGTGTGTGTATGTAGATATAAGATATACATGTATGTGTATGTGTGTCTGTGTGTATCTAAAAAAAAGTTTTAAAACTTTCATGCTTCCATAATTTCACTTTAAGGGAATGTCTTCCAAGGGAATAATCAAAGATTTCTACAAAGATTTATGTGCTAGGATGTTTGTCACAGCCTGCTTATAACAGTAAAAAACTTAAAATAATTTAAATTTCCAAAAAATGAGGGGATGATTAAATAAATTAAAATTCATGTATATGATTGAATATCATGTAGCTATTTAAAATTACATATAAAAAGTATTGTATTTATAAACAAAAAATTAAGCAGTCATCAAATTTTAAAGTACACTATTGCACCAGTTTTGTAAAAAAACAAAATACATCTAGGCAATGAAAATAAAATAACCAGAAGCATAAACACTGAACTTTAACAAACAATGATATGTATATTTACAAACATTAGAGATTAAGTTCTGTTATTCTAGTTTACATTCTTCCTATCTTAAGTATTCATGTGTATTCCTTTTATAATCAGACTGAAAAAAAAACTTTTCTCTTTTTTAAAAAACCCAGTTGACCAGTATGTATAACAAACAAAATATAAGTTTCCCTAAGTGCACTGAAGTATTCTCAAAGAGAGAAGACGATCTCTAAAAACATGGAACAAATGCCCAAGCAGCGGCTGCCACTTTCCCTTGCATTTTTTAGTCTCTCTCAAAGACTAAAAGAAAGACTCTGGAAGACTTTGTTACTATTTAACTTCAGAAGATATTCCTTTAAAAATAGGGATAGCAGGGCTCAAAGTAGGAAAAAAAAGATAAACTCAGAAGGGAATTTTTTGGCAACCATCCATCTCCCTGACAATTATTTTCTCTTGAGAATTATCTTCTAATTCCTTGAAGGATTTAATGTTTAGTTTGACTGCACGAATTCCTTCAGAAAAAAAAATACAGATCAGAAAAAAAAATATATAGATCAGAAAAACAAAGCGATAAGTCAGATTGCAGAAAAAGACGCTGGGATGCAGGGCTAAATAACAACAAAAAAATGATAATTTAACACATTACAAAAGCTCATATTCATTTATTCTTTCACTCCATCCTCATAGAAATGCTGTTTTCTGTCTATCCCCACACTATTTTTAAAAACACAGTGAGATCCTAATAGCTAGAAGCTCAAACGTGAAGCTATAACCAGTGTAGAGTCCACTTCAAAAAAAAAGTTCTTCCCCATCCTATATCCTATATCCCCAAATATTCCCATCCCCATCCTATATCCCCATATATCCCCATATATCCTATATCCCAATCCCCATCCTATATCATATATTCCCATCCATCACCTACTCAAACATATCCCACAGATTGACTAAATGACAGCTATCAACAGTGGTGATTTGGACAACTTCCAGCAATTTCTGGCACAGCAGAGGAGGGAAAACAAGAGAATGCTGTGCGGTCATTTTTTCCCCTTTGGCTGACTTAGTTTGAATGGAAATTGGGTTCCATCTGCAGAGAGGTAGGAGGTGGTTTCTGAACATTATTGTTTCTGTGCTAAGAACTATTGCTCCCCCAAACTTCAACAGTATCATTCTATAAGTAGTTTGTAGCCAGCTGTTAATTGTTTATTTAGATGGTTATCCCAAATTAAGAAGTCTGAAATTTCAGTAACTTTATAATTAACAGTTTTAATAATGAATTTCTCAACAGGCTCTTGAGTCCCACTGAGTTCTTCAGAAGCAATGAAAAGTACTCATTAAGGCCGGGCGTGGTCGCTCACGCCTGTAATCCCAGCACTTTTGGAGGCCAAGGCGGGCAGATCACGAGGTCAGGAGATTGAGACCATCCTGGCTATCACGGTGAAACCCCGTCTCTACTAGAAATACAAAAATTAGCCGGGCATGGTGGCACACACCTGTAGTCCCAGCTACTCAGGAGGCTGAGGCAGGAGAATCACTTGAACCCGGGAGGCGGAGGTTGCAGTGAGCCGAGATCATGCCACTGCACTCCAGCCTGAGTGACAGAGTGAGACTCTGTCTTAAAAAACAACAACAACAAAAAACTCATTAAAAGACATCCAAATTATTTTAAAGAAAAAAAGAGCAATATGAAAAAGTATGAACTGAAGTGCTCAGTCAACAAGAAGAAAAAAACACAAAAGGTTTAAAGAAATCATGCAGAGAAAGTGATGTTTTATTTTGTCTATTTGCTTAAAAACTCAAAATAACATGCAATAAATGCCAAAGCAGCTGTTGCCAATTCCCTCACATTTTTTTTTTCTTTTAGTCTCAAAGACCAAAACAAAGCTCCTGGAAGACTATATGTTACTATAATATTTAACTCCAGGGAATAAACCCTTAAAAGCAGAGATACAGGGGTCAAAAATAGATGAGGTGGGTTTTTCTGTTTCAGTTTTATTTTGTCTTTGCTTATAAACACAAAATAACCATTCCATTGTGATTAATACTTTAACTTCATTTCAACTTTCCTCACAGGCAAACTCTCTAATAAGGACCTAAATGCTTTATAGTTGGAAACTTAGGCTTCCTTACAATTAGCCAAATTTAAAAGGAAATTTACAACGTAAGTCCCAATCTATCAACTCTAAACTTACATAATTATAATTTTATATTTATTAAGATAACTCTGACCACAGTTTCCCACTAGGTTGTAAACTCAGGGGCTTAGATTATATCTGTTTTTCTCATCATTTTATCTCTCACATTTAAAATAATGCCTGTCATGTAGTAGGTACTTAATAAACATTTATTGAATGAATTGCAAAATACTATAGTCATTCCCAGTAAAATCGGGAATAATCAAGAATGCCTTATGATAACTAATTTAATATTGTTGCCATGTGGTAGCCAATGCAATAAAAAGGGCAGAGAAGCAGTGTGCATAAAAATGTATATGCCTAGAAAACCCAAGGGAACCAACTCAAAAGTTTTTATAATTAACTTCAGTAAGGTGGACAATTATCAAATTGATTATATTACCGAAAGTAATCAGATAAAATAAATAATAAAAAAATTTTACTGACAAATATCGGGGGGAAAAGATAAAATAAATCTAAAAACCAGCCACAGTCCTAGATGGGAGGACAATATGGTAAAGATGTCAAAACTCTTGAACTAACTTAAGCTGCCAATCAAAAATCCATGACTATTTTTGGGCTTTCTTTGTGGTGATGCTTTTGTTTCGTGTCTTGATATTGAACCTGATACAATGATTCTAAAATGTATCTGGTAGAACAAAAGGACTAGAATAGACAAGAAATGTTTGAAAAGGCAGACAAATGGCAGAGACTGGGGGAGAAGTTACCATATCCAAATTAAAATATATATGTGAAAACCAGAATAATTTAAAAATTAATATTGCTGCCTCACACCTTTCTTAAGCCCAAATTCTAGATGGAGTTTAATGTAAGTCCAGAGAACTATCAAAAAATTAGAGGAGGGGCCAGGCACGGTGGCTCACGCCTGTAATCTTAGCACTTTGGGAGGCTGAGGCGGGTGGATCACCTGAGGTCAGGAGTTCGAGACCAGCCTGATCAACATGGAGAAACGCCATCTCTACTAAAAATACAAAAATAGCCAGGTGTGGTGGCGCACGCCTGTAATCCCAGCTACTTGGGAGGCTGAGGCAGCAGAATTGCATGAAGCCGGGAGGCGGAGGTTGTGGTGACCCAAGATGGCGCCATTGTACTCCAGCCTGGGCAACAAGAGCGAAACTCCGTCTCAAAAAGAAGAAAGAAAATTAGAGGAAAATATAAGGGACTATCTAAACTTTAGGTTGAGAAAACCATCTCAAATTCAATACCAAAAAGGAAACAAATGGCTGGGCGTGGTGGCTCACGCCTGTAATCCCAGCACTTTGGGAGGCCGAGACAGGCAGATCACGAGGTCAGGAGATCGAGACCATCCTGGCTAACATGGTGAAACTCCATGTCTACTAAAAATACAAAAAAAATTAGCTGGGCTTGGTGGTGGGCACCTGTAGTCCCAGCTACTCAGGAGGCTGAGCCAGGAGAATAGCCTGAACCTGGGAGGTGGAGCTTGCAGTGAGCCGAGATCGCGCCACTGCACTCCAGCCTGGGCAACAGAGCAAGACTCTGTCTCAAAAAAAAAGAAAGAAACAACTAAGAAAAAGACTGAAGAATTTGGTAACATGAATATGTGTAAATGTCTGAAGATAAACTCATACTATAAAAACATTTGAAAAGTAAATGTCAAACTCGAAGAAAATACAGTATTACCAACATACATGGGAAAGGTTTACTATTGTTAATACATAACAAGCTTTTTCCCAATTAAGAAAAGATAAATAACCAATAGGAAATCTGGGCAGCAATATGACCATAAAATTTTTTTAAAATGTGAACAGCCAATAAACATAAAGAAGAAAAGCATTCAATATCACTAATAATGAAAGAAATTGGATCGTTAATCACTATCAAATTATTTTGTAATGATATAACCTAGTATTTACAAGAATTTCCACTTACATATCGCTCTTGGGAAAGCATATCATTACATTCTTGTAATGAATCTTAAAATCATTTAAAGAAAAATATTATAGCCTTTCATCCAGTAATTCCTTCTGAGTAATATATTTTGAAGAAATAATTAGAGATACTTATAAAGATTTAGGTACAAAGACCATCATTATAGCTTTATTTGAGAAATTAGAAACAATAACCATTTAAAATCGTGTTCTTAACATATAAGGACACAGAAAATGACTGATCTATATGTGAAAAAAAGCAACTTACAGTATAGCACATATAGTATTACTGCAAAATATACTATTTATAGCTCTCTATATACATGCATTTTAAAGACTATAGGGATGTAAAATAAGTATTAATAGTGGTTATCTCTGGATAGTAAAATTTGACACATTTTACTTCTTTATACTATTCTATATTTTCTCTCAATAAACATGCATCAGTGTTATAGAAGGAAAAAAATTTAATGTGATATATCTTTAAATTATTAACACTATAAGATATTAGATGAATCTTATTTATTAATAAGGCATATCTATGATGTAAAAGCAAACTATTAATATCAATCTATTTTGAATGTGGCTTTAAGATTATACTGCAGGATTTTAAAATATCTATGTTCAATAAAATTACAGGCTTTATGGAATATTTCACATATGGAAATAGACCTTCTGAGACATTTTTCTAAAATTACCTTTTTTCCAAATGTAGGTTTCAGAATATCATTCCAAAAACTTTTTTCCCTTTGTCTTCCCATATGATGAAGGGTCAACAGTGATAGTAATAATAATAATAGTATTACCTTCATAATACAATGGTTTATTTGTTCCTAAGTGTTGCCATCTATGGGAGAAAAATTAATACATTTATATTTTCATGAACTCAATAGGAACTACATAAAACAACCCCATCTTCTTATCCTTGGCCATATGACCATAACATTTACATTTTTTATTTCTTCACTTACAAATGCTGGCTTAACATGGATTGTTAGCTACAAACTGCTATCAAATTTGATTTATCATGGTATATCTTACAAATTAATGAAAATATTACCAGTTGACCTAATTTATGCATTATTTTTAAAAACATAGAAAATAAATGTTGACAAGGCTCTAGAGCAATAAGAACTCTCATACACTGCTATTGGAAGTATAAAGTGAAAACCACACAACAGTGTCCTATGCATGTATCCTATGATTTTACAGTTAATATCCCAGATATAGACCCAACACAAATATACAGATATCTATTTACAAAAATACCACACACAAATGTGTTACCATGTTCACTGCAGTACTAAAACACCCAGACTAGAAACTACTTAAGGCCGCTCATCAACAGTAGATAGGATATATAAGTTGTGACATATTTATACAATGAAATATTACATAACAATGATAATGAATGATCTACATCTATAACCAACGGTATGTATCAATGTTGCAAGCATAATAGTGAACAAAAACAGCCAAACACTAAAGAATATATATAGGTCAATTTACCTAAAATACAAAAACAGGCAAAAGTAATCCACATTATGAGAAGTCAAGATAGTAAATATACTTCACTATATTCATTACCAGCGATGCCAAGAGGGCTTCTGGAGTACTGGTAACATTCTGCTGCTTTTTTTTTTTTTTTTTTTTTTTTGAAATGGAGTGTCACTCTGTCACCCCAGGCTGGAGTGCAGTGGCATGATCTTGGCTCACTGCAACCTCCGCCTCCTGGGTTCAAGAGATTCTCCTGCCTCAGCCTCCTGAGTAGCTGGGATTACAGGTGTGTGCCACCACGCCCGGCTAATTTTTGTATTTTTAGTAGAGATGGGGTTTCACCATGTTGGTTAGGCTGGTCTTGAACTCCTGACCACATGATCCGCCTGCCTCGGCCTCCCAAAGTGTTGGGATTACAGGCGTGAGCCACCATACCCGGCCACGTTCTGCTTTTTTATCTGGATGCTGTTACACAGGTGTGACAGTTTTTCAAAATTTATTAAGCTATACATTACTGTGTGTGTGTTTGGATCTATTACTGTTCAACAGAAAGTCAAGAGAAAAAATATATAATACAAAAACTTTGTGAAAAGTCAAAATGACTTTTGACTTTGATGACTTTTGATGCTTTGCTAGTAGAGATGAAATTTCAAACTGAATCAGGCAGTTGCTGTTAATTGTGTCCTAAAATATTTCACAGAGTAAATTAACCTTATTTCCCCAATAACTTAAATTCTAACTTCAAATATGCCTTATTTCATTTCAGTTTTACTGAACAAATACATAAAAATAACATTTATTTTAAGCAAGCAGAGGTGAATAAAACATTTCTAATAAGTACAATCTCTTTCACCCTGTGCAGTCCTAATATGTTATTTACCTATATAAACATTCATACATTCTACATCAATTATTCTTAAATTATGCTCAGCTATTAAATGGTTATCTATACAATCTTATGACATCATCTCAATTTTTGACACAAGTATGACATTCACAACTAATGTAGTAAAAACACATTGTTAACGTACACTAAAACCATTCTTTTCCTTGGTCAATGGTTCACACAAATTACAAGAATGTCATAAAAACTTGGCTTTTATTATAAAACTTCAGAATTGGACAACTTTTCCTAAATGCAATTCAAGTAAATACTGTCACAGCTAAAGTTGAAGGACACAGAATAAACTCTGTTCATTGGTCTTACATATATCTTTGTACAGGACTTGAAAAACACCCATAATTACCTTGTAACATTCATATAAAAATTTTTTCCAATATTAAAACTAAGGAGTATAATTCTGCTACCATTTACTGATGTGTCTATATATAAGGCACTGTGTGAAGTACTTTGTATCTCTTTAGACGGCCATCATTTCTTTAGATTTTCACAACAGACCTGTGAAACAGGCTCTAGGACAGGCTGAACATCCCTAGTCCAAAAATCCAATATCCGAAACGCTCTAAAATCCAAAAGCTTTTAAGTGCCAATATGACACCACGAGTGGAAAATTCAACACCTGACATCTTTGCTTGCTGACAGTTTAACATACACAGACTCTGTTTATTGCACAGAACTATTCTAAAATATTGTATTAAAAATACCTTTAGGCTATGTGTATAAGGCGTATATGAACATAAATGAATTTCATGTTTAGACTTGGGTCCCATCCCCAAGATTTCTCATTATGTATATGCAAATATTCCAAAATACAAAAAAAATCTGAAACACTTCTAGCATTTTGGATAAGAAATATTCAACCTGTATTATCTCCATTTTGCCGATGAGAAAACTGAGGTTCAGAAAGGTTAAATAATTTGTCAGAGTTATTTGGCCAGGAAGTTGAATAGGCATATTTAAAATAATGATTGATCTGACTCCAAGTCCTCTATAATTAATCACAATGTAAATATGCCTCTCCTTGTAGTATGGGGTAGGAAGAGCTAAAATAAATCAACTTTCTTCACTTTCCATTTTTAAAAATCACTTTTCTGACAAACTGAATTAATTTTTGGCTATAACCAACCGATTACAATTAGAAAGTTATCATCAGTTTTTCATAACACAGCCTGCAATCTATCTTTTCCAAAATATTTTTCTGTGATTGTGGCACAGTACAAGTAAAATTGTCTTTAATGACATACTGAACCATAAATCAGATGGATTTATTTATCCCCAAGCTCTAGCAAAGACCAAAGCTCTTTGACCAATGGGTTTGGTATAAGACTATACAAGGACCTAGTCACTGTAAACAGATAATCCTATATGCAGCTACATTAAGATGGCAGGCCTGTTTGATGAACCCTTAAATTACAGTACACACCTACTACCCATAATATTAGTAGTGCTTTGGGAAATAAAGGAAATATTGGGCTGTTCTAAGTGTGGGATGAAGCCTGCAGGGAAGACAGAGAAAACAGCAATGGCAAGAAATAAGGAGGAAACTGTGGCCATCGGAAATTTACTAGAACCATATTACAGAGAAAGAAGCGATCATGAAAATATAAGCATCTTCAAAACAAATCCTCAGAAATCTGGGAAAGGCACTAAACTTCCCATGGGCAAAGTTTGTGTGTAAATGTCAAAACACAATTTAGGACATGCAATGTTAAGATAAGGGACCAAGTATGTTCTTAGCTCTATGGCTCAAACAAGGTAAGGAACTAATAAAATCCCTGACCATATGGCATATATGCAAAGAGTGTTTTTAAAAGTAGCCAGCTGCAGTAGCTCACACCTGCAATCCTTTTTGGAGGCCAAGATGGGCGGATCACTTGAGGCCAGGAGTTTGAGACCAGTTTGGCCAACATGGCAAAACCCCATTTCTATTAAAAATACAAAAAAGTTAGCCGGGTGTGGTGCTGCCCGCCTGAAATCCCAGCTACTCAGTAAGCATGAGAATCGCTCGAACTAGGGAGAAGGATGTTGTGGTGAGCGGAGATTGTGCCACTGCACTCCAGCCTGGGTGACAAAGCAAGACTCTGTCTCAAAAAAAAAAAAAAAAAAAAAGTAAAATAACTTATATCTAGGTCCCGAAAATTAATTCTGACTCAAAATTACAATTTATTCATCACAGGAATGAGATCAAACAAATAATTTACTAACTCTCTTTGCATCAACAAAGAGTACTTGATACACACTTTATACACAATGAACTGTATCTATTTGCTTCCAGGTCTATCTCTTCTGTACACGGAGAATCCATCTGTACATGGAGAAAAAAATAATCCACTCTCAGTCCAAAAGTGTGCCAACATAATTTACTAGGACCCACAGACATTTTTAACCTTAATTCATTCTTTTATTTATACCTATCTACACCTGATTGTAAATACGTTCTGTCCTACATACTAGTAAATTAAACACTTCCAAAAAATTTGAAAAGAAGAGGAATGATCTTATTGTTTACCATTCCTGCACAGTGAGCAAGGTAACATTTTTCTTTTGCATTTAAAATATTTGGATATAATCCTTCCAAAGTTACAAGGAGCTGTCAAAGGCAGGTCACCTACACTTCAGTAGGCCATGTTTCCAGACCTGCTCAGATTGTCAGCACTTCACTAACTGACCTATAGTCAATTCAAACAAGATGTGATTGTTAAATTTCCAGAGAAGGACTAAAACATGAGGTATTATTTAATAGAGATGATAATTACTACATGCTTTTAATAAAAACTCCTGATATCACATATTGGTTGATAGTGTTCCAAGGGCCAAAAGGTCAACTAAGGAATTACCTATATTTAATATAGATAGATGGCTTAGGATAGTATCATAGCTTCTGTGTGAAAGAATTCAACAGGAAAGATGCTAGGAACACAAGCTCTAGATCTACTCACTGGCTGTATAACCAGAGGGGAATCACTTAACCTCTCCGTGGCTATGTTTCTTCATCTGTTAAATATGCCTCTTAGGTTATCATAACAATTTAGCACATTTAGCTCTCAATACCTCTTATCAATCATATTTATAAAATTAATATGCTAACTTAATCTGTGTTTAATTCCAGTCTCTCACTTGAGTCCTACATTTCCTATCCTCTATAGCTGCATTTCTCACACTAGCATCTGAAGATCTTGGGGATCTTCAAGTTTCCCACAATTTTTTTTAATTTTCTGATTTCATTTTGGTAAAAATCTTATAAAGCCTTTATAAGCAAATGTATCCAAATCATTTCGGCGGCCTTCATAAGTGAACTGATATTAGATTATGTGCTATGCTAGCAGAAGTGTATAAAGCTAAGGAACCCATAGTACTGACACTCATTCAAGATTGGAAGGATGGAGGGGAATCCAGGCTTCCAGTAGGAGATGAAACATCATCTGGCATGCTGAAAGACTGAGGCGGGAAGTGCTAGGAAGGGAAACTCTTCAGAGAAGTAATATTTTAGGTAGAGGCAGCAGCTTGTGCAAAGCCCAGGAGGAAAAGGGGGAAAGAGAAAGTGGGTGGAAGGAAGAAATGAGAAAAACGGTGGGGGACAGAAAAAATTGCAGGTCAGTGGCAAGAGACTGGTGGACTGGAGACTGGCAAGGCAGGGATATTGAGGCAAGTCTTGTTTGACACGCTAAGTTTGCCCTTAATCTTACGGGCCATGGGGAGCAACTAAACGTGGCTGTACAGAGAAGTAATGTGAGAAAAATCATTTTGTCTGCATCTGGAGAGTAGGTGAGTTTGCAAGTAAAGCATTCAGGAGTCTGTTGCAATAGTCTAGGTAAGAAATAATGTGATTTAAATGAAGGTTATAGCTGTATAGCTAAGGAGAGGAGACTACCAAATGTGTCACTGAAGCTAAAGGAAAATTAACATTCAAGGATGAAGTAGTCAACAGTATTGTATACTACAGAGAGATCCAGGAAAACAAGGACCAAAAAAGGGCCCATTACTTCAAGAAAAAGAGGTTATGGTG
This sequence comes from Pongo abelii, assembly GCF_028885655.2. Classification (NCBI taxonomy): domain Eukaryota; kingdom Metazoa; phylum Chordata; class Mammalia; order Primates; family Hominidae; genus Pongo; species Pongo abelii. Next base: position 8,710,573 of record NC_072006.2, on the reverse strand, counting down.
ACATTGGTGAGAACAGTTTTAATGAAAACAGTTTAGCAGAAGCCAGATTAGCAGTGTCTTGACATGTCATATGTACAAACTGAGAATTCAAGAAAGTTGTTGAAAGAACAAATACACTTTGATTCTATTTGTCTGCTCTAATCCAGTCACAATAGACTTAAGCTTTTTGAGGTTACTCCAAATCAAACTGCATTCAAACCATAATCATCCAAGAATCATCCCACCATTAAAGAGGGCAGAGTCAGAAGAAGCAACAGCTACAATTATGAGCTAGGAGGGGAAAAATCAGACTTATTTAAGCTGATGTACTTGTACAAAGTTAAATAGTTTCATTTCTGCTTCCAGTCTCCCCCTTAAACTTAATCCTTCCCCAATTTATCCTTCACACTGCAGCCAAAAGGATCTCTCTAACACATATCCTCCCTAAAAATGTTTTCAAAAACTCCCCATCTTCTAAAAAATAAAAAAATTAAAAAAAAAAACCTCAGCCCTGAAAGTGACATACAAAGCACTTCATGATCTGGCCTCTGCCTGTATTTGCTCCAAGCACACTCAGCCACATGTGGTTTCCTAAGTGCAATATACACTCACCTGCTTTCTTGAGTTGTTTGCTTTTCTCTATTTGCCCATGGCACCTTGGACGTGGCTCTAATAAACACTTTATCCTGCTGTATAGCAACTGTTTACTTACTTGTCTTTACCTCCACTGTTCAACCTAGTTCTTAACTGATAATAAGCACTCAATACATTTTCCTGGGGGTTTTTTTGGTTTTTTTTTGTTTGTTTGTTTTTTGGGGTTTTTTTGTCAAATGAATGTTTCTTACTCCTCTATTTAGGCAGCATTTGAAAATCTGTTTGTTTAACCCTAAAGAGCTAAGCATATGTACCAAAATGTTTTCAAGCATCCCCATGAGGTAACTGATTTTAAAGTGTGACTTTTACTCATAGTAAATACTGAATTTTTTTCTACAAAAATATTGCTTTGTGAGGCAGAATCTGAACATCATGTACAGACAATCTAGTTCTGAAAACACCTCTTTTTTGTACAGACGGTTGTACTTTATTTAAAACCAGAATCAAAACAAAGGCCAGGCAAGGTGGCTCACACCTATAATTCCAGTACTTTGAGAGTTCTAGATAGTAGGATCGCTTGAAGCTAGGAGTTCAAGACCACCCTAGGAAACATAGCAGGACGCTGTCTCTACAAAAAAAAAAAAAAAAAAAAATTTAATTAGCCAGGCATGGTGGCACGTGCTTGCAGTCCTAGCACTTGGGAGGCTGAGGCAGGAAGATGGCTTGAGCTCAGGAGCTCAAGCCTGCATTGAGCTATGATTATACCACTGTATTCCAGCCTGAGTGGCAGAGTGAGACTCCTGTCTTTAAAAAATAAGGTAAAATACAGTCAAACTGAAAGTACATACAGGTAAGTGTCAATTATACATTAGTAACTAGACAAATCCATATAAAAATATGTGGAATTTTGAAAACTGCTCAGGAAAAAGCAGCTGCTCTAGCTTGAGCACCAGTGCTTTTCAGTGGAAAACTGGCTCTGAATAATGGAAAATCTGAATTCTTAACACAGAAGATATCCTCCATTTTCTCTACTAACCTGAGTTCTGTCAGAAAAGACAGCAGTAGTATTAAATCCATTCAGTAGCCATACAAAAATAAATACCATAGCTAAAATATACCAAGTACATATTTTGTGCGAGAACTGTGCTACGTATTTTTCACACATTACTTACAACATCTGTCTGATCTTAATTACTAGTATTATCCCTATTTACAGATTTAAAAATTGAGGATTAAAGGGTTGAATAATTTGCCCAATCAAGCTGATGTCAGCAGGGCAATTTATAATTCGTACTATGAGCATAAAACCAAAAAGCTTTTCAAGAGCCTAGAAAAAGATAATTTAGGTTTCCAAAATATGAAAAGTACAAAATCAAAATTAATGTTTACCTAAATATCTACAAAACATGCCATTATATTAACTAATTAACCATCATCCAACCCTTAAGTATGGACTGTGTTGGATGTGGGCTGTAGTATATTTCGGTATATATCGATATGATTTAGGGTGGGGCCTTAAAAAATAAAAATGCCCAAACTTCACAAATATCGCTGAGACCCATTACAAAATGGCAAAATATATGAGCTGATTTTTCACCAAAAAGACATACAGGTGGCAAATAAGCATATGGAGAAGTGTTTGACATAATTAACCTTTGGGGAAACACAAATTAAAATCATGATGATGCTGATTCAAACAGCAGAGAAAAAAATCTAAAAATAAAAAATAAATATCAAAAAACATGATTAGCTATTAACACACACCTATTACAACAGCTAAAATAAGAAATAATTATACCACCAAATGCTGGCAAGGATGTAGAAAAACTGAACCTATCACACATTGCTGGTAAGAATGTAAAATGGTACAACTACTGTGAAAAACAGTTTAGCAGTTTCTTATAAAACTAAACATGCACTTACAGGTAACCTAGTAATCACATTCTTGGATGTCTATCCCAGAGAAACAAAAATGTATGGTCATATAAAAACATGTACATAAATGTTCATAAAAGCTTTATCGGTAACAGCAAAATACTGAGAAGATTCTAAATGTCCCTCAATGGGTGAATGGTTGAACAAACTCTGGTATATCCATACAACGAACCACTACTCAACAATAAAAAGGAATGAACAATTATTGAATAAATATATAAATTCATTAATTCATTAATACAATCTGAATGGCCCTCAGGGCATTATATTTAGTGAAAAAAGGCAACCTTAAAAGATTACATGCTGTATGATTCCATTTACATGACTTTATTATTTTTATTATTATTTTGATTGACCAATCATTGTATATGTTTATGAGGTACAATGTGACGTTTTGATATATGTATACACAAGTGGATGATTAAACCAAGCTAATTAACACATCCATCACCTCACTTATCTGTCATTTTTTATGGTGAGACATTTGCAATTTACTTCCTTAGTTATTTTGAAATATATAATACATTATTATTTATTACAGTCACCCTGCTATGAGATAAATCCAAAACCTATTCCTCCTGTATATCTAAAACTTTGAAACTTTTGATCAACAACTCCCCATTCCCTTACTCCAATCCCCCTCCAGCCTCTGGTAACCATACTCTCTACTGTAAGTTCAATTTCTGTGGCAATGAAAGCAAAAACAGACAAATGGGACAGCCTCAAACTAAAAAGCTTCTGCACAGCAAACAATTAACAAAGTGAAAAGACAACCCACAAAATGGGAAAAAATACTTGCAAAAAATACATCTGAAAAGGAGTTAATAGCCAAAATATATAAAGAACTTAAAGAACTCAACAGCAAGAAAACAAATAACCCCATTAAAAATCAGGCAAAGGACCTGAACAGACATTTCTCAGAAGAAGACATACAAATGACCAACAAGTACATGAAAAAAATGCTCAGCACCACTAATCATTAGGGAAGCACAAATGGAAACCACAATGAGATATCATTTCACACCTGTTGGAATGGCTTTTGTCATGTTGAAAGATAACAAGTGTTCGTGAGGATGCAGAAAAAAGAGAACTCCTGCACACTGTTGGGAACGTAAGTTAACAGAGGAAAACACCATGGAGGTTCCTCAACAAGCTAAAAATAAAACTGCCATATGATCTGTTGATTCTACTTCTAGGTATCCAAAGAAACTGAAAAGTATGTCAAAGGGATATCGGTACTGCCATGTTCACTGCAGCATTATTGATTACGTATTTTTAGAATTATATTCCACTCTAAAAATGATAAAACCTTAGAGATGGAAAACAGGGAGGGAGGCAGATGGGTGGATATAAATACAAAGGATATAAATACAGCATGAGGGGGTTCTTTTTTTTTTGAGACGGAGTCTTGCTCTGTTGCCCAGGCTAGAGTGCAATGGTGCAATCTCGGCTCATTGCAACCTCCACCTCCCGGGTTCAAGCGATTCTCCTGCCTCAGCCTCCAGAGTAGCTGGGATTACAGGCACCTGCCACCGTGCCCAGCTAATTTTTGTATTTTTAGTAGAGACAGGGTTTCACCATCTTGGCCAGACTGGTCTCGAACTCCTGACCTCGTGATCCACCTGCCTCAACCTCCCAAAGTACTGGGATTACAGGCGTGAGCCACCGCGCCCAGCCAGCATGAGGGAGTTCTTTTATGATAATGGAATAGTTCTGTATGTAGATTGTGGTGGTGGTCACATGAATCTATGCATTAAATAAAACTACAAAGAACTACACACACATATACACACATTCACATGAATGCAAGTTTAAAAATTGTTAAAACTGAATAAAGTCTGTAGTCTAGATAACAGTAATGTAACAATATCAATTTTCGGTTTTTGACATTGGATAAACATGGACATAAAAATGGCAACACTAATAAGGGGGAAGGAAAAGAAAGGGCAAGGGTTGAAAAACTAACTATTGAGTACTATGCTCATTAGCTAGGTGACAGGATCAGTCATACCCCAAACTTCAGCATTATGCAATATACCATGTAACAGGTATACAAGCACTCCCTGAATCTAAAATAAATTATTCTTTAAAATCTGCTTTTGATATTGTACTATAGCTATATACAAAGCCACCATTGGGAGAAGTTTACACAGGGTTCCTAGGACTCTGTGTTATGTTTGTATTTTCTATCATTATTTCAAAATAAAAAGTTTAAATAAAAAATGGCCTTGGTTATGATAACCCGAATTTTGAACCCAGGTCCACCTAACTCTAAACTTGTGCTACCGCCCTGTGTACTATAATGCCTGCAAAACCTGTTTTATTAAAACATACTAAATATGCATAATTTCCTAGAGAGAAGAATATAATACATGAGAAGTCCATCCTGGGTCACATTTAAAGAGGTTAAGGTAGTTCAAAAAACACTTTATTAGAAATAAGTTTAAAATATGAAATCATTTCATTCATAGCAACTAAGACCAGGTGTTCCAATGTACTAATATGGTCATGAGAACTTCAAAAGTCTAATAGGAGGTGACAACTGGGCTGCTTTGGCATAGTGACTAAGGGTACTGTTTTTCACTCCCCCTCTCAGTAGAGGCAGCTCTATAGTTTCCTGCCATGTTGTCTTGTTCACCTGAAAAGTTAACAGCTGTTCCACTCCTTCCACACCAGGCAAACAAACTGCACAGTAGAAAGCTGTGAATAGAGCCATTACAGTGTATATTCACTTGGCATCCCTTTTCTATCTACCTGGGATCTTCCTGATGAGACTATCCTTGTGAGACGCAAAACATGGCCAAATTACAATCATCACAACCAGAGAGGTGAGCTAAAATTACCAAATCGTTTTGGGAGTAAGCAAAAGTTGCTGTCTGTCTTCATATAAATTCATCATACCCTTATATATTATGCAGCAGCTATGAAAAATTATACATTTAGGCAAGAGCAAGAAAATAATATTTAAAAGAACAAAATAGTGATGAGGTAGTTAATGATGTTCTTCTGTTTTGCACCATTTATTTCGATAATTACTCCCAAAATATTTGTATTAATTGATCAGATAAAAAACACCAGAGCCAATTGGTTCACTGTGTCGTTTCCAATGCTGAATGTCCTATTAGTCAGAGATCTACAAATTCAATTACACATATTAAATAATTCAATTTAACAAATACACAGTATTAAATATTTTTAAGAAGGAGATGACATTGCTTGGGGAGTTGACACAAAAAGAGAAAATGGCACTAGTGTGTGGCTTTCATGGGAAGACAGCAAAATCCAAAAAAGACCATAATTACTGTTATTAAGTATGTGCTAACGTGGCAAATTCAATGTTATCTTAATAACAAGAAGGAGAAAACTTGTGAGAGTGATCTTCAAGTATTTAAAAAGGAAGTATATATGATCAATTGTACTTCCTCAGGACAGAACTAAGAGTAATGGCTAGAAATTACAAGAACATACAGGAAGGCTGATAGTGTATTTATATACATATGTACGTACATATATACATTTTTTAAAAATTTAAAAGATCATATGTGTGTATAAATATATATCTTTTATGTGTCTATATATATTGATGTATATGCCCTAAATTCTATAAACATATGAGCTTTAACTTTTTTTTTTTTTTTTTTTTTAGATGGAGTCTCGCTCTGTTGGCAGGCTGGAGTGCAGTGGCATGAACCCTCCCGGGTTCAAGCAATTCTCCTGCCTCAGCCTCCCGAGTAGCTGGGACTTACAGGCACACGCCACCACGCCCAGCTAATTTTTGAATTTTTGGTAGAGACAGGGTTTCACCATGTTGGCCAGGATGGTCTCAATCTCTTGACCTCATGATCCACCTGCCTTGGCCTCCCGAAGTGCTGGGATTGCAGGCATGAGCCACCGCGCCCAGCAGAGCTTTAATTTTTAAAAATTTAAAAGATCATGTGTATACATATACATATGTGTGTATATATAAAAGATCATATGTGTGTATATATATCTTTTATTTATATGTGTGTATATATAAAAGATTATATGTATATATATCTCTCTTATGTATATATACACACACATATATCTTTTATGCATATATACACACATACGATCTTTTAAATGTTTTAAAATTAAAGCTCATATATTTATGGAATTTAGGGCATATACATTAAATTACTAGCTATAGTGATATCTTATTAAAACTACAGGAGAGGACTTCCTGAGACCCTTTCTAAGGGCCTGTCTTCCCCCAGAGGCTCCATGGGACAGAGAAAGCATCTTGATACCCAGGGCCACAAATGAGCAATCCATAGATACTACATATAAGAGAGACCTGTACCCTATGAGGTAACCTGAGGATGAAGGAGTGAGTCATATTGGGTGGCAATTAAATGACCCAGCCTCCTCTCTCAAGAAGACTGTTACATTTTAGACAGGCAGCAGAAGCAGCAAAGGAGAAAGGAAGTGCAGAAGCATCAGAAGAAGAAAAGGAGCAAACTGAGCCTTGATTACGGCAAAGCAGCTATGGTACAAAGCAACTGACATCCAATCCTTTTTTTTTTTTTTTTTTTGAGACAGGGTCTCAATTCTGTCATCCAGGCTGGAGTGCAGTGGTATGATCTCTGCTCACTGCAACCTCCACCTCCCAGGTTCAAGCGATTCTCCTGCCTCAGCCTCCCGAGTAGCTGGGACTACAGGCGCTCGCCATCATACCCGGCTAATTTTTGTATTTTTTGGTAGAGATGAGATTCACCATGTTGGCCAGGCTGGTCTCAAATTCCTACCTTCAAGTGATCTACCCAATTCGACCTCCCAAAGTGCTGGGCTTACAGGCATGAGCCACCACACCCAGCTGTAACTGATACCCAATTCTAAGGGAACAACAAGCTGACCGGTATTCTGAACTTTCTGCTAAATTGCCAGAGCTGTACAATATCCTTGAACAATGTTTCAGTTCTCCATTAGACCCTTCTGTTCACCTGCCAATGCATTTTCCTACTATCCTGTGTGAATTTATTATCACCACAGGAAACCTGGAGATAACACTGAACCTCACCTGAACTCTGTATTCTTGGAAAGAGCCACAGTCAAGAAATTACCCCTACCCTTTTGTGTTCTGGGAAAGTTTACTAGATAAAACTGACAGATGACCACCTTGCAACCAATGACAAGGCCAGAAACAGACTTTCCAAATTCCCATTCTCTGTCTCATACATGTTAGCCAAACTCTTTGTCCCCATTTACCATTCTGGTTGGTCAATGCCCACAAACGACCTGACCAAACTTTAGTCAGGCTCCTCTCCTTCCTCAAAACCCCTGAACTTTGGTCCACCCTGAAGCAATGGAATGTGAGTAAACCCTCCTTAACAGCCTTTCCCCGGAACCAGCTGACCTCAGGAAAAACATTCCCGATAACACAATATTCTGCCTCCCCCTGTTGGAATCATCCTCCTCCTTTAATTGTAATAGTCTATTTAGATAAAGCCTCTCCTTACCTAAGTCCAGATTTGTTTTTAATTGACACTTGCAAACTTCAAACAGCCTAACTTTACAAAACACAAAATAAAATCATTAAGTATCCTCTCATTCACAATATTTTTATAGAATCACAGCTATTATATCTTTTTTGATATATAGCCACATAATATAACATCTGTAAAATTTTTCCCAATGTTGAAATAGGAAAATTAACTAGACAACTAATTATTAAAAATAATTAAAATATGCTGGTTAAAATTAAGTATTTCATAATGAAAATGAAAACTGGAACCCAAGCAACTAAAGTTTTGAAATCACTGAAATAATTTCTTTGTATTTTCACTTTTGTCTTACACAGTTCAATCATCGCCTGACAACCTATTCAAAAGAAGAAAAAAGCTTGATGAGCTTGTATTTATGTTGGCCAACTATTAATTCAACCTATGAAAGTAACATATAATATACTTGCTAAAGTTCTTTCTGAAGAACTTTCTGCAACAATCTGTCACTTCTCCAGTGGTGCAGTATCCTAATCTCAACCTAGCGCCTTTCACTATAGAGGGTACTGTAGATGCACATTAATTGCAGAACACACAAAAAAATAGATCTCCAATGTTTTTAATCAAGAAGAGAAATAGATTAGACATTTCTACATCAGAAAGCAGTTTTTCTAAAACACTTACATTCTTATTTATAAAAAAATTTTGAAATAATACTTATATAACAAACACATCACAGGAAAATCAACTACTCACCGGCATTGACTATAGCATCTACCTCTAGCAATGTGATGTCACCTCTATAGAGAGAAACTTTTTCAGTCAAACTTTTCTTCACCTGGGATGTTTCCTGAGTATTTTCTTCTGTAATAGAAAATGGATATATATCAATAACAATATTATTAATTAATATAAGCGAGATCATTTTTTACTCAAGACTACTACAAGACCCAATATGTGTCATGCTCTACTACAAAAAACAAGTGGAAATAAGAGCGTAACTTCAAGGGGTGTGGTTTATTCTCTATTTTGTAATTCTCAAAACAAACACTATCACATACAAAATGGACATACAATAAAATTTTAGCATGTTATATTGGTCAACAAGAAATTCAATACTTATGGGTAATTTTATTAAAATATCCATTCTAAAATAAAATTATGTACCATTACATTCACAAGGAGGTAAGAAAAAGATGTATTAATCTTTAATCTTAGGTAAGAAGAACTTACCTAAAAGGCATCCTAGATAAGAATATATATATATATATATTTGAGCAAAAAAAATTTAGGTTCAGCTCTTTTCTACTTCTTTTTTTTTTTTTTTTTTTTTTTTTTGAGACGGAATCTCACTCTATCGCCCAGGCTGGGGTGCTGCAGTGGCGTGATCTCGGCTCACTGCAACCCCTGTCTTCCGGGTTCAATAGATTCTCCTGCCTCAGCCCCGCCCACCTCCCCCCCACCCCCCAACCAAGTAGCTGGAATTACAGGCATGAACCACCATGCCATGCCCATCTAATTTTTATATTTTTAGTAGAGACGGGTTTTTGCAGTGTTGGCCAGGCTGGTCTTGAACTGACCCCAAGTGATCTGCCCGCCTCGGCCTCCCAAAGTGCTGGGATTACAGGTATGAGCCATCATGCCTGGCCAGCTCTTTGGTACTTCCAAGTAACAAACTATTACTCCGGATAGGAAATTTCAAGGAGAATATTTGAATTTGTGAAACTGCTCCTTTCTTATCAAATTGTATTTTACCTTTTGCTCTAGAGGGCGCTACTAGATTTTAAAAAGAAAGCTCTACCCCAACACAACAGCCAGCAAGTAGGTATATCTAAAACAAGCCAAAAACGTTACTTTCTGAAATCTGATATTTTTTAAAATGATTTAGAGCAAGAGTATAAACTTGAATTTCCATTTATTTTTAACGAATAGCAATAAGATAAATCTAGTAAACAAAGCTGTGCAAAATAAATGTTTTAAAATATTTTGAACTGCTATTCATAAAAAGGTTTTTAATATACTTACAGGAAAGCTGATTTATATTTTTGAATTTATATTAAACTCAGACTTCTTAAAGTATGATATGTGTAAATCTTTCATACAAGGAGATACTGCTATTCACTCACTGAGATACTCTCATTTTTAAAAGTATTTATGATATGCGCAAATTTTTAATGAGAGGAGACACTGCTATTCACTCACTGAGATCTCTCATGAGCATGCAATTTTGAGACATCTGGGGGATTAGAGGTGATAGGTTATGAGTCACCTAAATTGTCTTTGGACCACAATAGTCCCCCCACAAAAAAAAATTTGGCCAAGACTAGAAAATAATCTATGACCATAAAAATGATCCTTTCTCTGTCTATAAAGCATTCCCTTCTTAGTAACTGCTTCTCTCCCAGAAGTATTCTTTTTTTTTTTTTTTTTGAGACGGAGTCTCGCTCTGACGCCCAGGCTGGAGTGCAGTGGCGCCATCTCGGCTCACTGCAAGCTCCGCCTCCTGGGTTCACAACATTCTCCTGCCTCAGCCTCTCCGAATAGCTGGGACTACAGGCGCCCGCCACTAGGCCCGGCTAGTTTTTTGTATTTTTAGTAGAGACGGGGTTTCACCGTGGTCTCAATCTCCTGACCTCGTGATCTGCCCGCCTCGGCCTCCCAAAGTGCTGGGATTACAAGCGTGAGCCACCGCGCCTGGGCCTCTCCCAGAAGTATTCTATCAAAATACTCACTGGTTGTAGTAATAATGAGAAGGAGAATAATGTGGGCAACTTGTATGTTAATGAAGTAGAGAAAAACTTTAGGAAACCTCAAAATATAAAATACTTATACTTGAGTTGACCTCTCAGGGACTCCTACAGTACTATTTATCTCTGCCAGATAGTGGGAAAGAGCAGACTTTACTACCAGACTGACTCTGTTAAAATCCTAATTCTGCCAGTTAATGGCTGGGTGAGTTTGGATAAATTATTCTCACCATGCATCAGTTTGTAAACTACTGTGAGTTCATTACACTTAGAATGTTTGCCTCATAGTAAGTGATCAACAAACACAGTCTTTTTTTTTTTTTGAGACGGAGTTTCATTCTTGTTGCCCAGGCTGGAGTGCAATGGCACAGTCTCAGCTCACTGCAACCTCCATCTCCCAGGTTCAAGTGATTCTCGTGCCTCAGCCTCCCAAGTAGCTGGGATTAAAGGCACCCAGCACCACGCCCAGCTATTTTTAGTAGAGATGGGGTTTCACCATGTTGGCCAGGCTGGTCTTGAACTCCTGACCTCAGGTGATCCACCCGCCTCAGCCTCCCAAAGTGCTGGGATTACAGGCGCGAGCCACCACGCCTGGCCAAAACTACCTTTTTTTTTTTAACAAAGGTGACAAATATTATTTCAGCATCCATATTCAGCATTCATGGACCACAATACTAAGATACTTTTTCAAAATATTTTATTTTAAATAAAATATCATATTTATTACTATTGCTTATCAGTGAAAGAGACTATATTTTGTTTGTGCTGTTATCAAATTGTCAACACCTGACCCAATGACAAGGACTCTGAGTCACAAGTCCTTGATTTCCACATGCAACTAGTTTCTATTGTGATTACCCAAATTATAAACTCTTGATTCTCCATTAATGATTGTTAAATGACAATAAACATTTGGTGGCTTTGTCAGAGACAAATGGATATTTAGACTATTGTGAACCTAGAAATTATAAAGATTCATCACTGAAGATGTTTCAGAACTCTATCACAGGCATTAAATTGACAGACTTATAATAAATGAATGCAGAAAGATAGACCATTTCAACATAGGAGACAGAGTAAATAGATTTTCTAATCATTCTTTAACTGCTTTTAGCTCTAAAAAGTATTATTTCATTTTCTCATGAAGCATTATGTAAGTAACTCACATTTGTAGTGATAGAATTTTTAAACATATGAGACAATAAGTCATGTGTTTCTTTCTCAAAAGCAAAGAAATTATGAAAGAAAGGTATGGGAGGGCCAGGAGCGGTGGCTCATGCCTGTAATCCCAACACTTTGGGAGGCTGAGGCGGGTGGATCATGAGGTCAGGAGATCGAGACCATCCTAGCTAACATGGTGAAACTCCATCTCTACTAAAAAAAAAAAAATACAAAAAATTAGCAGGGCATGGTGGCACACGCCTGTAGTCCTAGCTACTTGGGAGGCTGAGGCAGGAGAATCACTGGAACCCGGGAGGCGGAGGTTGCAGTGAGCTGAGATCGCGCCATTGCACTCCAGCCTGGGCGACAGATGGAGACTACATCTCAAAAAAAAAAAAGCAAGAAAGAAAAAAGGAAGGTATGGGAAAACATTGAAGTTTAAACCATTTTTATACCACCATTCAGTTGTTTCAAAAGAAACTCTAATCTGTCATCTGCAAATTTTTGAAATGGAATATTTTGAGACTGAAGTGAAGGTTCAAGCAATTCAACGTATTGAATAAATATACTGCTGTGATAATGGTGCTCAAGTAAGTTACTCAAAATGGTCTTTACTCAAGTTATCAGCATTATGAGGGAATATTTGCATTGTCTCTCATTTTAAAAACTAACATGAGGCTCTTTCTTCCTCAACAGTCAGATTATACTTACAGCCCAATTCCTCACATAGCATACCAAAAAGATATGTACATACTTAAAGGCTACAGCTTGATAGGACTAATAATTAGCAGTATTTCCTTCAACAATAAATCAAAACCTAATGGAGTATTTTTGACCACCAACTATTCTTTGCAAATACAACAATATAAATGACCAGTTAGAGGCCACCTCTTTTATTTGCATAGCAATGCCTTGCCTTTCTTTTCACACACAGATCTCAATGTATCTTTTTCCATACCCTAGGTTTTCAGTAATAAATAAGACAAAAAGTTGCCAAGTATATCTCCCTCATGGACATTCTCTATGTACACAAAGCACCAACTCAGCTTGTATATCACTGGTTTTATACAATTGCAAGTTGAAATATCTGTCAGTGTAAACACATGACAGTAATTGCTCTTCCATATTGTATACTTCTGATAATGTCAAAGAAAACCAGAACTGGAAGTGATTAAAGCAGTAAAAACAGATTTTATTCAGAAACTATTACAATAAAGGAAGAGACTCAGTATAGAACTGGGATCAATTGCAAATACAGCAATAACAAGCAGGGATTTACAGCCAAGGAGCAGGATGGAGGTGAGTGGATGGAAAATAAGTAAGAGGAAACATAGGGGGATTCTGGTTATAGAGCCTTAACAGTATTCTTGCTGAAGGCAAGCCAGGGTGATCACATATTGCCTGGTGGGGGATGAGCAATTTGACCAAGTATCAAGGGTGATCTGATATCAAGGGTAAGAGATTTTCTCCTAACTTAGCAAGATTCTTGCTGAAACTGGGCTATGCAGGTATTGCAAGAATGGGGCCCAGACAAGAAAAAGGCTTAGAGAAACCTGACTAAAGTTTGCTTAAGAAGACAGTCTTCGTCAGTCCCTCTTACTGTTCAAGGAAAGAAGAGATTCTCATGAAGTTACCCATACATGAAAAGGTGTGGTGATTTCTTCAGCTTATACCAGGGGGTACAGTTTCAGCTTCTTGGGCTTTGGGAAAAGGACAGTTTTAGTTCTCAGTGATGCCAAGTGAGGAAGGTGGGGAAAAATTAGAAATGTTAGTTTGGAAACCTGTAGTAGGCTATCAGAGGAAACTAGAAGAATTGAGAAAATGTATAAGATGGCAGGATCCAGTCCAGTTTATAGGTTGACAACGGAAAGCTAGAAAAAAAAAATGAACAGGACTAGAATTTAATAACCCACAAGGGTACACTACAGTTTTCCATTTAAGCATAAATTTTCTCTCCACTCACTTCCTTTTTTAACTCTTGTTTACAAAATAAGTCTGGTCTCATTAGATTTGGCCTGGTTATTTACCTAATTGCAGCAAAAATGACCACTTAGGCCTTTTTGAGTTTGTTTTACTGGAATTTTTTATGAGGAATCTCAGATTAGAATTTTTTTTTTTTTTGAGACAGGGGTCTCACTCTGTCGCCCACGCTGGAGTGCAGTGGCACGATCTCGGCTCACTGCAAGCTCTGCCTCCCAGGTTCATGCCATTCTCCTGCCTCAGCCTCCCGAGTAGCTGGGACTACAGGCACCCACCACCACACCTGGCTAATTTTTTGTATTTTTAGTCGAGATGGGGTTTCACCATATTAGCCAGGATGGTCTCGATCTTCTGACTCGTGATCCACCCGCCTCGGCCTCCCAAAGAGCTGGGATTACAGGCGTGAGACACCCTGCCTGGCCTTCAGATTAGACTTCTAAAAGCCTCTTGAAGATTAAAAGTCAAGCCAAGCACTACCATATTTTTCCTATAAGAACTATAGATTTCAGTGAATTCCTCTCTTGTGAGGTTCCCAAAATATCCTAAGCTTCCTGGACCTGCCAGGAAGTGACCTTCCTTACCCACCTGTAAGCCTGGGAACCCTATAACAGCAGTCCCCAACTTTGGTTCCATGGACCGGTTTTGTGGATGACAATTTTTCCACGGACTGGGGGTAGGGAAGATGCTGGCTCACCTGCTGCTCAACTCTTGCTGTATGGCCCGGTCTGAGACCTAGGGATTGGGAACCCCTGCCCAATAAGCCAGGTACCAGGCCAGTTTTCCCAAGAGGACTTTGTAAGCATTGCCTCCATAAAGTCTGTGCCTTACAACTGTCTGGACGTATCTGATTCAATGCATCATTCTCCAATATGACATTCCAGTCAAAGCCTTGGTTATAAACTGATTTTTCCAAGTATGCCCTGTTACAAGGAAGACAGAATCTTATTGAACTTATCCAAATAATTGTATTGGCATTGAGAATAAGAATACTCAATAAGTGTTTCTGAATTCTGGAGGGATCAGGTTGGAAGAAAATATGTTTCATCTCTTTTTACAAAAGCATAACCTACTAAATTGTCATGAGTTATAGAAAGCATGAGAAAACAGAAAAAAAAGCTCCTTAAATAAGACATTAAAGAATGAGAAATATTCCACAACAATAACCATAAAAATTATCTTGTTTATTAGTTTATTCGACCCCATGTAATTGAATCTTCTGCTTTCTCCTGGGTTAGCAGTTTTATGAACCCGTCAGCTTCTCTACTAGCTGCAGAAATCCATACTCATTCCAATGGTATGGTCTACAAGTATCTAAGCAATGCCATTAGAAGGCTATACCCCAGAGTACCTGGCATAGTCCTTTCCATAGGTCTCTGAGACAATCAGTTTTGTTGAAAATGAAGCATTCTGGCTTATAAGCTGATTACGGGAGCTTTCAGGAAGAATCAGAGTAAAAGAAAAACTATCTGTGGATAATAAAAGACTTAAAATGTCTGTGGTTAAACATCTGTTCATTATAAAAATGATAAAACTGGTGAGGGAATTTGGTTATTTTTGTGACACGCAATATTTAAATATTTAAATAATAGTTGGCATTATGATGATAACAGTATATACCAGGACATATGATGGACAATGAGGGTATTGGCAAATGTCTATGAAATTCACATAATTCCTGGAATGTTTTATTATTAATATTTACCCATACAAATATAACCTAGAAAAGCTTAAGCATCACTTTTTACTTGACAATGTTTCCCACATAATTTATCAAACAAACAAAATTTTTACTAGGTGAAAGAACAAATCCTTTGACATTTTCCAGGGGACCCATGGGAAATCTCAAGGTCAGTCCAAGATTAATACTTCATTAGGGCTGGGCACGGTGGCTCACGCCTGTAATCCCAGTACTTTAGGAGGCCGAGGCAGGCGGATCACCTGACGTCAGGAGTTCAAGACCAGCCTGGCCAACATGGTGAAACCCCGTCTCTACTAAAAATACAAAAATTAGCTGGGCGTGGTGGTAGGCGCCTGTAATCCCAGGTACTCGGGAGGCTCAGTCAGGAGAATCGCTTGAACCTGGGAGACGGAGGTTGCAGTGAGCCAAGATCGCGCCATTGTACTCCAGCCTGGGGGATAAGACTGAGACTTCATCTCAAACAAACAAACAAAAAAAGAATTCATTTAGAATTTGATTTTGGAAAACTGTCAAAAACGTCAAAAGATTTGAATGCTGATTAAACAGGCTCATAGATCACTATGAAACAATAGTTAAGTTCTCTTAAAAGGAGATGACATAGAAAACACAAAGCACAATAAATTATTTTGATAAGGCACAGAATTTTTGTTCCCTAGGCAGATTACTTAAAAGGTAAAGAGGCGGCCGGGCATGATGGCTCACACCTGTAATCCCAGCACTTTGGGAGGCCAAGGCAGGCGGATCACCTGAAGTCGAGAGTTCAAGACTAGCCTGACCAACACGGAGAAACCCCGTCTCTACTAAAAATACAAAATTAGCCGGGTGTGGTGGCACATGCCTGTAATCCCAGCTACTCGGGAGGCTGAGGCAGGAGAATCGCTTGAACCCAGGAGGCGGAGGTTGCAGTGAGCCAAGATTGCACCATTGCACTCTAGCCTGGGAAACAAGAGTGAAACTCCGTCTCAAAAAAGAAAAAAAAAGAAAGAAAGAAAAACCTTTCACAATCTCTTACTAAGAACAGACCAATATTCCAAGAAAACTTTGTTGCTTTAACAGAAATAAAACCAAGTTCTAGTTTTATATCAGCACACTATTGGGCTGCTGTTATTAAAAAAAAAAACTTTATATAGAAATCAATTTAATCAAAGCCAGCTTGAAAACATAAAGAATTCCCTTTCTGCAAACCTACAGCTTCCCATATCCATTCAGATTTCGTCCTACATTTTTCCTCTTTCTCATTCTGGAATAACAGTAATCTTATTTTAACACAAAATTACACTCTTTTTCCCTTATCAACAGCAAAAAAAGTCCTTCATTCCTCACATACTTTGCATACAGAGTTGTTTCTCCTTATACTTATTATTTTTAGTAGTTTAACTTACATGTATTAAATGTAATTTTAACGACCAATACACTTTTACAAAGAAAACTTAAGAAGTAGACAGCTGTAAAAACTGTGTCACATACTAGCATTCTATAGCAAACTAGCAGGTTTTATGAGTATATCATCTTACAATTCCTAGAGATATCTGTTTCTTTATAGTATAATCTTTCAGAAGAACATTTTATTAACGGGCCCAATTATATCTAGTTTTTTTATGCCATATGAAAATAAAAAGCCAAAGTATATAAACTCAAACTTAGGTTTAGTATTAGTATTTCAGTCATTTATATTTCTTAGAAATTATGTAGATTTTAATGAATATCTATTAATGTAATGTAAAGTAAGTTTAAGGTTGCAAATCACTAAAAAGATTTTAAAAACAATTTCCAGGCAGACATACTATAACATTAAACAAAGCTAGCCAACATCTCAAGTTATTTCCCTGTTAACGATTTCTACAACATATGCATATATTAGAAAAGTATTATAAAAGCAAAAACCTAAAAAAGTTAAATACATGGATTTTTGTTTTACTGCTATGCTTGATACACAAGAAGTCATGGCTATAAAGCAATTCAATGTTAGTGCATGTTTACTTGTACACTGGTTCTTAGGTGAAATTTACAATTTTTACAATCTTAAATATCTAGTAGACATAAGTTTATCTGATCAGCAACCTAAGTAGAATAAAAACATGCCCATATTATACTTAATGCTGAAAAGTCATTAAGACAAACCAATTTTTATTAAACCAATAATATTAATCTTATTTACTGAAGACTTAGCAAAGTTATATGTACTTTTTTGGGGGGTGGAAGGTGAGGGGGCAAGGTCTCGCTCTGTCACCCAAGCTGGAGTGCAGTGGTGAAATCTCAGCTCACTGCAACCTCCAACTCCTGGACTCAAGCAATCCTCCCACCTCAGCTTCCTGAGTAGCTGGGACTATAGACATGCGCTACCAAGCCAGACTAATTTTTTATTTTTTACGTGTGTGTGTTTGGGGTTTTTTTTGGTAGAGATGGGTTTCACCATGTTGCCCAGGCTGATTTTGAACTACTGAGTTCAAGTGATCCTCCCGCCTGCTGGGATTACAGGTGTGATCTACCACATCCAGCCTGTATGAACTTTAAAACACATTTGGGTTAGTTTCCACATTTCTGGGAGTTTTTGGAATATTTAGCTTATGTAAGAGTTCATTAATCTCTAAGATAATTTGAATAGTGCTTCTTTATGAGATTTTATGAATTATGTTGGTAATACTATCCTTAGGTAGAAAAATATCACATATATATAACATACATACATAAACATATACAAACATATATGCAGATAGCCACAAACAGATCTTACAGCTTTTATTCTAAAATTTTAGCAATTAATCCAGTAAACAAAGTAATATAGTTTTATCTTTGGTCTACATTTTTGTCAAAATTGTATTTTTGATAAATGGAACAAATTAGGTTACCTGTTCTATATGAGAGTTAATGTTTTTTAATAATATTTATAGAGAAGATTTTAAAGATTTTCCCATGTAATCTTATGGAGGCTGTGGACCAAATTTTAGGCAGTAACTGAGGTGACATCAAACAGCTATAAGGATGTCTCCAAAGCCCATCTGACTGGATAAAATATTCAGTGTTTCCAATTAGTGTTTTTTCCTTTATAGCCTCAGGTGGTTGCTTTTGGGGATCCTTGAGACCCTTGAAAACCCTCAACGAGGGACAGTGTGTTTAAAGCTCAAGTGCCTACAGGGAGCTGAGAAGCTGAAGTAGGGAAGAAAAAGTCTGGCAGATATGGACAGAAGGATGATGAAAGAGGTAAGGCTTTGAAGGGAAACATCAAAAGAGTCAAGAGAATTGAAGGGGAAATCAAAGATGGCAAGGGGAGAAGGAGGAGCAGAAGCAATGGGAAGGGAGAGGTCTTAGAGGAGCCACTTTGGAAACATCTTAAGTTTCCTAGAGAAGCCAATGAAGTTCTAAATTATCCTTGTCAAATAATAAGTAAACAGAGTTAGAGGAGCACATACAGTAGTCCCTCCTATCCACAGGGAATATGTTCCAAGATCCCTCATGGATGCCTGAAACCACAGATAGTATCAAACCCGGCTGTTGTCAGTCAGAACACATTTCTATTAATGTCTCACACTCACAAATTTAATGTCTTTTCCATGGTAACTAAGCATTTGTCATTCATAGTGGCTGTAATTTTGCAGATTGAGATGCGACAGCAAAGCTAGCACAAATTTCTTTTTCCTTTTTCACAATTTCATGCATAGAAAATTTGTTCTTATAGTAAATCTCAACATACGATTTTTTTTTAAGTACAGAACTTTCGCCTTTTTACTTTAAAGAAGCACTTTATGGCTTCTCTTTGGCATATCTAAATTGCCACCATCACTACTCTTGTGCTTTGGGGCCATTATTTTGTAAAATAAAGGTGACTTGAACACAGGCAGTGCAATACACAGACAGTGAATGTGATAACTGAGATGACTACAAAGTGACTTAATGGCTGTATAGCATCTACAATTTGGATACATTGAAAAAGGATGATTCACTTCCCAGGAAGGATGGAGTAGATAGCACAAGAGTTCATAAAGCTACTCAGAATGGCACAAAATTTAAAGCTTACAAATTATTTATTTCTGGAATTTTCTACCTAATATTTTCAGACAACAGTTGACCACTGGTAATTGAAACTGCGGAAAGCAAAACTAAGGATCAGGGGAGACTACTGTAGTCAGCAGAGCCTTGAGAAGAGGGTTTCAGTCAACTAAGAAGTTCCCATGGGAGAAGCATGTTCAAACAGAACAGGGAGACCTCACAGAGTGCCAGGAGAAACCATTTCCATCTCAGGATTCTGGACTTGAATCCCCACTTGGAACCAAAAGCCATGAAGAAAGACTACCAGCCCAGTAGTACCTTTCAAAAAAAATCATAGGTCTCTAGCCCAACTTCAACCAGTAAACTCAGAATCTTAAGTATGAATATCTGTTCCTACCATGCTTCAGTGAACTGTCATCTAGGGCAATGGCTTAGGAGTCAGACTCATCAACAGATCCCAGATCAATCAGTCAGGAGTGAAGACAAAGGCTTCAAAGGTATACAACCGGGTCCTGGATGAGAGATCCAGGAATCCAGTAATAAATCTAATCCTACCCGTACCACAGGACCATTAACTGTTAAAGGAACTAGAGCTGGACAGCAGTTAAAGCAGTAAAAACATTATTCAGGGACTATTACAATAGGGGAAAAGAGACTTCAGTATCGAACTGAGCTCAGTTTCAAATACAGCAGGAACAAGTGGGAATTTATAGCCAAGGAGCAGGATGGGGTCAATGGATGGAAAATTACTAAGAGGAAACATTAGGGGTAAGATGGGATTCTTGCTGAAGGTAGGCCAGTATGATCATATGTTGCCTGGGGGATGATGGGGGATCAGGAATTTGATCAGATACCGAAAAGTTAGATATTCGGGATAGGAGATTCTCTCTAAACTGATTTAGCAAGATTCTTGCTCAAACTGGACAAAGAAGGTCTGACAAGGACAGGGTCTAGACAAGAAAAGGGCTTGTCCAGAGGGACCTAACTAAAGTTTGGTTAAAGAGACAGTCTTTGTCAATATCATATGCTATTCAAAAAGTCATATTTGGGGAAAAAGTATGTCCCTTCTACTTCCTCCTCTGAGGGTAATATTTATTATTAAGTTTGCACTGGTTTTATAATTGTTTATAATAGATTACATTTATAATTGTTTATAATACATGTCGGAGAAAATGTGAAAAACTTTCCATACGAGCTCACTCCAAGAAATTAGTGGGTGTCCTGTATAGCTTACCTATCACGGTGATCTCTACCTTTCACTGTCTTTGAGCTATTTTAAAACTCTGTAAGCTGCAGAAAATGGATAATAATGTGAACTATTGTCCATATAAATGCACATGAATTATATTCCCTGGAATACAACTGAATATTATCTTGAGGACAATTTATATTTATTTTCATTTATTTTACATTACTTGTAAATTCATTTCAGTATTCTTTATTGCCTATATATGTATGGTTCTTTAAATTCTCCTTTCAACCAAAGTTAAATGTGTTGATAAGTGCTCATTTTATATTTGAGTGAATGATAATTTCATCTTTTTTTTTTTTTTTTTTTTTTTTGAGATGGAGTCTCACTCTGTCACCAGGCTGGAGTGCAATGACATGATCTTGGCTCACTGCAACCTCCACCTCCTGGGGTCAAGCGATTCTCCTGCCTCAGCCTCCCAAGTAGCTGGGATTACAGGCATGTGCCACCATGCCTGGCTAATTTTTGTATTTTTAGTAGAGATGGGGTTTCACCATGTTAGTCATGCTAGTCTCAAACTCTTGACCTCAGGTGATCCACCTGCCTTGGCCTCTCAAAGTTCTAAGATTACAGGCGTGAGCCACCATGCCCGGCCATGTAATCTCATCTTTATAAAAAACATTTCCCTCTCATAGACATTTTTATTTAGTTCTAATGCATGTTCTTAATATTTGTATAGTATTTACCATGATCTATATGCTTTTTTTTTTTTTTTTTTTTTTCTAGACGGAGTCTCACTCTGTCGCCCAGGCTGGAGTGCAGTGGTGCAATCTCAGCTCACTGCAAGCTCTGCCTCCTGGGTGCACACCATTCTCCTGCCTCAGCCTCCCGAGTAGATGGGACTACAGGTGTCCGCCACCACACCTGGCTAATTTTTTGTATTTTTAGTAGAGACAGAGTTTCACAATGTTAGCCAGGATGGTCTCGATCTTCTGACCTCGTGATCCGCCCACCTTGGCCTCCCAAAGTGCTGGGATTACAGATGTGAGCCACTGCGCCCAGCCAATCTACATGCTCTTCCAATGCTTACAAATATTAACTCCTATAATTCTCATAACAAACATATGTATATAGTACACATTACTACTATTCCCTCAATAAGTAAAAGGAAGCTGAGGCGTACAGAAATGAAGTAGTTTGACCAAGTACACACAGCTAGTAAGAAGGCTGGGATTTGAACCCAGGCAGCCCATGATCTTAATCAACATGCTATGCAGGTAAGAAGGCTGGGATTTGAACCCAGGCAGCCCATGATCTTAATCAACATGCTATGCAGGCTCTCATATACCATTTTTATTTCAAAGAGTCCATCTGTGAATGAACTGTCTGTTTAAATCCTATCTCTTCCTTTAGTGGCAAAATGCAGCAATTTCATCCCTGTCCCACTACACCCCATACACACACAGACCAAGAAAAAGCATTACTTGCTTTTGCCCTAGAGGAAAAAAACATAACTGGTTTTCCAGAGTAGTTATGATACTTTGAAAACAATACAAAGGTCTCAGTAGTTTCTGCTACTATTTGACAAAATTTCATAACATACAACACACCAAGTACTACAAAATAACAGAAAATCAAATTTGCAGATATTAATCATGTATCTTCTATTTATGTTTTCTCCTTTGCTTGTTTATAAAAAATCATCAAACTCACAGATTCATATCCCAACACATATACTACTTTGTTTACACTGAGATTCTGTTTAGTATTTATATTTATGACCTTATTCTGATTTTTTTAAACTGTTTTGTAGAGACAAAGTTTCACTAAGTTGCCCAGGCTGATTTTGAACTCCTGGCCTCAAGCAATCCTTCCACCTTGGCCTCCGAAAGTGCTGGGATTACAGGTGTAAGCCACCACGCCTGGCCTATGACCTTATTCTGAGTTCTGGCATTATGTTACTATTTCACCTCTATTTTAGGCATCAATAAGCCACATTAGAGATAGACTGATTCATTTTATGAGGCAGGGATATCATGTAATCCTGTTGTAACAAGAAAAGCAAATTTAACAAAAGATATAATTCACTAACGATATGAGGTAGACGAGGAGAAATAAACTCTGTTAACTCAATTTTAATCAAGATGAAATGGTCGGGCCAGGCGCGGTGGCTCACACCTGTAATCCCAGCACTTTGGGAGGCCGAGGTGGGTGGTTCACGAAGTCAGGAAATGGAGACCATCCTGGCTAACATGGTGAAACCCTGTCTCTACTAAAAATACAAAAAATTAGCCGGGCGTGGTGGTAGGTGCCTGTAGTCCCAGCTACTCGGGAGGCCGAGGCAGGAGAATGGCATGCACCCGGGAGGCGGAGCTTGCAGTGAGCTGAGATCCCGCCACTGCACTCCGGCCTGGACGACAGAGCAAGACTCTGTCTCAAAAAGAAAAACAAAACACAAGATGAAATGCCCAATACTGTCCTTATTATAAAAGCATAACTTTTAAGATAATAATTACCATTTGAGGATATAACAGAATTTTCATTAAAATCATAAGTATATTTTACATTTCAAACTTCTTAAATATCGTTTTAAAATTGTTTCATCACTTTCCCTATGGGACTGTCAAACTCCCTGAAGATCATCGATAAACAGCTAAGGGATCATCACTAGGTACTGAGCAATATAAAGGAGGTTGTTTTAAGCTACTATGTTTTGGAAGGGTTTTTTGCCCAGCAAAAGCTAACTGTAGGAGGAAGCTTTGAATATTTAGCCAGATTTGATGATCTTTGGAAGATCATCAGTAGGTCCTGATGATCCCTTAGCCGTCACACTTAAAAGAATAAGATGCTGGGAGATATTCACACAAAATGCCTGGGAATACTCCAAATTCTTATTTTCCTCCATATTGAAATCCCTGTATTTTGGCACCCATAGACAGGATTCAGAGAAGCCACCAAGGGTACCAGTAAGTTGTCTAATGATATCAGAAGGGGCATGCTGTCAGTGAACCTCTTCCCTTTTGAGGATGCCTGAAAAGTCAGTTTAGTCTTAATCCAGCCATGTGGATACAGATTTAAATCAACATTCCCTCTCCCCAAAAGAAAAACCAAATAATTAGTAGGATACCATGCCAAGAAAACCCCACAAATATCTATAGAAATTAATGTAAAAATGAAATTATAATAAATGTATTATCAAGATGATCAAAAATAATTTTGGGTTCAGTAAGAGGTTTTATGGATATGCAATCAGGGAACTAGAGGAATCCCAGGGGTTAAGCTGTTTCTGAGATCATTTCTTGAAACCAGCCAGTCAATCTCCACACCTTCATCTCCTATCTGATCATTGTTCTAGATTACACACACACACACCCCCCCCCCCCATACTCCAGCATATCCATTTATTCTCAAATATATAGTTCAGTTCTCTTAGGTATTATAGATGTTATACTGGAAGATTCTCTCTCATAGGCTAATTCATAGTAGCTGGTGTGCTGGAGGTTTATAACTTCATTTTTGGGCTACATCTTCAAAGCTTCCTCCTAAGCTTTTGCTATGCAAAAATCCCTTCCAAAACTTAGTGGCTTAAAACAACATCCTTTATATTGCTCATTAGCTTGTGGTTAACCAGGCAGTTCTACGGTCAGCTGGTGGGGTGACTAAGGCTATATGGTTCTAAATGGCCCCACTCACATCTGGCTGGCAGTAGTCAGGCTGGTCTAGGGGCCTCAGCTGGCATGGTCTGTCTCTGCTTCACGTGGCTTCTCATTCTCCAATATACCAGCCAGGGCTTTGCATGATAAGCGACCACAGACACCAACGTGCAAGCAATCTTCAAGCCTCTGGTTGGGTCATGTTTGCTGCAGTCCCATTGGTCAAAGTAAATCACATGGAAAAGCCCAAAGTCACTGGAAGAGCAGTAAATAGGAGCATAGACACAGGGAAGTGACATTCTTTGGGGATCTTTTTGGCCCCATTTACTAAGCACATTCTGAGTTCCTGAATTTTCTGCATACTAGATCCCAATATTTGTTTTGATTGCAGTTTTGCTTGATGTGCAAATATTTATTTGGGACATATTTTGATTTGATGGAAACTTGGTTCATACTGGCTGTTTTTTTAATGCCATTTCAGTAACTATTTTCGACTTCTAATACATTTCTCTATTACAGAAATCTAATATCCAAATGCCTATAGGAGACAGACAGGCAACATAACTGAGTGAGACCAGCCTGGTATAAATATATACAAATATACTGTGTTGTAAATCTGAAAGCAAACAATGCCCTATCCAAAGGATGTTGCCTCTACTCACATGACATGTAGGGCTGTGGGCCTTGTACTTCCAGATCGCCCTGTTTTACAGGAAAAAAAAGGAAATCTAAGTTTTAATGTAAAATCCCCTGATTTTTAAATACTAAAATTTAAATAAAAATTTAAAATGAACTTTAATGGCCAGGCACAGTGGCTCATGCCAGTAATCCCAGCACTTTGGGAGGCCAAGGCAGGCTGATCACTTGAAGTCAGGAGTTTGAGACCAGCCTGGTTAACATGGTGAAACCTGTTTCTACTAAAAATACAAAGTTAGTTGAGCACGGTGGTGGGGGCCTGTAATCCCAGCTACTCGGGAGGCTGAGGCAGGAGAATCGCTTGAACCCAGGCAGCAGAGGTGGCAGTGAGCCAAGATCGCGCCACTGTACTCCAGCCTGGGCAACAGACCCAGACGCCATCTCAAAAAAAAAAAAAAAAAAAGCCATTTAAAAGCAAATCGTACTGGTCAAGTTAAAAAATCTATCTTTGGGCAGAATTCAAGCAAAAGCTATTAACTTGTGAGTTCTTTAATGGATCCCAAACAGCCCATCATGTAAGGCTTTTCATCACTTGGTTAAAACCTGGATAGTTCCAATCTTATCAGCCCCTATTCCCCAATCTGTGGTACTCTCCATATTTCTCATCATGGGTGAATTCTTACTTTTCCTCAATACATGCTCTATTTCCTTCCCCTGTGACTTTAGAATGCCCTTTGCCTGGTCATCCTCATCCCACCCTAAAGCCCTCTGGTACTCTTAATGATCCTTTAAAACAGCCTGGATGTCTCTACTTTCATAAAACTTCCTATGAATGTTACTTCTCACTCTCTGAATCCCAAAGCACTTTGGGTCATCCTCATGACATTTATCATATCCTTCACAGTATTGAAGTTATCTGTGTATGTTTTATCATCATTCCACTAGAATGAGAAGTTCGTATTCTGGCTGAACTTTGTGTTTCCTGTATTACTTAGCAAGCTTATCATGCCTGGAATGCCCTCCTGCTCAGGTGAGCTTACACTCAAATATGAGATCCTTATATGAAGGTTTCCTTGATTTTCCCTGCCAGGATTAGTTTGGAATCTCAGAAACTGTGGAGTGCAGGGGGCGTGGGGGGTGTGAGAGGATAATCTGTTGCTAAGATTTTTATCCAAGGAAGCTTCGTGAAAAGTTGGAGCTAGGAAGAGAGGCAGGGGAATTAAGTCTTAGACCAATTAAATAAGTGAGCTGTTGAATTGGAAGGGCGAGAACTCAAGAGAAATATCATGCGCATGAGAGAGTTTAGCATTATATCTTTAAGAACGAACAATGGAGCCATCTGCAGACATCCTAATTCTGCCCTTTCCTAAAATAAAGTCGAGTTTTATAGATCTATATGTCCTGTTTATCTATGTTAATATTTTGAATGGTTACAACCACCCTCTTGAGGTAACTCAAGAAAACTGAGACACAGAGAGATCAATCAACTAGCTTGCCCATGGTCTAACATGACAGAGCTAAGATTTGAACACTAGAAGTCTCATTCTAGAACCCATGTGCTGAGTCACTGTGCAAAACTGCCTCATAAGAATCAGCCTCACAAGGGTAAAAATAGATCCAGAAGTTCTTTAAATAAGGACACACTTCACTCTCCCAGGATTTTTTAATTTTAATGAGACTATGTGTGAAGCTGTTTGGGATGGGAGCTCAGGGATTAAAAATGTGCATTTTATCCTACTGCTATAATCTGCTAAAAAACAATTTAGTTAAAAAATTGTGATATGAATACACAGTATGACTCAGTCTAAAGCTTATATAATAATGCAACCTAATTCTTCAAGTAATCTTGTGTAAAAATAAAGTTCAAAAGGTTATACTTCAAAGAAAAGGAGAAGCACATTTCTGCCCTTTTAGTAAAATGTATGAAATCCTCATTTATAAAAAGAGAAATCAGTGCTCATTCAAAAAACAAACTTTTTTATGCCAAGTGCAGTGGCTCATGCCTGTAATCCCAGCACTTTGGGAGGCCCAGGCGGGCAGATCATGAGGTCAAGAGATCAAGACCATCCTGGCCAACATGTGAAACCCCATCTCTACTAAAAATACAAAAACTACCTGGGCGTGGTGGCGCACACCAGTAGTCCCAGCTACTAGGGAGGCTGAGGCAGAAGAATCGCTTGAACCAGGGAGGCAGAGGTTGCAGTGAGCCGAGATAGCACTGCTGCACCTCAGCCTGGCAACAGAGCGAGACTCTGTCTCAATAAAAAAAAAAAAAAAAAAAAAAAAAAAAACACTAAAAAATCAGGCCAGGTGCAGTGGCTCACGCCTGTAATCCCAGCACTTTGGGAGGCCGAGACGGGCGGATCACGAGGTCAAGAGATCGAGACCATCCTGGCTAACACGGTGAAACCCCGTCTCTACCACAAATACAAAAACTTAGCCAGACGTGGTGGCGTGCGCCTGCAGTCCCAGCTACTCGGGAGGCTGAGGCAGGAGAATGGTATGAACCCAGGAGGCAGAGCTTGCAGAGAGCCAAGACGGCACCACTGCTCTCCAGCCTGGTGACAGAGCAAGACTCTGTCTCAAAAAAAAAAATAAATCAGTAAAACAGCAGCATTCATAATTTTGCTTTATCAGTCAAGTGTAGGATTTTCAGCCTGTTAAGAGCTTTAGAACCTGTGAGGTTAACTTGATAGACTGCAATGAACATTTGCACAAAATAGTATAGACTAGAACTAAAGTATTACAGTGAGTCACATGTAGTAATAGTAAATAATTGTTTCATGAAAATTTTGTCTCAGTTACATGTACATTAGACACACATTTATAGGTCATAATATGTTTCTTACTGTGGGTCTTGGGTAAAATTTTGAAATTTTTGAAATCAGTGTTTGTCTCTGACACAAAATAAAATGTTTTAAAATGTTGTCATTTTGATATTTTGCCATTTCACAAAAATGGACAGACTTTCAAGACTATGTATCAAAATACCAAACAGTAAACATTTCTGTAAGAATTCTTGAGTGCAGAACCAAAGCTAATATATTGACTAACATACCAAGATTTTACAGGGTCTAGCAGAGAATAAGATATATAGTAAATGCCCGATAAATATAGAATTGATTGACTGATTACAGAATGTGTTTATGCTTAAGAGGACCTGGTTTGTTCTATACGAGCCCAAATTCACATAACAAAGCACAAATAATGGAGTTATTTACAGTATCACATACAAAGCTATAACTAACTCACTGGTATAACCTAAGTGGAAAATCAAAATTTTCAAAAGATGTAATTTAATCTGCAGTAGATACCTAAATCTGAACACAACAAGGAAACAAAGCCTAAATTAGTAAAAAGAAACAAAATGTAATCCACAGAACTTTTGCAAAAGACCTTTGAACTCTATGGATAATGAAACTAAAGTACTGAGAGGTTATGTTGCTCGCCCAAGGTCACAGAACTAGTTGATGGCAGTCCAGTATTCCTTTCCCTCCACAATGATGACTCACATATTTTGCATGTTGTCTTGTAACTTAATGTTATTTAAAAGAGCATCTCTGTTTGTGTTATAGCTATGCATGTACCATATTAACCCCTCTTCCAAGAGTCAGTAAAAAACGGAGGCAACAGATTCTGGAAACATTATGCCTAGATTTGAATCTCAACTCTGTCACTTACTAGCTCTGTGGTACTGGTCAAATATAACCCTTCTAGGCCTCAGTTTCCCCACTTATGGGGATATTACCTCTCTCACAGCATTGTTGTGAGAATTAAATGGATTAAGACACAGTAAAGCATGTGAGAAAGTGCCCTAGACATAGTAAAAGCACAATAAACGTCAACTGGCAGAAGGAGGAGAATTATTACTAATCTGAGAGTTGAGACAGAATCACTTCTTTCTGCCATATATACCAGCCAGCACAATACTCTATACACACTTTGTAAAAACACTGATTATGCCCAAATACTCCTTTCTCCTGCCAGATAAGCCAGAGATGACTCAACCAAGAAGCATGAAATAAAGAAGAAAGCTTCTTACTTGAAGCTCAGAAAACACTAAAAAATTAGGTGAGCAAATATAGTTAAGGACTGCAGAGTTATACAACAGTCAAAGAAATTGTGAGAGAGAGTGTGAAGGATCACCAGAGATCAGATGCAAGGAGTCCTAACACCAAGAGGGAGAATGAAACAGGTGTGTCAGATGTCCACACACAAGGAATTTAAGTTAACTGGCCAGAACAGGAATGGCAGTCTATAGCTTTCTGTTATGTGCAGCCTTGGTAGGACCCACAGGAGTCCAGCCAAATTCAAAGGTGCAGAGGTTGAACTGACACACTGAGTTCAGGAACTATTTGTTCTTGATTTCCTTAAATAACGCTAATCTCTGCAACAAATGTCTTTGGTTCTGTGATTCAGATTGTATGTAAAGTTAAACAGTAAAATACCAAAACCATTTTCTTTAGCTCTAGTACTTTTTCCCTACCGATGTGAAAGTAGTTTCTAATTTTCTTCCAGATTTATTTGAATATTATGGTAATAATTACTTCATTACTAATCTTGTCTTTATTCACAAATGTTCTTCATTTATTATCGTATTAACAGCTGAATTGCACTCAGCACTGGGCCAGATATCATGCAATTTAAAACTACAGCTGCTGCCCACCAAATACCAGTAGAAGAAAATCATTGACCCATTTAACCAATAAGTAGGATTGAAAGGGAACCTAAATGGAAACACAGAGCTCTGAGGAAGCTCTTAAAATAATCTTCGCCTGAACTAAGACTGCGGCAACGGAGATAGAAAAATGAAAATGTCAGCAATAATACTCAAGAGGCATATTTAATAAAGTGTTGAGGTCTCACTGGAAGAGGGAGGACAAGAAATTGCTGAGGTTGACGTCTTGGTTTCTGATCTAGGAGGCTATGAGAGGTAATGCAGGTGCGAGAGCCAGCTTGGGAAAGAAGATAATTAAGTCAGTCTTGGATATGTTAAATATTAATTTCCTGCAGAGTACTCAGGTAGGGAGGCATTACATGTACAGGTCTTGATGCTCAAAACAAAGGTTTTCAGGCTAGAGATGCAGATTTAGGAGACACCATCATGTGGTAGTGGACCTGGGTGAGATCAATATAGGTACACATGTAAATGAAAATGGACCAAAGACAGAACACTGGAGAACACCAACCTTTACAGGAAGGGCAAAGGAAAAGAACATGAAAAGGACACAGTGAACAAATACTTAGAGGGACAGAAGAGAAACCAGCAGAAGCCCACAGAGGAGAAAGTTGGCCAGCAGTTTCAAATATCACAGTG
The DNA here is from genome assembly GCF_028885655.2 of Pongo abelii. NCBI lineage: Eukaryota > Metazoa > Chordata > Mammalia > Primates > Hominidae > Pongo > Pongo abelii. The sequence continues at coordinate 8,680,234 of NC_072006.2, read as the reverse complement.
AAACAACAGAAGGAATGAAATGCCTATTTTATGTATTAATTACAGGTTGAGTATCCCTTACTCAAAATGCTTCGGACAGGACAGGCTCTGTGGCTCTTGCTTATAATTCCAAGACTTTGGGAGGCCGAGGTGGGAAGATCACTTAAGCCCAGGAGTTTGAGACCAGCCTGACCAACATGATGAAATCCCGTCTCCACAAAATATACAAAAATTAGTCGGGTGTGGTGGTACACAACTTAGTTTCAGCTACTCAGGTAGCTGAGGTGAGAGGATCACCTGAGCCTGGGAGGTCAAGGCTGCAGTGAGCCAAGATCATGCCACTGCACTCCAGCCTGGGCCGCAGAGTGAGACCCTGTCTCAAAAAAAAGCTTAGGACCAGAAATGTTTTGGATTTCAAAATTTTCAGATTTTGAAATATTTACATACACATAATCTTGGGGATGGAACCTAAGTCTAAACACAAAATTCATTTGTTTCATATACATCTTATACAGTATTTTTAATAATGTTGTGCACTAAACAAAGTTTATGTTAGTACTTACGTGTAGAATTTTTACTTGTGGCATCACATCACCCCTCAAAAAGTTTCATATTTTGGAGTTTGAATTTTCAGATTAGAGATACTCAACCTCTGTCATTGCTGGCAACCATGGCAAGAACAGTTTCAATAAAGCCAGAATATGGATGTGCCTAAAATTGAGCATAGATCATTAATGCCCCACGAGGTGGTAGAGAAATAAAATGGATAGAGCCTACGTCCCTGAATGACTACAGAAGTAGAACTTCTAATTGAAACATTCCCCTACAAAGAAATAAATTTCAATCTTTTTAAATTAAACCATGGAATCATTACTAAATCTCTTTGTTACAATAGCCTAGCCTTTCCCTAACTTACCCATTCAGCACATTAGATATACAAAACTTAAATCAATTCCTTTTTTGAAAGCCATTAAAGCCATGTCCCATTTTTTAATCATAAAAACACTATAATATAAAGACCTATTTATATATATCTTTGAACACATCTCTGATCACTTCTTTGGTTTCAATTCCGAAAGTAGAATGACTGGGTCACACACAGGCTTTTGAGGCAGACTGCAAGATCGTACAGTTTTACTTGTAGGGCTGAGGGAAAAACAAACAAATGTGGCTTCAGACTATAAGAGGTTAATGTTCATATGCTAAGATGACTTCAGGAAGAATAAGCCCTGAAAAGAGGCTATCAGATTTAAAGGTCCTTGTTTACCCAAATATAATTGAAAATTAAAGAAGTCAGATTTCATTAGATTCTGTATTTTCCTTAATTATTCCAATTAGTTACCTTGACTCCTCTAACTTTAAACTCTAAGTCACATCCAACTAGTCTCTAAATCCTACCAATTCTACTTTTGAAATATCTTTTTTTCTCCCCGTGACATTCACTGCAACTCCCCTGGCATAAGTTAAACAGTAAAATAAATTAAAAGATAAAAGTCTCTGGCCCTAACCTATTTTATAGCCTCCTTTTCTACAACTTACCCACCACCTTGATCTCATCAAATGTCTCTTTAATGCTTCTATGTCTTTGCAAGTATTGTTCTAACTGGAATGCCATTTCCCTTCTGTCCCCTTGAGAAACTCCTATTCATATTTTAGGAGCTACTACAAAGTTGTTTTGTGAATTTTTCACTACTCTGAATGACTATCATTCAACATGTTATACAATTATCACTTGTTTTATAAATGATGCTTAATCTCTGAAATGAGAACTTCTAGGCTAGATCCATGTGTTTTGCATATTTGAGTCCTTCGAGATTCCTAGCACAATGACTGACACACGGTAAACACTCAAACATTTACTAAAGAAAGCAAAGGAAGACTGAAGGGAACATGGCAGGAAAGAATGGAACAAAGAAGCTAATACAAAGGACACTTTCACAGTCAATCACTTAAAATATTTTAGTGAACAATAATAGAAAGGCTTATATCAAACTAATGCAAATTTCTATGCAGAAATGTTAATGACTTAGGCATGATATTTTAATTTCCTGATTCACAAATCACTATTCTTCAAAGCTTCTATTTTTTATGCTTTAATCTCTAAAATAGTTTCAAGTGTGTTCCACAGAACCAAGCAAAGCTCTTGGAACAAGGGCCAAGATATCAGGATTTAGCAAGTTGTAAGATCATTCTTAAACACATTACAGTTGGAGGACCACTCCTCAAATTATTTTATATATAAGTTCACTAACATAATTTTATATCAGAAGCCCAACAGACTTTTATAAACTATGCACACATTCACAGAAAGTAAAATCTATCAGCTTACTGACTCAGTGTGTCTTCATGAGCTTCTCCATGTTGTCACAAACATGGAAGGATATGTAACTATAGCTATGCTTAAGATGCTAGTAATGCTAAATTCCATAACTATACTTATATATCATTATTTTGAGGTCATCAATCCACAGAATTTAAGGAAAATTATGAAATAACCATCTCTAAGATATTTAGTGGAAATACACATCTGTCCTAGAGTACTTAGGCACACACCTTCCTGAAACTCTGGGCCAGCACCCTCGCAACCTTTTCCTTCAACGATTTTTACATGATTATGATCAGACTTTGAGTACTGATATGTGAAACCATAAATATATGCACAACCACCAACCTGTATTAGAAGCACCAGTCCTGAAGGAGAAACATTTACCAAAACTCATTTTTTTAAAAAAAATTTTATTTCTTCTGTTATCCTGCCAAAATACTGTACAGATTATTTTTAAACTTTTTCACATATTTTCATGCAATTTTAAAAAGAACTTTAAACAAATTCATTCAACTCAAGTAACTAATCAAATTTAAATAGAATTTTCCAGCATCCAACTTATTTCAGTGGAATAGTCTATTAATAGAACATGTAATCAATAGTGTACCTACATGCAAAAATATCAAAGTACATTTCAAAAGAGAAACCATCATATTTAGCAATGCTTTTCAGTGTGAGAGTGCATGATGTTTATACTTCTATGGTGTACATACACATATAAATGATTAGTAAAACAATCAGTGTGATAGCTTTAAGGTAACATGCTTTATTATATACACACTCCCCCTTTTGTTTAGTGTATAAGGATTACAAATGTTAATATTTTCATGGCTATATTATTAAGACATGAGGTACCTAAGGACATAAAGCTTGAATATTTTAAAATCTGTCAACTAATTCAAATATTAGAATCAATTAAACAAAGGCTATTGAAGTTTCAGGGACAAAGACTATACTCAATGAATTCACAGCTGGCCAAAATACACAAAAGCTCAACATTTTTTACCACTCCTATGCACATCTGAAATACTGTTAAAAGAAACTACAAAGCCAATCTATAAATAAGTCACAATAACCCAAGAGAAATAACATAATAGCATAAGTGGACTGGCACTGAAACTGTTAACAAAAATATTCAGATTCTCTTTCTGAGCACAAAGATTACGAATCTCCCCCGTCCTCCATCCCAGGTCTCAAATGATTTCACTGTGCATGCCTTCTGGAACTACTGCTCTGAGATCAGAAATGTCATCTATCTCCTCAGCCTATTCTCTCAATGTTTCCTTGACTTTCTTGATTTCACTGAAACCTAGGTGTCCCCTATGAATATCAACATTCTTAATGGAAGCCTTAAAAAAAAAAATTCACATGTTCCTCAAAGCTAAAAGGTCTGGTAATGTTTTCCACTCCTACATGCAAAAATTTCTGTCCCTTCCTCCTTAAGTTGCTAGCCTTTCATCCCCTTTCCCAAGTTAGAAACATGGATCTGTAAATGGTGAGGTGGCTTGGACCACATAGACACAGGTAACTGCTTATCAGAGGGTTAACGACTAAGATAGAGGGAACCAGGGTCTTTAGACAACCTTGTGAAAGGAAAATAGCCAGCTACCAGCTTTGGACTGAGTTATATGAAAGGAACTTCAATTTTGTTTGGTGCTCTATAGTTAAAGATCTTTTGCTATATTAATTGAATCTATAGTCATAATCTATAGTTTTCCATCATATTTAGAGTAAGTTCTAAGCTTATCATAAGCACGTAAGGGTCTAAAAGATTCAACCCATCTTCACCCTCTTTGTTCCAACCCAAATAAAACGCTACCCTAAATGCTGTTCCCTAGATTTACACATGTCTGGGTCTACTATTGACTTCCAAGTTATTAATTCAAATGTCACCTCCTCAGAAAAGCTTCCCTCATTATCCTACCTAAAGTGGTCCGTTCTCCTCATTCTAGCATTTTATCTTCTTCACAGCACTTATCACATTCTGAAATTATTTGCTCATCTATTTATCTGTTCTAGGTAAAATGTAAATGCTTTGAAAGCAAAAATCCTGTTTTGTTCATGACTATCTCAAATGCCTGACAAAATTCAATCAGTAATATTGAATAAATTTCTTCCAAAAAATGAAACCTCATCAGGGCATTGGCTAACCCCTCTCCCTGAACCACTCCACCCAGCTTCATGTCCCATCTTACTCAAGTCTCAGCTTATATATCGCTGCTTCAAAAAGGACTTCTCTGACCAACCTAACATAGCCTTAATCCGAACTGCAGTCATTCATTCTGTATCACTTCACCCTACTTATTCCCATCATACTACCCTTCAAAATTTACAGCATCTTATTTACCTATTTATTGGCCATCAACAAGTTGATGAGATCAGGGGTCTCATCTTTTTCACTTATATTCTTATTTGCCTAGAACAGTGTCTGGTGCTTAGTAGGTACTCAATAAATTTTTGAGTGAATAATGATTGTAAATATGTTTACAAAAAAGAATATGTCTGCAATTAACTCGAGATTAAACAAAACGCAAAAATAAAAAACTGAAAATAAAGTTTAATCTGAATCACGAACTACATCATTAAGAAGACAGAGGTGAGAGGAAAAAGAATGGCAGAAGTTAAATTGTTTCACCTTAAACTGGGGAAATTAATGTATCCTTAATAGTGTTAATTCAAAAAATACAGGCTCAAATATTTGAAAAACGTAGAAATAGTTTTCAGCAGAATTAAAGTTAACCCTCTACACACACAGAAAGAAAACAGTTTGCATAACAGCAATGAAGCATGAGAAACTAAAAGAATACGCCAGCAGTTAAAATATGAATGAAAATGAATAAAACGGGCCGGACGCAGTGGCTCAAGCCTGTAATCCCAGCACTTTGGGAGGCTGAGGTGGGCGGACCATGAGGTAAAGAGATCGAGACCATCCTGGCCAACATCGTGAAACCTCGTCTTTACTAAAAATACAAAAGTTAGCTGGGTGTGGTGGCACGCACCTGTAGTCCCAGCTACTCAGGAGGCTGAGGCAGAAGAATCGCTTGAACCTAGGAGGCAGAGGTTGCAGTGAGCCAAGATCACGCCACTGCACTCCAGCCTGGTGACAGAGCGAGACTCTGTCTCAAAAAAAAAAAAAGTAAAAAGAAAAATGAATAGAACTCCTCTAGTAAAAGTCAAAGAAAAGAGGAGTCAAAGACTCTCAATATAGGAAAAAACTCCATAAGGAAAAAATTTTTAAAAAAGAGGGCAAAGATATAATCAACAAATGAAAATAAAAACAAAACCAAAATATAAGAGAAAAAAGTTTCATTTTTTTTTTTTGGTATTTTTCTAAATGTACCCTGCCATACAGAGGATAGAGAAGAGGTAGGACTGAATGTGAGAACATATAGGCAAACGATTAGCAGAGGTTATTATTCACTGACATTTTCAATAGGTAATACAATTGTGGTTAAGTTTCACTGAATTTCTAGTTATTTTAATATTATTTAATAATAATATCCTCACACTAAAGCAGTATTTTTTGCTTACCGTAATTTGAGTTTTATTCAAGCATACATACATGCAGAAAAACTCACAAATCATAAATTTTACAACTCACTGAATTATCTCAAGGTCAGTATACCCATGTAACCACCACCCAAGTCAAGAAAAGGAACACTACTAATACCTAGAAGCCCAATACCACTTCCCAATCCCTGCCCCTTCCTCATCCATAAAAGTAGCCACTAACCTGAGGTCTAATAACGAGTTTTGCCTGCTTTTGAATTTTATAGTTTTTAAATTCCTAGTTTTGCCTGCTTTTGAATTTTATATAGGGAATCATACACAGTAAGTATTTGTGTCTAGTTTATTTTGATCAACATCGGTTCGTGAAATTTATCTTTGTTGTTGCATGGGGCCGCAATTCACACATTTTTATTGCTGTACGCATTACTATACAGCACTAAATTAAATCTATCATAATCTGTTTACCCATTTTACTGTTGATGGCCATTTTTTTTCCAGGTTTTGGCTAATACAAATAATGCTACTTTGAACGTTACTGTGCTTGCCTTTTAGTGGGTATCTGCATGAATTCCTATCGAAGTTGCTGGATATATGTATGTATACACATACCCACAGCTTTAGTAGGTGTTGCTAGTTTTCAGAAGTGATTTTTACAATTTATATTTTCCCACCAGCAGCAAAAACAGAGGTGCATCGCTCTCCACTTTCTGCTAACACTTAGTACTGTTGATCTTTCTAATTTTAGCCATTCTGGTGAGTGTTAATATTATGTCTTTACAGTTTGAACTGACTGCTCAAATCTCTTTCCCATTTATTCTATTGGGTTGTCTGTCTTTTATACTGATGTAGGAGTTTACATAGTATGGATATAAGCCATCTGTCAGATACATATATTACAAGTATCTGCTGTTACTGTTTTGTTTTTCTCTTATTGGTAACTTTTGATGACAGAAATTCTTGAACGGTCAACGGTCCAGATTATCAATCTTCCCTTTTATACCTGTGAGTTGTGTGTCCTGTTTAAGAAACATTTTTCTACTTCAAGATTATAAAGCACTGATACTTTCTATCAGTCTGATAGAAAGATGTAAGATATTCTCTTATACTGTCCTCTAGGGACTTCATTATTTTACTTTTCACATTTAGATCTTCAATCAAATGTGCATGGTGGGAAGCAGGGATCAAGTTTCATTGTTTTTCCCATTTGGATATCCACATGATAAGCAATGTTTAATGAAAAGATTGAATATTTTTAATTGATGAAAAGTAAAATATATTATGACGATATCAATCACAAACTTCTAAGAATCAAATAATGTAGCAAGAAAACGTTAAAAAACAATGAGAAAAATGACAAACACACAACAGTAATACAAAACTTTAATAAAATTATCATAAATACATGATAGCTGAAGCACGTAAAAAAAAAAGAGATCTGAATAAATAAATATATAAAACTGTATACCCTTCAGAGGACTCACCTTCTTTGTCAGTGCTTGGGGCACATTTTAAATACTGATCTTATATGTATCACCAAAAAATATTTTAATTCTCAAAAATCAGAAACTGTACATTCCTTATTCTCTGATTATATTATACTAAAAATGGAAAATAACAATTGTAAACACATACATTTCATCATTTTTAAATACCCTCTTAAGTAACTTTTAGATCAATGAGAAAATTGCAGCTACATTTTATTGAAAATCTAGAAAATAACAAAAACAGCATCTTCTATTATATGGCATTTACTCAAATCTGTAATTTAGAAGCAAATTTAGAGTAATAAAAGCTTTTGCACAAAAAGAAAAATGGAAGTACTAAGTTGTTAGAAAAACCTGGAAGACAAAAACATAGGTAAAATTATTTTTTCAGTTAGCAAGCAGAAGAATAAAATTCAAAGTAAGGGCCATTGCTTTAAAAAAAAACAATAAAATACATATATACCTCCAATCTAATTACAATCTAAAAACAGACAACACAAGACATAACATAAATATAATGATAAAGGGGGTTTATCACATATGGAAGTCAAATATCATAAGAAAATTCTATACATAAGTGTTTGCTAATAATTTTTTTAAACTGAACAAAACTGACAATTCTTAAGGAAAACATAAATTATCATATTATCCAAAACCTGAGAAGAGCAATAACTATAGAATAAACTGAAAAAGTCATAAAATAAATAACTCTATGAAAGGCCATGGGTAAAATCTAATTATATCGTATATTACCCATTAACAATCTGCATAATCAATCAATAACAGAAATGTTGGTAACACAGTCTGGGGTTCCTGTTAAAAACTGGCATCCATTAATTCATTTACTCATTCAACAAATATATATCCAATGAGGACCCTGTGTGTACTGGACTCTGCTAAATACTAGATACAAATATGTACAAGCCAAACATGATACCTGACCTCTAGAAGTTATAGAACACAAACAAGTAAACAGGCAATTACAACACATTGAGATGTTATATAAGACGAGAAGGGGCAGGTTTAAAAAAAAAAATACTGATCCCTACTCTCGGCAATGTTGGGGAGAAGAGGGTGGAAGAGACAGCTGGTATATGTTGAATGCCTGCTCTTTGCTGTCTGTGTCAGGTGCCACACAAAGACATTCTCATTCATTCCCAGTAAGAACTCTGGACAGGTAACTTGCTCTATGCCCAGACTGGTAAATGGACAAGTTTTAAGGATTCATAGTCAAATGTGTATATATGTATCTTTTTTTTTTTTTTTTTTTTTGCTCTCGAAACTTCTGATCTTTCCCTAATGCCATTAAAGGAGAATAAGAATAACTAATGGAAGAGCAATAAAAGAGAACACCAAACAAAGGCTGTGGCAAAGGATCAGTAGAGTCAAAAGAGAAAGACTGTAACAGGCTTACAAGTTAATTAATGCATTTTTGGAAATCGATCACTAGAGGGCGGCATTGCAAAGACTATGAATAACAAGTCACAAAAAAAAAGAACTGGAGTGAAACTATAGAGAACGCCAATGTGTTTAATCCATTTGTAAGTACTTTTTAGAATGCTTAAAACATTATTTCATGATTAAGACAAAATAAATGCATGTTTTTCTTTCTTAACCTGAAATGTGTAGGAAATATTTCCTTGGAGTTTCACAAAACAAAGACTACTGTAACATAGTAGATGAGTAAGTCCATAAATACAAAACCTTATTTTATAAACTAGCTTTGGTACAGCAGCTTCTCAGTTTGAAAATAATCATATCAACCTTTATGCTTTCTTTTGTCAACATACTAATATTAACAAAATTAACCCATATAGAACTATTTTCAGAAAGGTAGCCTATAAATAATTATATCATTGAGTCAGAAACTTGAATTTTGAGAAAGTGCCTTTAAATGAAAGGCAAAGACAGATAAATAATTCTTCTAAAATAAAATCACTGCCTGCATGTTCTCATCTCCGAGTACTTCACAATCCAGAGTTTTCTGGCCCCATTGAAATTGTTCTGGACAAATTTACCAGTGGCAACTCTTCACCAAATCTGAAGGATTCCTTGCACTTTTTATGTTTCTGCACCTCTCTGTGACATCTGACACAACTGAACATTCTTCTTTAGTGAAACACTGATTTCTTGCATCCAGCATAACCCTCACCATTATACTCTTTTATTCTATTAGCTCCCTCTCTGGCCACTTTTAAAGTTTAAAAACTTCTAACCTTCTTCAACTTGGGGAGTTTAAAACTCAGCCCTTTTCTATCACATCTTTTCTTTAAACAAATCTTCATTACATGGAGCACTTGCCAAATCTCATTCTCTAGCCAACTTCTCATAACTGTGTGCTAGCTACCTCTGCTTATCTCTGCAGCTCCTCTTCTACCATCCAGCCTTCTACTCTAAGATGTTGCTACAGTAAATGATCTACAACTTGCACTCAGCTGGAAACTCCCCTCTTGGAGCTCCCCCATCTACCTGCTTTTGGAATTCCTCCTCATCCTTATACATCTTGCTAAATTGTCACACACTCTACAAGTTTCCCCAGTATTCTCCAGAAATCATTCCCACCCTAGTAGCATTCACTATTGGGTGGATCATACTAGATTCCAAATATTCATTTGGTTTTATTTCCCCACTCAATGTGGTAGGGGAGGCAGAAAAGTAAACAACCAATTACAATAAGTGCTTTAGATAATCCTGAAAGAGTATGATTACATACTAAAAAAATTAAAAATAAAAACTAAATTTAAAAACCACCCACACAAACCAATTCGCAAGATGCTTTCTATATAACATAGTTACACTCTTAATTTCCAAGTATTAATTTACCGTTTAGGATCAGGGTTTATACCAACACCAAGCTCAACATTTAATAGAAAAAAATCAATATCCTTAATATTACAACGTATTTACTATTTAAAAGTTTTTATTTTGATATATACACTAATATAAGGTCTGTTAAGATCTCAAGGAAAAGAGAAAATCATATGATTACGCATCACAAAAAGCATAGTTATTTAAGTGTAAAAAATAAAATTTAAGTTCCATCACACTATCTATGGGAAACAAAATTGAGAAAATTGACCACAATATGAATAGAAATCACCATACTCCATCTTGAAAAATTAGTATTTATTGACAAAAACCCACAATGGTTGGTTTTGAGCACTAAAGAATTTTAAAGTGCAAGTGAAGTACCTTACAAAGCTCTCGTGATAAACACACTGTACTTTTCAGGTTTGGGCAGATGCTATACATTTTCATTCATCCTTGGATGAAAAAGAAGCAAAAGTACCTTCATTCACAGAGGACAAAGAGCAGCTCGGATTGTGAGAAGAGTTTATGACAACTGCCTACAGCAGAGACATAATTCCTAGGACTGAAGCACCAGCTGTTTTTCCACGTTAAAAGAAGACCAGCGTTTTTCCATCAAGACCCACAAAATTCAGGCATTCCTTAATTTACTCCCTTTTCAGTTCTCTACCTTCACTCTAGGAAGGTCTCTTAGAGTTACATATACAACAAAAATACATATTTCTATCACCCTTTTTGTCTGTTTGCCTTCTCTCAAACAGTATTTCTTTTTCCTTCTTCAAAACAGACTCTTCTCAAAGGAGTCTTCAATGAGTCTTTCTTGATTCAAAATGGACTGGAAGACAAGGTGGGATAAAAGGCTCTTTTCCTAGAGCCCAAGCTAGAAAAAAAAAAAACAAGAAGAGGAGAAAATAATACAAAATTCTCTTAAGAGCAACATTACTTATTTTCACTGAAACAGAAAAGAAAAAAAAAAATTCTACTAATATATGGTTTCATTTCACTTACTTTACCTTGACCAATTTTATGCTCACTTATCTTTGTTTACTTCCACTTAACAGAGTTGTTACAGGAATAAGTTCCAACTGCTCTAAGTTTTCAAAAACAACTTCCCCACATACTAATGCACACTTTTTATATTATCATTTAAAAAGGACAACAGAATTATGAATTATCAGCAATACAACTGAAGACAGTGTTTCTAAAACTTCAAATAAAAGAATTTCTTAGAAAACCTCTGAGAAATTCCCTGACATATGGTTTGCAAAAAAAAAAATCTGTTTGCAATTTTTTAAGCTGCAGTGGGGCTAGAGCTGTCCTGGAAGCCATTCTCTGAGCTCTTGGCACTTAAGTTTCTGGTATTCTAGAGAAAAATCAGGAACTTAAGACTTAGGGAGCTCCAGTTAATTAACTACTTAATTAAAACGCACAGCATTGTTAACATCTTCATGCCTGAGAAATAAATCAGAGTGTGAAATGGTTAAATAGCCAATTAACATAACCAAAGAAGAGATCATCAGCAAGTTAGTTACAAATAAGATTTGTATTAAAAATATTCAAAATATTTAAAATTTAGTACAATTCACAGATCTAAACATTTCCCATTGGTTTCTAAGAGTTATTGATAGCTAATACTATTATGTCAGCATGCTGTGTACCTAAATGTTCCTGATGAATCATATTATCATGTAAGTGAGTCTGCAATTCGAAAACTCTGATACAACTTAGTTATGAAGATGACAGAAAAGTTGTATGAGAACAGAAAAAGAAAAAAGACAGAAAGACACTAATATTCTTTCCTAATTTCTCTACCACCCTTGGAAAAGAAGACCACTGCTCTACCCCAACCAACCCATCTCCCTCTTCTCTCCCCCTCCCAATCCACTCTTCCAAGAAAGAGAACTATTTTATCCCATAAAAACATAGCAACCAAGTAAAATATGTAAGAAGAATACCTGTAAGACTTTCTTTCCATAACTTGTTCCAGGCAAGGATCCTCAGGCACTCTCTCCCATGCCATCCTCCACCACTTCTTCAACCATGAGAGATGCATCCTGAATGATGGTGGAGGGTTCAGAAGTTTATAGTAGATGTGGCATATTGAAACCAAGGATCATATCCATCTCCTCACAAAAAGGATGGGCCTTTCAAGTGGTCCAGAATACCACTACAAACCTCTGTGATTATACTTACATGTTACTATTCTGATACTAATCAATTCCTACTCTCGACTCAAAAATACCCACCAGAATATACCTTTTGAATGTATCATTCTCTTTGTTTTTTTTCTTTACCATTCATTATTTTATTTATATGCTGACTCATTCCAAAAAAAGATGATGGGTTGATACTATTCTTTATTAATAAACCAATACCTAGAATTTAAAGATATCCTTACTTTACGTGATTCTCCCCATCTATATCATCTCTCACAAAATCTATGTGCAATAAGGAAATTATCAGTCACACCCCCACCCCCACCATACTTTGGGTAAAAGGAAAGGTTCAGAGAAGTGTGTGAAAATATACTTCTGTAAACGTCCAGGAATAATAGGAGAAGGAGACAACTGCTAAGAAGTAACAGAAAAGTACATGTTATAAAGAAAAGTATAGGCTTGAGATTATGTGTAAATTTAAATGGCTTATTTAGGTAACCACTTCTACCCTCATGTTGCTCTCCTCCCTTCCTCTCCAATGTAACTTTTAGTTCTTTCATTTTTTAAATAAAAATGTTCCTTTCAAAACAACATTATGTATTTTAAAAGAATTCCTCTCTCATTCCTCCATCATTTCCTCAAAAGGTAACCATTATTAGTGTTTCATATCCTTTCACTCTTTCTTGTACACATTTGAACATGCATATAGATTTTAACCACAAATACCATACTATGCATACTGTTCTCACAACTTCCCTCTTCACTTAATATATCTTGACCATCTTTTCACAAGTATATTTCAATCTCACTCATCTTTTTAAATATTTATGTAATACACCATGGCATTAGGTATTGTGCTTAGTTACGTCTTTTCTCCCCTCCCCCTGTCTCCTCTGAAGACCTGGTTCCATGCCCCATGTCACTTAAACACTTGTTCATATTTTTTATCTCCATCTTTTTATCTTTAGCTTCCAGGATGTTTCGTCAACTTTATTTCTAAATCACTGTTTCAATTTTCAGTCCTTCCTTTGATTATTTTTTAACAATCAGATTTTTCGTTTCTGAGAACTTCACCTATTGCTTCTTTCACAATGGCCTGATTTGAATTTTTAGCTACCTTGCCCTCTGAAATCTCTCTGAGGTTATTATATTTAAGTTCTATGTATTTGTTGCACCATTCCCACTTTCCAGGGGTCAGTTTTTTCCTTCGTTCAGTTTCTGTTTTGCACTGTTGGTTTTCTGGTGCTCCTTGGTGGCCAAATTTGTGAATAGTGTTCCAGAACTATCTAATCGGCCTGGGTTTCTCCTATAGATCTACATGTCTGTCCGTCTCTGAAGCCATCTTCCCTGAATGGGAGAGCAGATTTCAGGCTCAATGTGGGCAGAACATATCAAGCAGCATGTTTTAGTGTGTGTGCTTGCAAAGCAGATTATGGGCTGGAACCCCCAAGATGCCAAAATAAGGAAAGCTTTACTTTTGGGATAGAGTGTTTCATGTATTACACACATACAGAGCCATCTTTCCTTTCCTCCTTCCCATATGAGTTCTTGATAGAGTTCTCAGGCTCTTTCCAACCCCAACCAGAAGGCTTCTCCAGAATGATCATATGCAGAATAGAAGCCATGGCTCTATCCTTGAGAAAAATACCCTGCTGCTGATCATTCAGTATGAATGAGGAAGTGAGGAAGGGAAGAATCCAGCTACTACAGGCAGTTTGGGGCTTTTTTTTTTTTTTTTTTTTGAGACAGGAGTTTCACTCTTGTTGCCCAGGTTGGAGTGCAATGGTGCCATCTCGGCTCACTGCAACCTCCACGCCTCCCGGGTTGAAGTGATTCTCCTGCCTTTGCCTCCTGAGTAGCCGGGATTATAGGGACCTGCTACCACGCCTGGCTAATTTTTGTATTTTTAGTAGAGACAGAGTTTTGCAGTGTTAGCCAGGCTGGACTCGAACTCCTGAACTCAGGTGATCTGCCTGCCTCGGCCTCCCGAAGAGCTGGGATTACAGGCGTGAGCCACCGCACCAGCCTTGTTTTTGTTTTTTGTTTAGTTTAGTTCTGTTTTGTTTTGTTTTTGAGACAGTCTTGTTCTTGTCACCCAGGGTGGAGTACAATGGCACAGTCTCGGCTCACTGTAACCTCTGCCTCCTGGGTTCAAGCGATTCTCCTGCCTCAGCCTCCTGAGTAGCTGGGATTACAGGTGCCCGCCACCAGGCCCAGGTAATTTTTGTATTTTTTTTTTTTTTTTAGTAGAGACAGGGTTTCACCACGTTGGCCAGGCTGTCTTGAACTCCTGACCTCAGGTGATCTGTCCATCTCGGCCTCCCAAAGTGCCGGGATTATAAGTGTGAGCCACCTCGCCCAGCCTAGAGGCAGTTTTTAAATTAATTACTCTGATTATCACATCACCACCTCCCCTCCACTCCAGTTCTTTGATACTGGTAACACAAATAGAGTTCCTTGAGGTCCACTGAACCTCAGGAGCTTTTTACTTTCAGTTGTGGTTTTCTCTGTTCTTGTTCTTCTGCCCCTCTCAGTCCATCATCAGGGACTGAGATACTTTCTATCATCAGGGAATTCCCCCAGGTTTGCTGCACCAATGTCACCCTTCTTAATACCTAATGCTGTTATAGGCTTTTTTTGTTTTTTTGTTTTTGTTTATTTATTATTTTTTTTTATTAAATATATTTTTAGTTCTGTCAAACAGGTATGAGGAAGTTTGGGTGAGTTGATTGTTGGCCTTCTTTTAAAAGTCTCCTCAAATTTTCAACATGTATTTCAGCCTGTATTTTGTCATAAACATCAAGAAGTATGAAATATCCATTCCTGTGCATAGAAGCTCTTTGCATAGTATACCATGAATAGACAGTATTCTTTCACTTTCCCCTCCTTGCTCCACTCCCACTTGCTGTAAGACAGCTTGTATTAAGTCACCTAGAATTTTATTTCTCAGCTGTCATTTCTTTCCTAAGTTCCATTCATTATATCAGGAATATTTTCTCAAAAATTATATTACACTTCAAAGTACATTATTAGTAATTCTT
This sequence comes from Pongo abelii, assembly GCF_028885655.2. Taxonomy (NCBI): domain Eukaryota; kingdom Metazoa; phylum Chordata; class Mammalia; order Primates; family Hominidae; genus Pongo; species Pongo abelii. Next base: position 8,664,930 of record NC_072006.2, on the reverse strand, counting down.
TGTATTTAACCTTAAATGTCGCTGACTGGGTTTTGGTTTGTTTTTGTTCACAAATGTTTAACATAAACCTTTCTTTTTTTGGTCCAGAAAATTCTCCATTCCGATTCATTTCATTTTGCCTAAGTACTCCCCAATACTATATTTATTTATTTAAATATATAATTATTATAGGCTCACAGTCCTTCGGAAAGAATATATTTTGCCTTTATCGTGAAAGAATAGTTTTATTGCACATAGAACTTCAGGGTCGTAATACTGAAACTGACCCAATAGTCCCATAGCTAGTTTTTGGGGGTTTTGTGTCTTTTTTAATAAACATAGAAACTGATCCTTCTGGTCTTAAAGCTTGAAACTCATTTTTGTTTTATCTCAGTTCCTTCCTAAGGAAATGACTTTCAGGCCTCCCAAAAAAACTATCAAATAACTGAAACTCACCAGATCCCGACAACCAGACAATGAGATAGACGGCAGACTCCTCATTCATCATGATTGCTTCCTTGCCCCTCTAGTTCCCGTTTTCTCGCATATTGTCATATTTCTTCCCTGCTATATAAACCCCTAGTTTCAGTCCATCAGGGAGATAGATCTGAGTCTGATCTTCCATCTCCTCAGCTGCAGCATGAGATTAAAGCCTTCTTCTTTGGCAATAAACATTATCTCTGACTGGCTTTCTGTGCAGTGAGCAGCAGGACCTAGATGAAAACCCATGGTGTTCGTTAACAATACTTCTACTTCAGAATTCTATAGGAATGTTTCTACTCTTCCTTAGTATCCAGTGCAGCATAAATAAAAAAACAAAATCAAATGCCAATCAGATTCTTTGTTAGGGGTATGCCTGCTGTTTTCTCTATCTGGGAACTTCATTTTCTTTTGATACTTGAAATTTTGAGGTTTTAAAAATATTTGATTTTACCAAAAATTTGATTTCATAGGTTTTATTTTAAAGCTTTTTTCAGCTCAGAACAAATTTATTCTACCATTTTACTATCTACTGCTTCTGCTACATGCACTGTATTTTTTATTTCTGGAATTCCTATTTCACACATACTGATATCCCACATCTATTATACAGGTCTCAAACTTTTCTCTCATAATATTCAACTCTTTCTGCTGTACTTTCTGAGAAATTTCAATTTGTCAATATTGCCACCTCCATTTCAAACAAATTTACTGTAAAAATATTTTAGATATACACACAAGATATTATTTAATAAATACCTTTATGTCCATTACCCAGCTTAAGGAAAAAAAATTATCTGGATAACAGAAATACCTTTCATTTTCACTCCCAGGAATAATCTAAGTTTGGCGTTTATCATTTCCATGGATTTCTTTTTTTTTTTTTTGAGACGGAGTCTCACTCTGTTGCCCAGGCTGGAGTGCAGTGGCGCAATCTCGGCTCACTGCAACCTCCACCTCCCAGGTTCAAGCAATTCTCCTGCCTCAGCCTCCCAAGTAGCTAGGATTACAGGCGCACGCCACCATGCCCGGCTAATTTTTGTATATTTGGGTTTTTTTAGTAGAGACGGGGTTTCACCATGCTGGCCAGGCTGGTCTCGAACTCCTGACCTTGTGATCCGCCTACCTCGGCCTCCCAAAGTGCTAGGATTACAAGCATGAGCCACCACGCCCAGCCCATTTCCATGGATTTCTTTGTTTTTATATATGTATATACTCATAAAACTATATATACCATTGCTTTGCATTTTTTAAGCTTCATATGAGTATCACATTATATACTCTTCTGTAATTTGTTTTCTATACTCTATATTTGTAAGGGTATTCATTTAATATGGGCATTGTAATTCACTGATTTATTATGATGTCTAGTTCAAGATCCTTAGATAGATATACCACAGTTTATTTACCCATTTTCCATTTGTTAGAGCTTAAGATGACTTCAAGTTTTTCACTCTCACACACAATATTGCTATGAATATCCCTATCCTTATTCTCTTTGTTTCTTTAAGGCAGTGTTTTTCAAACTGCAGTTTGTACTCCATCAATAATATCACATTAGTGAGCCAGGATCACAAACAGCTTCCAAAAAAAAAAAAGAGAATGCTGGGAGTAAAGGGGAAAAAGGAAGATGAACAAATGACGTACAGAGACAGATCAAAATGTACTGCCTGTAGGAAGAATAAATTTTGTTTCCTGAAAATTTGATCTCAGTTATATCATGGTCAAAAGAGATCAATAAACAATGCTAAGATATATATGTATGCATGGGTAAAATTCCTGGGTTACTGCAGAAATGCACACTGAAACTTACTAGACATTACTAAATTACTCTCAAAAGCAGTTGTTTATACTTCTACCAGCTAAGAGTTCCCATTGTTCCACGTACTCACCAACACAGTACAGTCAGACTTTTACCAATCTGATGTTGTCTGAAAAATCTATTTCAAAATCCTTGTTTCTGAATGATTCTGCCAGTTACTCTCTCTAGGATGACATTTGTTTTTCTCAGCATTTGAAAACCTAGCTCTATGATCTCTACCCTTCGTTGTTATAGTTTAGAAGTCTGCTGCCAGTCTAATTTCTATAGCTTTGTACATAATCTGTTTCTGGCTGCTAAAAAAGGTTCTCTTAGTTTTCAGTATTATCCAGTTATTTTTCTTCCTCTGCATTAATCGTACTTCTTCAGTCTAACGATTCACACTTTAATTTTGGGAATTTCTCATTCTTTCCTTGGACACCAACTGTGAGTCTTTTCATTATCCTTTCTGAAATTTCAATTTCATATACATTAGACGTTTATTCTTCTGACTCTAAACATCTTCAGGTTTCCATATCTGGGCTTTCTTCAAATCTGTCTTCAAGTTAATTAATTCTCTGTTCAGCTGAGTTCAATCTACTTAACCCATTTAATATTTTTCAAGGTCATTATTATATCTTTAACTTCTATAAGTGCTATTAGATTCTTTTTCAGATCTACCTGGTATTTCTTAACAGTATTTTGCTCCCTGCTCATGTTTTTAATTCCCCCCTCCCTTTTAATTCTTTTGAAATATTTTATTCATTTATATTCCATTGTCTTACCGAGTAATTTCAATATCTGACATTCACAGGGGTCTAATTCTGCTATATATTTGTCTTTCCTGCTCACTGTTGCTCATGATTGCTGAGTTTCTCATATTTTTGTAATACGAAAGCACTTCATTTATGGGCATACCTGAAGGAGCATCCCTCTGAAGATAATTCACTTTTCTATTAGGTGCTTTGTAGCACTGCCAACATTTATTTGACTGCTTTTAAATTATTTTCTGTCTGCAGTTTCCCAAACTATACAGGTAGTATAAATTACAATCCCATACCCTCATGAAGGCAGGCTAATGGTCACAAGTTTTTAGTGGAAACTTTTCAGTCCCACACCAAAAGCCCAAGAGAAGAAAACTTCTCTGATGTTGAGAGGTGACAGCGTGCTAGCAGCCCTCGCAGCCCTTGCTCGCTCTCGGCGCCTCCTGGGCCTTGGCGCCCACTCTGGCCGCGCCTGAGGGTCCCTTCAGCCCACCGCTGCACTGTGGGAGCACCTTTCTGGGCTGGCCAAGGCGGGAGCCGGCTCCCTCAGCTTGCAGGGAGATGTGGAGGGAGAGGTACAGGCGGGAACCGCGACTGCGTGCAGGGCTTGCAGGCCAGCGCAAGTTCCAGGTGGGCGTGGTCTCGGTGGGCCCCGCACTGGGAGCCGCCAGCCGGCCCGCAAGCCTCGTGCAGTGACGGGCTTAGCACCTGGGCCAGCAGCTGCTGTGCTCAATTTCTCGCTGGGCCTTAGCTGCCTCCCCGTGGGGCAGGGCTTGGGTCCTACAGCCTGCCATGCCTGAGCCTCCCCTCCGCCGCCGCTGTGGGCTCCTGCGCAGCGGGAGCCTCCCCGACAAGCGCCGCTCCCTGCTCCACGGCGCCCAGTCCCATCGACCGCCCAAGGGCTGAGGAGTGCAGGCGCACGGCGCAGAACTGGCAGGCAGCTCCACCTGCGGCCCCAGTGCGGGATCCACTGGGTGAAGCCAGCTGGGCTCCTGAGTCTGGTGGGGACTTGGAGAATCCTTATGTCTAGCTAAGGGATTATAAACAAACCAATCAGCACTCTGTATCTAGCTCAGGGTTTGTAAATACACCAATCAACACTCTGTATCTAGCTAATCTAGTGGGGAGGTGGAGAACTTTTGGGTCTAGCTCAGGGATTGTAAACGCACCAATCAGCACCCTGTCAAAACGGACCAATCAGCTCTCCGTAAAATGGATCAATCACCAGGATGTCGGTGGGGAGAATAAGAGAATTTATAAGAGATTTAAGAATTTATAAGAATAAATAATAATAAATAAGAATTTATAAGAGAATAAAAGCAGGCTGCCCGAGCCAGCAGTGGCAACCGGCTCGGGTCCCCTTCCATACTGTGGAAGCTTTGTTCTTTCACTCTTTGCAATAAATCTTGCTGTTGCTCACTCTTTGGGTCCACACTGCATTAAGCTGTAACACTCACCGCGAAGGTCTGCAGCTTCACTCCTGAAGCCAGCGAGACCACGAACCCACCGGGAGGAACGAACAACTCCAGACCCACCGCCTTAAGAGCTGTAACACTCACCGTGAAAGTCTGCAGCTTCACTCCTGAGCCAGTGAGACCACGAACCCACCAGAAGGAAGAAACTCCGAACACATGCGAACATCAGAAGGCAGAAACTCCGGACACACCACCTTTAAGAACTGTAACACTCACCGCGAGGGTCTGTGGCTTCATTCTTAAAGTCAGTGAGACCAAGAACCCACCAATTCAGGACACAATGTCTTTCTCATGGAAAGTAAATTTAATTTTCTAGGCTCCCTTTCACTGAAGCCTTATCATGAAGAATCCTGGCTTTATGCAGGTGTGAAAGATAGACAGATGACACAGGTTTTCGCCCATGGATCCTGGTTCATAACACTCACAGTCCTTGTTATACATTGGCCTTCAGAAGTAGGCCTCAGAAGGTAATGTCCCTGACCTTCTCTTTCCCTCCTTTCACCTGATAGCTTTTTCTCCCCAAGGCAGGAATTTTCCCCTGCCTTTCCATCTTGAAGCTGCCCATAAAGAAATTCTCTGACCTACATTGTCTGACTGCAGATAATAAGACATCCATTTCAGAAGAGGTTCTCCCATATCCTGGAGAAATTAATAGTGCACAGAGAGGCTAAGAAGAATCTGAACCGGCCTTTCTAGGTTTTCCCACTTAGTCTATAAGTATTAGCTCATAACCTTTTTGTCCAATCACATTTCTACACAGTTCTTCAATCATGCCTATCCAATGAAGTCTCCATAAAAGTAGCAATAGGACAGGCTTCTGAGAGCTTCCAGATAGCTGAACACATAAAGGTTCCTGTAGGGTGGCACACTCAGAGAAGACAGAAAAGCTCTATGCCCCTTCCTATACCTTGCCCTATCCATCTCTTCAGCTATATCCTTTGTAATGTCCTTTATAATAAACTGGTAAATGTGTATCCCTGTGTTCTGTAAGCCACTTCAGCAACTTAACTGAAACCAAGGAAAGGGTGTGAGATCCCTGATTTATAGTTGGTCAGTCAGAAGCACAGTAAAACAACCCGGGGGAGCCAGAAGCAGTGGCTCTCACCTGTAATCCCAGCACTTTGGAAGGCCAAGGTGGGAGGACTGCTTGAGCCCAAGAGTTTGAGACCAGCCCGGGCAACATAGTAAGACCCCATCTCTACAAAAAAATTTAAAATTAGCCAGGCATGGTGATGTGAACCTGTAGTCCCAGCTACTTGGGAGACTGAAGCAGGAGGCTCACATGAGCTCAGAAGGTCAAGGCTGCGGTGAGCTGTGTTCTCACCACTGCACTCCAGCCTGGGTGACAGAGCAAGATCCTGTCTCAAAAAACAAAAAACAAAAAACAAAAAAACCACCACCTGGGTTTGCAACTGGTATCAGGAGTAGTGGGCAGTTTTGTGAGACTGAACCCTCAACTTGTGGGATCTGATGCTGTCTTCAGGTAGATAGTGTGAGAATTGAATTGGAGGAGCAACACGCGGTGGTGCACACGTATAATCTCAACACTTTGGGAGGCCAAGGCGGGCAGATCACTTGAGGTCAGGAGTTCAAGACCAGCCTGGCTAACACGGTGAAACCCCACCTCTACTAAAAATACAAAAATTAACTGGGCATGATGGCATGTACTTGTATTCCCAGCTACTGAAGCTAAGGCAGAATAGCTTAAACCCAGGAGGTGGAAGCTGCAGGTTGCAGTGAGCTGAGATCACACCACTGCACTCTAGCCCGGGCGACAGCGTGAGACTCTGTCTCAAAAAGAAGAAAAGAATCGAATTGGAGGACACTAGCTGGTGTCTGCAGAACTGACTGCTCACTTGCTGGTGGGAAGAAATCCTACATATTTTGAGGTCACAGAAGTCTTCTGTGTTAATTGGTGAGTATGAGCATAGGAAAACGCACTTTGAGTGTGTTTTTTCCACTGCAGGGTTCTAACTCTTCAATCTAATGACTGAAGGCCCAAAGATCTCTCTCCTAAAATCCATGTGACCTTTAACTGCAAGCCTCTAAGTCAACAAATGTTCAGAGAGCAGCTGTAGAATCAACTTAGTACTCTGGATTCTACAACCTTCTCTATTTTTTGACTTCTTGGCAATCATATTTTTAATTGTCAAGAATTTTTTGTTCATTGTTCCTTTCTCAATACTGTATCTTCCCAATACTAAAAAGTTCAGTTTCTTATTTTCTATATAAACTATTATCTCTGAGCTATTTGCTTTGCTTGTTTTAGTACCAGTCCTTTCTTTTACCCTGTTAATTTTTCCTCTAATATCCAGTGTTTCTTCATTGTCTTCATCTTTTTAAATCCGGATTGTTCTGTACTGATGGCTGGTAAAAATCACTGCTTTACTTCCCTCAAGAGTCTCCTCCATCTCCATCAACCCCATAATGGAAGGCTATTGGATTTTGGGAGCAGACTTTGCCCTTAGTGTGGTAAAGAAGACAGAGGAACAGACAGATTTTTCTTCAAGACTCATCAATTCCAGAGTCTTCTAATTACCTTGATACTGCTCACAAAGCCATTTCTCTGCCCTAGCCCTGACATCTCTAAGCTAGGTGAATTTGTAAGCAAGTCTACTTTTCTACTCAGAAACCAGATACTTTCCCCTATCTGTAGTACAAGCTGTTCAATACTAATGGTTTTCAGTAATCTAATCTTGTCAGCCTTACATCTTTCTAGAAAGCCTGAAAAATTTCATCTTTTCCTGTTTTCCAGAGCTGTTACAGAAGTATTTCTTATTCCTATATTTCTTTCCCACTGCAATCTGGACTCATTGCTACCATATTTGCCTTATTTTTAAAAAATTCTTAGTATTTATCATATCATAGAAATTATATCCTCAAAATGAAAAATTTCCCCTCCAAAATAGCAAGGACAGAAAATTGATGGAGCACTTCCTTAGAGGAGCCTCAAACATTTACTATCACATATCCAGAATTTCCTGTTTATCAAGCAAAAAGAAAAACCAAAAAACTCTCCAACAATTTAATTCATACTTCTGGTTCATCTCCTACTTAAAGCACAAGAAACTTCAAGATACAAGTTCCTCTATCATGCACAATTTATTTTGTTTTAAATATTCTCTTTTATAAAAGTAGCTACATTATGAAAATTTGCAATCTACACAGTTTTACAGATGAGGTAAATTAAAAATGTTTGGATGAGCGACAAATTTAGTGACAAATCAGGAAACTCAGACTATGAATCTGAAACCTGAGAACTATGCCAATTCTACCAACTATTTTTCATCTTCACTCAAGTCTAAATGGCACTGAAACTAAAAGAACAAAGTATACTCCTTCTAACTTAACTTTCTACTAAAAGAAAATGTTTTATACTTATCTCTGCTATTAGATGACAAATTCCACAAAGAAAATAAACTCCAGAATAGCATGCCCACTACAATCATGTGCCACACAACAATATTTCAATTAGTAACAGGCCATATATGCAACAGTGGTTCCATAATGTCATAACGAAGCCGAAAAATTCCTATTGCCTAATGACGCTGTAGCTGTCATAATGTCATAGCACAATCACTTAACTTTTTTACAACTTTAGTGTAGCCTAAGTGCAGTGGTTATAAAGTCATATAGTAATGTCCCAGGACTTCACATTCACTCACCACTCACTCACTCACTCAGAGCAACTTTCAGTCCTGCAAGCTAACTGCCCTAAACAAGTATACCATATTTGGGTGGGATGGGGGTGAGGGATAAAAGATTACACATTGGGTACAGTGTACACTGCTCAGGTAATGGGTACACCAAAAACTCAGAAATCACCACTAAAGAACTTATTCATGTAACCAAACACTACCTCTTCCCCAAAAACTTACTGAAATATAATTTTTAAAAGAACAGATTAAGCTAAAAAAATTATACCTTTTTTCTTCTATACTGTATTTTTACTGTGCTTTTTCTATGTTTAGATACACAAATACTATTGTGTTACAACTGCTTACAGTATTCAGTACAGTAACATGCTGTATACGTTCGTAGCCTGGGACTAATAGGCTATGCTATATATAACCATATAGCCTAGGTATGTGATAGGTAGCTATATCATCTCAGTTTGTGGTAAATACACTCTATCATGTTCACACAATTACTAAATCACCTAACTACACATTTCTCAGAATATATCCCTGTTGTTAGCAACACACAACTGTACTTATTTGCTATCCCCACAATTACCCTATTGAAAGGTTCCCCAGATACTCTCCTAAAGCCTACCTTCTTTCTGAAGTCACTGAAATAAAAAAGCACTGTGCCACAATTTCCATCTGGATACTCTAAAGAAGACATTTATGTCACTCTACAATGTTCACATAGATTAGTGACATCACTTAGTTAAATTAAAAAATAAAATATCCATTTCTTTGAGCTGGGTAAACGCGTAGTCTTCAAATTATTCCTGTTTTAATGGTCATACTTAATAATAAAAAAACAGATGGCAAATTCAAGCCCTAAGCTCAGTATTTAGAATGAAACAAAAGACAATTATATCAATATCGCTTATATATGCCAACCTAAAAAACACACTGGCTATACAGGTTTCCCAATTTACAACCTTTTAATGTTTTCACCAGGATGTTTTATAGTTAAAAAACTAAGTATCTATCACCGGTTTTCCCTGCTTTATTTATATGCAGGCCTGAACATTATGAATATAATGAACATTTGTAAATTGAAGAAGCAAGCTATTTAAAGGAATATCACAATCAATCCTTTTGTAAATTAACAACCCCAAATAAATCCTAATTTTACTAAGGATTTATTTAAAAGTGGGGTTTGTTAAGATTAAAGAAAAAAATAAAACATAAGATTTAAAACAAGACCTGCCTTTGGTAACATCATTCTTTTCAGTACCCCAGGAAAGTTTTCTTTTTGTTTACCATTTTGGTATGGCAGGTTCACTAATTTCACAACTTTCCAAGATACCAATTTACTTCAAATATAATCAAGTACTCATAAAAGTTTTCCATGGAATGAATTAATACAACCTTCTTGGTCTCTAGGATGGTCAACCATAATATACATGAAATTCTTTGCTTCTTAAGAATCATTTAGTTTCAACATAAAAAATTTTTACATGCTGAAAATTTAAAGTACTTAATATTTCCACCCTCACCAATCTTTAACTAGAAATGGTACTTTAAAAGAGTAATACTTTTATGTGTAGCTTCACAAACACCCTGGTAAAAACACATACATATGTTAATACTCCAGTTTGAGAAGCAAGTTCATAGAGCATGCTGATAAAATTTGTAAAATATAGTTTATCTTCACTATGGCCCATCCTACCAACTTAAAAAATGGTGACTGGTTAAAAAATCTAAGAAAACAAATTTGTTCCCTGAGGAATCGCCACACTGACTTCCACAATGGGAACTAGAAATACCATTTGACCCAGCCATCCCATTACTGGGTATATACCCAAAGGACTATAAATCATGCTGCTATAAAGACACATGCACACGTATGTTTATTGCGGCACTATTCACAATAGCAAAGACTTGGAACCAACCCAAATGTCCAACAATGATAGACTGGATTAAGAAAATGTGGCACATATACACCATGGAATACTATGCAGCCATAAAAAATGAGTTCATGTCCTTTGTAGGGACATGGATGAAATTGGAAATCATCATTCTCAGTAAACTATCGCAAGGACAAAAAACCAAACACCGCATGTTCTCACTCATAGATGGGAAATGAACATCACTCATAGATGTTGTGGGGTGGGGGGCGGGGGGAGGGATAGCATTAGGAGATATACCTAATGCTAAATGGCGAGTTAATGGGTGCAGCACACCAGCATGGCACATGTATACATATGTAACTAACCTGCACATTGTGCACATGTACCCTAAAACTTAAAGTATAATAAAAAAAAAAAGAAAACAAATTTGTTTTAACTTTCAACAGATCTTAAGTGCAAATATGGAAACAAGTAGAATTACAAGAAAATGTGAATGAATGAATGGCTACTTTTTTTTTAATGGTATAAATTTATATTCATTACACATATACTTGCTGAGACAACATTCAGTGATTATTAGCAAAGTTATTATGTACAACAACTTTACCTTTCTAATACTTGTTTGTTAAATTAAAAACACCGTGGCATTATGAATTATAAACCACAAAAACGATATAATGCACAGCATAAAATACCACATCTTTCCAAAAATCAAATATAATTAGTAGTAAACACATAACGCATAAACACACCAGCAATGCTTTCAGGAAACAAAAGGCAGCATTAACAAAGGTTAAGAGGATAGAAGGTCTGGGTTCAAATCCCAACTTTGCCACTCAACAGCAGTATGACGTTGGGCAAGTTCTCTAACTTCTCTGTGCCTCAGTTTCCTGATTTGTAAAAACAAATAATAATTGTACTTACTTCATGGGGTTATTGTAGTCATTAAATAAGTCAATATTTGTAAAACACAACTATACCTGGCACACAAGTGCTTTATGTGTCTAATACACAGAACCTTTTTTTTTTTTTGAGACAGAGTCTCTCGCTCTGTGGCCCAGGCTGGAGTGCAGTGGCACGATCTCGGCTCACTGCAACCTCCGCCTCCTGGGTTCAAGCAATTCTCCTGCCTCAGCCTCCTGAGTAGCTGGGACTACAAGCACCCACTACCACACCCAGATAATTTTTGTATTTTTAGTAGAGACAGGGTTTCACCATATTGGCCAGGCTGGTCTCAAACTCCTGAAGTGAAGTGATCCACTGCCTCGGCCTCCCATAGTGCTGGGATAATAGGCATGAGCCACTGTACCTGGTTTGTTTGTTTTTTAATTGAGACAGTTATCTCGCCGTACCCTCATGGCTCACTGCTGCCTCCTGCTTCTGGCCTCAATCCGCCCACCTCAACCTCCTGAGCAGCCAAGGCTACAGGCTCGCACCACCATGCTGGGCTAATTTTCTTGGGGTTCTTTTTGTAGAGACCACATTGCACAGGCTGGTGTGGAAATTCTGGGCTCAAACCATCCACCCGTCTCAGCCTCCTCCCAAGGTGCTGGAGTAACAGGCATGAGCCACTGCACCCAGCAAGGAACAATGTCTTAATTCCAAGGGAATGTTTCCCTTTATCACTAACCTTCATCAATCCTTAGCTCCATGGTTACTAACTCCACACACACACACACACACACACACACACACACACACACACACACACAGTTGGCATGTACACGTAGATTAGCGACATCACTGAGTTAAATTCAAAAATAAAATATCCATTCCTTTGAGCTGGGTAAATGCGTAGTCTTCAATCAAAAAATATGCATCCCTTACTAAGATTACCAAATAAATATTTTCAGGTCCACCAATACAAAATATTGGTATCTGTTTATAACTGCATGAAAGAAGCCTTTATTAATTACTGAATAGGACATTGGTATTCATTTATAATTGCATGAAAGAAGCCTTTATTAATTACTGACTAGGACATTGTAAAAATATTTCTATAATTGTAGAATTTTTATAGAAACCTATAATGCATTAAATTCCCATTATTACATGTATTTTGGCCAAATTAATGATGCCAAAACTGGTAAATTCTACAAAATTGCAATCATGTTTTCATCATTTATGACTTGTCCATATTTTGGAAGAGTGTATAACAACACAAAGAAGGCTCTTATACATCTCAAGGCTACCTTTCAATATAACCAGGTATATAATACCCTTTAAAATAAAAGTTACATTTTGGTCATTTAAAAACCATGTTATGCCACATCTGAAATGCTTAATTATTTCAAGCTCCATCTAAGCTATGACAAGGTCCCAAGGAGGAAAAAAAGAGACCAATTTAAAAACGTTTTTTTTTTTAAACTACATTTAAAATTGTAACTTTACCACTAAATGCTGGATTAGTAAATTAAAAACTAATTCCATAATTACTACAAGTAATCAATGCTGAATAATCAACATGGTCTGGGAAACATGGCAAAACCCCGTCTCTACAAAAAACACAAAAGTGGCTAGGCATGGTGGTGCACGCCAGTGGTCCCAGCTACTCGGGAGGCTGAGGTGGGAGAATCGCTTGAGCCTGGGAGGCAGAGGTGGCAGTGAGCCAAGATTGCGCCAGGGCACTCTAGCCTGGATGACAGAGCGGGGGAAAAATGAGGTAATCAACATCTATTTACTAAGTGGATATCAACAACCCACGACTGTGCTAAATATACAGATTCCTCTTAAATGAAAAGCTGAAGTCTGAAGTAAAAGGCAAAGTTACCTTAGTATAAGGCATGAAGATTACAGTGAAACTTCGTCGCACCCAAAATTGATTTTCTATGAGATGAATATAACGTCTCTCTTCAGAAAATTTTCTTTGTATTTATTAAGAGAAACCACAGGAAAACACCCTGAGGTGCTTGTTAACAGTGCAGACTCCTGGGTCCTAATTAATACCTACTGAACCAGAATATGCAGGAATCTATGTTTCATAAACACTGAAGTTCAAGTACACTAAGCAAAAATGTACTAAGAACCCAACAGATTCCAGGCATTGTGCTAGGAATGGGAGACTACTAAAATGTTAGTTTCAGTAACTCTCACTTGGGAAGACAAGTAAAGGCTACTTAACCTCATATACAATTCAAAAAGGCAGAAATCGTGTCTTACTCATTGTTGAATAACTGCTGTCTGCTAGCTTTTTTTTTTTTTTTTGAGACGAAGTCTCCCTCTGTCGCCCAGGCTGGAGTGCAGTGGCACCATCTAGGCTCACTGCAAGCTCCACCTCCTGGATTCACGCCATTCTGCCTCAGCCTCCCAACTAGCTGGGACTACAGGCACCCGCCATCACGCCCGGCTAATTTTTTGTATTCCTAGTAGAGATGGGGTTTCACCATGTTAGCCAGGATGGTCTCAATCTCCTGACCTCGTGATCCGCCCACCTCAGCCTCCCAAAGTGTTGGGATTACAGGCGTGAGCCACCACGCCCAGCCGCTGTCTGCTATCTTAATGGTATATTTCAAAAATGGGCTGGTGATGAACAATTTTTTTTATCTATACTGCTTTACCCCTCCATTTCTCTGAATAATTTTGGGAACCGACAGGAAAGAAATGTAAAGGTTTGAATAAGCTTTATTCATATTATGCTGATGAAACACATACATTACTATTCAGATCAGCCATTCTGAAAAATTCAGAGCAAAAAATTTTCCACGAACTCAGAAGTCATGCCCCAGTGTAAAATATCCATAAGCACTTGAAAATAACTCAACAAATGGCAACCTGTCATATGATGATACTTTAATATGTGGGCTCTGATATTTTACATATCGCTTAGTCATTTACAGGAATTTTACATTACAGGTTAATAATTATCCTCACTATATAAATGGGAGAGTTGAGAATACACTGTTTGCACAAGACCACATACTGATATAAAAGTTAGGTATGTTTACCTTCTTGTTAATGTCTAATTAGTAGGCTACTTTCCCTGAAAATAAGTGCTCCTAAACAGTAAAATTACTATCATATTAATTAATACATGAATAAATCTCACTGAATAACAAAATGCGTAATTCTTGCATAGCAAGAATGCCTGCTATGAGCACTATTGTGTAACACTGTACTGGTGACCTTAGCTAATGCAAAGGAAAAGAAAGAGAAATAGGAAGTACAAAGCCATAAAAATATTTGCAGAAGCTTTTATCATCTACCTATAAGGTCCAAGAGGATGCCTTAAAAGACTGATGAATAACAGAGTTCAACACCAGTATTTGAAAATCAACACTTATCTATACCTGAGCAATAACCAGTTAGAAAATTATATGGTAAAAATGATCATATTCATGGTTAAGCAATAAGCTTAACCAAAACCGATTAAGACCAAGAAGAAAAAAATCATAAAACATAATCTAAGCACATAAAAATGTAAAATTGTGTATAAAATGTATACATACACATCATTAAGACAATAAGTAAAATGGAAAAAATCTGCAATACATATGACTAAAGGTAATTTTCTTATTGTACAATGAACTCTTAGTTCACTAAGAAAAAACATTTTTTTAAATGAGCAAATGATGTGAGGAAACAATTCATTAAACGAATATGCAACCCACTTAGAACAGTGCCTAGCCCATGTAAGTGCTCAATAAATGTTATTTGTTATAATAAACGGCTGACGAATGTTAAAATAGGTTTAATCTCACTCATGATTTTAAAAACAGCAAAACATTCAGACTGGCAAAAATAATGCAGTTGATATAATCCAGTGTTGGTGCTGAGAAATATGCATTTGCATACACTAAAAGTGGGAATATAATGTTGGTTCAACATTTTTAAAGTGGAAACTAAAAACGTCTGTCAATTTGAAATTGCATACCCTAGCAATTCCATGGCTGGAAATTATTCTTACAGACATAAACACAAGAATACAAAAATAAATCTCTAAGAACATACTGTATAATATTAGTTACACTAGCAAAATGAAAATTATTATAATCAAAATGCTTATGAATAGGGGGTGATTAAATAAAATCACAGTACTTCCATACAATGACAGACGATGAAGCCTTTAAAAATAGGTGAGGTAGGGCCGGACGCAGTGGCTCACGCCTGTAATCCCAGCACTTTGGGAGGCTGAGGCGGGCAGATCACGAGGTCAGGAGATCGTAGCCATCCTGGCTAACATGGTGAAACCCAGTCTCTACTAAAAATACAAAAAGAAATTAGCCTGGCATGGTGGCGGGCGCCTGTAGTCCCAGCTAGTCGGGAGGCTGAGGCAGGAGAATGGCGTGAACCCGGGAGGCGGAGCTTGCAGTGGGCCAAGATGGCGCCACTGCACTCCAGCCTGGGCGACAGAGCGAGACTCCATCTCAAAAAAATAAATAAATAAATAAATAAAAATAGGTGAGGTAGATCAATAGAATTTCTTATGAAAGGATTTCCATGATACATTACAAAGTGGAAAAAAGTAAAAGATACAGAAGAGTGAAGAATATTAGAGCATCATTCTGTGTGATAAAAGGAAAGGTAAATTCTACATACACATTTATATAAATAGAAAGGTTTTCTGGAATATAGCAGTAAATCAAGAATAGGGTGCTTGATTGAATAAGGCCATGAAGCACATACACATCCATACATGAATACTAACGGTGGTTATGGATTTGGGGTGTCAGCTTGAAAGAAAGACTTGTAATTTCATTTTATACTCTTCTGTACTATTTGATTCTTTCTCCATGTGCACGTATGACGTTCATTAATTTTTTGGGAAAGACATATCCTTGCATAAGAACACTCAACACTGTAAAGATATTAGCCCTTTCAAAACCCGACAGGATGTTTTAATAGAATATTAATAGAATGCTATGAATATTCTATGAATAGAATAGAATCTACAATCAGTCTGGAAAAGTGTATCAAAACAGCCATGACAAATCTAAAACAGAAGGATGAGAGGGGATTTTTCCAAAATTATCAAAATATATAAAGAAACTATTGTAACTGTAACAATGGCATACTGACACAAGAGTTAATAAACAGATCGCAAGGGGAATAATGAAATAAAGAATCTAGAAAAATATTTCTACATACATGAAAACTTTAATACATGACTAAGACAGAATTTTTAATCAGTGAAGATAACTAGATAGATATCTGGGGGAAAAAAAACTAAGACAACTTACCTCCCACCGCACAAAAAGAAATTCCATACAGAAAATATACCAAAAGTTAAAAAAAAAAAAAAAACCAAGCTTTTGAAGAAATTTAAACTCTACTTTCTTCTTATAAATATTAGAATGAAGAGAGTCTTAATTTAGTAAAAAGACAGTTTTTTAAAACAGGTGACTAAAAATTGAAAATTGTGCTAATAAGTTAGCATAAATGATTACAGCAATAATTATTATAAAAGCTAGCACTTACTAAAGATTAGAGAGTTATATGCTGTTTGTAATTAGTAATTTATTTAATCCTCACAATAATCTCTTGAGGTGTACCACCACTAATCCCACTTTACCAATGAAGAAACTACTGTACAAAGATTAGGCATATTCCCAAAGAAGTGGCAGAGCTAGAATTTAGCCTGTCTGGTGCAAGTCTGTATTCTCAATCACTATAGTGGTTCCACAGCCAACTTATATAGTGCTCAAGAACAAACTTAAAAATACTGTTAACATTTACAAAGTTAAAATACAAAAACAGGTAATGCAACAGAAAAAAATGGGCAAAGGTTATGAACAGGTAATTGACCCAAAAAATTCAGATGGCTAAGAAATAAAAAATGTTAAGAAATGCAAATAGTAACAGCAAGGCGTTACTAGTTTTTACCCCCCACTGGCAAATATTTCAGGAATTAATTTACCTTTTGTTGGCAAAGTTATGAGAAAACAGGTATTCATATAATACTGATGTGGGTATAAACCTTTTCGGCCATTTTGAAGGGTCATTTGGAAGTTTTACTTAAGTATTAATTATGCACTGCCTCAGACCCAACATCATTTTTAGGAATCTCACAAAAAATCCTTCCACATATACACAAGGGTAACAAACATATTCACTGCAACCTTGCTTGCAATTTTGGAAAAAAACTAACAGTTCATTAAAGATAAAATAATTTATAGTAAATAAATTTAAATAAGTTATAGTAAAACATACGCAGCCATTTAAAAAATAATGAGATCATCAAAAATAATTTTAAGTGAGAAAAAAACAAGCCTCAAAGCACCATGTACAATAATAAATTTTTACACTAAAAGCTAACAAAATACTATATATGAGTACATATATCAATAGTATATTTGTAAAAGCATAAGAGGCAACATGACTAAGAGCACAGACCTTAATGTCAGACTGTCTAGGTTAACCATACAATTAGTTAACCTCTCTGGGCCTCAATTCCCACTATTATTATTTACTTCATAGTGTTTTTCCTCTTCATATAAACTCTCTTCTATTTGTTAATCCTTAGAACAATGTCTGACACAATGTTGCATTAAATAAACTAAAAATGCATAAAGTGTGGAAAGATAATCACCTAATTTTTAACAGTATTTACTCATTAGGAATTGGGTGTTTAGGGAAGGAGAAGCTATCATTTTTTTAACTGTATGTTTTCATACCTTTTTAATGCTTTATAATGACTATGATCTGATGTATTTCTTTGTTTTATAAAAATACAACAAAATATAAATAGTTACAAATGTACAGCAGTGTCACCTCTACTGCTTTCCAGTACTGTTATGTCATCACACAACATAAATCAATGTCCAGAAAAAAATTAGATTTATCATTTTAATATATCTTTTTAAAGTATTTGTAATTAATACAACCAACATTTAAGGGAAAGTTACTTTTTACTTGTAACTAATTGGAATTCATTTTAAGAAATAATTACTGAGTCTCAAGTTGCTAACATTAATTTACAGATACAATTCAGATGTCAGCATATTTAAGCAATTTTTCATTGTCAAAGTAAGCATCCAAGCCATATGCACACTGAGATACTACATACTGTACTTACTTTTAAATAAAAAGTACTTCATATAGCATGTCAGAAATAAAACCAGAGAATCTAGAGAGATCTGTCTCACAGAGAGAGAAAGACATGCATGAAATATTTAAGAGAATGTTACAACCCTATTTAGGAAAAAGACATGTTTTATGAAACATTAAAGAGTCATATTTATCCAGTCATAGCATTC
Organism: Pongo abelii; assembly: GCF_028885655.2. Classification (NCBI taxonomy): domain Eukaryota; kingdom Metazoa; phylum Chordata; class Mammalia; order Primates; family Hominidae; genus Pongo; species Pongo abelii. Next base: position 8,646,715 of record NC_072006.2, on the reverse strand, counting down.
CATGAACATAGTTAAGCTGTCTTTAAAATCCCAGGCTAGAGCTGTTAGCAAGTTATATATAGCCAAAACTAAATTAGGAGTGTTAACTTCACAATGTCTGGTGAACTAAAAAGCAAATCATGGATAACCTGATATCTAAATTTGAGTATGTGGAAGAAAATAAGAAAACGATATATCTATGCCTATCTCTCATCCTAAAAGTTGGCTGTCTTTCATCTATTTAATTTGCTCCCCAAAAGTATACAAAGAATCCTGGTAATGACCATTTGAACTACTAAACAGAAAGATCAGAAAATTCTTCATTGAGCTGATTACGTACTGGTAATTCCAAAGAGTCTGACCACAAGTCCTGTGGAGGGAGGGAGGGAGAGAAGGAAGGTGAGCCGTTTCCTTAAAACCTTTTTTTGATTAAAAATAAAATTCTGGCTCACACCTGTAATCCCAGCACTTTGCGAGGCCAAGGCAGGCAGATCATCTAAGGTCAGGAGTTTGAGACCAGCCTGGCCAACACCGCAAAACTCTGTCTCTGCTAAAAATACAAAAATTAGCTGGGCATGGTGGTGTGTGCCTGTAGTCCTAGCTACTCAGTGGGGCTAAGTCAGGAGAATCGCTTGAACCCGGGAGGCAGAGGTTGCAGCTAGCCGAAATCATGCCACTGCACGTCGGCCTGGGCATCACCACAAGACTCCATCTCAAAAAAAAATTAAATTAAATTAAAAAATAAAATTCATACTGGCTCTTTCACCAACTAAACCCTGAAAGAACGAAAAATTAGGAGAGTATAGGCTGGGCACGGTAACTCATGCCTATAACCCCAGCACACTGGGAGGCTGAAGCAGGTGGATGGTTTGAGCCCAGGCATTTGAGACCAGCCTGGGCATCATAGCAAAATCCTGTCTCTATAAAAAATAAAAAAATTGCCACAAGTGGTAGCAAGTTTCCGTAGTCCTAGCTACTCCAGAGGCTGAGCTAGGAGTAGAAGGATGGTTTAAGCCCTGGAGTTGGAGGCTGCAGTGAGCTAAGATCGCATCACTGTACTCCAATCTAGGTGACCTGAAGGAAAATCAGGTTATAATACTTTGCAAGTAAAATCTGCAAGGAAAAAAAGTACTGTTTCTTAGCTCCATCCTCCCACTGTGTCAATCAGTGTTTCAAAGAATGACCTGGCTTAGTGTATTTCATCACTTAATTAGAAACAGAACAGTAATTTGCATTTAGTTGCCTGTCTTACATTAAGAAAGAAACTCACTGGTGTTCCAATCAATAACAGAAAGTATTGATAAATTACATTGTTGAGTATCTGAAAAGATAAGACCACTTAGTACAAAGGTAAATTATTTTAGAATAGGAATATCAATAGTCAGAAAAACACATTAAACAACATATTCTTCAATTACCACCCAGTGAAGAAATTGCTTTTACTATGTCTGGGTGATTTGTATCTAGAACCTCTCTGAACACTTTCAATGACAGCAAATTCACTGTTAGAGTCCACTTCATTCAGAAGTAATTAAAATTTTTTTAATTTTTTCTTATATTGTTCTAAAATCAGATTCCCACAACTTTGACACGATGCTCCAAATTGTTGCTTTCAGCCCTTAAAGTCACTGAAGTTACCCATCTTGCCCCTCATATCCTTTCTTTTTCTAAACTATGGATCATGATAAACTGTAATTATTTTAATAAATTCAATAAAAAGTATTTTCACTAGGCTAGGCATCAATGGGGAAGGAGGAAAGCCTCAAATATTACAAGACACAAAAACCTGAATTTCAAAACAAATTCAACATACTATATATGTTCAATTCTACGATGCCTTTTTTCCCCTAACATGTTAACTTCTCTGAAATTGGCAGATGCCTTACAATTAAATACATTTATAGTTGCTACTGGAGAGGTGGTGACAATGACAGTTCTCTCTGCCTGTGTAAGAACTTAGTTGTTTTTTCCAGTGATATAACTGGACAACTGCAACCTCTCAACATTCCAGGCAACAATCCATTTAACGAACAGTTGAAGAAAGAATATGAGCTAGCAATTGCCTGAAAACCTTTCATTAACACCATCTGGTAACATGAAGAAAGTGCCAGCATTAACACTTACAGAAACCGGTATCAATGGTTAAGAAGAAAATCCCGGATCAAAGTACAGTAGATGAAGTATGCTGTATCATCAACTTTCCTAACTGCACAGAAAAGATACTCTGTGGAAAAACAGACAACTCTGGGTAAGAAAAAAATGATTGAGAAGAATTGGGCTCTGGGACCTGAGCAAGACAGCCGAATAGGAACAGCTCCGGTCTGCAGCCCCCAGCGAGATCAATGACAGGTGATCTCTGCATTTCCAACTGAGGTACCTGGCTCATCTCACTGGGACTGGTTGACAGAGGGAGGGCGCGCAGAAGCAGGGTGGGGCATCGCCTCACCCAGAAAGCGCAAGGGGTCGGAGAACTCCCTTCCCTAGTGAAGGGAAGCCATGAGGGACTGTGCCATGAGGAATGGTGCATTCCAGCCTGGATACTACGCTTTTCCCATGGTCTTCGCAACCTGCAGACCAGGAGATTCCCTTGGGTGCCTACAGCGCCAGGGCCCTGGGTTTCAAGCACAAAACTGGGTGGCCATTTGGGCAGACACCGAGCTAGCTGCAGGAGATTTTTTTCATACCCCAGTGGCGCCTGGAATGCCAGCGAGACAGAACTATTCACTCCCCTGGAAAGGAGGCTGAAGCCAGGGAGCCAAGTGGTCTAGCTCAGCGGATCCCACCCCCACGGAGTCCAGCAAGCTAAGATCCACTGGCTTGTAATTCTTGCTGCCAGCACAGCAGTATGAAGTCGACCTGGGATGCTCGAGCTTGGTGGGCGGGGTGGGGAGGGAGGGTAGCTGCCATTACGGAGGCTTGAGTAGGCAGTTTTCCCCTTACAGTGTAAACAAAGCGCCAGGAACTTCAAACTGGGCGGAGTCCACTGCAGCTCGGCAGAGCCGCTATAGCCATACTGCCTCTCTAGATTCCTCCTCTCTGGGCAGGGCATCTCTGAAAGAAAGGCAGCAGCCCCAGTCAAGAGCTTATAGGTAAAACTCCCAACTCCCTGGGATAGAGTACCTGGGGGAAGGGGCAGATGTGAGTGCAGCTTCAGCAGAAGTAAACATTCCTGCCTGCTGGCTCTAAAGAGAGCAGCGGATCCCCCAGCACAGCGCTCGCACTCTGCTAAGGGACAGACTGCCTCAAGTGGGTCCCTGACCCTTTTGCCTCTTGACTAGGTGACACCTCCCAGCTGGGGTCGACAGACACCTCATACAGGAGAGCTCCGGCTGGCATCTGGCAGGTGCCCCTCTGGGACAAAGCTTCCAGAGGAAGGAACAGGCAGCAATCTTTGCTGTTCTGCAGCCTCTGTTGGTGATACCCAGGCAAACCGGGTCTGCAGTGGCCCTCTAAGAAACTCCAGCTGACCTGCAGCAGAGGGGCCTGACTGTTAGAAGGAAAATTAACAAACAGAAAGAAATAGCATCAACATCAACAAAAAGGACATCCACGTCACGAAGATGAGGAAAAACCAATGCAAAAAGGCTGAAAATTCCAAAAACCAGAACTGCCTCTTGTCCAAAGGATCACAACTCCTCGTCAGCAAGGGAACAAAATGGGACAGAGAATGAGTTTGACAAATTGACAGAAGTAGGCTTCAGCAGGTGGGTAATAACAAACTCCTCCGAGCTAAAGGAGTATGTTCTAACCCAATGCAAGGAAGCTAAGAACCTTGAAAAAAGGTTAGAGGAATTGCTAACTAGAATAACCAGTTTAGAGAAGAACATAAATGACCTGATGGAGCTGAAAAACACAGCACAAGAACTTCGTGAAGCATATACAAGTATCAATAGCTGAATCGATCAAGTGGAAGAAAGGATATCAGAGATTGAAGATCAACTTAATGAAATAAAGCGTGATGACAAGATGAGAGAAAAAAAGAATGAAAAGGAATGAACAAAGCCTCCAAAAAATATGGGACTATGTGAAAAGACCAAACCTATGTTTGACTGGTGTACCTGAAAGTGATAGGGAGAATGGAACCAACTTGGAAAAGGACTCTCCTGTATGAGGTGTCTGTTGACCCCTGCTGGGAGGTGTCACCTAGTCAGGAGGCACAAGGGTCAAGGACCCACTTGAGGAGGCAGTCTGTCCCTTAGCAGAGCGCGAGCACCGTGCTAGGAGATCCACTGCTCTCTTTAGAGTCAGCAGGCAGGAACGTTTACTTCTGCTGAAGCTGCGCTCACAGCCGCCCCTTCCCCCAGGTGCTCTTATTATGTGTCCCAAGACACATAATTGTCAGATTTACCAAGGTTGTAATGAATGAAAAAATGTTAAGCGGAGCCAGAGAGAAAGGTCAGGTTACCCACAAAGGGAAGCCCAACAGACTAACAGCAGATCTCTCTGCAGAAACCCTACAAGCCAGAAGAGAGTGGGGGCCAATATTCAACGTTCTTAAAGAAAAGAATTTTCAACCCGGAATTTCATATCCAGCCAAATTAAGCTTCATAAGTGAAGGAGAAATAAAATCCTTTACAGACAAGCAAATGCTGACAGACTTTATCACCATCAGGCCTGCCTTACAAGAGCTCCTAAAGGAAGCACTAAATATGGAAAAGGAAAAACCGGTATCAACCACTGCAAAAACATATCAAATTGTAAAGACCATCGACACTATGAAGCAACTGCATCAATTAACAGGCAAAATAACCAGCTACCATCATAATGACAGGATCAAATTTACACATAACAATATTAACCTTAAATGTAAACAGGCTAAATGCTCCAATTAAAAGACACAGACTGGCAAATTGGATAAAGAGTCAAGACCCACCAGTGTGCTGTATTCAGGAGACCCATCTCACATGCAAAGACACACATAGGCTCAAAATAAAAGGATGGAGGAAGATTTAACAAGCAAATGGAAAGCAAAAAAATAAAACAGGGGTTGCAATCCTAGTTTCTGATAAAACAGACTTTAAACCAACAAAGATCAAAAAAGACAAAGAAGGGCATTACATAATGGTAAAAGGATCAATGCAACAAGAAGAGCTAACTATGCTAAGTATATATGAACCCAATACAGGTGCACCCAGGTTCATAAAGCAAGTTCTTAAGAGACCTATAAAGAGACTTAGACTCCCATACAGTAATAGTGGGAGACTTTAACAGCCCACTGTCAATATTAGACAGATCAACGAGACATAAAATTAACAAGGATATTCAGGGCTTGAACTCAGCTCTGGACCAAGTGGACCTAATAGACATCTACAGAACTCTACACCCCAAATAAACGGAATATACATTCTTCTCAGCACCACATCCCACTTATTCTAAAATTGACCGCATAATTGAAAGTAAAACACTCCTCAGCAAATGCAAAAGAATGGAAATCATAACAAGCAGTCTCTCAGACCACAGTGCAATCAAACTAGCACTCAGGATTAAGAAATTCACTCAAAACCACACAACTACATGGAAACTAAACAACCTGCTCCCGAATGACTACTGGGCAAATAACGAAATTAAGGCAGAAATAAATGACTTCTTTGAAACCAATGAGAACAAAGACACAACGTACCAAAATACCTGGGACACAGCTAAAGCAGTGTTTAGAGGGAAATTTATAGCACTAAATGCCCACAGGAGAAAGTGGGAAGGATCTAAAATCAAAGAACTAGAGAAGCAAGAGCAAACAAATTCAAAAGCTAGCAGAAGACAAGAAATAACTAAGATCAGGGCAGAACTGAAGGAGATACAGACATGAAAAACCCCTCAAAACATCAATGAATCCAGGAGCTGGTGTTTTGAAGACTAATAAAATAGACAGAACGCTACTCAGACAAATAAAGAAGAAAAGAGTGAAGAATCAAATAGACACATAAAAAATGATGAAGGGGAGATCACCAGTGATCCCACAGAAATACAAACTACTATCACAAAATACTATAAACACCTCTACGCAAATAAACTAGAAAATCTAGAAGAAATGGAGAAATTCCTGGACACATACACTGTCCCAAGACCAAAACAGAAAGAAGTCAAATCCCTGAATAAACCATAACAAGTTCAGAAACTGAGGCAGTAATTAATAGCCTACTAACCAAAAAAACCCCAGGACCAGATGAATTAATAATTGAATTCTACCAGAGTTACAAAGAGGAGCTGGTACCATTCCTTCAGAAACTATTCCAAACAACAGAAAAAGAGGGACTCTCCCTAACTCATTTTATGAGGACAGCATCATCCTGATACCAAAACCTGGCAGAGACACAACAAAAAAAGAAAATTTCAGGCAATATCCCTGATGAACATCGATGTGAAAATCCTCAATAAAGTACTGGCAAACCACATTCAGCAGCACATCAAAAAGCTTATCCACCACGATCAAGTTAGCTTCATCCCTGGGATGCAAGGCTGGTTCAACATATGCAAATCAATAAACATAATCCATCACATAAACAGAACCAATGACAAAAACCACATGATTATCTTAACAGATACAGAAAATTCAACACCACTTCATGCTAAAAACTCTCAATAAGCTAGGTACTGATGGAACGTATCTCAAAATAATAAGAGCTATTTATGACAAACCCACAGCCAATATCATACTGAATGGGCAAAAGCTGGAAGCATTTTGAAAACCAGCACAAGACAAGGATGCCCTCTCTCACCACTCCTATTCAACATCGTATTGGAAGTTCTGGCCAGGGCAATCAGGCAAGAGAAAGAAATAAAGGGTATTCAAATAGAAGAGAGGAAGTCAAATTGTCTGTTTGCAGATGACGTGATTGTATATTTAGAAAACCCCATCATCTCAGCCCCCAAATTTCCTAAAGCTGATAAGCAACTTCAGCAAAGTCTCAGAATACAAAATCAATGTGCAAAAATCACAAGCATTCTTATACACCAACAATAGAGAGCCAAATCATGAGTGAACTCTCATTCACAACTGCTACAAAGAGAATAAAATACCTAGGAATACAACTTACAAGGGATGTGAAGGACCTCTTCAAGGAAAACTACAAACCACCGCTCAAGGAAATAAGAGAGGACACAAACAAATGGAAGAACATTCCACGCTCATGGATAGGAAGAATCAGTATCATGAAAATGGCCATACTACCCAAAGTAATTTATAGATTCAATACTATCCCCATCAAGCTACCACTGACTTTCTTCACAGAATTGGAAAAAACTACTTTAAATTTCATATAGAATCAAAAAACAGCCCACATAGCCAAGACAATCCTAAGCAAAAAGAACAAAGCTGGAGGCATCATGCTACCTGACTTTGAACTATACTAGAAGGCTACAGTAACCAAAACAGCATGGTACTGGTGCTAAAACAGATATACAGACCAATAATACAGAACAGAGGCCTCAGAAATAATGCCACACATCTACAGCCATCTGATCTTTGACAAACCTGACAAAACAAGCAATGGGGAAAGGATTCCCTATTTAATAAACAGTGTTGGGAAAACTGGCAAGCCATATGCAGAAAACTGAAACTGGACCCCTTCCTTACACCTTATACAGAAATTAACTCAAGATAGATTAAAGACTTAAACGTAAGACCTAAAACCATAAAAACCCTAGAATAAAACCTGGAAGAATACCATTCAGGACATAGGCATGGGCAAAGGCTTCATAACTAAAACACAAAAAGCAATGGCAACAAAAGCCAAAATTGACAGATGGGATCTAATTAAACTAAAGAATTTCTGCACAGCAAAAGCAACTATCATCAGAGTGAACAGGCAACCTACAGAATGGGAGAAGATTATTTCAATCTATCCATCTGACAAAGGGCTAATATCCAGAATCTACAAGGAATTTAAACAAATTTACAAGAAAGAAACAACCCCATCAAAAAGTGGGCAAAGTATATGAACAGACACTTCTCAAAAGAAGACATTTATGCAGCCAACATACATATGAAAAAAAGCTCATCATCACTGGTCATTAGAGAACTGCAAATCAAAACCACAATGAGATACTATCTCACGCCAGTTAGAATGGCGATCATTAAAAAGTCAGGAAACAACAGATGCTGGAGAGGACGTGGAGAAATAGGACTACTTTTACATTGTGGAAGACAGTGTGGCAATTCCTCAAGGATCTAGAACCAGAAATACCATTTGACCCAGCAATCCCATTACTGGGTATATACCCAAAGGATTATAAGTAATTCTACTATAAAGACACATGCACACATATGTTTATTGCAGCACTAGTCACAATAGCAAAGACTTGGAACCAACCCAAATGCCCATCAATGACAGAGTGGATAAAGAAAATGTGGCACATATACAGTATGGAATACTATGCAGCCATAAAAAAGAATGAGCTCATCTCTTTTGCCTGGACACGGATGAAGCTGGAAACCATCAATCTCGGCAAACTAACACAGGAACAGAAAACCAAACACCACGTTCTCACTCATAAGTGGAAGTTGAAAAATGAGAACACGTGGACACAGGGAGGGGAACATCACACACCGGGGCCTGTCGTTGGGTGGAGCGGCTAGGGGAAAGATAGCATTAGGAGAAATACCTAATGTAGATGACGGGTTGATGGGTGCAGCAAACCATGGCACACGTATACCTATGTAACAAAACTGCACGTTCTGCACGTGTATCCCAGAACTTAAATTAAAAAAAAAAAAAAAAAGAATTGGGCTCTGAGTACAAAGACATTTTAGGAATACTTTAATCAATTTATTTCACTTATACTTTCAACGTATGTTCAAAGATGATACATGATAAAAGTAACTGAGTAAATGTAAAATAATTTTTATATTTATTGAGTTTTATATTTGCATTTATTGAAAGAAATAATATCTTATTCTAAGAAAGCACTGTGTAATAATTTAATTGGCAATGCTTTCTCTTTTCATTCCTCCTCAATGGAATATAAAATGTGTCTTACAGCTGCTTCAACAGAACATGGAAGCTCGAGGAAGTTCTGTATGCAATTGGTATGGGTTAAATTACTAGCTATTCACCAAAATCACTTTCCAGTTTCATCCTCTTCCTATAACATATAACTACTTTACACTTCTCAGCCTCTCTTTCAATTAAATATGGCCGTATGACTGCGATCTAGCCCAAGACATGTAAGTCAAAACAGGTGTACCACTGTACTTCCAAGTCTAGCTCATAACAGCCTCCAACTCAGTCCTTCTCTTTCCCCTTCCCCCTAAGGTTCTCCAGGGCAACATGTTAAAGACATTCAACTCTGTCTCTGAAAGACTATGTGAAGCAGAATGTCCCCCAGCCCCAACACACAAACACTCCTATACCTCCACCACCTCTTCACTGATATTAATCATGTATACCCACTCTGGACTGTCAGGTAAACTAGAAATAAACTTCTATTGGGTTAAGCCACTTGAGGGTTTGCTATATCACCTAGTTCTAGCCAAACTTAACACAGTTGCTTTTCACATTATAAATTATTAAGTTCAAGGAAAATAGTGAAATAGGAAGCTCTAAGGTTTTGTTTCCCACAGAGAAACATCAAAAAACAAAGAGAAACTGCCTGAACAAACTTTGTTGAAGCACTGGAAAACAGTCAAAGAGCAGGAAAGTTCTGTAGCTTTGTAGTTCTAACCCTTCTGGGGGATACCTAAAGGCCTGAGTAAGACTTTCATTTCTATTTAGCCTAACACAAAACTCAGGTGAAAAAAAGCAGCAGGCCCTGCTCTTAAAGTTCCAAGGCCGCTACAGACTCACAGACCCCTGGGACAATACAAAAGACTATGTAAGGCCCTAAAGAGAAGATAAGGTGAGGCTCTTTGGGAAATAAGAATATTCAAAAGCTCCGGGCGCAGTGGCTCACGCCTGTAATCCCAGCACTTTGGGAGGCCAAGGCAGGCGAACCACGAGGTCAAGAGATCGAGACCATCCTGGCTAACACGGTGAAACCGCGTCTCTACTAAAAATATAAAAAATTAGCTGGACGTGGTGGCGGGCGCCCGTAGTCCCCAGCTACTCCGGAGGCTGAGGCAGGAGAATGGTGTGAACCTGGGAGGCAGAGCTTGCAGTGAACCGAGATGGCGCCACTGCACTCCAGCCTGGGCAACAGAGGAAGACTCTGTCTCAAAAAAAAAAAAAAAGAATATTCAAAAGCAGTTGTGTATACAGGGGAATTTAGAAAGTCACGTACATGACCGAGCAAGATTCACGCTCAGAAAATACCTAAGAAGGCCTTCCTTAGGCTTGCATCTCAAGATGATCCCTATGTTCAAAAGAAGCCTACTTAAGAGATGAATGAGTAACCCATCACAGAGCTAACTGCAAAAACTGGGAGAACTCCTGAGGAAATCTCTGTAACTTAAGCTGAACACACACTAAAGGAACAGAATTCAATAATCACACACAACAAGGACTAGTCTTTGCAAAAATTGTTTGGAAAGTCTCAGGACAAATGGACTACTACAGCCTTCAACAAGTACTCAATCAATCAATAAATAAAACAAAAAACAACAAACCCAGAAGGGAGAAATCTGATTTCCAGAGTTACCACATAATAGTCAAATGTCTGATTTTCAACAAAAGAGAAAACAATGGCCCATTCAAAGGAACAAATAAGATGACAAACAAGCCCAGACAATGGACTTATGGACTTTATTTATTTATTTATTTTTGAGATAGAGTTTCACTCTTGTTGCCCAGGCTGGAGTGCAAGGGTGCGATCTCGGCTCACTGCAGCCTCCACCTCCCAGGTTCAAGTGATTCTCCTGCCTCAGCCTCTCAAGTAGCTGGGATTACAGGCATGCACCACCACGACCGGCTAATTTTGTATTTTTAGTAGGGACGGGGTTTCTCCGTATTGGTCAGGCTGGTCTTGAACTCCCGACCTCAGGTGATACGCCCGCCTCGGCCTCCCAAAGTGCTGGGATTACAGGCATGAGCCACCACACCCGGCTGACAATGGACTTTCTATAATCACAAACTGCAACCTACCTCCCAGGTTGCAAATCACAAAGCCTGAGCATGTGCAGATTAATCCAGCATGCCTGATTGGTGTACCCAGGAGCCAAATTTACCTCTAGTTTAACCTCCAAACTGCCCATTCCTGGGCATGGCCCAAGCTAATTTTGAAAGAAATTTAGTTTACAGTTTAAATGATAATAACCTCCCCAAAACTAAACCACTTGTAAAACTAATAAAAAGCCATCCACCAGGTTAGAAGGATGACAGAGGTGTGAATTCTGCTAAGATGTAGGTGTAGTTAAACAATTACCAGCCATTATTCTGGAGGATACAAGATTTGCAACTTCCCCAATTACTCCTATAAGTAACATTGCTATTGTAGAACCTAAGATTGGCCTTTTCAGATTGCAAATGTCTTTTCAGACTTTTGCATTTCTGACAACAAGATGGCTCCACCCAGATCCAAGACTCATAATTCAATGGTCCTGTGGCAGACTCAGCACATGAGGACTATTTTCCACACCCCTATATTTCATCCCAAACCAATCAGCAGCACCCATTCCCTAGCTCCCTGCCCACCAAACTACTTTCAAAAAAACACTACCCAGCTAGGCGCAATGGCTCACACCTGTAATCCCAGCACTTTGGGAGGCTGAGGCGGGCGGATCACAAAGTCAGGAGATCAAGACCATCTTGGCTAACACAGTGAAACCCCATCTCTACTAAAAAAAAAAATACAAAAAATTAGCCGGGCATGGTGGCACATGCCTGGTCCCAGCTCCTCAGAAGGCTGAGGCAGGAGAAACACTTGAACCCAGGAGGCAGAGGTTGCAGTGAGCCAAGATTGCACCACTGCACTCCAGCCTGGGCAACAGAGCAAAACTCCATCTCAAAACAAACACTACCCTCCAAATTCATGGAGAGGCTAATTTGAGTAATAATAAAACTCCAGTCTCCTATTTAGCCAGCTCTATGTGTATTACACTCTGTCTCTATTGCAATTCCCTTGTCTTGATAAATAGGCTCTACCTGGGCAGCAGGCAACAGGACCCCTCTGGTCAGTTACAGAACCTCAGTAACTGAACCCAGGGCAGAGCAAATTAAGAAGCAAGGAGTGCCCTGTTTTGCTGCAGAGTTAATTTAAGGGTCAAGGACCCAGCACTACCTCCTGAACAGCCCAGTGAGATCATGCCTCATTGTATTTTCCTGTCTCCCCTCATAGTTACTCTCTGCCTATAAAACCTGTCCCCAGACCCCAGCTCAAGGAGACAGATTCGAGCACTGCCTCCTCTCTCCTTGCTAGTCAGCCTTGCAATAAAGCTTTTTCCTTTATCAAAGGCTGGTGCCATAATATTTGCTTCTATGCACACTGGGCAGCAAGCCCACTGCTCAATGACAATTCCGGTGACCCAGATGAGATGAGTGACATTAACAGAAGACTTTAAAACAATCATCTTTAGAAGAAAATTAGGAAAACAATGTATAAACTGAATGAGACCAACCAAGAGAAAAGAACCAACCAGAAACTCTGGAGCTAAAAAGAATAACCAAAATGAAAAATTCATGGGAGGGTTCAAAAGCAGAATTTAGCTGAAAGAAGAAATAACTTAAGAGATAAAAATCAATAACAGAAGGAAAACTAGAAAATATGTGGAAATTAGGCAACATACTCCTGAAAAATGGGGAAAGGAATCAGAAAATTCATTGAGACAGAGACAACATATCAAAACTTACAGCATGCAGTGAAAACAATGCTAAGAGAAAATTTAGAGCTATAAATGCATACATTAAATAAGAAGATCTCATTTCAACAGCATAACTTTACACCTAAGGAACTTAAGAACAAACTAAACCCAAAGCTACCAGAAGGAAGGAAATACTAAAAATAAGAGTGGTGATAAATAAAACAGAAAAAAAAAAAAATAGAGAAAATCAACAAAACAAAATTTTAGTTCTTTAAAAAGATCAACAATATTGACAAACCTTTAGCTGTATTGATTAAGAAAATAAGAAAGAGTACGCAAATTACTATGATCAGAAATAAAAGTGAGGACATTACTATTGATTCTACAGAAATAATTATGAGAATACAATGAAAAATTATATGACAAAAAATTGGATCACCTAGATAAAATGAATATATTCACAGAAGCGCACAATCTACCCAAACTGACAAAGAAATAGAAAACTTGAACAGACCTATAATTAGTAAGGAAATTGAATAACCAAAAGCTTCCAACAACAACCAAAAAGTCCAGGACCGCATAGCTTGACTGATGAATTCTACTGAAACATCTAAGGAAGAATTAACACCAATCCTCTCAAACTCTTCCAGAAATTTAAAGAAAAGAGAATACTTCCTAATTCATCCTGTATAGCCAGCATTACCCTGATAACAAAGGCAGAAAAAGATACAAGAAAACCAGACCAATATCCTTTACGAATCACAATGAAAAAAATCCTCAATACTAGCAAACTGAATTCAGCAGCATCTTAAAAGGAATACACAACGTGACCAAGTGTGATTTACTCCCAGAATACAAGGATGGTTTAATATAATCAATGTAATACTCCAACATGAAGAATGAAGGATGTAAACCACATGATCATCTAAACTGATATAGAAAATGCATTTTACAAAATTCAACACCCTCCCATGATAAAAACCCTCAATAACCTAGGAATAACTTGAACATAATGGAGACATATGAAAAATCCACAGGTAATACAATACTCAATACTCAGTGGTGAAAGACTGAAAGCATTTTCCTTAAGATCAGAAACAAAATAATGATGTCCACTTTCACTTATTCTAGCCAACATTATATTGGAAATTTTAGCCAGAGTAATCAGGCAAGAAAAAGAAAGAAAAGACATTCAAACTAGAAAGGAAGACATAAAACTATCTCTGTTCACAGATGATGTGATCGTAAATGCAGAAAACCTGAACAATTGTTAGCTTGAATACATCAAAGCTGCAGGATACAAAATCAATACATGAAAATCAGTTTCATTTCTATACACTTGCAATGAACATTGATAAGAAAATTAAGAAAACAATTCAATTTACAATAGCATCACAAAGAATAAAATAATCAGTAATACACTTAACCAAGGATGTGAAAGATTATTCACTGAAAACTACAAAACAGTGCTAAAAGTTAAAGAAAACATAAGTAGAAAGACATCGCATGTTCATGGATTGGAACTCTAAATATTGTGAAGATGACAACACTACCCAAAATGATCTACAGATTCAATATAATTGACATCCCAACAGTATTTTTTGTGGGAAAAAAAAATCCTAAAATTCATTTGGAATCTCAAGGGACACCAAACAGCTATGCAATCTTGAAAAAGAAAAAGCTGGAAGACTCACACTTCCTGATTTCAAAACTTACTACAAAGCTACATTAATCAAAATAATGTGGTTCTGGATTAGAAGAGATTTACAAATCAATAGAATGTTTTTTTCAAATTGATTTTCAACATGTGTGCCAAGACCATTCAATGGTCTTGAAAAGAATAGTCTTTTCAACAGCAAATACTGGAAAACTGGGTATCAACATGCAAAAAGGATCTTTATATCATATACAAAACTTAATACAAAATGGATCAAAGACCAAGTAAAAGCTAAATCAATGAGACCCTTAGAAGAAAACAAGAGAAAATTTATGAAACATTGGATTTAACAATGTCTTCTGGAATATACACCAAAAACAGTCAACCAGAGAAAAAACAGATAAACTGGACTTCATCAAAACTAAAAACTTTTCAATCAAAGGACACTATTAAGAGAGTGAAAAGACAACCCACAAAGTGTGAGAAAATATTTGCAAATAATATATCTGATAAGGAATTAATATCCAGAACATACAAAGGAATTCCTACAACAAGGAAATCCAACTCAACAATGGACAAAGGATTTGAATAGATACTTCTCCAAAGAAATACACATGGCCAATAAGCATCTATAAAGATGCTCATCAAAAGCACAAACAACCAAAAACAAAAACAGAAAATAAATAATGGCCAAGAACATGGAGAAACTGGAACCCCTGTGCATTGGTGGTGGGAATAGCACTGGCGGTTGGAATGTAAAATAGTACAGCCACTACAGAAAACAGTTTTGTGTCTCCTCAAAAAGTTAAGTAGAATTACCATATGATCTAGCAATTCCACTCTTAGTTAATACCCAAAATAATTGAAAACAGGGACTTAAAAAGATACTTCTAAACCAATATTCATAGCAGCATTATTCACAGTTGATAAAGGTGAAAACAACCCAAATGTCCAACAGTTAAATGGATAAACAGAATGTGCTATACACATACAGTGTAATAATATTCAGCCTTAAAAATAATAAAACTCTTACACATACTACAACATGGAGGAATCCAGAAAGCATTATGCTAAGTGAAATAAACTAGACATGAAAGATAAACATGTTATGATTCCACTTACATGATTGTATCTACAACTGGCAAATTTATAGAGACAGTCAAGAATAAGAGGGGACAGGTGAGAAGGAAGACTGTATAGTGTGGATATTGTTTAATGGGTACAAAGTTTACAAAGTTTCTTTCGTTTCATTTTAAGAGAGGAGGTCTACTCTGTTGCCCAGGCTGGAGTGCAGTAGTGCAAATCACAGGTCATTGCAGCCTCAACCTCCTGGGTTCAAGCAATCCTCCCACTTCAGCCTCCTGAATAGCTGGGACAACAAGTGCACACCACCAATTATTTTTGAATGTTCATTTTAGAGACGAAGTCTCACTATGTTGCCGAGGCTGGTCTCAAACTTCTAGCCTCAAGATATCCCCCTGCTTCAGCCTCCTGAGTAGCTGGGATTACAGGAGCAAGCCACTGTACCCAGCTCAAAGTTTCTATCTGGGAAGATGAAAAAATTGTGAAAATGGATACTGGTAATTGCCACACAGCACTGTGAATGTACTCAATGTCACTAAACTGAACATTTAAAAATAGTAAAAATGGCAAATTTTATGTTATGTATATTTTACCACAATTAAAAAGCTTACATTTACAAGAGTAGAATGGGAAACAAGAGAACTCAAGAAAAGGGGCTGGGCACAGTGGCTCACACTTGTAATACCAGCACTTTGAATGACCAATTGCTTGAGCCCACGAGTTCAAGACTAGCCTGTGCAATATGGTAAAACCCTACCTCTACAAAAATAAAAATAAAAAATAAATAAAAATTAGCTGGGCATGGTGGTGTGCACCTGTAGTCCCAACTACTCAGGAGGCTGAGGTAAGAGAACTGATTGAGCCCGGGAGGTCAAGGTTGCAGTGAGCCATGATTGCACCATTGCACTACAGCCTGGGCAACAGCAAGACCCTATCTAAAAAAACAAAACAAAACAAAAAAACAGAAAGAAAAGCAAGTAATCAAGAAAGAACAGATGTATTCGGTTACTGAAGGAAACAGAAAATTAAATGAGGAACTGGTATGATAAGTGAACACAGAAAAGCTACGAAAGAAGAACAGATATATCTGCAGGAGGAAAAAATGGCAAGTGAATTAACTCTGGAGAAGCAAAAAGGATATTAAGGGGTGGAAACTGCATATCCTTTAAATTATTGTATGAACTGTTGCCAATTTATTCTCATCGTATTGAAGTTTCTGTAGCTCTCCTGCTCAAAAATCTTCATAGGTTTTCATTGCCCTGGCACGATATTTTGTTACTTATTTCATCAGCCATCCTCAACCTGGTTCTAAATCAAAGGCTTAGATAAATCAATAAGCTATACTTAAATTCTTGTTTTAAACACTTTGATGAAAATTCAGTAACTAAATATTTCAGAAAAGACAAAAACATTATGAAATACAATTTATCTGTCAACTTAAAAATAAACTAAATCAATACATCTGAAAGAAGACATTAAGACGACTCTCTCCTATGCAAAAATTATTGGGCGGAGGGGGGAGCAAGAAAGGAAAAGTTGTCGTCTCTGGCTACCACCAGTCTGTAACCCATGTCAAAGTATCTGTTTACATTGACCAAAATGTATTTAAGGAAAATCCTTATTTACTAAAGTAATTCATTTAATATGTTAAAAAGAAAACTAGTAGACTATGTGATGAAGTTACAGACTTAGGAAATATAAAGAAAGAATTTTCCATCTTGTGGTGTCAACACAAAGTCATGTTTATATATATCAAAAAATAAAAGATTTGGGGGTTTTGTTTTTACATTATTTTTAAAAACAAGCTTCTTTGGGAGCCCGAGGCAAGTGGATCACCTGAGGTCGAGACCAGCCTGGCCAACATGGTGAAACCCATCTCTATTAAAATACAAAAAATTAGCTGGGCGTGATGGCAGGCGCCTGTAACCCCAGCGACTCGGGAGGCTGAGGCAGGAGAACTGTTTGAACCCAGGAGGCGGAGGTTGCAGTGAGACAAGGTCAAGTGCCATGGCACTCCAGCCTGGGCAACAAGAGCAAAACTCCGTCTCAAAGAAAAAAAAAAGCTTAATATAAGGACAATTTACATAATACTTAATGGTACACACTGCAATACACAATGAAATTGATGTGTTGTCAAAATAATCTTAGAAAGTACAGTTGACCCTGCTGGGCGTGGTGGCTCACGCCTGTAATCCCAGCACTTTGGGAGGCCGAGGTGGGTGGATTACGAGGTCAGGAAATCGAGACCATCCTGGCTAACACGGTGAAACCCCGTCTCTACTAAAAATACAAAAAATTAGCCGGGCATGGTGGCAGGCGCCTGTAGTCCTAGCTACTCGGGAGGCTGAGGCAGGAGAATGGCATGAACCCGGGAGGCGGAGCTTGCAGTGAGCCAAGATGGCACCACTGCACTCCAGCCTGGGTGACAGACAGAGACTTCGTCTCAAAAAAAAAAAAAAAGAAAGTACAGTTGACCCTTGAACAACACAGGTTTGAACTGCACAGGTCCACTTATACATTGATTTTTTCAATAAATATATTGGAACATTTTTTAGAGACTTGCAACAATTTGAAAAAAAAAAACTGGCAGACAAACCACAGTCTAGAAATATGAAAATTAAGAAAAAGTATGTCATGAATGCTTAAAATACATGTAGACACTAGTCTATTTCATCATTTACTACCATAAAATATACCCAAATCTATTACAAAAATGAAAATTTATCAAAACTTATGTACACACTTATAGATCATACATGGTGCCATTCACAGTCAAGAGAAAGTTAAACAAAGGTAAAGAGGCAGTACTAAATCACAACTGCACAAAATTAACCACAGTACATACTGTACTACTGTAATATTTCTTAGCCACCTTCTATTGCTACTGCAGTGACCTCAAGTATTTCGAGTATCCACTTAAAATGCTGTGTGAGGCTGAACACCTCTGCATGAACAGTCTGTCTCTCCAACAAATTGCATATCACAGTAAAAAAGTGGATCTCTTGCAGCTGTCACATATTTTTCATCATGTTTAGTGCAATACCATAAACCTGAATAACATCACAGACCTACTAAGTGCCATTAGTGATGCTGGAAGTACTCCCAAGAAGCAGAGAAAAAGTCATGACGTTAAAAGAAAAAGCTGAAGTGCTTGATACTGAGATCTACAGCTGCAATCCCTCATCATTTAAGATACATGAATCCAACCTAAGAGTCATTATTAAAAAAAGGTAAGAAAATTTGCATCGCTACAGCTATGCCCACAGGCCCGAAAACCTTGCACTTTTTGCAAAATATCTTTTAATCTCATACTGATAATCTCATACTGAAAATGCAGCTTTTATGTGAGTGCAGGATTGCTAGAAGAATGAGCATACCTATAGACCAATAGGACCTGAGAAAAAGCAAAGTCATTATATGACAACTTAAAGCATTAAGGAAGATGAGGATCTAAAGCTGAAGAATTTAATGCCAGCAAAGGATGGTTTGATATGTGTTATAAAGAAGTCTGTCTTAAAATATGTCACACCCTGAGTACAGTGGCTCACACCTGTAATCCCAGCACTTTGGGAGGCAGAGGAGGGTGGATCACATGAGGCCAGGAGTTCCAGACCAGCCTGGCCAACGTGGCGAAACCCCATCTCTACTAAAAACATAAAATTTAGCTGGGCGGGGGTACATGCCTATAACCCCAGCTAACTGGGTAGCTGAGGTACAAGAATCACTTGAACCTGGGAGGCGAAGGTTGCAGTGAGCTAAGATCATGCCACTGTACCCCAGCCTGGGCGACAGAGCGAGACTCTGTCTTTAAAAAAAAAAAAAAAAAAAAGTCACAAAAATAGGAAAAACAGCTACTGTTGACCAAGAGGCGGAAGGCAAATTCCCAGATGCCATTAAGAAAATCATTGAGGAGGCCAGGCACGGTGGCTCAGGCCTGTAATCTCAGCACTTTGGGAGGCCGAGGTAGGTGGATCACGAGGTCAGGAGATCGAGACCATCCTGGCTAACACGGTGAAACCCTGTCTCTACCAAAAAATACAAAAAATTAGCCAGGCATGGTGGCGGGCGCCTGGAGTCCCAGCTAGTCGGGAGGCTGAGGCAGGAGAATGGCGTGAACCCGGGAGGCAGAGCTTGCAGTGAGCCGAGATCGCGCCACTGCTCTCCAGCCTGGGTGACAGAAGCAAGACTCCGTCTTTTAAAAAAAAAAAAATCAAAGAGAAAGAATATCTACTTGAACAGGCTTTTTAACACAGACAAAAGTGCTCTATTCTGCGGGGGGGGAAATGCCACAAAAGACATTCATTAGTAAGGAAGAGATGCAAGCACCAGGATTTAAAACAGGAAGAACAGGCTGTTTTACGCAAATACAGTCAGGTTTATGATCAAAGTTGCCCTTATTTATAAGGCTGCTAACCTCCAAACCTTGAAGGAAAAAGATAAACACCAGCTGCCAGTCTTTTGGTTGTACAAGAAAGGCCTAGACAATGAGATGCTGTGCTCCTGATGAGGAAGCACCTTGCCAGTAAGGGACTGCCTTTTAAAGTTATTTTGAGGTTGTACAATGCCCCTGGCCACCCAGAACCCCATGAGTTCAACACCACAGGTGTCAAACTGGTCTACTTGCCCCCAAACACAGTATCTATAATTCAGCTTCTATATCAGGGGGTCATAAGGACCTTTAAGCATCACTACACACAGTATTCTATGTAAAAGACTGAATGCTATGAAAGAGAACCCTGATAGAGAGAACATCATGAAAGTTTGGAAGAATTACACCACTGAAAATTCCACTGCTGTTACAGAAAAAGCCAGGAAAACCATCAAGCCCAAAACAATATTCGTGCTGGAGAAAACTTTGTCCAGATGTTGCACATGGCTTCACAGAATTTATGACACAGTTAATCAAGGAAATCATGAAAGAGACTGGGAATATGGCAAAAAGGGTAGGGGGTGAAGGGTTTCAAGATGCAGATCCTGGAGAAATTCAAGAGCTAACAAACACCAGGTCACCAGAGGAATTAACAGAAGAAAACTTGATGGAGATGAGTGCTTCCAATCCAGTGCCAGACAATGAGAAAGAAGACATACCAGATGCAGTGCCAGAAAACAAACTGACATTAGACAATCTGGCAGAAGGGTTCCTATTATGCAAGACTATTTTTGATTTATGACATAGAACCTTCTATGACATAGGCACTGAAACTAAGCAGTGGAAAAAAAGATTAAAGCATTGGTATCATACATTTTTAGAGAAATGAAAAAGCAAAAAAGTCATACAGAAATTACAATGTATTTCTGTGAAGCTGCATCACGCATGCCTGCCTCCCCCTCTACCTTCCCTACACCTTTTCTGCCTCTGCCACCCGAGACAGCAGGACCAACCAGCCCCCCATCCTCCTAAGCCTATTCAATGTGAAGACAATGAAGATGAAGACTTTTGTGATGACCCACTTCCACTTAATAAACAGTAAGTAGATTTTCTCTTATGATCTTAATAGCACTTTTGCTCTAGCTTCCTTTATTATAGTATGTAACACAGATAAACATGTATAAAAAATATGAAATATAAAGTCTTTCTAAATGACCAAATTTTTTTTTAATTTCCAACTTTAAGTTCAGGGGTGCATGCGCAGGACACGCAGGTTTGTTAGACAGATAAACGTGTGCCGTAGTGGCCAGCTACACAGATCATCCCAACACCTAAGTATTGAGCCCAGCATCCATTAGCTATTCTTCCTGATGCTCTCACTCCTCCCATCCTCACCTTCTGACAGGCCCAGTGTGTGTTACTCCCCACAATGTGTCCATGTGTTCTCATCATTCTGCTCCCACATACAAGTGAGAACATGTGGTATTTGGTTTTCTGTTACTGTATTAGAGTTTGTCAAGGATAATGGCTTCCAGCTCCATCCATGTCCCTGCAAAGGACATGATCTTGTTCCTTTTTATGGCTGCATAGTATTGCATGGTGTATACGTACCACATTTTCTTTATCCAGTCTATCATTGATGGGCATTTAGGTTGATTCTACGTCTTTGCCATTGCCAATAGGGCTGTAATGAACATATGCCTTCTTTTATTATCTTTATAATAAAATGATTTATATTCATTTGGGTATATACACCCAGTAATAGGATTGCTGGGTCAAACAGTATTTTTGCCTCTATGTCTTTAAGGCATTGTCATACTGTCTTCCACAATGGTTGAGCTAATTTACATTCCCACCAACAGTGTATCAGTGTTCCTCTATAACCTCGCCAGCATCTGTTGTTCTTTGACTTTTTAATGATAGCCATTCAGACTGGTGTGAGTTGGTATCACATTGTGGTTTTGACTTGCATTTGCATCATTACTCATTAATGATGAGTAATGTTGAGCTTTCTGTCATATGTTTGTTGGTCACATGTATGTCTTCTTTTGAGAAGTGCCTGTTCATGTCCTTTGTCTATTTTTAATGGGTTGTTTTGTTTTTTCTTGTAAATTTAAGTTCCTTATAGATGCTGGATATAAGACCTTTGTCAGATGGATAGATTATAAAAATTTTCTCCCATTCTGTAGGTTGTCTGTTCACGCTGAGAGTTTCTTTTGCTGTGCAGAAGCTCTTTAGTGTAATTACATCCCATTTGTCAATTTTTGCTTTCGTTGCAATTGTTTTTGGCATCTTCACATGAAATCTTTGCCCATGCCTATATCCTGAATGGTACTGCGTATGTTGTCTTCCAGGATTTTTAGTTTGGGGTTTTACATTTAAGTCTTTAATCCATCTTGAGTTAATCTGTGTATAAGGTGTAAGGAAGGGGTCCAGTTTCAATTTTCTGCATATGACTAGGCAGTTTTCCCAGCACCATTTATTAAATAGAGAATTCTTTCTCCATTGCTTGTTTTTGCCAGGTTTGTAGGAGATCACATGGTTGTAGGTGTGCAGACTTATTTCTGGGTTTTCTATTCTGTTCCACTGGTCTACGTCTGTTCTTGTACCAGTCCCATGCCATTTTGGTTACTTTGGCCTTGTAGTATAGTTTGAAGTCAGGTAGCATGATGCCTCTAGCTTTGTTCTTTTTGCTTAGGACTGTCTTGGCTATTTGGGCTCTTTTTTGGTTCCATATGAATTTTAAAGTAGTTTTTTCTAATTCTGTGAAGAATGTTGATGGTAGTTTAATAGGAGTAGTACTGAATCTATACCCTGCTTTGGGCAGTATGGCCATTTTTGTAATATTGATTCTTCCTATATATGAGCACGGAATGTTTCTCCGTTTGTGTCCTCTCTGATTTCCTTCAGCAGTGGTATGTCGGTCTCCTTGAAGAGGTCCTTCGCTTCCCTTGTTAGCCATATTCCTAGGTATTTTATTCTTTTTGTGGCAACCGTGAATGAGAGCTCATTTGTGACTTGCCTCCCGGCTTGCCTGTTTTTGGTGTATAGCAATGCTAGAGATTTTTACGCATTTATTTTGTATCCTGAGACTTTGCTGAAGTTGCTTATCAGCTTGCAAAGCTACTGGGCTGAGATGATGGGGTTTTCTATATGTAGGATCATGTCATCTACAAACAAAAATAGTTTGACTTCCTCCCTTTCTAGCTGAATACCCTTTACCTCGTTCTCTTGCCTGATTACCCTGGCCAGAACTCCGAATACTATCTTGAATAGGAGTGGTGAGAGAGGCCATCCTTGTCTTGTGTTGGTTTTCAAGGGGAATGCTTCCAGCTTTTGCTCATTCAGTATGGTATTATCATAGATGGCTCTTTAAATGACCAATTTTTAAAAATATTTTATACTTGAGTATAAGACAATTTTATAATTTTCACCTAACTCATCCTCATTATTATTTTATTTTTCCCCTATTGCTGTTCTGTATAAACATTAAAAGTAATTACTCAAAAAGACAATCTAAACTTATAGCCATAGCTGCTTTCCCTGATACTAACCAGTCAGAGAAAATTAGCATAAGCCTGGCAGAGTCTCTGCCAACACTACTCCACCCAAAAAGTGTAACAATAACATTGCTTCTCTAGGTGGTATTCTAGTGGAGCCTTAACACGGTAGTAGCAAAGGAGATGAACAGAAGGCATAACAATTAAACCCAAGAACTGGAACTCTTGTCTCAACAAAGAAGTAATGCCATCTTTCTATCATATCTACCCATCCACCCATTTATATATCTACCTTTGTCTTTCTACCATATCCTGGGCCTGTTGTTTAGTAATTCTATGTATTTTATATGGGAGCTATAAATACATGCACGCACATGCACAAACACACACATATATGCCTCCTTTGTAGACTGTTAACCACTGGGACATTCTCATTTAATATACATGTTGAGAGGGAGGAAGAGGGAGGAAGAGACAGAGAAGAGGAGAGAAGGAAGGGGCAAATTTAAAATGATGGTCAAAAATTTTTAAAAAAGAACTCTTTGGTCACCTGTGGAGGATTTTAGGGAATGAACTCAATCTGAAAGTCAGTAAATAAGGGAAATATGGCATTTATTCTGCTTTCCTTTATAAACTGTACTGCATAATAAAAGACTTAATAACAGAAAGTTCCTCTTTACAGAAGTCCGACTAATAAATAAGGAATGATAAAATTCACATAACACTATTTTGCAACCCCTAATAACGTAATGGATCTAAGCAATAATCACGAATGGCTGCTAAAACCATTAAGTAAAAGGTTGTCAGAGAACTTTACACCAGACAGTTTAGTGACAATATTCAGCTGACAATACATGAACCCAGGGATCAATCTCATCACTACTGAGAGAGACAATGACGCATTATGTGCCTCCTGATATGATGCAAAAAGATGCACAATAATCTATAAAGCATTCTTTCAAAAAAATTTAAACCCAACTCTGAACAAACCTCTGGGTTTAACTACCAACTCGTAAGAAATAAAGGGGACAGAGGAACATGTTCAATGATACCACAGAGATGCAGTAAGCAAAATTCAAAATATAAAAAATTCTGCAGGATAGCCTAGCGTATTCAACAAATAAACTATAAGGGAGGGAGGAAAAAAGGACAGAGAGGTAACTATAGATTAAAAGTGACCCAAGGAACAAATCAATTAAATGCAATATATGGACCTTGATTAGATCTTGATTCAAGCAAATCAATTGTAAAAAAAAAAAATCCTTTATGAGACAGTGGGAAAAACATGAATACTAAATGGATATCTAATTATATCAAAAATTAAATTTTAAGTTAAATTTTAAATGTGAGAAGTAATAATAGTATTTTAGTAAAACAACAAAAATATGTCCCCATCTTTTAGAGATACATACATATGCATACATACAGATACTCATTTATAGATAAAATTGATATGACATATGTGACTTCATTCAAAATAGTCTGGGGGGAAGGTATAGGGAGCACTGGTATAGATGAAATAAAACTGGCCATATAATAACTGTTGAAACTGGGTAATGGATGCATTGCTACAGTCAGGCATTGCTTAACAATGGGCATACATTCTGAGAAAGGCGTTGTTAGGTGATTTCATTGC
The DNA here is from genome assembly GCF_028885655.2 of Pongo abelii. Classification (NCBI taxonomy): domain Eukaryota; kingdom Metazoa; phylum Chordata; class Mammalia; order Primates; family Hominidae; genus Pongo; species Pongo abelii. The sequence goes on along the minus strand of NC_072006.2, from coordinate 8,621,821 downwards.
TGTGCAAACATTGTAAGGTATAATTACAAAAATCTAGATGGTATACAGTCTACTACACACCTAGATTATATGGTACAGCCAATTGCTCCTAGGCTAAAACCCATACAGCATGTTACTGTACAGAATACTTTAGGCAACTATAACACAATGGTAAGTCATTGTGTATTTAAACCTATGTAAACACAGAAAAGGCATAGTAAAAATACAGTATTATAATCTTATGGGACCACCATCATATATGCAGTCTGTCAATGACCAAAACATCATTTTGTGGCACATGACTGTATTCTAGCTTTACATATATTTATAAATGCTCATTAAAAGTCTGGAAAAAGAGGCAGGTGCAGTGGCTCACGTCTGTAATCCCAGCACTTTAGGAGGCCAACATGGGCAGATCACTTGAGGTCAGGAGTTCAAGACCAGCCTGGCCAACACAGTGAAAGCCCATCTCCACAAAAAATACAAAAATTAGTCAGGCGTGGTGGCATGCACCTATAATCCCAGCTACTCAGGAGCTCAGCAGGAGAATCGCTTGAAGCCAGAAGGTGGAGGTTGTAGTGAGCCCACATCGCGCCACTGCACTCCAGCCTGGGGGACAAAGTAAGTGAGACTCAGTCTCAAAAAAAAAAAAAGTTTGGAGAAAGAATTGTCCCTTGTAGATTATTAACTCCTGAGGCATTCTTATTTAACTTACTGATTAAGCCCCATCAACCCATAAGGCATCATTCCAGGTGCTAGAGACAGTACAATAGGAGAGATAAGACTTTTAAAATCCCTACAACATAGCAACTGACAAATGATATTGAATTATTACCTAATTGGTAACACAGAGGAAGAAGTAATTAGAAATATATAAGTCTAGAGATCAGCTAACAACAGTTAACAAATATGAACATAAACAGCAAGCGAATTATGTATTTAATGGGTTTTTCTAGATGGGGTTTTGTTTTTTGGGTTTTTTTATTTTTATTTTTTGGTAATCATCTCCCATTCTTTCCTCTTCCAATCCATGGCTTTCCAATATTACCAAAGGGGTAAGTCAAAATAAAACTTGCTTCCCCCTTTCCATATAAACACTGATTTTGTGTTCCTTGGCAATATTTTGTTTCCTTTTGTTTCAAGAAGGCTTAAAATCCAAATTGTTACAAATACATTTGGCTGCTCCCCTCTTTTTTATTTAACTTTCTACTGTATTATAATAACAAGAAGCATTTGGTTAAAGTAAAATAAATCTGAACAAAGCAAGAAAAAAATTGAAAGCAATAGCTCAAGAACTATTCAAGTACTCAGGAATATTTAAGCAAAAATGGCCCTCTATAAAAAAATAAGTAATGATAAGCTATTAAATTTAAAACTGATATACTGTCCTAGCCTGATAAATATTGTTCATTTCCTATAATTAGAAACTAAGTGACAAGGAATTATAGACTTCTTTTAATACTTAGTTTAAAATCCCATATTTAATAAATATCAATACCTACTTATACACATACATGTATAAGCAATGACTTAAAACGTTTCAAATATAACCATATGTATAGTTTTCCTTTATTATTTTTTGTAAATTTATATTTTTAAAGGATGTTTTAAACTGTTAAAACACTAAACCTCTCTTGACTAATATTTTCTAATACCTGAGCACTGAATAGGTAACACAAGAAAAAGTCATATGAAAAATGTGTATTGTATAGAAATATTTACAAATATTACTTGTAAAATGAGCCATTCCACTTCATGAAAAAGGAAGAGGCCAGTCACCAGTTTCTGGGTCACAACAGAGAGGAGCAAGTAACATTTCAGGAAAAATAGAAATATAATTTTAATCACATCACCTTGTTCCCCATAGAGGACTTTCAAGTTTAAAACAGCATTAGGGGGAAAATAAGAAACACACAGAGCAGTTGTAAACCACTTATAAAGCTCATATTGGGAGGCAGGATTAAACATGCAGTATCTTGTTAGAGGATAACTGTGTTAGGTGTTATTCTATTCAGTGTATTCTTTTCTAATTTGGGGAACATTTACTATAGGTTGAGTAGTCCTAATGCAAAAATTCAAAATCCAAATGCTCCAAAACCTGAAACTTTTTGAGCACCAACATAATGCTCAAAGGAAATGCTCACTGGAACATTTTGGATTTTGCATTAGGAATGCTGAACCAGCAAGTATAATCCAAACAATCCAAAACCCCAAACACTTCTGGTCCTATGCATTTTGGATAAGGGATACTCGACCGGTAGCCATTTAAAAAAAGAAGATGATGCTACTGCTGCTGAAATATTCAATACCAGTTGCTTATAAACAAAAAAAGAAATTACTGAGACCCCAACATGAAGAGGCACATAGCCTTAGGTAAGACAGGAGACCAGAATTCTGTTCTCCTGATTTCTAGCCCTGTATTCTTTTCATTACACAGCACTCTCCTCTCTTTCAATGATGTCTTAACCAGACCTTTTTTTTTTTTAAACCTTTGTACAAGATTTTATTAAAGGTCTTTACAGAGCAACAACCAGACTCCAGAATACAGCTGCCAAGGAGACCCTGTTATACTGTGGGGACTGGCTGGGGCAATGCAGGTGGCTCTGGCTTCCCACCCTTCTGTTCTGAGATGGGGTGGTGGGCTGCAAATCATCTTTGGGTTCCATGACGCTCACGTGATCAGGCAGGGGCTTCTTAAGGCCAATCTTATCAGTTTGGAATCAGACCATTCTTAAAACAACTTGCATTTACAGAAGACACTGGGCAGACAGGTCAGATGTGCACATCCCAATCAGCTTGTCCAATGACCCCATTAGAACATGGGGTAGAGCTGCTACCCTGCTTGCCCAAGGTCACACGTTTCCAGGCTATGTAAGTTCTAAAAGAACCCACAGCTTTTCACTCCCAATCCCACATGCTTTGCCTTTCTAGAAAAACAAAGTTGTGTCTAAAACCCAAATCCTCAGGTCAATGTGTTCTCTTCACAGATACCAAGGCCTAATCTTTCCCTTAAGATTTTATCCATAGGAATTCCATGCTAGTCTTTATTTTCTGGGCCCATAGTACCCGGTGTAGTTCCATCGATCTAAGACCACTACCTGTGAAATTAGCATGTTTCAAGTCCATTTCATAAAGTCTTTCTCAACTGTTAAGTACCTTAAGAAGCACCCTGTTTGTCTAAACTTCACATCCAGATCATTAATACCAACAAGTGTTAATTCAAAGATAAGCATATTAAACATCCATTAAATCTATTATGTTGTTTTTAGAAACTTTTTCATGTACCGTTTTAATCCTTAAAACTTCCTTTATATTCTAACGTAATCTAGATTCCCACCAAATCATAAAGACTTTGAGAGTAAATTCTGTCATACAAATACTTTACATACAGACATAATAACACATCATACAAAATATATTCTCTAAAATAATGAGAAATGTTTTGGTTTTTCTATTTTTCCTAATATACTCTCTTTCAACTGTATCCCCAATCCTTAAAATAACATAAGAAAATCGATTATAAATGAACTCAAAGCAAACTCAAAGGGCCACACCACCAAAGCAGCAAATCTCTAATAGCATTTGCTCCAAGAACTGTTACAGAACAGAAAAAATAAAAAAGGACCTGTAAAAAAAGTACCATATTATAAATGTGGTATATTTCAGAACACAAATTATGTTAATATACTTTCCTAAGTTTAAAAAACACCATAGGTTACTAAAAACAATTAAATCACAACCAAACAATAATTTCAAATAGCAAAATAGTAATCTCTTTATTGAATGCCAGTTATTCATTTCTGTCAACAATTGTCCTGAAATGGGAAAAATATCTACCTAAAAAATGTTCCGAGAAACTTACCATCATTTTGGCCCTTGCCCTTCATCTCCTCCTTCCATGATAGAATGCTGTTCAGGGGAATATAGTCTCTTAGGTATTCTTTGCGTCTCTCTTCTAAGGTCATCTTCAGTAAACGTTCTTGCAAAATAAAAGCAGAATCTCCATTTGTATTTAACGTTTAAACATGGGAATTACTTTTATACTTTAAGTATTAACCAAGTTAAGCTAACAAAAGAGTTGATACAGTCCTGAAGAACACAATGCAAATCCAGTGACTCCATATTTAAATGTTAAAAAAAATGTTAAATTTCATATTACCAGGGGAGAAAAAAATCAAAGCCTGATGAACACTCTCTTATGATAGTCCAAGAAATAAGTAAACTCATTTACACTTTCAATCAACATCTACAGTTTACTATGGGCCAGGTGATATGCTGGATAAGTGATATGGTTTGGATATATATCCCCTGAAATCTTATGTTGAAATGTAATCCCCAATGTGTGACGTGGTGTCTAGTAGGAGGTGATTGGGTCATGGGAGCAGATCCCTCATGGCCTGGTGCTAGCCTCAAGACAGTGAGTTTTCGTGAGATCTGGTTGTTTGAAAGTGTGTGGCACTTCCCCCCAACCCTCTGGTGCTACTGTTCTTGCCATGTGAAGTGCCTGCTCCCACTTCATCTTGTCCCGTAAGTAAAAGCTCCCTCTGCTTCATCTTGCCCCGTAAGTAAAAGCTCCCTGAGGCCTCCCCAGAAGACCTAACAGATGCCAATGCTATCCTTGTGTTGCCTGCAGAACCATGAGCCTATTAAACGTCTTTTTTAATAAATTACTCAGTCTTAGGCATTTATTTACAGCAACTGCAAGAACAGTCTAACACAGTAAGATACAAAATAGTATCTATATAAATAAAATGCTAAGACAGGTATGTACAAATAGTAAGAGCACAAAAAAAGGCAACCACCAAGATATTTCCTCAATTGCACTTTCAATTTACTTACAGCTTTGTGTAGATGATATAAGAATTGCTTTAAATATATATATCTTGATGATAAAGTGAAAATATTTTACAAGTTGCGTCTTAGAATTAATTAGAGTGGATGCCATTTATAAAGAACTCACTATGGCCAGGTAATTCATATGTATATCTCATTAAAATAATCTTCCTAATAACTCATAAAATTGATAGTATTATCATGCCAATTTTGCAGATAGGGAAATGAAGCACAGCAATGTAGTTTGCCCAAAGCAAGAGAGGTTTCAGGAAGTAAGCCAAAATTAAAATTCAGACAAACATCTCCATTAATCAAAGACTACACCCTATGTTATTTATTCCACTGTACTACACTACATTCTCAGGGAAGCTCCCCAAAAAAGGTAATATGTATGCTGGTTCACGAAGGACAGGAAGAATTTTGCATGAAGAGGTAAAAAGAACATTTCAGACTAACAAAACAATGTAAACAAAGGAGGTATGAATACTATAACTAAATGAAGCTGCAAGATATGGTATGAGAAGAGGAATGGCCACAGAAGTGAAAAGTAGCCAGAAACAAAAGTAAAACAAAACTGTACAGGGACTTGTATGCCACAATGAGCAGTTTAACCTTTATCCTATAGACTACTAATATTGAAAGTTGATTATGCATTTCCTAGACAGTGTATAAAACCCACCAGGACACAGGAAAACACGCAAATAATTCTATTTACATTCGTTTTTAACCTAAACAAGGAAGAAATATTTACCAATATTCAATGTATAAACTGACACTGGCTTCTTCACTCTGTATGTCAGCTTTCATGTCTCCCATACCATAACAATGGTCTCCACAATGCAGAGAGTGAGAGAGAGAGAGAGTTATTTCTCATACTCTGCAATTCTCTTTCAGTGTATCACAAGGTACTGCAGTTTAGATAAATGGATGTAGGGATAGTTAGTATCTAGTTTAAGGTAATCTAATCTTCACAAAATAACCACTTTAAAAGACTATTTCACAGAAATAAACTGCAGAAGTATTAATGTAAGCACAAGTGAACAGAAAATGGGGAACCAATATTTTTCCCACTCCTATAGCTAGAACTTCAGCCATGTTAGGAGACAAAAAAAAAAAAAGGTATCTTAATCAGAGGTGACGTATTCACACAAATTGAGTTTAAGGTACCTGTAGGACATTGAAGAAGTTGAAATCAAGAATCTGGAAATTTAAAGAGTGGTCTAGCCTAGAGACTTTAGAAAATATCACCTAAAATTCTAGTCCTAAAGGAAAAAGAAGAGGGAACGGAAGGAAGCATCAAACCTCAAAACACAGTATTTAGAAGTGGGCACAAATAGGAAAACAATGAAATAAATCTTAGTTGTCACCAGGGGTACAAGTTCCTGGTAACAAGGAAACATTCAGAAAACAGAGTTGTTTTTTTCTTGAGACAGAGTCTTGCTCTGTCACCAGGCTGGAGTGCAGTAGCGCGGTATCAGCTCACTGCAACCTCCGCCTCCTGGGTTCAAGCGATTCTCCTGCCTCAGCCTCCTGAGTAGCTGGGACTACAGGCGCACTAAGGGAAATACCATCAACTGCTACAGGAAGGTTAGAAAAAGTGAAAATTACTTAGCCATTAACCTGCTTTTATCAATGTGGTTACCAACACCATGGAATAAAGACGAAAAGTGGTTAACAGAGCTGTTTAAGTTGTAATCTAAATGGTGCAAATCTGTAGGTTACTTAACCTCTTTATGTTTCAGTTTGCCTTTGAGGTAAGTAGGCAGGTATCATTTCCAACTTACAGATAAGGAAACTATAAACAACGTCAAATAACTTACCTAAAGTCCCACAGCTATTTAAGCAGTATAAGTAGGACTCAAACCCAGGCAACTGGTATTCAAAGCTCTTAACCTCACAATATTCCGCCTCATACAGTTTCCTACCTCATAGCCTTGTGGTGAGAATTAAATGAGATAATCCATGTAAGCTACTAAGAATAGTACTGAGCATACAAATGGGGCTTAAATATTAACTATTCTTACATGAATACTATCATGATTGTTACTACTGAATGACTTCAGGAACATTAGTTTCATTAGAATATAACGGAAATCCAGAAGACAATGAAGGACTGAGCAAAAGAAGGAAAGTGAGAACAGCAACTCCAAGTTCACGTGAAGCCCTATGAAAGAAAAGTGACTCTAAGGTGGAAGAGATCCGAGCACTGTTACAGGCAATGGAGAGGAACCTGAAGACACCAAGAAATTAAACATACCCAAGAAAGAATACATGATGGTGCAAGAACTCAAAGAATACAAGATATGGGATAAACAGCACAAGCGGAAAGATTCATCTTACACACAAGGAAGAAAAGTCCTTCCTCTAAGATAGAGCAAAGTCAAAAGGACATGTAAAGGAACAGACCAATGAGACTATGCAAGAGGATGTTAGGGCTGTTCATATTACATGGCATTTATTTTCTCTGTGAATTTTTTTTTTTTTTTTTTTGAGACGGAGTCTCGCTCTGTCACTCAGGCTGCAGTGCAGCGGCGCAATCTTGGCTCACTCCAACCTCTCCCTCCTGGATTCGAGCGTTTCTCCTGCCTCAGCCTCCCGAGTAGCTGGGATTACAGGCGTGTGCCACCACGCCCGGCTAATTTTTTGTATTTTTAGTAAAGACAGGGTTTCACCGTGTTCCCCAGGATGGTCTCAATCTCCTGACCTCGTGATCCACCCACCTCAGCCTCCCAAAGTGCTGGGATTACAGGCGTGAGCCACCGCGCCCAGCCCTTCTCTGTGAATTAAAAAGGCAATGTCATCTCTTTAGTATGGGGGATAGGGTCTTGAGAGAACAGGAAACTTGAAGGGAATGGTAAATTTAGAATTATCACATAAAGGCAGAAAAGGGAGATGACTAGCAGTATGCCAAAGCAGTGCTAAAAAAGCTCAGATCACAAATAAAAAATTATTACAATATTACTGAGCAGGTTAAAAGACATTATGAAGCAACTGACAGTTTTTGTGAATGTCAAAAGGTACATACAGAAATGCAACCCGGCCTCTGTTGTTCCAGTTATTTAAAAGTTGAAGTGTGAACACTTAAAAACGAGATCAATTTAAAACAAAACAATGAAATAAGTTGCAATACTTGAAAATGCACATTAGTGGTTCTGAATTGGGACTCAAAATACTAGATCAAAAATGTTTATTTAAACATATGTGGTCTTCAGAACTCCTTAATTACTTGTTTAAACAATGAAACATACTGAAGGCCACAAATATATATGCATTTTCTTTGTCATTTCATAAAACTTTTATTTAAAGAATGCTTCACATTCACAATGAGTCCTTTCTCTGTGAACCAAGCATTTAAGTAGGAGACCTATTTATTAAATGGTATACTGAGTTAAAAATATGTTTATAGAATGCCTTGACATTTCAATGAGGTAGGTAAGCCTTCCTTTAGCTTTAAAGGACAGCTGCAAAAATACTATACCATCAGCTTCCCAGTGGGCTGAAAGGAAAAAGGTCATGCATCCCATCAGCTTCTCTAATACTAACGATGGTACTAGAAATCCTTAGCTCTTCCTTGGGGGTATAATATATATTTTATATTTAAATATTCCAAACATAGACATCCTGAAAAAAAAAAAAAACACTGAGATATGCATTAAAGTCTTCGTATCCCAGTAACGTTTTCCTTTGACATTAAACTTCACGAAAAAATAACTTAGTTTTGGATAATTACTTTGTTAATTGCCTTATTTAATGTTGCATTTGCTTCCTTAGGAAAAAAAATTGGCTATATATTCTCCATTATTAGAATAAAAAAGATTCTAAAATGCCTGCTGGTCACAGTCCAACTGTGTAGATGTTAAATGAAGGAAACATTATGTTATTACTTGAGGAACACTGTTTTTCTATTATGACAGAAAAATAGTTCTCAAGTACTCACTATAATTTCATCAATGATTCATGTTACTGAAAACAATGTCTATGTCTTCCTCTGTTTTGCCCTCATTATCATCAATTATACAAAGCCAACATTTCAGCATCATCAATAAATATGGGCATAAATGATTTTTCAGTGCTCACAAGGTAAATCCTTGTTGAAAGTGTGTTGAAACTAAAGTAACTACTACTGAAAAAAACAAAGCAAAATTATTTTACACTACTTTATCAGGCTATTACTCTCGACAGCATTTGATTTATAACACCAGAAGTGTTAGCTCTCTATATACCCATAATTATTAAAACATAATTAAATGACTAAACTTTCAACATTTTTAAAGATCATTTTAATTGTGTTGTTCAGTTATACTACGTTAAATCTTCCTGCAGTAAATTTGAAAAAAAATTCCCTCCTCACGCCTTTGTTCGTGCATTGTGGAAGCAGATCCTATATAGTGGATTCTTTTTCCTCATTAATTCCCTTTCTTACCTCCACTGTTTTGCCTTCATGTTCATAAAGGCCGGGACTTGCAATAAAAATCTACAGGTTTTAACGAACTATTAACAAGGAAATCAACTTTCTACCTAGTCACCCCTATATCCTTTTGTAAAGATGAGGTACCAGGAGAAATGTGCACTACCCTCAATAGACCTCACCCTTGCTATACAGGTTTTAGTGTATTTTTGCAATAGGAGTGCAAGAAGTTTTTGCTGCATTTCTGTAAATAGCTAAAGAATGAAAACGAAAGAGGTGTGAAAAGGAGGGTGAAAAACGCCAGAGACACTCAAGTTAGAATGTTACCTAACTGTGGTGGGGTAAGGGGGAGATCTTGGTGGGAGACGCTGGATCGTACACTTGTGTTTCTTAAAGAATCAGTGCCACTGTCAATCTAGCTGATTCGGATAAACCTTATATGCACAAAATTCAGAGATGGGTTCATACAGAGTGACATTAGTCACAAAATCTTACTCTGAGCAACTTCAGCCCATGAATGGGGATGGAATACAGAGAAACACACTGTTGGGAGAACAGCCCATTCAGACTTCTCTGAAGGCACTTATCCTCACGGACAACACGCTCGTTTTAGGGCTCCCCTAGAGTTCCAGGTTTCAAAAGTCACGCTGCAGCAGCGAAGGAAGGAAACCTAGACAAGGGGTAAACACCCGATGGTGGGGACACTTTGCCATTTGGGGGCTGGGGGGACACGGGCGAGAAGGAAAGAAATGAGGGTGCAGGGAGCGCGGAGGCACAACGGCAGCTGCAGCCTGAGCGCCCGCCGGCGGCACGTGTCCGCGGGACACCCGGGACGACAGTGCCCAAGTCCCAGCTGCGGTGCAGAGGAACTTGTGCCGCGCCCGGGGCTGCCGCCTGGGGGGTCCCCGCCGCGAGCGAGGCGAACGCAGCACCGCCTCGGGAGAAGGTGACCGGGTGCCGAGGGCGACAGAGAGGGGCGTGCGCCCACACGTGCGCGAGCTGCAGGTGCCCAGGGGCGGCGCGTGCACGCCGGAGTGCGCGCGAGTGTGCGCGTGTGTACACACGGACACCAGAGGGAGGCGGCACCGGCCGGGAGGGCGCGAGGCGGGAGCTCGGGCGGAGGGCGCCGCGGCACACACAGCCTGACCCCCGCCCCCACCCCAACCCCCACCGCCCGCACCCCCAGGATCCGACGGGCCGGTTACCTTTCTCCTCTCTCCACACCTTTTTCTTCTTGTTGCTGGGGTACATGTTGCCGTGGGGGTGGCTGGCTTTAAGCTGCAAGTTCCCCAGGCTCACGGGCAAACAGGGTGTGTGTGGAGTGGGAGGGGTGGGAGGGGGCACTCAGCAGGGAAAAAGTGAAAGAGGCTCCGCGTCCTGCGCTGCTCGCCGCTCGCCGCTCTCCAGTCGCCGCCCTCCCTCAGCCCGCGCTCGGCTCCGGCTCCCACCCGCCTCAGCCCCGCGGACGCCGCCACAGCAGCACCTCAGAGCCTGTCAACTAGGTCACGCCTCGCGCTAACCTAACACCCGCGCAGGCACCGCCTACCAGCCGCTAGGCAGCGCCGCCTCCCATTGGCTGCACTGCCCGCCGCTCTCCGTGTTCTAGCCACGGCGCGCCCCAACTTGGGCCCCAGAGCGCAGGCGCAGGCGCAGGCTCGGGCTCGACGCCGAGGACGTTAGGGAGCTGGAGGGGGCGGAGCCAGGGAGCAAGGGGGCGGAGCCAGAGAGCGAGGGGGCTGGAGCTGGCCTCGAGACGGGGGCGGGGCGTGAAGCCGACGCCTAGTGGGAGAGGGAGGTGGACCGCGCTTACCGCTGGCCTCTTGGAAGACTTGAGGGCGTGGCCTGTAGAGCCAGGTGCGCCAAGTGACCGGCGAGCTAGCGGAAAGCCGCCTCAGGGACTTGGAGGATGTAGAAGTGGGAGGAGACCGAGGGTCAACACGAATTGTCCGTGCTCACTCCAACTGCCTTGTTGAGGAGGATTTTTACCAGGTAATCTGAGGCCTTCCTCTGAGTGGGCAACTAAAAAAGACCAAAAGAAATGAAAGTATTGGCAAATGGTTCCACACCGTATGCAGTTGGCTCCTCAACCCTGTAGTGAAAATTACAAATTTCATTGGAATTTGGTGAAGTTTAGAAAGAACAAATGTAGACTGGGATACTCAAGACAGTTTTAAGAACCAAGAAGTTGCGGACAACCAAAATGTTATATTGAAAACACGTCTTACGTCAAAACAAATCCAGATGCCTGTTAACCAGAGCCAAGTGGTCTTACTTTATTCTACCAATTGCTTGACGTTAAGACTCAGGTCCAAAAAGCTGGCTTGATTCTGGATAATACTAACCTGGCGGGTTCTGAAAATCCAGTTTCGCTGAAGTCCACCACATGAGTAGGGTGACCTGTAATTTAGAAGTTTGGTACCCTCCCCCCAAATTTATTGTGTTTCTATATATCAGATCATCTTCAAGGCTAATTGAGTGGATGTTGTAAATCCACATTTATTTGGCAGTTTGGGTACTTGTTATATATATTGGGCAAATAATTATTTGGAACACATTTTAAAAAAATAGTGGAAGAGAAAAGGAAGAAAGGGGAGAGGCCCCAAAAAGAATTGTAAAGAATGGAATATTTTTAGTAGTAGGATACTCTCATAAGGATAATTCACAACATGGTAAGGTAATTTTTGTTTTGTCATTTTTTTTTTTTTTTTTTGAGGCAGAGTTTCACTTTTGTCGCCCAGCTGGAGGGCAATGGCTCCAACTCAGCTCACTGCAACCTCTTTCTGCCAGGTTCAAGCAATTCTCCTGCCTCAGCCTTTGGACTAGCTGAGATTACAGGCATGCGCCACCATGCCTGGCTAATTTTGTATTTTTTTAGTAAACATGGGGTTTCACCATGTTGGCCAGGCTGGTCTCGAACTCCTGACCTCAAGTGATCCCAAAGTGCTGGGATTACAGGTGTGAGCCACCGTGCCCAGGCTGTTTTTCTTTTAATGCTGTGAAATACGAAAAAAATAGATTTGGGATAAATAAAGAAGGCTTCAAGAAGGAAGTGACATTTGAGCTAGTAATAAAAATATGTACTTATTTATTGGCACTAGAAATAGAAAGTGGTCTTTGATTAAAGACATTACCAGGGAAGAATAAATAAAACTTGATAATGCAATAGATTTTGAAAGAAAGGTGAGGAAGAAAAGAAAAACATTTCATAGGATGGGTAAGGTGGCAAATAGTAATGCTAATATTAAGCAATATGGGAACAGTTGCAGATTTTGTAGAAAAGATATTGACTTCTTATGTAGAAATGCAAAAGGTAAGACAAGTACATCATACTAGACACCTTCCCTTCAACAGAGAAGCTGTTTGCACTCCAGCCTCCAGCCAGTCCTTTCACATGTGCTTTCTTAGGAACATTACACTATTGATTATCTCTTCTCTCATGTCAGCTCAAAGAACTGGAACTTTTATTGTGTGAAAGCATATTAAAAGTATGTAGAGGGCATTTGTTCCAGCATTTAGTATTAATCACTCTGACAAAATACCATTATCATTCAAAACTGTTAAATATTTAACATCCCTAAAGTACCTGAAATGTGCCATGTACCAAACTGAACTCATGCTCCTTCTCCCAGTTTTCCCCATCTCTTTGAATGTCTCCATTATCCGTTTAGTTGAAAAATCTGGAAACCTAAGCACCATCCCTGGTACCTCTTATAACTTCACTCTCATATCGAATCGGTTGCTATACCTACGCAATTTTATTGAGCGGTCTGTATAAGTCTGGAATCACTACTTTCCAATAGCATTGCAGTAAACTTAGTCTGAATTTAACTGGACTATTGCAAAGACTTCCTAAGTGGCCCTCATGCCTACTGTTGCACCTCTTCTGCCCATTGTCTAGACTGCATCTAGTGATACCTTGTCAGAAGTGATCACATCTTCTCACTTCTGTAAGTCATTCAGTGACTTTTTGGTGGTCTTTACTAAGGACTGTCTTATGTGCACCCAAAATTCATATGTTGAAGCCCTAATCTCCAATGTAACTAAATGTGGAGATTAGGTCTTTAGGAAATAATTAAGGTTAAATGAGGTCATAAGGGTGAGTGAGGTTAATAGGACTGAGGCCTTATAAAAAGAGAGAGATCTCTTTCGTGCTCTCCTCCCACCCCCTTTCCCTGCTATATGAGGACACAGCAAGAAGGTAGCCATCTGCAAGCAGGAAGAAGACCCTCACCAGAACCTGGTCTCAGATTTCTAGCCATCAGAACTGAGAAAATTAATTTCTGCTGTGTAAAGTCACCCAGTCTATATTATTTTGTTGCATACAGGCTCATACAGTCTTTTTATAACAATTAAATTATTAAGAATGGAGTGACTATCACCTACTAACCCAGCCTTATTTTATACTATGCTCCATGCCACCCCCATTCCCCAGTCTCTGATTCCAGCCCGCAGAGCATCATTTCATGTTCTGGAACATCATATAGCCTTTTTTTTTTTTTTTTTCTGAGACGGAGTTTCACCCTTGTTGCCCAGGCTGGAATGCAATGGCACGATCTTGGCTCACTGCAACCTCTGCCTCCCAGGTTCAAGCAATTCTCCCGCCTCAGCCTCCCGAGTAGCTGAGATTACAGGCATCTACCACCATGCCCGGCTAATTTTTGTATTTTTAGTAGAGACGGGATTTCACCATGTTGGCCAGGCTGGTCTTGAACTCCTGACCTCAGATAATCCACCTGCCTCAGCCTCCCAAAGTACTGGGATTACAGGCATGAACCATGGCACCTGGCCCACATAGCCTTTTAACATGTTCATTGCAACACCTGGGACATGATTTGTTTAGCTGACTCACTCTCGTTCTTCATATTTCAGCTTAAACGTCACTCCCTAGCAAAGCCTTCCCTGACTCTGACCCTACCTGACCTTTGTTTGCCCTGTTTCCCCTTATATGCCTTCATTGCTCATTGATTTTCCTATAAAGCAGTTTGGGTTTGTTGTTGTTGTTTTGAGATGGAGTCTCACTCTGTCGCTCAGGCTGCATTGCAGTGGCACAATCTCTGCTCACTGCAACTTCCACCCCCCAGGCCCCTGGCCCCAGGATTCAAGCACTTCTCATGCCTCAGCCTCCTGAGTACCTGCGACTACAGGCGCACACCACCACACCCAGCTAATTTTTGTATTTTTAGTAGACACGGGGTTTTGCCATGTTGGTCAGCCTGGTCTCGAACTCCTGGCCTCAAGTAATCCACCTGCTTTAGGCTCCCAAAGTGCTGGGATTACAAGCGTGAGCTGCCACGCCTAGCCAACATTAAGGATCTTGAGAGAGAGAGAGATTGTTCTGGATCATGTTGGTGGGCCCTGAATGTAATCACAAGTATCTTTATCAGAGGGGCACAGAGGGAGATTAAACTACAGAAGGCAAGTTATGACTGAGCAGAGACTGAAATGATGTGGCCACAAATCAAGGAATGCTGGCAGCCACTTAGAAGCTGAAAAATTCCAGGCCAAGAATGGATTCTTCCCTGGAGCCTCCAGAAGGAGCTAGCCTTGTCTTTGATTTTAGCCCTGTAAGAATTGTTTTGGAATTCTGGTCTCTAGAACTATGAGAGAATAAATTCCTGTTGTTTTAACCCATTACGTTTATGGTAATTTGTTATCACAGCAATGGGAAACTAAGAAAAGGAATAAAACTAAATTCAAAACAATAAAATGTCTATTTCTGAAGTAATGACCTGGACAGACTGTAAAAGTTGGATATTTTTTGTAGGCATAATTTCTCAACTAGCTCTGTGCCTTGGATATTTTTAATATTTATATGTTTTCCCTAAATATTCATTTTGATTTCTCATAGCTTTGAAGGTACCACTTGTGAAATGTCTGTATTATTTGAGGTATGTAAAGACATTGTTAAACAGTCTTTGTTTGCCTTTGTTCCAGTAAATCCTCAGCAGTTTCTAACTGGAAAAGAGGATAAAGATTTTCATCCAGATTAGGAACAAAGCAGACTTGGCCCATTGTTTCTTTTCCACCATAGCCTAGAGATATCAGCTTACAGGATGATGTCAGATCAGTTCATGTACCTTAATTGTGTTTTTACATAAGTGTAGTCTGCACCTCTAGAGGCAACATAAAAATAAGAACTTCCAGCACCCCTGAACACAGTTGAATGTGTGGACACGTAGGAGTTGGACTTCTGGTCCCTTCCTTTCATGTTAGAGAGACACCCCTAATTTCTAGCCTACCCCTTATCTTCAGCCAGAGGAATAGCAGTGGATCCTTTCCACAGCCTATGTTCTCCAGCAGCTGCCTTCATTCCGGCTTGAAAGAAACTCCCTGGCAGCCCATTGGCCCAAGAGTAAGGAAATGGTTGCTTAGCAACTGACTCCTGCCCTCACCACAGCCCTGAGAAGAGGAGCTCTTGGGCCAACCACCTAGTTTCTGCCTCTGTTACAGTGAAGACGAGCTGCTTAAGAGAAGATGAAGCCCTTGTCTCTGTTAATAGAGATATTGATAATTCTTGGGGTCACAATTAAAAGTAAGTTTTTTTTGTCCTTACAGTTCTCTATGAGGGTCTTTTCTCTTTGCTCAAACAGCGCCAAGGGCAGAAGCCAATTAAAAGATTAGAAGTAACTTTACTATATCCCTAACTAACGCCATTTTTGTACAGGTACTTTAAAATCTCCAATAAGAAGAATAGATGATAATGATAGTCCCACTTGGGATAATACTTGGGAAGGGTGTGGGGGATGGGGAGAAAACAAATCTATGAGAAAACCACTACAGTAATTGTTATAAAGTAGGGATATTTAGGGCAAGTTATTAAGTGTTATTAAATTTAGAATATCATAAAGGTCTAGTTCCAAGACTTTAAAGGAAAAATATAGGACTCAAAGAGTGTGAAAGATCTATAAACATGTTCTTTTAAAATATTAACACAATAACAATTTCACTTCCAAAGTTTCAATGTTTCCTAAATAGTTACTATCTGAAAATGGAAGTTATTTTCCATCTTGTTTCTTTGGCCATTTTTTGAGTTACTTTTTACCCAATCCTCATATAATGTGCTCATGATAAATTCAATTTAAGAAATATGTATTTGGTCCCTGCTTGTCTAGTGGTTAGAATTCAGCACTCTCACTACCACAACCCAGGTTCAATTCCCTGTCAGAGAAAAGAAAAAAAAAGAAAAGAAATATTTGGATTTTACCCAGAAACGTAAGATTAGTTTACCATCCATAAATTAATCAATGTAACAATCACATCAATAGAATAAAAGACAAAGATCACATGATCATTCTAATCTAGTAAAAGCATTTGACAAAATTCAGCAGGCTTTGTGATAAAAATGTGTGACAAACTAAGAATAGAAGGAAACTTTATCAACCTGATAGAAGGTATTAAAAAACCCAAAGCTAATATATTTAATGGTGAAAGACTGAATGCTTTATCCCTAACATCAGGAATAAGACAAGGATGTCCACTTTTGCCATTTCTGTTCAACATTGTACTGGAAGTTCTAGCCATGGCAATTACACAAGAAACAGAAGTAGAAGATATCAAGCTTGGAAAGAAAGAAGTAAAATGATCTGTATTCACAGATGACATGATCTTGTATACAGAAAATCCTATGGAATCAACTACAAAACTATTAGAACTAATAAATGAGCTCCACAACACTGCAGGATAAATACAAAAAAAAAGTTCTATTTCTATACAGTAGCAATGAGCAAACCAAAAATGAAATTAAGAAAGAAACTTTATAATAGTATCAAAAATGAATGACTTAAGAATAAATTTTACAAAAAAAGTGCAAAACTCATATTCTGATGACCACCAAAATTGTTTAAAGAAGTTAAAGAAGACCTCACTAAATGAAAAGACTTCTCATGTTCATGAATTGGAGAACCTAATATTGGTAAGATGGCAATACTCTCCAAATTGATCTACATATTCAACACAATATTTATTTATTTGTTTATTTATTTATTTTGAGATGGAGTTTCGCTCTTGTTGCCCAGGCTGGAGTGCAATGACGTGATCTCAGCTCACTGCAACCTCCGCTTCCTGGGTTCAAGCCATTCTCCTGCCTCAGCCTCCCAAGTAGCTGAGATTACAGTCGTCTGCCACCACGCCTGGCTAATTTTTTGTATTTTTAGTAGAGACAGGGTTTTACCATGTTGGCCAGGCTGGTCTTGAACTCCTGACCTCAGGTGATTCACCCGCCTCAGCCTGCTAAAGTGCTGGGATTACAGGAATGAACCACACTGCATCTGGGCTTCAACACAATCTTTATCAAAATCCCAGCTGACTTCTTTTCAAAAATTGGCAAACTGGTCTTAAAATTTATATGGAAAAAAATGTTCCTGAAAAAGAAGAATGAAGTTGGAGGACTCACACTTCCCAATTTCAAAACTTACTACAAAGCTACAGTAATCAAGACAGTATGGTCCTGATGTGAAGATAGACATATACGTTACTGGAATAGAATTGAGAGTTTTACAAGTAAACTGTCACACTTATCATCAACTGATTTTTGGCAAAGATGCCATGAAAACTCAGTGTGGGAGGTGCAGGAGGAGATAATCTCTCCAACAAATGGTGCTGGGACAGCTGGATAACCACATGAAAAAAATGAATTTGAAAAAATTAAATAAAACAATTTTTAAAGGCTAGGCACAATGGTTCGTATCTGTAATCCCAGCACTTTGGGACGCCAAGGCAGAAGGATCACTTAAGGCCAGGACTTCAAGACCAGCCTGGTCAACATAGTGAGAACCTCATCTCTTTAAAATTAAATAAAAAATAAATAAAAATTCATAAGAATGAATTTGTACCCCCATCTCATACCTCATATACACAAATTAATTCAAAATGGATCAAAGACCTACACATATAGCTAAAGATTTAAAACTCTTAGAAGAAAACATAGGCATAAATCTTCCTAACTTTGGATTAAGCAGTGATTTCCTAGATATGCCACCAAAAGCACAAGCAAAAAAGGAAAAACCAAACTGGATATCAAAACTAAAAACTCTTCTGCTTTGGAGGATATCATCAAGAAACTGAAACGACAACCCACAGAATGAGAGAAAATTTTTGCAACTCGTATATCTGATGAGAATTCAGTATTCAGAGTATACAAAGAACCTTACAACTCATCAACAAAATGACAACCCAATTTAAAAATGGGCAAAGAAATTGGATAGACATTTTCCCAAAGAAGATGAACAAATGACCAAGCACATGAAAGATATTCAACATCACTGGTCATTAGGGAAATAAAAGCAAAAAGCACAATGAGTTATCACGTCACACCCACTAGGATGGTTATAATCAAAAAACAGGAAATTATCGGCCGGGCGTGGTGGCTCACGCCTGTAATCCCAGCACTTTGGGAGGCTGAGGCAGGCGGATCACGAGGTCAAGAGATCAAGACCATCCTGGCCAACCAACATGGTGAAACCCCGTCTCTACTAAAAATACAAAAATTAGCTGGACATAGTGGCACACATCTGTAGTCCCAGCTACTCAGGAGGCTGAGGCAGGAGAATCGCTTGAACACTGGAGGCAGAGGTTACAGTGAGCTGAGATCACGCCACTGCACTCCAGCCCGGGCAACAGAACGAGACTCCATCTCAAAAAGAAACCAAACAAACAAAAAAACAGTAAATTAACAAATTTTGGAAGGATGTGGAGAAACAGGAACCTTCACACATTGCTGGTTGGAATATAAAATGGTATAGTCACTGTGGAAAAGTGTGGCAGTTCCTTAAAACGTGAAATATAGAGTTATTAGGTTGGTGCAAAAGTAATTGCACTTTTGGCATTAAAAGTAATGGAGAGGCCGGGCGCGGTGGCTCACGCCTGTAATCCCAGCACTTTGGGAGGCCGAGGTGGACAGATCACGAGGTCAGGAGATGGAGACCATCCTGGCTAACAAGGTGAAACCCATCTGTACTAAAAATACAAAAAATTAGCCGGACGTGGTGGCGGGCACCTGTAGTCCCAGCTACTAGGGAGGCTGAGGCAGGAGAATAGCGTGAACCTGGGAGGCAGAGCTTGCAGTGAGCCGAGATCGCGCCACTGCGCTCCAGCCTGGGTGACAGAGCGAGACTCTGCCTCAAAAAAAAAAAGTAATGGAGAAAACCACAATTACTTTTGCACTAACCTATACAATGTGACCTTTTAATTTCACTACTAGGTATATAACCAATAGAAATGAAAACATAATGTTCACACAGAAATTTGTACACAAATATTTATAGAAGCATTATTCATTAGAGCTTAAATGTGGACACAACCCAAATATTGACCAACAAATGAGTAAATAAACAAATTGTGGTATATACATTGGAATATACACACAATGGAATATTACTCAGCCATAAAAAAGATGAAGTGCTGATAGGTGTTACAACTTGGATGAACCTCAAAAACAGTTGTGCTACATGAAAGAAGCGAGACAAAAGGTTGCATATTGTATGATTCTTATTTTATGAAATATCTGAAATAGGCAAATTCATAGAGATGGAAAGCAGATTACTGGATTAGGAGATGGCAGAGGGGAGAATGGGGAGTGACTACTTAATGGGTACAGAGTGTAATTCAGGGATGATGAAGTTTTGAAACTGTAGAAAGGTAATGGCTGTACAACACTGGGAATGCACTAAATGTCACTTAATTGCACACTTTAAAATGGGTAATTTTATGTTACATGGATTTCACCTCAATTTTTTTAAAATGTTGCAATGCTTTGGAAAACAGTCTGGCAATTCCTCAAAAGGTTAAACATAAAGTTACTATATGATCTAATAGTTCCATTGCTAGGTATATATCCAAGAGAATTGAAAACATATTTCCATACAAAAACTTACACATAAATAGTAGCATTATTCATAATAGACAAAAAGTGGAACTAGCCCAAATGTCCAACAACTGATGAACAGATCAACAAAACGTGGTATATCCATACAATGGAATACTCAGCAAAAACAACAAACGAAGTATGATATGGATAACCTTGAATACACGCTAAGCAAAAGAAGGTAGACACAAATGACCATGTATCATGTGACTTCCTAGGTATGAAATGTCCATAATAAGCAAACACACAGAGACTGAAAGTCGATTACTGGTTACCTGGGCCTGGGAGGTATGGGGCAATTGGGGAGATGATGACTAAGGGGTACAGGATTTCTTTTTGGGGTAATGAAAAATGTTCTGTGATTGTGGGATGTTTGCATAAATTTGTGAATATCCTAAAGGCCATTGAATTGTAGAGGGAGAAAATAAATCTTTAATGAAAGTTCTACACCAGGAGTATTGGGGATATAAGAATACCTAAGAACAGTCCATATCCTTGAGCAGCTTAGCGTCTCGAAGAGGAAAACCAAAATATTGAATGAATAAATTGTAAAGTGTTGTAGATAATAAAACAGAAACATTTACAGGGTACTGTAGGGCACAGAATGAGGGAGAGGTCAATTCTAATGGTGTGTGGAGTAGTCAGAAAGGCTTCACAAAGGAAATGGCATAGACAGAATCTTGAAAGATTAGTGAGTGTTCACCAAGCAGGCAAGGGAGAACAAGAACATTTAAAGCCAGAAAAAAGGACCAAAGACACAGAGGAATGAAAGAGCATTGTCTATAAATAAGTGTATCAGTTTGCTGTGGTGTAGTATATAAGAAGCAACTTATGAGGCTGGAGTGGTAGGCAGGGACTTTGTGTGACAGGCTATGAAGTTTGGGCTTTATCCTGGGAGCAATGGGTAGTCATTTCAGGTTTACTCCTTGAAGAACATGAATAGAAGTATGCCTTAGAAAAATGACTTTGCGAGTAGAATAGTAGCTACTAGATGTGAGGGTTGGGGGAAAGGGGATATCCAACGGTTGGTTAAACAGATACAAAAGTATAGCTAAATAGGAGGAATAAGTTCTAGGGTTCTATAGCGCTATAGGGTGACTGTATTTAACAACAATTTATTGTATATTTTCAAATAGCTAGAAGAGCAGATTTTGAATGTTCCAAACACAAAAAAGTGATAAACTTCTGAAGTGAGAAACATGCTAATTACCCTGATTTGTTCATTACACATTGTATATATGTAGCAAAATATCACACTGTGCTCCATAAATATGTACAATTATTATGTTAATTAAAAATAAGAAAAACAAAAAATATTTAAAAGCAAAAAATATTTAATAGCAAAAAAAGCAAATATTTAATGCCCTTTAGCAAAAAAGAAAGAAAAAAGGAAAGAAGAGGAGAGGAGGGTGATGGGAGGGGAGGGGAGGGGAGGGAGAAAGAGAGAGAGAAAGAGAGAGAAAGACTTTGGCAGTAGAGGATTGGATGTCACTGTATAACCTTGGTGACAGTGTAACTAGTAGGACATTATTGAATGGTGCAAACAAGAAACAATGAAGACTTAAACTATAGCAACAGCAGTGGGAACTGAGAAGAGTTGATGGATATCAAGGCTAGAGAGATTATCACAGAAGTCCAAGTTGAGAGAGTGCTAAGAACATGGGAATTGCCAACAATGCCAAATGCCAGAGAGAATGGGGAATGAGTCAGCAAGTGACCATGAAATTTAATAGCTTGAGAATTTTTATGTTTCCAGGACAGTTTCAGTGGAGAAGCATGAACAGAAACCTGATTTCAAGGCTGAGTGCGGTGGCCCACGCCTGAAATCCCAGCACTTTGGGAGGCCAAGGTGGGCAGATCACCTGAGGTCAGGAGTTCGAGACCAGCCTGGCCAACATGGTGAAACCCCGTGTCTACTAAATATACAAAAATTAGCCAGGTGTGGTGGCGTGTGCCTGTAATCTCAGCTACTCAGGAGGCTGAGGCAGTAGAATCACATGAACCCAGGAGGCAGAAGTTGCAGTGAACTTAGATCACGCCACTGCACTCAAGCCTGGGTGACAGAGAGAGACTTCAACTCAAAAAAAAAAAAAAAAAAGGAATCTGATTTCAATTGGTAAAAGTGAACATGAAGAGAGAAAGTAGAGACATAATGATTATAGAGTTCTTCCTGGATTGTGGCAGTGTTCAGGATCAGACTCTAGCTATCAATAGATCATTCATTAATTGTGTGTGTATAGAGAATCAGGGAAGGAGTTAGTGGGAGAGAAAGCAGTTGTTTTTTAAAAGCTAGTGCTGGTGGGGCGCAGTGGTTCATGCCTACAATCCCAGCACTTTGGGAGATCCAGGCAGGCAGATCACGTGAGGTCGGGAGTTTGAGACCAGCCTGACCAACATGGAGAAACCCCGTCTCTACTGAAAATACAAAATTAGCTGGGCATGGTGGTGCATGCCTGTAATCCCAGCTACTCCAGAGGCTGAGGCAGGAGAATCGCTTGAACTCGGGAGGCAGAGGGTTGCAGTGAGTCGAGATCATGCCATTGCACTCCAGCCTGGGCAACAAGAGCGAAACTGTCTCAAAAAAAACAAAAACAAAAACAAAAACAAAATAAAAAACAAAAGCTAGTGCTAAAAGACCTAAGATTCATACATAAAATTAGCTCTTAACCTCACTTTTTTTCCCTCTCTCTGCCCCTCTACCCCATTTCTCAAGGCAAAACAGACAGGTCTGCCCTTTTTCATTCAGATACACCTTGCAAGCTTGCATGTTGCCTTTTTATTCATTTTTGTCACTTGATACTTATTGTATTTTGATTTTACCTATATAAAATTATTGAGGGGGACATAGCTATGCAATTGTCCCTGACTCTACATTCGCCTAGGGAAATTCTTAAAAAGTTACTGAGTTATTTCCCTTTTGGTAAATCCTCAGAGTAAAATAGTTGAAAATGATGGAAGGAATGAACAGTCCATCCCAAAGTATATGGCTTAGAAAAATGGAAGGGAAACTAATCATGTTAAACTAATCATGTGTTTTTTCTCTCTTCACTCTATCTACTTAGCTGCTGCTTTTTTTTTTTTTTTTTTTTTTGAGATGGAGTCTCGCTCTGTCGCCCAGACTGGAGTGCAGTGGCGCGAACTCAGCTCACTGCAACCTCCGCCTCCCAGGTTCAAGCAATTCTTCTGCCTCAGCCTCCTGAGTAGCTGGGACTACAGGCGCTCACCACCACGCCCAGCTAATTTTTGTATTTTTAGTAGAGACAGGGTTTCACTATGTTGGCCAGGATGGTCTCGGTCTCCTGACCTTGTGATCCACCCGCCTTGGCCTCCCAAAGTGCTGGGATTAAGGTGTGAGCCACCGTGCCTGGCCTGCTGCTGCTTTAAGGTAGTGTAAAATATATCACTGAAGCAGAGAAAAAGCATTGCCAGGAGTTCTGACTCTAGATCATCCAGGGTCCAAGGTTTCCTGTCTCCCATCTATTTCTTTTCTTTCTTATTTGTTTATTTACATCTCTCTTAGAAACAATTTTTTCTTTTTTCTTTTTTAAAATTTTTTGTTTACAATGATAGAACTTGCTACTGTCTCGGAATATCCTTTTTTTTTTTTTTTTTGGCAGAGTCTCATTCTGTCTGCTGGGCTGGAGTGCAGTGGCACGATCACAACTCACTATAGGCTCGACTTCCCAGGCTCAAGCATTCCTCACACCTCAGCCTTCCAACTAGCTGGGACCTCAGGCATGCATCACCATGCCAGGCTAATTTTTGTATTTTTTGGAGAGATATGATCTCGCTATGTTGCCCAGTCTGGTCTTGAACTCCTGAGCTCAAACGATCTTCCTGCGTCAGCCTCCCAGAATGCTGGGATTACAGGCATGAGCCACCATGGCTGGCCCCATCTATTTATTTCTAGTAGTAACTCCTATCATATACTTCTGTGATTAGAAAAGCAAAGCAAAACAACAAAAAGTTAATAGCAACTCTCAGACACTCACCTATCCAGCAGCTCTCTATCCCAGTTGAAAAGGGCCCATAGCTCATCAATCTCACAATAACCAGAGGCCAGAAAGCAGTTGCCTCACAATCATGTCTAGGTCCCTGTCTGGTCCAGAAGGAGGCCACATAAAGACCAAGCCCTGGACATGTTGCAGAGGAAGCTGAGCCTAAGCAGTACAAGCAGGAAATATCCTACTGCTTCAGAAATGTTCTTGCTTCTACCAGTGCTATTTTGAATAACCTATGGAATTGAGAATTTCTAAATTACCTTTGCTTTCATTAAATTCTTTTATGTTGTACCTGTAACCAGGGAAAAGACAAACTGCAAGTATCTGGAGCATCTGTCCCTGAAAAGAAGCAGGAGAGACCAGGTGTTATGACAGGATTGATGACTGCAAGAGAGAAGTTTGATAAGTGTGTTATGTGAGGGATCAGTAAAAAAGCACATTTCTCTTTTGTGAGTTTCCTGAAAGTTATAAGGCTTTTTCACATCTTCATATCTTAGATTTGTCTGAATGGTTTCTGATTTTGTATTTTTTTCATTGACAAATATTAATTGCATAGTTACGGGGCACAATGTGATGTTTTGATATATGTATTTGTTGGGCAATGATTAAGTCAAACTAATTAACATACCCATCCCTTCATATAAGTACCATTTTTTTTGTGGTGAGAACATTTGAAATCTACTATTTTAGTGATTTTGAAATACAGAATACGTTATTAACTATAGTCACCATGCTGTGCAACATCTAAAACTTATTCTTACTATCTAATTGAAACTGTACTCTTTGACCAACCTCTCCCTATTCCCCACACCCCCCTCCCCAGCCTCTGGTAACCATCATTCTATTCTCTATTTCTTTCTTTCTTTTTTTGAGTGGGGGGGTGGGGGTGGAGTTTTGCTCTTGTTGCCCAGGCTGGAATGCAATGGCACGATCTCAGCTCACTGCAACCTCCGCCTCCTGAGTTCAAGTGATTCTCCTGTCTCAGCCTCCCAAGTAGCTGGGATTATAGGTGCACACCACCATGCCCAGCTAATTTTGTATTTTTAGTAGAGACTGGGTTTCACCATGTTGGCGAGGCTGCTCTCAAACTTCTGACCTCAGGTGATCCACCCGCCTTGGCCTCTCAAAGTGCTGGGATTACAGGCATGAGCCACCGGGCCCAGCCTCTACTCTCTATTTCTATGAGTTTCAACTCTTTAGATTCCACATATAAGTGAGATCAGGAAGTATTTGTCTCTCCCTTCCTGGCTTATTTCATTTAGTATAATGTACTCCAGGCTCATCCATGTTGTTGCAAATAGCATGATTTCCTTTTTATAAGGCTGAATAATATCTCATTGTATATATATACAACATTTTCTTTATCCATTCATCCATTGATGGACACTTAGGTTGTTTCCATATCTTGACTATTGTAAATAATGCTGTAATGAACATGGGAGTGCAGACATCTTTTCGACATACTGATTTCGAGTCCTTTGGATATACACCTAGAGGGGGATTGCTGGATCATATGCCAATTCTTTTTTTTGAAGAATCTCTATCTATATTGTTTGACATAATGGCTGTACCAATTTATATTCCCACTCACAGTGTATAAGATTTCCCTTTTCTCTGGCCAGGTGTGGTGGCTTACACCTGTAATCCCAGCACTCTGGGAGGCCGAGGCAGGTGGATCACCTGAGGTGAGGAGTTTGAGCAGCCTGGCCAACATGGTGAAACCCTATCTCTACTAAAAATAAAAAAATTAGCCAGGCATATGCCTGTAATCCCAGCTACTTGGGAGCCTGAGGCAGGAGAATAGCTTGAACCCAGGAGGCAGAGGTTGTAGTGGGCTAAGATCACACCACTGCACTCCAGCCTGGGCGACAAAGCAAGACTCTGTCTCAAAAAAGATTTCTCTTTTCTCCACATCGTCACCAACACTTATCATCTTTTGTCTTTTTTCTAACAAGTGTGAGGTGATAGCTCATTGTGATTTTAACTTGCATTTTCCTGATGATTAGTGATATTGAACATTTTCTCATATATCTGTTGGCCATTTGTATGTCTTCTTTCAAGAAATGTCTATTCAGGGTTTTTGCCCATTTTTTAATCAAGTTGTTTGTTTTCTTCCTATTTAGTTGAGTTTCTTACATATTTTAGGTACTAGTCCTTTATCAAATGTATGGTTTGCAAATATTTTCTCCCAATTCGTGTGTTGTCTGCTCAATCTATTAATTATTTTCTTTGCTGTACAGATTTTTAGTTTGATGTAAATTCTGTTTGTCTGTTTTCATTTTGTTGCTTACGCTTTTTGGGATTACATTTAAGAAACCACTACCCAGGCCAATACTGTGAAGCTTTTCCTCTATATTTTCTTTTAGTACTTTTAGAGTTTCTGGTCTTATGCTTAAATCTTTTTTATTTTTTTGAAATGACAAAGTGACTGGGTTTATTTGTAAGTAACTAGATTAAATTTTCTTCCATTGTGACAATATGTGGCCCAACACAGAGATAAAGTGCCAGTTTCAGGAAAATAAAGTTATATTTTTGTCAGCCTTGCATGTATGTCTTCTGAATATTTTTTCTTTTGTTTTTAGTTGATACATAATCATGCATCGATTTCATCAACGATGTAGAGTGATACTTCGGTACATATATATAATGTGTAATGATCAAATCAGAGTTATTAGCATAGCACCTCAAACATTTATTATTTCTTTGTGTTGTAAACATTCAAAATCTTCTCTTCTAGCTTTTCCAAAATATGCAATAAGTCATTAACCATGTTTATCCTATAGTACCATAGAAAACTAGAATTTATTTCTCCTATCTAGCTGTATTTTTGTATCAATTAACCAACTTCTCCCTATCCTCCTCTCTTCCCATCCTTCCTATTATCTAATAACCACAATTCTACTCTATCACTTATATGAGCTCAATTCTTTCAGCTTCCACATATGAGTGAGAAAATGCAGCGTTTGTCTTTCTGTGCCTGACATTTCACTTAACATTATGTCCTCTGAGCTCATCCATGTTGCACAAATGACATGATTACATTCTTTTTTTCTTTTCTCTTTTTTTTTCTTTGAGACGAGTCTCACTCTGTTGCCCGGTCTGGAGTGCAGTTGCACAATCGCAGCTCATTGCAACCTCCGCCTTCTGGATTCAAGCGATTCTTGTGCCTCAGCCTCCCAAGTAACCAGAAATTACAGGCGTGAACGATCATGCCTGGCTAATTTTTGTATTCTTAGTAGAAATGGGGTTTGCCATGTTGGCCAGGCTGGTCTCAAACTCCTGACCTCAAGTGATCCACTCGCCTTGGCCTCTCCCAAAGTGTTGGAATTACAGGCATGAGCCACTGCACCTGGTGATTTCATTCTTTTTCATGGCTGAATAATATTTCATTGTGTATATTTTTATTTTATTTTTTATTTTTATACTTATTTTATATTTTTATATTTTCATGTATCTGTTGATGAATGTTTAAGTTGACTTCATATCTTGGTTATTGTGAATAGTGCTGCAATAGACATGGGGGCACAGGTGTCTCTTCAGTATACTGATTTCCTTTTCTTTGGATAAATAGTAATAGGATTGATGGATCATATGGTAATTCTATTTTTAGTTTTTTGAGAAACCTCTATACTGATTTCCATAATGGCTGTACCAATTTACTTTCCACCAACAGTGTTTAAATGTTCCCTTTTCTCCACATCCTTGCCAGCATTTGTTAATTTTTGTCTTTTTGATAATAGAGCCATTCTATTGTGTTTAGGTTTTAAATACATTTTGAGTGGATTTTTGTATGCCTTGTGTGATAAGGGTCCAATTTCATTCTTCTGCAGTGGATATACATTTTTCCCAACACCATTTGTTGAAGACAGTGTCCTTTCCTCATCATGTGTTCTTGACACCTTTGTTGGAAATCAATTGACCATAAATACATAAGTTTACTTCTGAGCTCTCTATCCTGTTCCGTTGGTCAGTGTGCCTGTTTTTAGTCCAGTATCATGCTGTTTTGAGTACTATAGATTTGTAATATATTTTGAAGTCAAGTAGTGTGATGTCTCTAGCTTTGTTCTTTTTGCTCAAGATTGTTTTGGCTATTTGGGGTCTTTGGTAGTTCCACACAAAACTGATGGCTGTTTTTTTTTTTTATTTTTGTGAAAAATAACATTGGGATATTTATAGAGATTGTATTGAATCTGTAGATTGCTTTGAGTAATATGGACATTTTTACAATATTAATTTTTCCAATCTGTGAATATAAGATATCTTTTTATTTATTTATGCCTCCTTGAATTTTTTTCATCAAATTTTTATAATTTTTAGTATACAGATCTAAAAGGTTTCTGTATCAAACAATTACTACTACTTTTTGGATCTATTCAGTAGGGTAGCATTTATTGGAGAGAGGACAGTCTTCAGCCTGGGGAGAGCTAGGGGAACAGACCCCCTTGCAGAACACATAAATACTCATGCATCAGCTTTATCTCAGCTTCATTGAGTTCTTTTTGTCTGACAAGAATCACTCTTCCCAATTCCACTCCACTTTTTTTTGCACATAAGGGTTCATAAGTCTCTCTGATTTTATGTATATCCCAAGAATTCTCTTTGCCAGTGATAGCCTTCTACCTGCTCCTAATGTATCCCAAGATCTATCCCCTCATCAATTGAAACTGCTTTCTCAAAGAACACCAACAGCTCATTGATTACCAATCCAGCAGCCTCTTGCTGTTCTTTCTACTAACTTCTGTGCACCATGTGACATTACTCACCATCTTCTTTTTCCCTCTTCCTCTGTATAGCCATCTCAGGCTCTTTCATGGGCTTGTCTTTCTCAATTCTCCTTTTAAATGCTGTGCCCAAGGTTCGGTGCTTGGCTTTCTTGCTCTTCGTATTCTATGCTTCTCTTGCTCTCACCCAAGCCCCACAACTTTGTTTACATGTGTGTCTATATCTCATACCCTCCTTCTAATCTCTAGACCAGCATATCCAGCTACATGATGATCATGAACCATGTATGCAGATTCCTTAAATCAACATGTGTTATCAAGGTTACTTCCTCCTGTGTTTTTTCTCTCATTAATGGCATCAACTATCCTTCCCTGCTCACCTTGTTCTCAAGTACTCCAAATTGCATGATTATACAGTTCTAATTCCCCTAAGTATCATTTAATTCAGTGTTTTTACAGATAAGACTGAGGCCCACCATGGTGAAATTGCTTCCCCCGGGTCATCTTGCAAAGCTAAATCTAGAACCAGAATCTCCTAAGCCTATATACTTATTCATTCCCTTATTCTTTTACCAAATCTTGTCAATTCTACGTCCTCAGGGGTTTTCCCATCTATGCATTTTCACTGTCTCAATTTAAAATCTCATTTTAGTATCTTTTAACTACACTAATGCACTTCTAACTTGCTTTTCTCTTATCCACATACGTTACTGCCAGAAATAATATTCCTCAACTCCAAATCTATCCTCATTATGTTCTCCTGCTGAGACATCCACTTTATATAGAATAAAGTTCTAATATCTTGTCCAGTAGTCAAAATCCTATGTAATTAGATCCTAGCTTCCTTTCTATTTTGTCTTAGCTACACACATATTTTATTTCAACCAATTCAAACTATTAGCTACTCAGTATACCTAGCTAACTCTCCCACCTCCATGTCTTTCTCAATCTGTTCTTCAGACGGTCTGTCAACAGGAATGGGCTGTCATCCGATCTTCTTCCCCATCACCGCCATAAATCTAAAGTATAGTATCTTGTTCATCTTTTAAAGTCTATCTCAAGTTCTACTTCCTCTTTAAAAAAACAAAACAAAAACAAAAAACAGTCCGGGCACTGTGGCTTATGCCTGTAATCCCAGCACTTTGGGAGGCCGAGGCCGGTGGATCACGAGGTCAGGAGATTGAGACCAGCCTGGCCAACATGGAGAAACCCCGTCTCTACTAAAAATACCAAAATTAGCTGGGTATGGTGGCGTGCACCTGTAATCCCAGCTATTCGGGAGGCTGAGGCAGGAGAATCGCTTGAACCCAGGAGGCAAAAGTTGCAGTGAGCAGAGATGGCACCACTGCATTCCAGCCTGGCAACAGAGCGAGACTCTGTCTCAAAACAAACAAACACAAACAAAAAACCTTGGTGGCTCATGCTTGTAATCCCAGCACTTTGGGACTTTGGGAGGGTGAAGCAAGAGGATCTCTTGAGCTCAGGAGTTCAAGACTAGCCCGGACAACATAGTAAGACCCTGTCTCTATAAACAAAAAACAAAACAAAACAAAAGTTTCCCAACCCCTTCCTAATAAGCACATTGTGCCTTTATTGTCCTGTGCATCAAAGTCTCATAATTGAGTTAGTTTTTAACTCCCTTAGCAGATTGCTAACTACGTGATTACAGAGATTGTGTTGTACTTGCCTTTTAGATCTCCTTTAGCTCATTGTAGAACTTGGCATTTAGTAGATGCTCAGAAGCACTTGTAAAATTAAATAGTAATTAACATACATGTAATGCTATACTTTGTAAAATACATTCCCAAAACCTGTGGAGTAGGTCATTCAGATGTTTTTATTATTCTAAATTTATAGATATTTAAAATTCTGAAGAACAGAGTTTAGTAGGACCTGAATTCTGTGGTGGGAATCAAAGGCTTTTACTCTGTGTTACCTCTGTTATTTTAAGTTTGAATTCTCCAAAGGACTGTGCTGCATATTTTCCTCACAATCATATTTACTTGCCTCAGGCTGTTTGTGCATACTATTAAACAGCCAGATGAAAAGTTAAAAATTCAATCAATCATCCAAATATTTTTAAATGTAATATACATATGTTTGCTTTCATATAGAACAAACAGCCAGGTGATTGATTGAGCTATTTGCTTTTCAACCAGTTGTTTGGCAGTATGATTATTACATTAACTCTAATAGTGACTATCAGTTTTTTATAGATTTTCTAATTTTACTGGATTCTTCTATTTATTTACTATAGTCATCTAGTCTTATTTATATCTTTTATCAGCCAATAAAATATAGTAAAAAAACCTGGTTCTTATGACTTCTTTAAGCCTGTCCCCACAGACTTGGAACCAAGATTATAATGCTGGGATTGAAGAGAATATTCTGAGATTGGATAAAATGATTTACACCCTGCAGCTTCCATGATTGAGAGATTTAGGGAGAAAAAAACAAGAAAACATTAACTCTGGAAACAAGCAGGAGTGTCTTTGAAATCATCAGGAATTCCCAAGAGACAAAATAATCGGTGGAATTGAATTCAAAGAGAAAACTTTTGTCCAAAATGTGCAAAAGGGAATACTGCTAGGAAAGATGTACAAGTAGGTTCGGGAAAAAAAGGAAGGAGCCCTGGTGCGGTGGCTCACGCCGGTAATCCCAGCACTTCGTGAGGCTGAGGCAGATAGATCACCTGAGGTCGGGAGCCTGGCCAACATGGTGAGACCCCGTCTCTACTAAAAATACAAAAATTAGCCGGGCATGGTGGTGGGTACCTGTAATAACAGCTACTTGGGAGGCTGAGACACGAGAATCTCTTGAACTCAGGAGGCAGAGGTTGCAGTGAGCCAAGATCATGCCACTGCACTCCAGCCTGGGGGACAGAGTAAGACTCTGTCTCAAAAAAAAAAAAAAAAAAAAGAGAGAGAGAGAGAGAAAAGAAAAAAAAAAAAAAAGCAGTAGGAGCAGCCTAGCAGTTCTGACCCCTACTCCCCTCTCAACCGCCACTACCACCATATACAGAGGAAAGGGCAAGACTTAGGAAAGACTAGATTACTAGATTGTTGGACCAACCCTCCCACTGAAATAAAATGATAAATGTAAAATACAAACTTCTTAAATGCATCAGAGAGTTGAGAAGACAGTGAAGTACCAGACAAAAAATCTAGGGAAAATCTAGAATCTAGAGAAGTAAGCACAAGTGCCCCTGAGCAGAGCCAGGACTTGCCCCATCCTGGCCCCAGCCCTGCACCTGAATATCAAAGCAGCTTTTGCCTCTGTGCTAGACAAGTGTAGACATTAGTTTTAATGGCCACACAAAGAGGATAGAATCCAATACTCTAGACCCGTCCAAGGTGAGAAGTATAATAGGAGACCTTTTCAACAGAAAATGCTATACTCTTAAAATAAGGGCACACTACCCCTTCCCAAGTTCAGGGATCAGCAGGACTTAACTTTTAGCAGAGCAAAGAGAAAAAGAAAAAGAAAACTATGTATCTCTCAGAAATTGTGCGGTCATGTGCCAGCCCTCACAGCTTGGGTTTACATTGCTTAGGGATTCCCAGGCACCCCAACCCTAGAACTAGATCTAAGGTTAGATCTAGGCACCTAGGTTAAACATCAGGAACCTGGCAAAAGTAAATTCGTGTTTTCTCCATGGAAAGACAACTTCATCATAGGCCTCAAAGAATCCACTCTGATAAAGTGTGCAGTAGATAGTCAAAAATAAGTGCAAAAGGAGACAAATTGCCATTAGGTGGGATCATTTGTGGTCGGCATTTGTGCCAGAGATATAGGATGCTACTGCAAATGGCTAGTGATATTCATGGAGTCTCTATCCCTAGAAGACTAGTTCTTGTTACATTCTGATAGCACACTCTGCAATACCCACAAAGTCACTGGTAGAAAGCTGAGGTAATTCGTTATAGCATTCACAGACAGGCTAACAGGGAAAATCCAAGCCTAACACAAGGACATTAGGACTCAGCAGTTCTTACATATTCTACAATTTGAACAATTCGGAGAGTATTGGCATGGCCCTTGCACAAGGGTGACTCACAAATTTGTGAAGCATTCCATATTTTTTAAAAAGCAAACATTTGAAGACTTTAAAACATAAAATACCATAATATGTATTTAGAGAGGTTACTTAATCCATGAAACAAGAACAGGCTTTAATGAAAGAAAAAAGATATTTTAGAAATGAAATATCTGATAGCCAAAGTGAAAACCTTAAGGCTGAATAGCAAAATTGTCATAACTGAAGAGCAACCTGGATGCTCAAGATCAAACTGAGAAATTCCCTCAGATTATAATACAAACAGACAGGGAGGTGATACATATGAAATAAAGGTTAAAGCACTTGGAGGATACATACAAACGTTACAATATCCATACAATAGGATTTCCAGAGAGAGAAAATAGAACTCAGAGGAAAAATAAATCAAATAAAATTCCCTAGATATGAAAAAAGACTCAAGTTTTTACATTAAGGCCCACTTTGTGCCAAGCAAGAACACTGGGAAAAGACCTGCTCATAGAAAATAGTGGTAAAATGTTAGTACTTTATGGATAATGAGAAAATCCTGAAAGTTTCTAAAGAGAAAAACATGTTATTTACAAACAAAAAGCACACTCTTGACTTCAGATTCTTTAGCCACACTGAGTATAAGAAGATACTAGAGAAATATTTTCTAAAATACTGAGGTGAAAGTGATTTTGAACTTAGAACTCTATAATCTGACAATCAGACAAGTGTAATGACATTTTCAAACATGAGACATTTTCATACATGAATGGATTCAGAAAATTTATCACCCACAAACCCTAGCTGAAATAATAGCTAGAAGACATGCTCCAGCAAAATGAAAAATGAATCCAAGAGAAGACTGGAAGTCAGTGGTAAGCCAAGTAACCTTTAAGACTTATGATAAATCTAAATAAAGGCTCATTTTATTTTTTAGAAATACAACAATCACAAAGATTTATTTTTTAAAATCCTTTTCACAGTAGCGACAGATGTTATAAAATAGCTAGGAATAAATTTAATGAAGGTGGAGTAAAATACCCAAGGAATAAAAATTAAAATGTATCTGGAGAACATTAAACAAAGAAACCTGAATAAATTAAAGCGTACATCTGAATGAATCTGTGTTGCAAATATGCCAAGTTTTTGTAAATTAACATTTCCAATCAATTGTAAATTAACAATTCCAGTCAAAATATCAACAGATTTCTAAATGAATCTGACAAGCTTATTCTAAAATTTATCTAGAAAAGAAATTATGCTGGAATTCCCAAGATAAGTTTCACAAAGAGGAACATAGAGGGAGTGTGTTTGTGTGTGTCCTCACACACACAGAGAAGTTCCTGCTCAACCAGATAGTAAAATATGCAATTATAAATATACAGTAATTAGAGTATTGCCAGAAGAATAGAGGAGGAGATCAGGAAAACAGAACAGAGAGTTAAAAAATGGACCAGTGTATGAACCCACTGTATGTTAGCACCCACTCATATACTGAATTTTATTCTATTGATTGTAAGATCTCTGAAGAAAGTGGTCCAACCTCTTTTTTTTTTTTTTAAAGTTTGCCCCTAGCACCCTGCACAGTTTCTTAATTTAAAATGTTGTTTGATTAAATACTTTTATTATAACACAGCATGTCATTCTGCTGCTGGATCTAAAATTTAGCCAAACTGCCTTTTAAGTTACAATAGAAAACTTAGAGTCAAAGAATCACAAGTTTGGAATTGTCTTCTGACATACCATGAAATAAAATCCAGAATCTCAAGGTTGGAAGACAGTTGTCTCTGCAACAGTGTTGACATTTAATTACTAAATATGGATAGACGTTTATGATGTTTTTAATTATTTTGCCATGACAAACAATACTATAAGGGATAACCTTGAACATGTTTCCTATAAAACATGTATAAGGGTTTGCTAGGGTAGACAAGAAGAAGTAAATTTGCTCATTTGAGAGGTAGTGTTCATCTCTTTCCTATTACATTTTAAAACCTTCTTTCAGGTACTAATGTAATAGGAAAGAGATGAATTATAATGATTGCTAGTGACAAATTGTCCATTTATTTAGGAAAAAATGGTAGATCCCACTTCATACGAATCACAAAAATGATCCAGATAGATTAAAAATATAAATTGTAGCCAGGCACGGTGGCTCATGCCTGTAATCCCAACACTTTGGGAGGCCGAGGTGGGTGGATCACCTGCGCTCAGGAGTTCGAGACCAGCCTGGGCAACATGGTGAAACCTCATCTCTACTAAAAATACAAAAAAAAAAAAAAAAATTAGCCAACTATGGTGGCACATGCCTGTGGTCCCAGCTACTCAGGAGGCTGAGGTGGGAGGATCACTTGAGCCTAGGAGGTGAAGGTTGCAGTGAGCTGAGACTGTGCCACTGCACTTCAGCCTGGATGACAGAGTGAGACCCCATCTCAAAAAAACACAAAACAAAACAAAAGCACATTGTAAAAACAAAACTATAAAAATAGTTTAAGGAAATACATGAAAATATAGATTCAAATGCTTGGTAAGAAAACTTTCTTGAACAAAACACAAACAAAAAGTTATAAGTGAGGAAGGAATGGATAATTTTCACTGCTTCAGGATTTAAGACCTCTATGGTGAAAAGGATACAATAAACAGTTAAAAGGCTGAAAACAGACTGAAGAATATATTTACAACATACACACCATATCAAATAACATCTAGAACATATAAGGAATTCCTAAAGATTTTTTTAAAAAAAGAGCCTGATAGAAAAATGGGCAAATGACCTAACAGTCAGTTCCTTAGAGAGGAAATATAAATGCTCCCAAATGTGAAAAGATGGTTAACTGTACCAGTAATCATGCAAATGAAAATTAACAGTGAGACACCAGTATTATCACAATACATTGACAAAAATTGAAAAGTGCCAGTTATGGTGAGAAAAAATTAATATTCCTATATAGTAATAGATATAGTATATATAATATATATAGTAATATATATAGGAATATTAATTTCCATTAATTAATATGTGTGACAGTATTTTCTTTTTTGAGACAGAGTTTTACTTTTGTTACCCAGGCTGGAGTGCAATGGCACGATTTTGGCCTACTGCAAACTCCACCCGCCAGGTTCAAGTAGTTCTCTTGTCTCAGCCTCCCGGAGTAGCTGGGATTACAGGCACCTGCCACCACGCTTGGCTAACTTTGTATTTTTAGTACAGACAGTGTTTCACCATGTTGGCCAGGCTGGTCTCCAACTCCTGACCTCAGGTGATCTGCCCACCTCAGCCTCCCAAAGTGCTAGGATTAGAGGCGTGAGCCACTGCATCCGGCCATGGCAGTATTATATATAACATACATATACTAAGTGTGGAAGTAGAATGGTAGCTTTTTGGAATGCCAATTTGACATTATCTATTAATATTTAAAATGAGCACACTACCTCTCAAATGAGCAAATTTACTTCTTCTTGTCCACCCTAGCAAACCCTTATACATGTTTTATAGGAAACATGTTCAAGGTTATCCCTTACAGTATTGTTTGTCATGGCAAAATAATTAAAAACATCATAAATGTCTATCCATATTTAGTAATTAAATGTCAACACTGTTGCAGAGACAACTGTCTTCCAACCTTGAGATTCTGGATTTTATTTCATGGTGTCAGAAGACAATTCCAAACTTGCGATTCTTTGACTCTAAGTTTTCTATTGTAACTTAAAAGGCAGTTTGGTTAAATTTTAGATCCAGCAGCAGAATGACATGCTGTGTTATAATAAAAGTATTTAATCAAACAACATTTTTAATTAAGAAACTGTGCAGGGTGCTAGGGGCAAACTTTAAAAAAAAAAAGAGGTTGGAGCACTTTCTTCAGAGATCTTACAATCAATAGAATAAAATTCAGTATATGAGTGGGTGCTAACATAAGTGACAAGGGAGTACCACTTCCTGAAGATGTACCAAGAATGGATGGGTCATTGAAGGCAGTAGTATCCAGTGAGACCTACAGGTAGGAAGGCAAATTTATTTAGTTACTTAACAGATATGTATTAAGAATCTGTTATAGGACAGGAACTATGGTAGGCATCTGGCTCTAATGTTGAAACAGGAAAGACATGTCCTGGAAGGATGAATAACAATTGGATATTCAGAAAAGAACAGGAAAGCATTCCAAATTAGAAGTGCACAAATAAGTAAAATACATGGGTGTGAGAATGAGTAGAATGTACATATGGGGTAGGAGGATACTACCACTTCAATAAGAGCAAGGTGTAGTGGGAAATAAATTGGTTAAGAAAAATAAGATTGGATTATTGAAAGGCTTAAATTGTCAGACAGAAGAAATTAAAAGAAACTTTACTGAGTGCCTAGCAAATGTCAAGCACTTTCACATCCATGATCTCATTTATTTCTGGGAATAACTCTTCCCACTTCCCACCCACAACTGTACAATTCAAAGAAAAACAAAACACAACAATGTTTTACCTGTTCATGGGGATGTTGGCATGTAATGAGTAAAACATGATGGAAGATTTGGAGCTTGAGAAAGTGATGATCCCCTTGACAGGGGAAGAATATTGGAGAGAGGAAGGTGACTTGGGAGGGGGCACATGAGAAAGAATGATTTAGTTTGTGGGGACATTGGGACTTAGAAATGACAGGAATATATTCAGGCCACCTTGCTGCCTATTTAATAATATTTCAGCCACTTCAACCACTGACAACAAAACAAGTAGTTTGAGTATTCCCACTCTTCATCACAACCCTAAGTGGAAACTTTCTATCTATTGCAAAATTTCAGCCTTTCAACTAAAGTCACTGTGTACCTCTAAGCTTAAAAGCTTTAGTGCCCTATTTCTAGAGGACATAATCACATCTTACAATCACCATTAACAAAGCCTTCATACTTTGTATGAATAGAATTAACTAAGTTAATATATCCATTATACATTTTAGTTCATACATTTGAGCAAGCAAGAAATACAACAATTTTTTCAACATTGGAATGTAATTTCTGTTTAATATCAAGCTAATACGTTTAATGTCAAGCTATTGTAGTGTTAATTTCTCTTTACCACCTCTCTAGCTCTCTCCCTACTCCTAGTCCAGGGAATGTTTTCTCATTTTGGAAGGAGAGCACAGAAAGCCTTGCAGTTACTTTGATGTTATATCCCAGTTATTCTACATTTATTCTATTGTCCAGATTGTAAGTCCTTTCTTTTCCTCCAACAGCCAGGAAAATTCCTTTCTTTCTACCACATCACTATTTTTTTCTGAAGCAATGAGCAACTCACTGACTAAATTGGGAAAAGGCCACAGGTACAAAAAAGAACCAAGAAAAACCATCAGTTAATATTGTCATCAGTTAATATGTTCCACCGCATACTCTCACTTATAATTTGCATTTCTCCAAAATTATTTCTCACCTAATCAATAATTAATCATAAGAATAACATTTATTAGGCACTTGCTATGTGCTAGGCACTGTGCCAGGCACATTGCATAAATTATTCAACTATCCTTCAAGGTTGCTGTTAAGCTCTTTACTTGTATCTACAGGAGGTAATTAGGCTTCTGGAAGGAATATTCTCAGCAAAGCTGAGTTATTTGGCCTTCTCTACTCAGTTAAACTTCATAAAAATTAAAATAAGTAACAGAACTATTCCAGAAAAGAATAAATAAAAGCCTAGTCCCCAGTAACTTTAGTTTTTATGGAAATTTTGCTATCTTTGCACTTGAAGAAGGAAATGATGAGGAAGAGAGAATAAAAGACTATGAAATATCTTTTCAAGACACTGACACTAAATTATAGACTTTCAGAACATCTACTATATTTTAATTTGTATAACTAAGCCATTAGCCTATTACCAAATATATAAAAATACATCAAAATGTATCTGTATTCAGAGACCTTGAAATATCCAGATCTGGTCTAATTATGTAGAAATAATGATTGTAAATCATTTCTGTTAAGAGAAGAATGGAATAGCTCCCTTCTATGCATGCAATTCTTGCTGTATGGATGTTACAATTATTATATGACTGAGATGGCTCTCTAGGGAACCAAGGTGTTGTCAGAGCATAGAGGTTGGGGGCAATAATACCCGTCACCCTCTTCATGTCAGGGCTCTGGAGAAGAGAAAAGCTGTGTCCTTCAGAATGGGAAGAGCTTAGGTGAGTGGCAGTTAGAATTTGTATTCTTACCCTTAATGCCAGACAGAACCAGGAAGGTTAAGGAAAATTGCCTCCATATGGTTGAAAGTAAGATGGCACTCCCACTAGCGAGTAGGGAAAGGTTCTTGTGAAATTCTACCAGGAAAAGGAATGAGCTGGGACCAGGCAGAAGGCAGTTGAGATATTATAACCAGAGATCTGTCAGTGTATCTAAGACTGTGTCTGTGCCTTTTATATATTTTTTCTTCTTTCTTGAGTTACTAAATCTGTTTTGAAAATGCCAGTCAGTTTTACATGCGGTAAGGGGAACCAAGAAAAGAGGTTTCAAGGAAAAGGGGGTAAGAGCAGTGATCAGAGCGAGAAAAAGCCAGAGAGAAAGTAAAGTTCAGCAGGAGCTGCTTCTTCCAGGGCTTACAAAGTGTAGCTTCTTCACTTTACTTCAGTAAGGGAAATGCTTTTCTCACAGATGCTAATGCTACTTCCTTTAAAAAGATAGGTTTTGTCTGGGCACAGTGGCTCGCTCCTGTAATCCCAGCACTTTGGGAGGCCGAAGCGGGTGGATCACGAGGTCAGGAGTTCAAGACCAGCCTGGTCAATATGATGAAACCCTATCTCTACTAAAGATACAAAAATTAGTTGGGCGTGGTAGCTCGTGCCTATAGTTCCAGCTACTCAGGAGGCTGAGGTAGAAGAATCGCTTGAACCCGGGAGGCAGAGATTGCAGTGAGCTGAGATTGTGCCACTGCACTCCAGCCTGGGTGACAGAGCAAGATTCCATCTCAAAAAAAAAAAAAAAAAAAAGACAGAAAAGACAGGTCTCTGGTAACAGAGAAAGAGAGGGGAACTTACATTTGTTATTAAAGTGCCACGTATTTAATAAAACACCAAACAATTTAAACTTTGATTCTATTCTGTCTTCACACGTACTCCAAAAGGTAGGAACAGTATTTCTGTTCCCATTTTATAGAAAACTGAGGCTCAGGGAGGTTAAATAACTTAATAATTTATCCAACTTCTTCACATGGTTAAATAAGAAAATATGAAATGACTATTTCTAAACATCATTTGGTGGCCGGGCGCAGTGGCTCACACCTGTAATCCCAGCACTTTGGGAGGCCGGGGTGGGCGGATTGCCTGAGGTCAGGAGTTTGTAACCAGCCTGGCCAACACAGTGAAACCTCGTCTCTACTAAAAATAGAAAAATTAGCTGGGTGTGGTAACGGGCGCCTGTAATCCCTGCTACTCGAGAGGCTGAGGCAGGAGAATCGCTTGAACCTAGGAGGCAGAGGTTGCAGTGAGCTGAGATTGTGCCATTGCACTCCAGCCTGGGCGACAGAGCGAAATTCCATCTCAAAAAATAAGAAAGAAGAAATTAGAAACAAGAAGAAAGAAGAGGAAGAAGAAGAAGAAGAGGGAAGAAGAAGGAAGAAGAAGAAAGAAGAAAACAAACATCAATTGGTGATGTCCAAAAATAAGCATCTCACAAATTAAACCAAAAAAGAACCTAGAGTCATACATGCATACCTTGTTTTCTTGCCCTTCACTTTATAGCACTTCACAGATGCTGCATTTTTTATAATTTGAAGGTTTGTGGCAACCCTGTGTTGAGCAAGTCTATCAGCACCATTTTCCCAACAGCATATGCACATTTCATGTCTCTGTCACATGTGGTAATTCTCATAATATTCCAAAAGTTTTCTTTATTATTATATCTCTTACGGTGGTCTGTGATCAGTGATTTTTTTTTTTTTTTTTTTCGAGACAAAATCTCGCTCTTGTCACCCAAGCTGGAGTGCAGTGGTGGTGCAACCTCGGCTCACTGCAACCTCCGCCTCCCAGGTTCAAGCGATTCTCCTGCCTCAGCCTCCCGAGTAGCTGGGACTACAGGCGCTTGCCACCACACCCAGCTAATTTTTGTGTTTTTAGTAGAGACGGGGTTTCACCATGTTGACCAGGATGGTCTTGATCTCTTGACCTTGTGATCTGCCCGCCTCTGCTTCCCAAAGTGCTGGGATTACAGGTGTGAGCCACTGTGCCCGGCCAAAGACTTGTAGGTTTTTAAGGAGATGGAAACAGTACTTAAGGAAAATTATTCTAAGGGTAGAAGGAAATTAGATTAAAATGAGAACAATTATAATTAAATATATTAGGAGGCTATTGTATGAACGCAGGCATGAAATGACTGGGTCTGATTTATGCTGTGCTTTCCTCAGAAAACTAAGTACTCACCCAACAAAAATCCCATTGGGAGAATTTTCTCTGGGCCCTTGTAGTGCAAATCATCTCTCTTCTTCTATGTGTCACCAGTTTTCTCCCCATTTCTGGTACTTACTGTCTGCACACTTCTAGTCATTTATTCCCAGCCTGACCTGCTCTCGTAACTTAGTCCCAGGTTTTAGAATCATCCCAGGTTTTAGAATCATGCCTCATTACTATTTGTCTCACCTCTGTCAGCCTGAATGAGTGTCTTCTCTGGATTCTCCTGTTACCTGTGTTTTTCTGCTTTCCATTCATCACAGTGTGATTCCCAGGGCTTTACTTCTTAAGTGGCAGCCTATGTGGGAATCAGCAGATTATCCCTTCCTACTTCCTGACCTCCTGCACCTATAGCTGTCCACTCCAAATTCCCCACTGGCCCAGCTCAACCCTCACATCATGCCAGAGAGAAGAGGTGAGGACTGAGCATTGAGAAATACAAAATCATTAGGGGACTCAAAACAAAAGGGAAACTCTCAAATAGGGGTTTAGAAGGAAGAAGGATATCGGAGATAGTATAAGGTCACAGAAGCTGGTGTACAACAGCGTCTAAAAAGAAAGACTGTAAAGCTAAGCAAATATGTCTGGGGGAAGATGTCATTGAATGAGACAAGAAAAAGAAGTCATTACTGGCCTTTGAGAAAGAAGTTATCTATGTGAAAAGGTTAAAAGCTAGATTTCAAGAATGTAAAGTAGGAAAAAAAAGGCTATTAAGAAGCAGAGACGGCCACCAGCACTTTGGAAAGCCGAGGCGCATGGATCACGTGAGGTCTCGGGAGCTTGAGACCAGCCTGGCCAACATGGAGAAACCCGTCTCTACTAAAAATACAAAATTAGCCGGGGGTGGTGGTGCATGCCTGTAATCCCAGCTACTCGGGAGGCTGAGGCAGGAGAATCGCTTGAACCCAGGAGGCAGAGGTTGGGGTGAGCTGAGATTGTGCCATTGCACTCCAGCCTGGGCAACAAGAGCGAAACTCTGTCTCAAAAAAAAAAAAAAAAAAATAGAAGAGATAGCAGATAGCAGAGCACACCACACATTTACAATGTGCTCAATGAA
Organism: Pongo abelii; assembly: GCF_028885655.2. Classification (NCBI taxonomy): domain Eukaryota; kingdom Metazoa; phylum Chordata; class Mammalia; order Primates; family Hominidae; genus Pongo; species Pongo abelii. The sequence continues at coordinate 8,579,518 of NC_072006.2, read as the reverse complement.
AAAGGGCAGGTTGCATTTGGGGGTGGGGTGGGGTGGGGTCCTTGGGCTGGCTCTTCCTATGCTGTCAATTTCTTACACAAAAGCAAGGATTGCAAAGACTCCAAATTCAAACTTGGCCTCCCAGGTTTTTAATAAAGATATATTTGACAAAATAGGGGGATAGAACATATTTTCTTTAACTGTTAGCTTGATTGATGACATTTAAATATTTAGACATACAGGCCGGGTGCCGTGGCTCATGCCTGTAACCCCAATACTTTGGGAGGCCGAGGCGGGTGGATCATGAGGTCAGGAGTTCAAGACCAGCCTGGCCAACATGGTGAAACCCCATCTCTACTAAAAATACAAAAAAAAATTAGCTGGGAGTGGTGGCACGTGCCTGTAATCCCAACTACTTGGGAGGCTGAGGCAGGAGAATCGCTTGAGCCCAGGAGGCAGAGGTTGTAGTGAGCTGAGATGGCGCCTTTGCACTCCAGCCTGGGTGACAGAGCAAGAGTCCATCTCAAGGAAATAAATATATATATTTAGGCATATAGAATGTGGACTCCCATTTGTATTCCTACTCTAGGCTGTGCAAATATTAGGGTCAGGCCTCTGGTAACGGGGTGAAGGTAGGGGAAAATGGTTTTTCTGCTTTTTAATTGTTATTCTCATTTTTATTTTTATTTTTTATTTTTGATATGGAGTCTCACTCTGTTTCCCAGGCTGGAGTACAGTGGTTCAATCTCAGCTCACTGCAGCCTCTGCCTCCCGGGTCCAAGCAATTCTCCTGCCTCAGCCCCCCGAATAGCTGGGACTACAGGCATACGCCACCACGCCTGCCTAATTTTTGTATTTTTAGTAGAGACGGGTTTCACCATGTTGGCCAGGCTGGTCTCGAACTCCTGACCTCAGGTGATCTGCCCACCTCGGCCTCCCAAAGTGCTGGGATTACAGGCATGAGCCACCGCACCTGGCCTATTGTTATTCTGATTTTTTTTTTTTTTTTTTTTGCTGCTCCAGATTGTTTGTTTAGATTGGGGAAACTGCCAAATATTTCAAGGAAATGAGAAAGAATATAAGAGAGAATGAGAAAGTCAAGATATTGGCTAGCAAGGGTTGATGAACAGAACAATAGTCCTTGGAAGTTAAGTAAGGTGAGTGAACTGGATGGAGTTAGACAACACCAGGGACAAAAAAGAGGTGAGTCTACACTAGAGAAATAAATGGTGAAGCCAGGAGTTAAAGCATTTTGAAACTGTCATGAGAAATTAGACCTGGAAAGAACTATAATAGAGAGTTTTTTTATATTTTATTCTTCTTCTTCCTCTTCTTTTTTTTTTGAGATGGAGTCTTGCTCTGCTGCCTAGGCTGGAGTGCAGTGGCATGATCTTGGCTCACTGGAACTCCGCCTCCAGGGTTCAAGCAATTCTCCCGCCTCAGCCTCCCAAGTAGCTGGGATTATAGGTGCATGCCACCATGCCCAGCTAATTTTTGTATTTTTTTTTAGTAGAGATGGGATTTCACCATGTTGGCCAGGTGGGTCTTGAACTTCTGACCTTGTGATCTGCCTGCCTCGACCTCCCAAAGTGCTGGGATTACAGGCATGAGCCACTGTGCCTGGTCGATATTTTATTCTTCTAATCCTTTTCTCAATGCTAGGAATATATTCTGTATGATTTATTTTGTCATTAGTTATTGGTCTACCTTAGCTTCAGAGAATTGAGATTTTTGAACCAAGAAGTCCTAATAGGCTGAAAACACAGAATCATTTCAGTTGTCCATTGCTGCATTAACAACCCAAAACTTAGTGAGTTCAAACAACAATGATTTATTACTCCTATAATCTCATAATTCTGTGGGTTGACTGGGTGGTTTTTCACTGATCTCATTTGGACTCACTCTCATGCAGTTTCATGCAGCTGGTGGTCAGCAGAGACAGCTGGGATGGCTGGGCCTCTCTGTCCACATGGTCTATTATTCCTTGCTTCTTCAAGACATGGTGGTCTCACGGCATTGCTCCAGGAGGGTAAAGGAGGCTGCGAGGCCTAAGGACTAGCCTTGGAAGTTGAAGTGTCGTCTGCCACATTTCAGTTGGTCAAAGAAAGTCAAAACGGCCGCCCAGACATAAGGAGTGGGAAAAAATAATCTCCATCTCCTGATGGGAGGACTGGGCAAAGTCACACTGCAAAGCGACGTGAATACAAGGAGTTGTGATTCCCTGGGGGCCATTGTTGTAACAATCTACAATAGTCCACCCTTAGGCCTCAACGATTCATGTCTCTTTCATGAATCTCATCCTCCCAAAATTGCCCAGGTCTCATTTTATCATATCATCAAGCTCAGAATCCATGATCTCATGGTCTGTATGAAGTCAAGATGTCGATGAAGTTCCTTAGGTATAGTTCTTTAATTCAGGCACCTGTAAACTAAAAAGACAAGTTATTCCCCTATGCCTTCACATACCCAATGTACACTGGAGAGACAGCAAAACCACATTAGACACTGCTGTCCCAAAAGGAGAGACATACTAGTCACTGGTCCATGGCAATTTGGAAATCTAGCCAGGTGCATGTTGGAAGATTCCTCTACTCCAGGGACAGGCAGTGTTTATTAATTAGGGCCCAGTTCTACCCTCTGGAAGTGGTTCCTTAATGTATTGTTCTATTTGGCTCTTGGCAATACCCTCTGGGCTTGGCTCTGCCTTCTGAGTCGTCCTTCCTTTTACGTAAGAAATGGCCCATGTTTGTGGCTGAGTAGCTTTCTCATGCTGTCTCCTATTCCTAGAAAGATGGAGGCCCAGAGGCCTCTTCTCATTTTGAACTGTCTCAATTTCTTTTAACCCAAGCTAGTGGCTTTTGTTCAACACAACACTTTTAAAAACCTTGTAAGTCTTCTATGAATCTGATGGGCTTCCCCTCCATGCCCCAAACCACATGGATAATTCTTTCGGAGGCAGTAGGCTGTAGTGCTAGCTTCTTCCCTACCACTTCAAACTTCTTCTATCTCAGTGGAAGGGGAGGAGTAAATCAAAGCTGTAGTGTGCATAGGATGGTGTGTTTCATGTTATGTAAATTGATATGTCCCATAAAATGTTCTGCATAAATCAGATTTTTGTTTTTTAAAAAATGGAGTTGATGTCATTACAGAAACTTGCCACTTAAAATCAGCCTATTATGAATCCTTTGGTAAGGTTTGGAGTGGCAATGGTGTAGAAAGAAGAGCTCTGGAGTCAGACCTGCATTTGAATCCCACTCTGCCCTGTGACCTTGGACAAGTGACTTATTCTCACTTGGTGAGAACACAGATATTCTCTGCTTGCTATTTCGGTGGGTTGTTATGGAGATTGAAGATAAAGTGTCTAAAGAATCTAGCATATAATAAATTACAGTTAGAGCTATAATTCTAGAGATGAATGAAACTTTAGTCCTCTTCCAAGGCTAACTCCACATCAGACATTTTTGACGGTATACGCTATTATATATATTTATTTATTCATGATGATAATGAACTACTGATCTATTATGTGCATTATGAAACATATCCCTAAAATAGAGATAATGAAGGAGATTTTTTAAAGCCTCAGGCAAGTAGATCTAATATTTTCTTCCTGCACCCGGTAGATTGTGGTTTTTTACAGGGAGTGCTTGAATTTGTGGGAATTTCAGCATCATGTAGGGGAAGTGATAAAACAGTGGTGCAGATCTCTAGCAATCACTAGTGTTTCTCAAGTGGTACAAAACAAGCTACTCTAAAGTATTATGGGACATATTATTTGTAACAGAATGTTTTCCCTAGTAGCCAATGGAAACTTCTTTTTCTTTAGGTAAAAAATCTAAAAGCCTGAAATTTAGAAAATAAACACCCTTGTCGTAATTTTCAAAAGTGTTTTGGCTTGCACATCTTCTGCTGGAAATAATGAACAATTGCTGTTATCTTCATGTTATGTTTTAAGCTACTGAATAGTTAATTCCTTCAGTTATATGCTGATGCTTCCTTCCATTTCCCTAATTCTTTTATCTACACTTATCCTACTTTTGATTACTGCTTTTAGCCCTGTAATTTTCATGTTACTCTTTGACCACTGACAGTTTGATTTTCTGGACCAGTGTATAATATAAACTTTACTCCATTTAATATCTATAATTTTCTTCTCTCACTCAAATACACATGACACTTTGTACTTCTGTGTCTGTACGTTCTGTACATACTAACTCTAATTTTATTCTGTGTACTTTGGGGAATATAATAATGGGAATTTACCAAATCACATTGCTTTTTCTAGTTTACTTTTTCTAGTTGTGATAATGGAGTTTAAAAACTGCTAGACATTTTATGTGACTATAATATCAGTCACGATGTCTGATTTCTAATACACAAATATAATTAGGCTAAAGAATTTTCTTTGAAAGATACTATAATTGAGAGATGTCACATTATAGGCAAAGCATTAATAAGTGCTAGTAACATGAATTCTCTAATTATGGTTTAATTGCCATAGTCCCTTTTAAACTACTAATGTGTTAGGTTGGTGCAAAAGTAATTGTGGTTTTGGGCTGTGAATTTTAAATAATTATAACTAGGCTCAAACACATCTTTGTTAATCAAAATAAGAACCATTGCAATCAACACATTTTTGCCAAGGAGAAATAAGTTTGTTTATTCCCATAGTGTAAAAATCCATGCTTCAGGATTCAGCAGACTCTTGGAAAGCATTTTCTGAATCTTGCTGGTTGTGGAGGCATTTTCCCTGCAAAAAGTTGTCGAGATGTTTGAAGAAGTGGTAGTCGGTTGGCAACAGGTCAGGTGAATATGGCGGATGAGGCAAAACTTCAAAGCCCAATTCGTTTGACTTTTGAAGCTTTGGTTGTACGACGAGCGGTCAGGCCTTGTCCTGGAGAAGAATTGGGCCCTTTCTGTTGACCAATGCTGGCTCAGGCATTGCAGTTTTCGGTGTATCTCTTTGATTTGCTTAGCATACTTCTCAGATGTCATGGTTTCACTGGGATTCAGAAAGCTGTAGTGGATCAGACCGGCAGCAGACCACCAGTGACCATGACCATTTTTGGGTGCAAGTTTGGCTTTGGGAAGTGCTTTGGAGCTTCTTCCTGGTCCAACCACTGAGCTGGTCATCACTGGTTGTCATATAAAATCCACTTTTCATTGCCCATCACAATCCGATCGAGAAGTGGTTCGTTGTTAAGAGAAGAGGACACTTAAAATGATGATTTTTCAAACTTTCGTTCAGCTCATGAGGTACCCATTTATCAAGCTTTTTCACCTTTCCAATTTGCTTCAAATGCCGAACAACCATAGAATGGTCGACGTTAAGTTCTTTGGCAACTTCCCAGGTAGTTTTAACAGGATCAGCTTTGATGACTGCTCTCAATTGGTCGTTGTCAATTTCCGATGGCCAGCCACTATGCTCCTCATCTTCAAGGCTCTTGTCTCCTTTGCAAAACTTTTTTTTTTTTTGAGACGGAGCTCTGTCACCCAGGCTGGAGTGCAGTGGGTCGATCTCAGCTCACTGCAAGCTCTGCCTCCTGAGTAGCTCCCAAGTAGCTGGGACTACAGGCGCCCGCCACCACGCCCGGCTAACTTTTTTTTGTATTTTTAGTAGAGATGGGCTTTCACCGTGTTAGCCAGAATGGTCTCGATCTCTCGACCTCGTGATCTGACCACCTCGGCCTCCCAAAGTGCTGGGATTACAGGCTGAGCCACCGCGCCCCGCCCTCCTATGCAGAACTTCTTGAACCACCACTGCACTGTGCGTTCGTTAGCAGTTCCTGGGCCAAATGTGTTGTTGATGTGGCAGGTTGTCTTTGCTGCTTTACGACCCATTTTGAACTCAAATAAGAAAATCGCCCAAGTTTGCTTTTTGTCTAACATCATTCCATAGTCTAAAATAAACATAAAATAAACAGCAAGTAATAAGCAAAAAACATGAAGTGAGAAATGCCCATTAAAATGATGTGTAACATAACCACATTCATTTAAGTAATGTATTCTAATATCAAACGGCAAATTCCAACAATGCAAAAACTGCAAGTACTTTTGCACTCACATGTAATATCCTGAAGGCATCTTAAATCCTTTAAAGAAGTCAGTTCTATATAATAATAATTATTTTATATACCTAACATTTATTAAAAACTATATATTACTGTGCTAAATATATAAATGATCTCATTTAATTATCATAAGAATTAATGAAATAGTTACAAAATCAAGACTAGAATATAGGCCTGTTTGACTTAAAGCCAGATGGTAGACCATGAGGCTACATTGCCTCTGATGTTGAGTATTCATGGTCCCAATATAATCACTCGACAAACTTGGGATAAAGTTTTATTTATAATAACATTTAATAAAACTTATTCATATCTTGAACCTAAGGAACAATCCTAATGTATATAATAGTATCAGATATGTATCATCTTTAAAATAATTTGGTATGCCTTAGTAATGCCTTGCTCACTAGGCAGTTTTTGAATATTTATTTATTTAAGACAGGGTTTCGCTCTGTCACCCAGGCTTGAGTACAGTGGCACAATTTCCGCTCACTGCAGCCTTGATTTCCCAGGCTCAGTGATCCTCCCACCTAAGCCTCCTAAGTAGCTTGGATTTCAGGCGCGTGCCACCATAGCTGGCTAATTTTTGCACTTTTTGTAGAGACAGGGTCTCACTATGTTGCCCAGGCTGGTCAAAACTCCTGGGCTCAAGGAAGCCGGCCACCTTGTCCTTCCAAAGTATTGGGTTTACAGGTGTGAGCCGCCACACCCAGCCTAATTTTTATTTAGAATTTGCCGGTTATTTCTCTAATTTGACAGAGCACTAAATATGAATCAATCTGGGACCAGTTCCTATAAGGTCTAGATTACAAAGTAAACAAAACAGATGTAGAATTGTGAGGCTGCTGCCAAGTACTAAAGTTCACCAGTAAGTGAAAGAATAAAACATCAAATTAATAAATACAATGGGCTGGGCGCAGTGGCTCATGCCTGTAATCCCAGCACTTTGGGAGGCTGAGGCAGGTAGATCATCTGAGGTCAGGAGTTCAAGACCAGCCTGGCTAACATGGCAAAAACATCGCCTCTACTGAAAATAGAAAAATTAGCTGGGGGCAGTGGTGCATGTCTGTAACCCCAGCTACTTGGGAAGCTGAGGCACGAGAATTGCTTAAACACAGAGGCAGAGGTTATAGGGAGCCAATATCGTGCCACTGCATCCAGCTTGGGTGACAGAGTGAGACTCTGTGTCCAAAAAAAAAGTAGAAATAAACAAATTAATTAATAAATACTATGTCAGAAATAACATTAGAAAATTTATGACCTGTTCTTAAAAGCTTTTGACTTTTTGGAAATACAAAATTTTGACTATTTCATATTGGTTTGTGGTCAAATTCTTCAGCCTGTTAAATGTGAACGTATCACATATTTGCATTTTTTTACTTCCCAAAACATATGATCATTTTTACAATGCATCAAATTTGTTTACAGCAATTGAAAATTTGTCAATCCTAGTAATGTAGTAAAGTTGAAATATCATGATGTGTTATCCTGTCATCTCACGTTTTCAGACTTGTTTCTCTAAGAAAGTGAAGAAATTTCAAGCACTGTGCAAAAATAAATAGGCCAATGATTATGCATGTATTCTATATGATATATATATAGTCTTTATAAAAAAAGTATTAAAATTGGTTCATTAAAAATTCATTGAAAGTTATTTTCTCAAATTTCAAAGCCTGGTATAATTATCAGTCTACATTTCTCAGATGTTTGTATCATTCAATTAATTTTTAGTATCTCTCTGACATATGGATGAGTCTATAAAAATATAAAATGTTATATTTCCTCTTCTATGTTTTAATATCTTCTATTAATAGATGGCACTTATTTATATAGATACATTTAATTAAATACATTTCTAGCTCAGAAAGTTTTCTACTATTGTAATTAGCTCCATGATTTATAGAACTCTTTCATGTTATTAACTCAATTTCAGAATGCTTGATTTAAAGTATATAGATTGTCTCTGGTGTCAAGTTCTAGCTTTACAAATTATCAGTGAAGGAATTATTTTTAGCACATTATTAGGAACTCTAAATTATAAATTATTGTCAACAATTATTCTTAGAGTTCTAAAAGTTTTCTAGAAGTTTTTTAACAAGAAATTGTATTTAGTGAAATTTTAAAAAGAAAATGCTTTTAAATTTTATTTAAAAATTTTGTGTATTGCAGCTATCAAAGCAGAAGAACATAGTAAAAGACAAAAGGAAAGAAATGTCACCACACAGGTAAATATTTTGCCAAATCTTTACATTTTTTAATAGAAAATTTAGGCTATAGGCACTGTTTTTATTCAGGATACTCAGAATTATTAACTACTGTCTCTGTTTTTTTTTAAATTCTCAATCAATATTATTCTTTCATTCATTCAACAAACATTTGCTTAGTCAACTGTGAGAGGATAAGACTGTCTTCAGGCCTGAGCCTTCTAAGTTGTGGACTGTCTGAGGTCCTAAATATTAGATTGGTGCAAAAGTAATTGTGGTTTTTGCCATTACTGTCAATGGTAAAAACTGCAATTACTTTTGCAAAATATTAAGACACAAAGAGCAGAGACCCGCCTGGCTTATAAAGTCACAGATGCTTATTAAACGTTATCAATCTTATGATGTCTTTGCACATTTTCGAAGTAGGGGATTCAAATTTTCAGTTTATTCTCAACCCAGCAATGATTTACTCCTATAAATATGTGAAGTAAAGAAGTGACTTTCCGTCTCACACTGAGTGAAACCAAAGCATTACAATGGCTTGCTTATTGGGCTTTATGGTCTTGCCCTCAGGTTTTTTTTTCTCTGATATCAGCTCCTACTACTGTCTCCTTGATGTCATTGCGTCTACACTGGGCTCCATGCTGTTCCTCAGAAACCCCAGACATGTGCCCCCCTTTCCTGTTCTCTCTGCTTGGAATACCTTTGCACCTAGATGTCCATAGGGCTCCCTTCCTTCACCTTCATCTTTTCAGAAGGTCCTTTCCTGGACCTTCTCTAAACTTACAATCACTCCTCTAAAATTGCAAATCCTGTCAAACACTTTCTTCTATCCCCCTTCCTTGCTGTATTTTTCTTTTCAAAATTATCACCATGCAACATACAGTATTTTATTATATTTGTTGCCACTCTCCCTCCACTAGAGTACAAACTCCATGAGAGCAACGGTTTTGTTTGTGGTGTTCATTGCTGTTATCCCCAGCCACTAGAACAGTGCCTGGCACTTAGAAGACACTCAATAAATGTTTATTGAATTAATGAGTAAGTCTTAAATCCAAATGGAGGAAGTAAACTGAGAAATATTAATGCAAATTAAAAACCCTTTGTATATTGCAACCTTTTCTAAACCCCTCTGAATATAGCTCCTCTCTTACCACTATAACTACCACATCCCATAATTAGCAGTGGGATTATTATTAGCAGAAATAGATGTGAGCTTCACCTAAATCTCAGTTTGCCTTCAGGCAAGTGGAGAATGAAGGAACATCCATTTCATCAGGTCATCTTGCTTTCTCTTGCGGGCTCTTAGCATCTTGCAAGTCAGTGCCTGCTGAATAACACCTGAAATGCCCTTTGGAATCCTCTCACTGCTTAAGAACAAGGATGCTGCCCAGACGCATAAGCATCCACCCAATGCCCAGCATTAGAAGATGAGACCTCCAGAGTAAAGATGGGAATAGGCCCCTTCCAAACTTGTAAAGCCTGGGACAAAAGAAAACTAAGAACTATTCTAAGATATTTCAGAATATTAGAAAGTAAAACAAAACAAAACACAATACAAAACAAAACACTACCTTTGTGCCAAAGATTAGGGGTAAATGTTCCAGAGTAGCCTGTTTGTAGATTGTATATCTCATTCAATTCCATTGGCCCAAGCACAGATGGCAGAAGTGAAAAGCCCAAAGACTGCAAACACCTCTACTGCAAAGTGCCCATATATGCATGCTATCCTACAACCAGAATAGAGTATCCTCAGCTCACTGAACTTGCCATAGTGTTTCATGACTCCTTGGCAATGAGCAGGATACTATCTGGCTGAAAGCACCCTCTCCATCTCTACCCGCAATGTAGGCTTGGCAAATTCTGGTTATCTTCCATAATAATTACCATTTACATTGTAATTTTAAAAACACACTCACCTAAGTGGAGCTGCTCTTCCATAGTTTTTCTCTCTTTCTGGCTTTATAACTCTACAACTTGAAAAAAAAAAAAAAAGTCATCTACTCCTCCATTCCCCGACAAAAACTTTTTGAAAACACACATACACACATGAAAAAAATGTTTAAAGATAATTTGTCTTGTGTTAAGGATCTAATTTTTTCAGGGGTTCTGTGTGCTATTTCCTTCCACATTAAAGAATGATCCTGATTACAGAGGTAATAAACCCCCAGGTATGTAATGTACTATCAGGAAGTAACTGAGGCCCCATAAGAGAGCAACTCAAGTGTATGGCTGAGGGACCATTATTGTTGTAGGACTTTCGCCTTAGTTCAGCTAAAAACAGGGTCCTTGTCACATAACCATGAAAAATTAGGCTTGCAGACACTTTGAAGGGTGAGAAGGGCAGGGTTTATTGGGTGAAAAGGAAAAAAGGGGGGAAACAGGGACTTTCAGCAAAGCAAGAGAGTGTACTTCCCGCCAGTGGGCTCACAAATTAAATCCAGGTTACCAACCCCAGAATAGGAGAGTCCAGACTCTTCCCTGCAAATGGCAGGAACTTCCCGAGGCTTCACCCCATTCACCCAGTATGCAGCCCAGTTGGAGTTTCTCCAGGGACCCTTTTACACTTGGCTCTCTCATTCCCCCTCTGCAGAAGTACATCTAACTGCTGTTAAAATAAGGATAAGGATAAGGATGAAGACCGATCTTAACTGCTTCCTGCTGACAGGGGGCGCTGTTCTGGGGAACGGCAGTTGGAGCTCCCTTAGAGGTCTAGCTAAGGGTTCCCTGCAGAAAGGGCCATCCTCCAAAGCTTCAGTTGCATGACCATTTGGAGTTTGATAGACTGAAGGTGAGAAGAGACAAACCAGGTTATTAGAAAACATGTATCAAAACGAGAAAAAAGGGATGGGTAAGGACACATCAGAAATCCCAAGGCCTTTTACCAGTTTGCACAGGGAGAGGGAGGCCAAAAGCCTGACTGATAAAAAAATCTTTTACCCTTTTGCCAGCATATCAAGCTTCTGGGTTCTCTTCCCCTGAGCCCAATCCTAAGCCAACCAGTCTAAGGTTTGGGAAATCAACTTTTCCCAATTTGGAGGATGAATCTGACAGGAGTGTCCTGAGTACAGAGACACAATTACCTATCAGTGAAGAGAGGACACAGGAGGAAAAAAGGAAAAAAGAAGGCTTTCACTGCAAGTCTCCCAGGTTTAAGCGATTCTCTCTCCTCAGCCTCCCGAGTAGTTGGGACTACAGGCACATGCCACCACACCCAGCTAATTTTTATATGTTTAGTAGAGATGGGGTTTCACTATGTTGGCCAGGATGGTCTCGATCTCTTGACCTCGTGATCTGCCCGCCTTGGCCTCCCAAAGTGCTGGGATTATAGGTGTGAGGCACCGTGCCCAGCCAAGAAGGCTTTTTTTAAAAAGGAGTCCCAGGGGTTCAGGATGCATTCAAAAGGGGTATAGACTGAAGATGAATGGCTACCCATCCAGAAAGATGGGAGCAGGCATCCCTGGTTCCCTTCTCTTCCTAGCAATACCTGGGGTATGTGAGGAAGAGAAGGAAGAGTGACCTCTTACCCTCTTCTGTCCTTGAATCATCAAGTCCCAGTGACCTTAGCAGGTGCCATCCATAGATGCCATCCATAGATGCCAAAGTGGCTTGCACCCATGAAGCAGGGAGGGCCTAGATAATAGGAATTAGCTGCTCTCACCTATGTCTCTATCCCACCTACTATCAGTAGCCTTGGAGTTCCCTAGACCTCATTTATGCATGGATACTAGCATGACCCTTATCCATGAAATGGGAGGCTTGGCTTTATTGGCAGGAATTAGCCCTGCTTACCTGCACTGTCCTTTAACCTCTGTTGTTGTCTGCCTCTGGATTCCTTAGATCCAGTTTTCTTTCCTAGGGCTTTGACCTGGAGCTTGGAATTGAGTTTGGGAAAAAACGTGTCTTGGTAGGGGTACATGGACTCCTTATCAGAAGCCAAATGCTGAGGTGAAAGTGTGGAATTGAATCCTCCTCCAACAAGGGAGAGAAAAGCATGTCTTGTGACATGCCCAAATAACCGGTGGCCATAGTTATGCTTGCTAAGATTTGGGTGCATGGTGCTTGGTTTTGGTTAGCTCCCTTGGTCTTCCTTTCCCAGAAAGGAAACCTCTGCGTGATGAGCATCCTGTTTATTTCCATCACCTGGCAGGATTTGCAGGATAATTGTTCAAAACTAGAATATTGATCCAGATTTTTGCATTACCCATCCCTTTTGTTCTTTCTGAGCTGCAGCTGGAGATTGCTTGGTTGGTTGGTTGATTGGTTGGTTCACAGGAAAAAGCAGGGGTAGTCTAAAAATATAAACAAAAACTTAAAAACAACTAATGAGTTTAGACTTTAATGACAAATGTATGATGAGTTTTGAAACATAATTTCTCTCTCTCTCCAGTCCTCATTTTTGTTAAAAAACAATCATGATAGGACTGAGTTGTTTGCAAAATAGATTATTTGCATAAAGTACAGTAAGAATAACTATTTCTACATAGGCTAGATTTTAGTGTTTTTTTGTTTTTGTTTTTGTTTTTTTTTTTTTGAGACAGAGTCTTGCTCTGTCACCCAGGCTGGAGTGCAGTGGCACAATCTCGGCTCACTGCAAGCTCCGCCTCCCGGGTTCACGCCATTCTCCTGCCTCAGCCTCCCTAGTAGCTGTGACTACAGGCGCCCACCACTGCACCTGGCTAATTTTTTGTGTTTTTGTAGAGACGGGGTTTCACCGTGTTAGTCAGGATGGTCTCGATCTCCTGACCTCGTGATCTGCCCGCCTCAGCCTCCCAAAGTGCTGGGATTACAGGCGTGAGCCACCGCGCCCAGCCTATTTTAGTCTTATCCTTGGCCTGATTATTTGCATAAAGTACAGCAAGAATAACTATTTCTATATACGCCTTTTAGATTGGATTTGATGGAACTCTGTTCCACAAGGAATCTCAGATAAGACATTTTAAATCTGAGCCCAACCATCCTGAGCCCAACCACCCTCAAATACCTGTGAGTTGTGTGATCCTCTCCTCTTAAGGTCCCAAGATAAACTTGGGGCTCCTGGGCCTATTAGAAAGTGACATTCTTTACTGACCACAGGTCAGGAACCCTGTACAGGGACTGCATAAATGAGGGTATGAGGTCAGTTATTTTCTCCAGGGGGCTTTTATCAGCTCTGCAAATAGAGCTTGGCTCCTTAAAGGGAATCATATCCTTTCAGTTAAAGCCTTGGTGAAGCAACCAGTTTCTCCAATTGCATCCTGCTGCAAAAGAAAAATGGATTCTCATTGCTCTGATGCAAATAACTATATTGCCATAAGTTAAAAATACTCACAGATAATTTCCGAATTCTAGAGGAACCTGGCAGAGAGACCAAACATGCTCCAAATTTTGTTCACAGGAGTATACCTTACTCAATTAAAGGCCATAAATAGTGCAAAATAAGTTTCCTTGACTCTGAAAAACAAAAGGATTGGAAATATTCCAAGCAAAAGTCAAAAAGATTGCTTCAGCTTTCTGAGTTTAGCCCATTTAGTTATTGATTCACATGATATTCATGAACATTCAGCTCTTCATGAGTCCTGTACATTTTTCTTTATTCCAATGTTAAAATATCCAAAGTTATTAGAAGCCTGTATTTGAGAGTACCTTTCAAAATTATATAGCTCATTATAAATCATCTTTTGAAAAGGATTAAAACAAGATAATTGCCTGTGAATAACAAAATGTCTAGGGTAGTTACAGTTAGAAACACAATTGACAAAGAGGTTTGGTTATCTCCATGGTTTACCATAACTTAGCATAACAACCTCAATTATCATTGATAGCATATACTCAGACATTAAAATTTTAGCAATCCCATATAATTTTGGAACATATATTAGCATTATTCATGAACATATAATCTAAAGAAGATTGAACATCATTTTGGCAATCCCATGTCACTAAACAAGTCAAATCATCCTGTTTACCTCTCTTTTCTGGGCACTCCAGGGGCCCACTGAAGTATCCAAAAGCTAGGTGTCAAGAAAGACAATTTTGAAACTGAAGTTTGATTTTGGGAAGCCTGTTAAATATGTTAGCAGTTTAAAACACTTGATGTTATGAAATAGAATTCCAGATTGACATAAGTTATTTATTTTGCCAAAATGATGAGTCAGAAATTTTAAAGAAGCAAAAAACTTTTATAACCCTTTACATACTTTGCCAAAGAGCATATCAGTGCTCCAAGAGTACCCTGTTGTGCTTTCATTCCAATGCTCAACCCAGAGAAAAACCACACAATAACCCCCTTGGACCTAGTCAATATGTTCACACCTAGAACTTCTTCTGCAAGATTAATTTCCACAATCCTTCCACCACTTGTTTGAACCTTCAGCTTTATCCTATCTAATTTAAAACAATTCTTTAACCCTAGGGAAGAATTTACATTTTCATGCCTTTTTATAACCTTTTATTCAAAACACATTTTAGGCTGGGTACAGTGGCTCACACTGTAATCCTAGCACTTTGGGAGGCAGAGGTGGGCAGATCACTTGAGGTCAGGAGTTCGAGACCAGCCTGGCCAATGTGGCAAAACCCCATCTCTTCCAAAAATACAAAAATTAGCCAGACGTGATGGCATGCACCTGTAATCCCAGCTACTCGTGAGGCTGAGGCATGAGAATCACTTGAACCTGGGAGGCAGAAGTTGCAGTGAGCTGAGATTGTGCCACTGCACTACAGCCTGGGTGACACAGTGAAACTATGTCTTAAAAAGAAAAAAAAAACCAGGCCGGGTGTGGTGGCTCACACCTGTAATCCCAGCATTTGAGAGGCTGAGGCGGACGGATCATGAGGTCAGGAGATCGAGACGATCCTGGCTAACACGGTGAAACTCCGTCTGTACTAAAAATACAAAAAATTAGCCGGGTGTGGTGGTGGACGCCTGTAGTCCCATCTACTCAGGAGGCTGAGGCAGGAGAATGGCATGCACCAGGAGGCAGAGCTTGCAGTGAGCTGAGATCGCACCACTGCACTCCAGCCTGGGCGATGGAGTGAGACTCCGTCTCAAAAAAAAAAAAAAAAATTATTGTTCTTACACACCTCACATGTAAATCTATTTCCAGTAGTTTCAATTACACGTCATAATGGTGACTTTTAGCAATTTTTAACTTTAACATAAAACCTGGTAAGTTGTTTTAATTGTGTGCTAGGTGCAGCCAAGGTTTGACTCCTTCTAGCATTAATTAAGGGCATGGTTAGTTCCGTATGTCCCCAGGCCTTACCAGTTGTGGAGCAGACAAGTCAAATAGTTCTCAAAACCCAAAAGGCAGTTTATAACCTTAAAACGTTTAACAAGCCTTGCATGTGACCTGCATCATTTAGTCCAAAATATTTATATTTTGATGACATTTGCTTTTTACCAATAATCTTTAAGGCTGTTTTTATTCCTCAAAGATTAAAGTCACATGAACTGAAAGTTACCACAGCTTTTATCTTCTCTTTAAAAAATATTTGATCCAAGTGCTTGTCTTCCTTTAGGCCAAATTAACTAGAGGTCTTTTTACAGACATCACATACACAACACATACAGAGCTACAAAGACAGGCAGAAGAAAACTCAGCCACCAGGTGGAGCCCTGTAAGAAACAGGGCTAGGAAAACATGCAGATATCAAACCAGAAAGGACTCATTCCCTAAGGCAGGATTGCTAAACAAAGCTTTGCTGTGGGGTTACAGGCCATACCCCCAGGATATAAAACAAGATGGAGGCCTGCTGCAAAGTTTGCTGTGGAAAGACATGCAAAGTACACCAGATGCACTACAGCTTAAAACTAGCCTCACAAATCCTCTCTCACAATTAAAACTCTACAGAAAATATAAACAGTGATAGTTGGGGTGCCTGGCCTAGTAAAATGTTTTCCAAAAGGAAAAAAAAAAGTAATTAAAAGTTAACTGCTGATACGGTAGAGAAGAAAAAAGGATGCCAGTGGGGAAGAGCTTCTTATTTTTATGCAAATACTTCCTCCACCAGAGAGAAGCATTGCAGTGGGACAAAATTGGACTTCCTGGTTGGGGGAGTGGAGACTACATGGGTGCATGGTAGGGAAGGCTAGCCAGCTGCATGAGGCCCCTTGGCCACTGGACGCCACGCACACATGCAGCAGATATGTCCATGCACCTCAGCTAGTAGAAAAGGGCAAGCAGGGAGCTGCCCCATCTAACCATCCTCCAAGTGTGCCTGTGGCCATTGGGATGGGTGTGGCCTATATCCAGTATTGTAAAAGAAAAGACAGGTGCTATTACTGTCCTGAAAATAAGAAAAGAAATGCCATAGGACCAGAAGGCTCAGAAGCAACAGCGAGAGGTTTTGAGTCGCCATTTCACTCACCCTTCCTTGAACCCCATGTTGGGCACCAAAGCTGTTATAAGACTTTCTGCTTAGTTCAACTAAAAACGGGGTCCTTGTAATAACCATGAAAAATTAGGCTCACAGACACTTTGAAGGGTGAGAAGGGTAGGGTTTATTGGGTGAAAAGATAAAAAGAAAAGGGGGAAACAGGGACTCTCAGCAAAGTGAGAGAGTGTGCTTCCTGCCAGTGGGCTCACAGATTGAATCCCAGGTTACCAATCCCGGAACAGGAGAGGCCAGGCTCCTCCCTGCTGCAAACCAGCATGAACTTCCCAAGGCTCCACCCCATTCTCCCAGTGCGCAGGTTGGTTGGAGTTTCTCCGGGGACCCCTTTATGGGTTTGTCTCATGACAGCCATCACCACCATGAGCATCAGTGAAAGTTCTGAAAAGAAGGAAAAAGTCACCTGGCTCTCAGCACTCAGCAGTTTCACCAGAGTGTTCAGTTCCATCTCTTCTTCAGTTTAACAGACACAATCTTTTTGTTTTGAGATTAACATCTTGGTCCAATAGATAATTAATTTGACTAATAAATAGGATATTTCAGTTCTGGTAAGTTTTAATTCTTTGATACTATCTGAGCAGCCTGAAGGGCTGTTTCCTGAGAAAGGAACCTGGTAGTAAAGATAGCCTCAAGATTTCACTTACATTGTCTTATTGCGCATTTAGTATAAAATTTAGAAACCTTATGTCATTATATTCAGAATTTATATTCAATATCATATCCTTACAGTTATATAACAAACTTTATAAAATCCCTTCATATATACCATTTATTCCTCCTAACATCTTTGTGAAGGATGTTAATTGATTGTTTAAATAGTTAATTATTATCCTCCATTTTGCATATTAGAATAAAAAAGCCCATTCTGATTTCAGAGATCTTAGTATTACAAATTATCAATATATTCATTCATGCAACACAATGCTTACAGTGTACCCTAAACAGTTACTGGAATTTGGAATTTCCAAAAGGTTCTAAATGTGGTTTTTTTTGCTTTGTGAAAC
This sequence comes from Pongo abelii, assembly GCF_028885655.2. Classification (NCBI taxonomy): domain Eukaryota; kingdom Metazoa; phylum Chordata; class Mammalia; order Primates; family Hominidae; genus Pongo; species Pongo abelii. The sequence goes on along the minus strand of NC_072006.2, from coordinate 8,561,887 downwards.
CTCTGTTTGATATTACTTAAACTTGATTGTGAGCTTCTGACAGGCAAGACAGTATGTTTTCATCTTTTTTAGTGTGATGCTTTGCATGTGGTAGATACAGTAAAGGTTTACAGGTGTAATTAAATACACCTACTACCATATATTCAAGACTTGACTATAAAATGTGTGGATTCTCCATCTCTGAGATGTTTATTTTCTTTCTTTTTTTCTTTTTTGTTTTTTTTGAGACAGAGTCTCACACTGCACTCACCCAGGCTGGAGTGCAGTGGCACAATCTCGGCTCACTGCAACCTCCACCTCCCGGATTCAAGAGATTCTCCTGCCTCAGCCTCCCCAGGCTGGGACTGTAGGCGCGTGACACCACGCCCAGCTAATTTTTTGTATTTTTAGTAGAGACGGGGTTTCACTGTGTTTCGATCTCCTGACCTCGTGATCCATCTGCCTCAGCCTCCCAAAGTGCTGGGATTACAGGAGTGAGCAAATACACCGTATTTTCTTTCTAATCAGTATTTTCTTTCCTTTTTTTTTTTTTTTTTTTTGAGACGGAGTCTCGCTCTGTTGCCCAGGCTGGAGTGCAGTGGGGCGATCTCATCTCACTGCAAGCTCCACCTCCAGGGTTCACGCCATTCTCCTGCCTCAACCTCCCGAGTAGCTGGGACTATAGGTGCCCGCCACCACACCCGGCTAATTTTTTTGTATTTTTACTAGAGATGGTTTCACCGTGTTAGCCAGGATGGTCTCGATCTCCTGACCTTGTGATCCGCATGCCTCGGCCTCCCAAAGTGCTGAGATTACAGGTGTGAGCCACTGCACCCAGCCTCTAATCAATATTTTCTTTCTAATCACCTAACTTCAGGGTCGTACTTCTCCAAATGTTACCTTTCCCTTCATCTTAACTGAAACCTAGTTGTCTCCTGAAGACTTCTTCCCCTGTAACCCTTTCAAGCATTTTCTCTGACAGTCCACTTATATTGGTTCGGGATAGGGTGGTAGGTATCCTTCTCCCTCCCTATTGCCACATTCTTATTGGGAAAGTAGTAAGAGATGAAGATAGAAACGTAGCTCGTGGTCTTTCTCTCCCAAGAGCAGAGAGCTCCTGTCTGCATTGGAGATTTCAGTATTCATGAATCGTAGCAGCTCAGTTTCATTACTTACATCTTCTTGCTTCCAATAGTCCCATCGTCCTTAACACTCCCATGGTCATAATCTAAACTGTGCCTGTTCCAGATGAAGATTTCAGGTATCCAAGTCTCTGATGGCCACTGATATCTTTCCAGGTTGTTCCATAAATGCTTCAATCCAACCAGGACCTCAAATCGATTTGCCCTTTTTACTGCTCATTGTTCCCCTCACATGCTCATTTCCCTTATTACTTGGCTGAGAGTTGATACCTCATCACCACAGGACCACATTATCTTTTCCAAAGCCTGTGGGAACAAAGCTGTTTCAGAAATTAGGCTTTAAAAAATTGTGGTCAAATATACATAACATAAAATTTAGCATTTTAACAATTTTTAAATGTACAGCTCAGTAGTGTTAATTACATTCACACCGTTGTGCTACTAATCTCCAGGACTCTTCATCTTGTAAAACTGAAACTCTATATCATTAACAAAAAAAACCAAAAACCTCTCTATTCCCCTCTCACCCCAGCACCTGGCAATCAACATTCTACTTTCTGTCTCCCTGAAGTTGACTACTTTAGGTACCTCATCTAAGTGTTCATACAGTATTTTTCTTTTAATAGTTGACTTATTTCACTTGGCATAATCTCCTCAAAATCCATACATGTGTCAGAATTTCCTTCCTTTTTAAAGCTGAAATGTGTAATCATAGTTCATTCATTCATTAATGAATGCTGATTGCTTACACATTTTGGCTACTGCAAATAATGCTGCTATTAACATGGGCATACAAATACCTCTTCAGTACCCTGCTTTCAATTCTTTTGGGCACATACTCAAAAGTGGAAATACTGGATTATAAAGTAATTCCATTTTTAATTTGTTGTCTGATCATCATTTGTTTTCCACAGTGGCTGCACCATTTTACATGCCCACCAATAGTCCACAAGTGTTCTAATGTCTCCAGCACTTATTTTTTTGTTTGTTTGTTTTTTGTTGTTGTTGTTGTTGTTTGTTTTGAGACAGAGTCTCGCTCTGTTGCCCAGGCTGGAGTGCAGTGGCACGATCTCGGCTCACTGCAAGCTCCACCTCCTGGGTTCATGCCATTCTCCTGACTCAGCCTCCCGGTAGCTGGGACTACAGGCACCGCCACCACGCCCGGCTAATTTTTTGTATTTTTAGTAGAGACGAGGTTTCACAGTGTTAGCCAGGATGGTCTCGATCTCCTGACCTCGTGATCTGCCTGCCTCCGCCTCCCAAATTGCTGGGATTACAGGCCTCAGTGAGCCACCGCGCCTGGCCTGTTGTTTTGTTTTTATAGTAACCATTCGAATGGGGTGTAAGGTGGTAGCTCATTGAGGTTTTCATTTTTGTTTTCCTAATGATTGGTGATGCAGAGCATATTTCCATGGGCTTGATGTCCATTTGCATATCTTCTTTGGAAAAATGTCTATTCAATTCATTTGCTCATTTTTTAATTGAGTTTATTATTTGGCGAGTTGTAGAAGTTTTTAAATATATTCTGGATATTAACTTCTTATCTAGTTTGCAAATATTTTCTCCCATTCTGTGGGTTGTCTCTTCACTCTGTGGATAGTATCGTTTCATACACAGGAGTTTTAAATTTTGATGTAGTCTAATTTATCAACTTTTATTTTTGTTGCCTGGGCTTTTGGCATTATACTAAAACTGACCCAATAGTTCCATAGATAGTTTTTTGGATAAACATAGAAATTGACCCTTCTGGTCTTAAAGCTTGAAACTTACATTGTTTTATCTGAGTTCTGTTCATTTCTTCTCTGCTACATAAACCCTCGGTTTCAGTTGGTCAGGGAGATAGATTTGAGACTGATCTCCCATCTCCTAATTAAAGCCTTCTTCCTTGGCAATACTAGTTGTGTCAATCATCGGTTTTCTGTGCATTGCCTTTCTGTGTGGCATGCAGTAGGGCCCAGACCAAACCCCTAGTGTTTCAGTAACAATAGCCAAGAAATCATTACCAAATCCAATGTCATGAAAATTTCTCCTATGTTTTCTTCTAAGTATTTTATAGTTTTGTGTCTTGTATTTAGGTCTTTGATACATTTTGAGTTAACTTTTGTATATGGAATAAGGTAAGGTCCAATTTCATCCTTTTGCACATGGCTATCCAGTTTTCCCAGCACATTTTGTTGAAAAGACTTTCTTTCTCCACTGAATGGTCTTGGCACTCTTTAATATAATTTGATCATATATGAGAAGCTTTATTTCTGGGGTTTCTATTCTATCCCATTGGTCTATATGTCTATCTTTGTGCCACACTCTTTTGACTATTGTAATTTTGTAATAGGTGTTGATATTGAGAAATTTGAGACCTCCAACTTTATTCTTCTTTTTCAAGATTGTTTTGGATATTCAGAGTCCCTTGAGATTTCATTTGAATTTTAGAAAAAATATCTCTATTTCTGAAAAAAAAAAACCATTGGGATTTTTATAGGGATTGTGTTAAATCTGTAGATCGCATTGGATAGTATTGACATCTTAGCAATATTAAGACTTCCAATCCATGAACACAAGGTGTCTTTCTGTCACAGGATCCTTGGAGTGTCACTTTTCCAGCCTCTGTGTCTGGTGGCACCTTTGTCCAAGTTCTGCTCAGGCCTGCTGTGCTCATTCTGGCCACTTGGCCTGGCAGGCTGCACTTGGCTCATGCTACCAGCCTGGACCCCACAACTGCCAAGGGCGAGCCAAGTATGGAGTGGCGAGGGGTGCATGAGTGAGCACAGGGTCCAGTCACTGTGCACAGCCAGGCATACTGGCTGCTGTGGCAGAGTGGGCGGCTACAGGCACTGGCATAGGCAACAGCTTCATGCAAACCTGTGGCTGGATCAGATGCACTGCAAAGTGGCTTTTGCTGTGGGCACCTGCGTCTGGATGAAGGGAATACAGTGGTGCCCAGAAGCTTGGAGATGCCAGAAACCACAGTGCCCCAAAGAGGGTGTCATAGCCCTGGCTCAGGGAGTCCCTAGGTCTGGGCTCCTAAAAGGGCTGCAGCTCTTCTCTTCTTCTCATTGCCTGCAGTGTGGGGGGCATGTTTTAGCCCTTTTTGTGTTACAGCTCTTTCAGTCCCACCATTCAGTGGGTCCCAAGTTCTTGTCCTGCTTCCAGGAAGAATGAGATACGCAGACAATTGGAGGGTGAGCAAGGCGAAGAGGTGCTTCATTGAGCGACAGTACAGCTTTCAGTAGACCCAAAATGGGTAGCTCCTTTCCGCAGGCAGGTGATCCTGATGAATGCAGCTCTCACTGGAGAGGAGATCCAGAGTGGGTAGCTCCCATCTGCAGGCAGGTCATCCCATCATCTCTGTAGCCATCAGTGGAGAGGAGATATGGAGTGGGTAGCTCCTACCTGCAGGCAGGTCGTTTTGATGTCTGCCGGAGTCTAGCTGAGTCCAGGGGTTTTTATGGGCTCAGAAGAGAGGAAGTGCATGGTGATTGGTCCATGGGTGGCCATGGGTTGGCCTAAAAAAATCACCATAAGTTCTCACTCCCAGCTGCAGACTCCACCTGGAATGGATCCTGGACCCCAGGCTTCAGGTCCTTCCTGGCTTGAAGGTGGGGTTTCAATGGGGACCTGCCCCTTTCTACCCAGGAGCCTGTCTGCCTCCTGCTGCCATCTACATGTCATCCATGGTCCCCAGGCTGTTCACGTGGAGTGGCACCTGCAGGCCTGCATTGAGCTAGCCTCAGTACCCCCTCAGCCTCCCTCCCATGCTCGTCAGTGCCCAAAGTCCAGAGGGGGCTGAGGCAGCAGGGGGCTGGCATGTCAGCACCACCCTAAGTGCACATACACCAGCTGGGTTGCGACAGTGCCCAGGCTCCACCTCAATTTTGCTCCAAAATCACAGCAGGTACCAGGTGCTGGGAGAGGCCAGGCAGTGGGAGCAGGCATTTCCAAGCCTGGGAGATGGGAGGGTTTCTCGCCTTGAGAGCACAGGGATGCCTGGGTCTGCAGCTGCAGCTGGGCGGCTACAGCTGTGCCCAGGAAGGTGGGGCTCCCACCTGGCCACCTCGGAATGGGTTGTGGCTCCCTCCTGTTCCCAGCTTCCACTGGCTCTGCGGAGCACACAGCCCTGAGCGTGCTTCCCCTGCTGCAGCTGGCATTTCTGTAGTGGCTGCTCCAGGTGGGCCACCACCATCATCATTTCCATTTGTTAGTGTCATCTTTAATTTCTTTCAGCAAGTTTTATAGTTTTTTTAATAAGTCTTTTGTCTTTTTGTTTGTCTTTTGTCTTCTTGACTAAGTTTCTTTATAAGTACTTTATTCTTTTTTATGCTATTTTAAATGGAATTGTTTTCTCAATTTCCTTATTGGCTTCTTCATTTGTAGTATATAGAAACACAACTATTTTGTATTGATTTTGTATTCTGCAACTTTTGTTTAAACTTTGTTTATATGTAGCAGTTTTTTTGTGTAGAATCTCTAGGGATTTCTACATATGAGATTATATCTTCTGTGAACAGATAATTTTACTTCTTCTTTTCCAATTTGGATAACTTTTTTTTTAATAACTTTTCCCTAGATAAATTTATTTCCTAATTGCTGTGGCTAGGACTTTCAGTACTATGTTGAATGAAAGCAGTAACAGTGGGTATCCTTGCTTTGTTACTGATCTCAAAGGAAAAGCTTTCGGTCTTTAACTGTTGGGTATGATATTAACTTTAACCATTGAGTATGATACTAAACATGGAGTATGTAAACCTTCATATATGGTCTTTATTTATTATGTTGAGGTAATTTCCTTCTATTCTTTGTTTGTTGAATGCTTTTTATCACAAAAGCATGTCAAATTTTGTCAAATTCTTTTTCTACATCAGTTGAGATAATCATGTGCTGTTTTCCTCTTTCATTTTGTTAATGTGACATATTACATAATTTCCATGTGTTGAACCATCCTTGCATATCAGAAAAAAATCCCACTTGGTCATGGTAAATAATTTTTTAATATGCTGCTGAATTCAGTTTGCTAATATTTTGAAGATTTTTGCATCAGTATTTATCAGAGATATTGGTCTATAGTTTTCTTTCCTGGTAGTGTCCTTGTCTAGCTTTGGTATTGGGGTAATGCTGACCTCATAGAATAAGTTTGAAAGTGTTCCCTCCTCTGCAATTTTTTGGAAGAGTGCAAGGCAGAATTCAAAGTCTTAAAAAACTTTTAGAAATGTAAAAAATATATATATATGTATATATTAAAATGTACATAGTGTGTAATAATGTAAAATAATGTCAAATGTAAAAGAGAGAGAGAAAGGGAGAGAGAAACATACACACACCCCTCACATATTATAGAATACCCCAAGTAGAGATTCAGGAAATACATTGTTTTCGTTAATATTTATGCAGAAAAACATAAGAATATCCCACTAAATGGGATAAAGAACAGAATTAACCTAACATAAGGTCAGGTCAAGTTTTCACACCAACTGATTTTGAGCACCAAACTAATGAAAAAGCTTTCAGTGTTTAGATCTTTTTTGGATTTGGGAATTGCAGATATCATTGCAGGGTGCTGTGTAATCACTTCCTTATATAGATCTTCCATTTAGTTACTCCCCTTGCACTCCATTTCATTTATTGGTAAAACCTTAACCCTGATGAAATGTAGTTCTCCATCTACTCAATTCCTCCTTCTGGGTGGCTGAATATTCTCCCATGGCTGGGAATAAAGAGAATCAGGCAACCAGTCTCATTTTAATTTCATGACCACAGACTAAGGAGGCCTTCAGTGTTTCCCAGCAAACATGAACATCTCCCTAGTCAAATTTATTATTCCTTTATTATTCCACCTCTCTAAGATCACTGTTTCATATCTTCTCCCTTCTTCCCAGAATTCCAACACATTTCAGCTGATGACCTTCCTAGGTTTTGTTTGTTCTCCAATTTCAGAAATCACCATCATAATGCATTTAGCAAAATGCTTTGTATTTTTCACACTGAAAAAAAGGAAACAGTTTGAAGAGCAATTCTATATCCACCCATCAACAACTCTATGAACCTACCAGCAGCTATAACTTGCACTGCCTCAATCCCAGACACAAACTACTTCAAGCACATGTCTACTGGGATGTGTAAAATGGATCTGAGACTTGACATGTTGACTATTGAACTCTTGATTTTTCTGAACTCCAAATCTGTTCCTTTCCTGATGTCTCCTAGGCCAGTAAATGGCTCCTTCATCCACCAGATGCTTAGAACAAAAATCTTAAGCTCACCCGCTGCTTCTTTCTCTCATACACAATATCCCAGTTATCTTGGTCTTTCAAATATCCAGAATCCAATCCCTTTTAACTACTCCACCAGCTCACCTATCTGGACTCTGTGGTAGCCAACTCCCTGATCTCCTGCATTTTTGCTCTATTGCAGGCTATTCACCTCACGGTATGTATTCCATTACACTTATGATAAAATCTAAACTCTTCATCACGTCCCATGGGGCCTTACATGACTGGCATTTGCTCTTTCTCTGAGCTCTGACCATACTCCCCATTACTCACCCTATTCCAGTCACACTGGCCTCCATGCTATCTCTGGAGTACCCAAGTCTATCTACCTCAGGGCCTTTGTACTGATAGTAACAGAAGACAGACAAATTCCTAGGCAGACAGGGACAGGTCCCCAGTGATACCTGACCTTCAAGCCAAAGAGAGTTTAAAGCCTGAAAACCGAGCTGCCATTTCTGGATGGAGTCCACACCGGGAATGAAAATTCTACCCCCATCTTACTCTCTCTCTCTCTCTTAATTGGTTCCTTCAGGATGATGCCTTTTAACCAATTGAATGGTGCTTTTTCCAAGCCCACCCACGGACCAATCAGCATGCACACCCCCATTCTAAGTCCATAAAAATTGGTGAATTTTTTTTCATCACCAATCTAAAATAGCACATCCCTCATTTTCTAACTCCTCTCCCAGACTACTGGGTCTTCATCTGCTTTCTTGTTGCATGTAATCATGTGTCTACAAACTTGCTCATTACTTAACTCCCCATTTGACTCCCCCAAAGAAAACTGAACTCTTTACTTTTTGTGTAGTTTTCAGAGACACAAATATCTCTTGATTAGTCACTACAATTTAATAAGTGCTTGCTAAATATTTGTGAATGAATGAATGTCATTTAGCAATCCTTGTATCAAGGAATGAACAGAAACTATCAGTAGCTCTAGTAAAGTTAAGAGAAAAGAAGTGCTGAAAGTAATGAAAAAAAACAAAAACCCTGAGTTCTTTTGATAATCCATGTATTCCCTGTACCATGAAAAGTTGACATGGCTATATGTTTAACTATAATTTTCTGCTCCTTGCATGTAAATACAGAATATAAATACAGACTCCAGTATGTATCAGTTGTTAATGTTCTCTGAATTTCAGAAAGCATTAGCAGTTGATATAAATCTTATGTTAGCACTGTATTATTAATATCACTCATGCCACTTTTTTCCTTTTTATTTGTTACTTTACCATTTCCCTGTATTTCACAATTTACCCTTAGGAAGCTGTCTACCTTTCTTATTTGGTGATATTAGAAGGTGGATGTGCAAATACACAATAAAATAATAAGCAATGGCTTTGCCAAGAGGAAGAAATATTTTTACTGATAATTTGCTGAAGTAACTGAATGAGTTACTTCTTCTCTACAAGGGATATTCTTTTCACTTAGGGGTGGTTATTACATCTAACATATTTGCTTTGTTTTAAAAAATCTTAGATGTGTTAGGAAAATGTATCCTGAGATTGTTTTATATTCTTAATTGAAAAGCCTAGGAAAAAAATAAAAGACATCAAGTCTATTAACAAAAACAGCTTTGCTTCAATGTGAACATCTCATAAATAAGCTCTTATTTTAAGGGAGGAAAAACTACTAAAACCGTAAATTTTAAAGTTTAAAATTGCCAGCCCCCATTTTTTTCAAACATACATGCATTTATTTAAGACCTAGAAAGCTAATAATCTGACATATTTTCAATTTCTGATGAGAAACCATAATTAAAACATCTGCTTCTATGTGAGTCTTTGCTATATGTACACATATCTTCACTGTATTATGACTGATGTTAAATTTTCATATTATTTAATGTTGGACTTCAATTTCACTCTCATGTGCTAATAACCTTCTTCCACTCTTACCTAGGACAGGGGTTCTTAAACTTTAGCATGCATCATAATCACCTGGAGGACTTGTTAAATCACAGATTGCTGGACTTACTCCCAGAATTTCTGGTTCTGTAGACCTCAGGTGGAGCAGATAATTTGCACGTCTAACAGATTTCAGGGACCATACTTTAAGAACCAATGACCTAGGAAAACCTAGTTTTCTTATAGAAAAACTCATTTTCTTTGTTTTTCACTTCCTCTTGACTTTCTTCACTAGTGTCTGGGGCACTAGTGTTCATACTCTTTAGGAATATAGTGGTTTAAACATAGTATATGGAATGTGCATCTATACGTAGTGGGAAAAGTAGAAATTCATTTCTCCCTTTTATCAAACCAATGGCAGCAGCCTGTGTTCTCTGCCACATTATATCTCGATAGCATCTCATTCATTTACCTAGACAAAGACCACTGGTGAGAAGGTGACCAGATAGTCTTGGTTTGCTACTGTTACTGTCCTCACTGATGCCTTCTATAAGCTCTTACTTTTCATTTCCTCTTTTTCCCAAGAGCTTTATCAGCAGAATTTAATGTATTACACAGTGCCAAGGAACAGTGACTATTTTGGGGAATATGAGCCAGGAAAGAAAAAAAGGACATAGATTGTTAAGGAAAACAAGAAATGTCTTTGATTGTTGAGCCCTAGGAAAAGTAAGTCACTGGCAGGCAAAGAATTCTCACCTTCCAGTTCTTTTACTTCCCACCTATCTATCATTTGTGAGGGATGATGCTCACTTCCCATTCCGTATTAAACATGACTCATTCTTTACTCTTAGACAAATACATTTAATGTTTCATATATGGGCATCCAATTTGAAGATATTACCACATATACAGGTTTGCATGTTAGGGGGTTGGGGGGAGACTTTGATTCCCTCCAAAAATCTCATCTGTCCCCAGTCTTCTCCATCCCTATAACTGGAATCTCCAATCACTCAGCTGGTCTCACTCCAAAACAAGAAGTTATCTTTGACTTTGTCCTTTCTCTTACCTCTGTATTCAGTCCATCTCCATTTCTATTTGCACCACTTCTGTAACCGGGCCACTCATCACTTGAAAGACAAAAACTCAGGAAAAGAGCTTTGATGAAAGGAAAGTTAGCTTTATTCAAGAAGCCAGAAACCCGGGAAAGACAGTGAATTAGCATTCAAAGATGACCCTTACAAATTGCCCCTCTAGATCAGGTGTTTTTAAGAGTAATGAGGGGAAGTATATCTAAACGTTCTTGTGAAATGTGCACAGTCTCAGGCAGGCAGTTAATCATTGCTTTCTAGGTCAATGCCTGTGACCTTCTGCAGGGGCCGTCAACCTGTTCTTGTGAGGCCAGTCAGCTCGTTCCCAGAGTTGTTGGTCTGTGTCTTTTATTTCTGTTGAAGGTCCTGTTTTCTCAAGGCTGTTTTAGTGAATAATCTCCAGACTGAAGCAAAACAATAATTATATTCAAGCAAGCAAGCTAGCTTTTCTCTAACACGGAGTCAGTACTGTTAAACTTCTAAAACATAGCCTAAGTCTGCCCATATAATTTATCTCCATTGCTTCTACACTCAGCTGAGTCACATCATCCTTCACCTAGTTGACTGCAATAGTCTCCAAACTGTTCTTCCTGCTCCCGCTCTTTTTCTTTTTGAGATGGAGTCTCGCTCTGTCACCCATGCTGGAGTGCAGTGGTGAGACCTTGGCTCACTGCAACCTCCGCCTCCCAGGTTCAAGCGATTTTCCTGCCTCAGCCTCCCAAGTAGCTGGGATTACAGGTGCCTGCCACCAGGGTTTTGCTATGTTGGCCAGGCTGGTCTTGAACTCCTAACCTCAGGTGATTCACCCACTTCGGCCTCCCAAAGTGCTGGGATTATAGGCATGAGCCACCACGCCCGGCCCCTGCTCCCACTTATAATGCTGTATAATCTGTTCCTCACATGTCAGCCAGAATAGTCTTTTCTTCTAAAACATCAATCAGAGCTTGTCACCTAGGACCGCAATATCTTCCTCTTGTCCTTCAGATAAAATGCCACCTCCTTACCGTGTCCCTGTATGATATCACCCCCTACTTCTCTCTGTGTCGTTCTCTTTGATAATTCTCTCCTTGGCTCACACTCCTTCAGCCACTTGGGAGTTATTTCCATTCCTGGAACACACAAGTTTGTTCCCACTTTAGGGCATTCATAGTTGCTGTCCTTTCTGCCTAGAATGCTCTGCCTTCATATCTTTGCAGAACTGATTTTTTGTCATTAAATTATTGGCTCCAAAGTCTCCTCTTCTGTAAGGCTTTTCTTGGACACCCAATCAAAATTATGCACCAACCCCTCTTCACCCCATATTTGACTTTTTACATTTTCTTGCTTTATTCTCTTCACAGCATGTATGGGTATCTGATACTAACTTGTTCATTTATTTGTTTACTGGTTGTTGTATTTCTTACAGACAAATGGAAGCTCCATACAATCAGAAAATGCTTCTGTCTTATGTGTCACTATACCTTCAATTCCTAGTGAATGCCTAGCATAAATGTATTGAATGAGTGAATCAGTGCTTTTTGTATAACTCTTAAAGAATAGGGGTGTTGGCCGGGCACGGTGGCTCACTCCTGTAATCCCAGCACTTTAGGAGGCCGAGGCAGGTGGATCACCTGAGGCCAGGAGTTTGGGACCAGCCTGGCCAACATGGCGAAACCCCGTCTCTACTAAAAACACAAAAATTAGCCTGGCATGGTGGTGCGTGTCTGTAATCCTAGCTACTTGGGAGGCTGAGGCATGAGAATTGCTTGAACTTGGGAGGTGGAGGTGCAGTGAGCTGAGACCATGCCATTGCTCTCCAGCCTGGGCAACAAGAACAAAACTCTGTCTCAAAAAAAAAAAGAAGAAGAGTGTTTCATTCCATGACTATTTTAGACCTGTTGCCTCTCAAAAAACTATTTGTGGAGGCTATTAAAATAGTCCCATTAGCATCAGTCATGTTGCTGCTATTGAAATTCTATTAAAGAATAAGTATGGGATTTGGGGGCTGAAATATTTAGCATCAAATACAGCCTAGGCAGCCACAGGGGCCTAAGATATGCTAAAATTGCTGTTCAGTGTCTTTGAAAGAAATTAGTTCAGAAAATGTATGACATATAAGTATTTTCTACTAATAAAACATTTTTAAGATATTCTGCTTAAGAGATTAAAAAACACTATATTTTGGCCAGGCGTGGTGACTCACGCCTGTAATCCCAGCGTTTTGGGAGGCCAAGGTGAGTGGATCACAAGGTCAGGGGTTCAAGACCAGCCCGGCCAACATGGTGAAACCCCATCTCTACTAAAGATACAAAAAATTAGCTGGGCATGGTAGCACGCGCCTGTAATCCCAGCTACTCAGGAGGCTGAGGCAGGAGAATCACTTGAACCCAGGAGGTGGAGGTTGCAGTGAGCTGAGATTGCGCCATTGCACTCCAGCCTGGGCGATGGGGTGAGACTCCATCTCAAAAAAAAAAACAAAAAACAAAAAAAACAAGCAAACAAACCAAAAAGAAAAAACCCACTATATTTCAATAAAACAAATAATGTTTACTGATTTCCAAGGCTCAGAACACCTGCATTTATTGACAAACAGCAAATTAAATAGCCAGAGGTCCCAGATTCTAGTATGTTAGAATCTGAAACAGAAAAACAGAAAAATGTATTTAAACAGAAAACATATATAGTTAATATAATAATAACAGTTAATATTTATTGACTGCTTGCAGTGTCCAAGGCTCTTCACATGTATTAACTCATTTGATCCTCAAAACATCCCAATGAGATAGGCAATTTATTACCCCTATTTTATAGAGGGGTAAACTAAGTCACAGAGAGGTTAATTAATTTGCTCACAGTTAGACACAGCTAATAAATGGTAAACAGAAAATACGATGTGAGGAATGTCAATTAAATTGTTATAATCTATAACATTTATTTTGGGGTTTGAGCAATTGGAATGGATGATTGTGAATAAGATATCTGTTTATATGTTAACATGTACTCAAAGTTTCTTGTGTTTAAAAAGTTAAATTGTGTGTTGTTTTGAGAATAAAACTAATTTTCATCAAAACAAAACAATGTAAAAACTCTTAAGTCAAAGTCTAGCCTTAGCAGACTGACAGACTCTTTTAAACTAGAAGCTATTAAAAAGGTTTTCTGGACCGTGCGCAGTGGCTCATGCCTGTAATCCCAACACTTTGGGAGGCCGAGGTGGGCAGATCACAAGGTCAGGGGTTCGAGACGAACCTGACCAACATGGTGAAACCCCATCTCTACTAAAAATACAAAAATTAGCCAGGTATGGTGGTGCGCACCTGTAATCCCAGCTACTCAGGTAGCTGAGGCAAGAGAATCGCTTGAACCCAGGAGGTGGAGGTTGCAGTGAGCTGAAATCATACCACTGCTCTCCAGCCTGGGCAACAGAGAAAAACTCCCTCTCAAAAAAAAAAAAGAAAAGAAAAGAAAAAAGAAAAAACGGTTTTCTGCCTCCCAGCACTGTTTTTGTTTGTGGGTTTGTTTGTTTTTGCCTTCAAGCATAGTACCATAGGACTGGGTCCTACTTTGGAAGTGTCTCTAGGAATAAAAAGCATACATTAGCCACAAATAAATTACAATCAAATGTGTAGCAAGATAAATTCAAACTTTGTTTCCTCAAAGGCTCTGTCCTTTTTAGTTTCTCTTGTGAAACACGTTCCTTCCTTTAAGGGAACAAGAGGTTTCCCCAAAATAAAGAAACTCACATATTCATTAAGTTTCCCTTGATTCAAGGCAGCCTATTTTACATGAGAAATATACCTAAAAGTTTACAAAGTGTCTATAAATAATTGAGTAGATGAAACATGAAATATGTGATGTACTAGGAGGTAAGCTTTAGAGAATGCCGAGCAGTGAGCTACTGTTGCAGAATTTTGCTCCTTAGTTCAGCTAAAACCCAAGTTCTTGTCACATGACCAGGAAAATATAGGCACATGGACACATTGAAGGGTGAGTAGAGCCGGGTTTTACTGGGCCAAAAGGGAAAAATAAACTCAGCAAAGCGAGATGGAGTTCCTGCTAGCCAGCCCCCACCACCTCCTAGATTGTTTCCTGGGTCACCACACGAGCTGAAGAGAGCAGGCTCCTACACTTTGTAAGGGACAAGTTCCTCCTGGCTCCACCCACTTCCCCCAGTGCGCATTTCGGGCTCCAGTCGCTCATCTGCACAAAAGCATCTGATGTAAACACTTGGGCAGGTTGGAGATTCTCCGAGGACCCCTTTTTCACCTGCCTAGGCATTTGGCTGTCTTATTACTGCTAACCAAGAAGAAAAGAAACTACAAGTTCAGAGGGAGGACCATCACTGTGGGTCACAGTGATACTGATGAGTCTCGGGGAAAAAGATTCTTAGTTCGGCCTTGAAGCAGGAGTAATATTGGAGATAACAGGAAAGAAGAGACAATGAAAACTATTTAAGTAAAAACAAGGAAATAGGAAAGGATCTATTCTATCTGTGGAACAGCGAGTAGAAGAGTTTGTCACCAATGTTTGTGTAGGTGTGGTAGTAGTGAGAAACAAGCTCACTGTGACATTTTTAGGTCAGACTGTGAGGAATCTTAGATTTTGTGCAAAGTGGTTTGATTTTATCCTGTTGTTCCTGAGAACTGAAGATTTGAGTTGGGCAGTGATATGTTCAAAGGGATGCTTAAGAAAAACTTATCCAGTGTGAATCTGTAACCACTCAATGGGTTCATCTTAGCTTCTGCCCAGATAGATGTATGAAGACAGGGGAATTGCAATAGAAAAAGGGCTTAATATACATAGAGCTGGCTAAATGGGAAACTGGAGTTTTATTATCACTCAAATCAACCTCCCTGAAAATTCCAAGGCTAGGGATTTTCAAGGATAGTTTGGTGTGCAGGAGGGTAGGGAATGGGTGCTGCTGATTGGTTGGGGATGTAATCATCTGGGTGTGGAAAACAGTCTTTATGCACTGAATCCAGTTCTGGATGGGGACCACAGAGAAGTCACTGGTACAGGTGGGCCTCAAAAGACATCTCAAAAGGCCAATCTTATGTTCTACAATAGTGACGTTATTTACAGGAGTCATTGGGGAAGTTGTAAATCTTGTGACCTCTAGAATTGTGGCTGGTTATCATTGAACTACACCTACATCTTAGCAGAATTTGGGCCCCTGTCATCCTCCTAACCTGGTGCCCTTTCATTAGTTTTACAAAGGTGGTTTAGTTTTTGGGAAGGGCTATTATCATTTCTCCCAAAGTTAGCTTGGCTCACACCCAGGAATGACCAAAGGCAGTTTGGAGGTTAAAGGTAAGATGGAATTGGTTAGGTAAGATCTCTTTCACTGTCATAATTTTGGCAAAGGCTATTTCAGATCCTCAAGATACAGGGAAGTGAATAGGCAGAAGGTCAAGTGAAGATGTAAGAGACTATCAAAACACAGCTTCTTTCTCCGATGAAGAGCTATAGCTAGTCCGTAGATGGGCCCAGGAGAGCTTTACAAACATGCTTTTATTGCATTTGCTATTTAAAAACTAAAATTCACATGATAAGCCCTTCAACAGAAAATCTTGTCAGCAATGTTTCCAGAATATCTCCAGAAACCAACCACAACCACTATCACCATTTCCCCCTCTACCATCTTCTTTCTTCACTGTCATCATCAATTCTCAAGTGGCTTATTTAAATTGGCCTCTTCTCCCCACTCCATCTCTACAATATCATATTCTCCACACATGAGCCAGAATGATACTTCTGAAATTTAAGTCAGTCAATATCACTCCTCTGCTCAGAACCCTCCATGGGCCTCCCATTCACACAGAACACAACTCCCAATCCTGAACCTGGCCTGAGCGCTGCCTCTCTGCCTCATTATTCCCCCCTTTCCCCACCCCACTCACTCTGCTCCAGTTACCCTGTCTTCCTTGCACACCTGTGTGTTCCTGCTTCAGCACGTTTGCGCTTGCCATTCCCTCTGTCAGAACTCCCTTCCTGAGGCTTATTTGCATGGCTAACTCCCTCCCTTCCCACAGCAGTCTACTCAAATGTAATCATAGAACTTCTCCACCCTGTATCAAATAACACTAATTTTTATCACTTCCCTCCCCTTTCCCTTTTTAAAAACACCTCCTTTTATCAGTTGACTATTATCTTCCCTGGCAGAAAATCAGCTGCAAGAGGGCAGAGACTTTGCTTGTTTGTTTGGTTGGTTTTTTGTGGTTGTATCCCTGGCTCTGAGAGCAGGGACTGAGAGTGATGCTCCAAAAATGCTTGTTATTAAATTATTTAATCTCTGGATGCCTTGGAGAGTCAGAGAAAGCCTCTCTGTCTTCCAAGGCTCCCTAATACTTGGTCTCGCTGACTGTGTTCTGCTGTTGTTCAGGATGAGATAGAAACCCAAAGTCAAGAAACACTGGCCTCTGTAAAGAAGCCAGTGGAAACATCAGACAATCACAGGCATTTGCCAAACTTGTACTGCCTCCTCAACTTAGATGCTAGTTATTGTTGAACTGAAAAGTTAAAGTTAAATGGCAATAACATATGATAATTCCACTATACCAGAGAGTGCAGGATGCTCATCAAAGTCCATGTTATCTTCTTCCAGATACCTAAATAGATTGTTTCTCAGCCCCCTTGCAGTTAGGTGGGGCTAATAGAAAGTGGCTGAAAGTGGGAAATGCAAATCAAAACCACAATGTGATACCAGCTTATTCCTGCAAGAATGGCCATAATCAAAAAATCAAAAAAAAAAAAATAGATGTTGGCATGGATGTGGTGAAAAGGGAACACTTCTACACTGCTGTGTGAATATAAACTAGAACAACCACTGTGGAAAACAGTGTGAAGATTCCTTAAAGAACTAAAAGTAGAACTACCATTTGATTCAGCAATCCCACTACTGGGTATCTACCCAGAGGAAAAGAAGTCATTATACAAAAAAGATACTTGCACACAGGTTTATAGCAGCACAATTCGCAATTGCAAAAATACAGAACCAGCCCAAATGCCCATCAATCAACGAGCAGATAAAGAAACTGTGATATATATATATATATGGAATACTACCCAGCCATAAAAAGAAATGAGTTAATGGCATTCAAAGAACCTTGGATGGGACTGGATAATATTATTTTAAGCGAAGTAACTCAGAAATTGAAAAGCAAACATTGGATGTTCTCACTCATAAGTGGGAGCTAAGCTATGAGGACTCAAAGCTATGAGGACGCAAAGCCATAAGAATGATACAATGGACTTTGGGGAATTGGGGGGAAAGGGTGGGAAGAGGGTGAGGAATAAAAGGCTACAAATTGGGTTCCGTGTATACTGCTCGGGTAATGGGTGCACCAAAATCTCACAAATCACCACGAAAGAACTCACTCACGTAACCAAATCCCACATGTTCCCCCAAAACCTGTGGAAATTAAAAAAAAAAAAACAACCTTATGTTTACTGAGCTATTATGTACTTATTAAACATCTAATAAATTTTAGTTAAAATTTAAAAAAAGAAAGTGGCTAAAAGCACTATGTGCCCCTTCCAGGTCTGGCCTATTAAAGAAAGCAAAGCAAACCAAGAAGGCAAAACAAACCAAATGACACAAAGCAAAACAAAACAGAATCCTTTTCTCCACATAGTCTTCCAGGCTCTTTCTCTTTCTGTCTGCTAGATACTGATGCTCCAGGAGACCTTGGAATCCACATGTTGAAGCTGGCACAGTATCTATTTTAATATCTGCTTGGGTCCCTGAATGACAGCATGGAGCATATTATTTTATTTGGCCATAGAAAGAATTGAAGTGCTGATACACGCTACAACATGGATCAACCCTGAAAACAAATCTAAGTGAAAGAAGCCAGTCACACAAAAAAATCACATACTATATGATTCTATTCATATGAATGTCCACAATAGAGAAATCTATAGAGATAAAACATAGATTAGTGGTTGCTTAGGGCTGGGGTAGGGAGGATGGGAGTACAGGGAAGGTAATAGCTAAAGGATTTGTGGTTTTTTCTGAAGGTGATAAAAATGTTCTAAAATTGACTGTGGTAACGGTTGCACATGTCTGTGAATATTCTAAAAAACCATTGAATTGTACACTTTAAATGGGTTAATATATAATTTATAATATGTGAATTATATCTCATTAAAGCTGTTTTTATTTTTATTTTTTATTTTATTTTATTTTTTGAGAGTCACTCTGGAGTACAGTGGCTGGAGTACAGTGGCGTGATCTCAGCTCCCTGTAACCTCCGCCTCGCGGGTTCAAGCAATTCTTATACCTCACCTCCCGAGTAGCTGGGATTACAGGCACACACCACCAGGCCTGGCTAATTTTTTTGTATTTTTAGTAGAGACGGGGGTTTCACCATGTTGACCAGGCTGGTCTCGAACTCCTGACCTCAGGCAATCCAGACGCCTTGGCCTCTTAAAATGCTGGGATTACAGGTGTGAGCCACTGCACCTAGCCTAAAGCTGTTTTTAAAAAGTCCTTTACATGGCTTCATGTTTCTGCTTGCTCTGGCCCCTGGGTCATTGCTCTGATGTCTTTGCTACCACCTCAAAGGATTTAAGCATGCCAGAAAAGAAAGTTTAAACTATACTGAAGAAAAGGAAAAAAAAGCAAACAAAAAGTCTTGATTCTTCTTAGAAGCAGTAATTCACAAAGAAGGCTGGGTGTGGTGGGTCATGCGTGTAATCCCAGCCCTTTGGGAGGCTGAGGCGGGCAGATCACCTTAGGTCAGAAGTTCGAGAACAGCCTGGTCAACATAGCGAAACCTGCCTTTATTAAAAATACAAAAATTAGCCAGGCATGGTGGCATGCGCCTGTAGTCCCAGTTACTCGGGAGGCTAAGGCAGGACAATTGCTTGATCCCGGGAGGCAGAGGTTGCCGTGAGCCAAGATCGTGTCACTGCACTCCAGCCTGGGTGACAGAGTGAGACTCATCTCAAAAAAAAAAAAATAATAATAATAATAATAATAATAATAATTGACAAAGGAAAATTTTTAATCTTTCAGTATCATTTACCCTGAAAATTATGTAGGTAAATCATGAATATTTACTTCCATAAAGCTTTTTCTCCCTTAATGCCTGCATTATTTTTTACTACTCAGAAATAACCCCCTAAACTTATTATCCTACTTTAAAAAGATTAATTGTAGTTATATAACTTTTGAAAAGGACTTCTGGGAAATATTGTTATTTTAAAGCCCGTCAGAAGATTTTCTGTACTTTCCACCCATTATAAATTTGTTGTAATGTGTAAGGCAATATCAACACCTTCATTTTTTTAGCTAACACAATTGACATTACCATGACAACTTACCAGTGGAAGGTAAATTGGTTAAATTCTCCTACTATTTTATTTATAACATTTAGCTTTTAATGCTTGGCTCTGCAGTTCAGATGACTATATAATAGATTTAAAAGGTTTTTATTCATAAAACATATGGATTTCTAAAGTGAAGTAAGCCATCTGTCATTTTGATTTGAAAAAAGCAAGAATTAGAGTAATTGCATTAAGCTTGTATTTTTACCATGAATATATGAATTTTTCACTTTCCTGTTGTTTCATTTGAAAAAACTCACACATGAACAAAATGAGCAACAGTCTTTTTCTTTGTAGGTATCAGTGAACGAAATCAAACAATATTTATCACACATATTGGAACAAAGAACATCAAGTAGTGTAATCAATAAAAGAGAAAATCTGGAAAAAGAGAATCAACGTAAAATAAGAATAAAAGGAATTCAAAATAAAGATATTTTGAAGAGAAATAAGAATAATTGTAAGTAGAATATCTTTTCACATGTAAATTTAAAATGACTACATGCAATATAAAATCAAATTTTAGAGCTACTTTCTGAGAAGTCTTAGGATATAGTCATAAATATTTATATACACAAAAGCATTAAATTCTGCAGGCTTCTACCTTTGTTTTATTTTAATTTATTTTATTTTTGACAGAGTCTCGCTGTGTCGCCCAGGCTGGAGTGCAGCTGCATGATCTTGGCTCGCTGCAACCTCCACACCCTGGGCTCAAGAGATACTCCTGTCAGGCCAGGCGTGGTGGCTCACACCTGTAATCCCAGCACTTTGGGAGGCTGGGGCGGGCGGATCACGAAGTCAGGAGATCGAGACCATCCTGGCTACCACTGTGAAACCCCGTCTCTACTAAAAATACAAAAATTAGCCAGGCATGGTGGCGGGCGCCTGTAGTCCCTCCCAGCTACTCGGGAGGCTGAGGCAGGAGGATGGCATGAACTCGGGAGGCGGAGCTTGCAGTGAGCCAAGATCACGCCACTGCACTCCAGCTTGGGCAACACAGCAAGACTGTCAAAAAAACAAAAAAAATAGATACTTCTGTCTCAGCCTCCTGAGTAGCTGGGACTACAGGCGTGTGTCACCAGGCCCGACTAATTTTTTAAATTTTTAGTAGAGATGAGGGCTTGCTATGTTGCCCGGGCTGTTACCCACTATTTTAGATTCAGAATTTGTACTGATGATAATAAGGAAGGTTGATAATCACAAAATGTGTTCTTCTGACACAAGTAAATACAGAAAAGTGATCGCTGCTAATAAGAGCAGTAGATAGAAATTGAGAACCATGGGTTATGGAGAAGAAAGAGAATAGTTTTGGGGCTGGATGAACTCATTGATGTTAGTCTCTGTTTTTTCTGAGAGTCCGGCTTTGACAAGGATTTTCAAGTTTTTAAATCTTAATATTTTAAGCGTATTTTTTCCTCACATTTAGCTCCAAAAGACTGGTTCACTGCCCGTTTGAAGAATTGGCTCTAGATATGACATTGAAATGTTGACATGCTTAGCTAACTGAAGTTAGGGATTTGGCAGGAAACAAATGGCACATTTAAATTGAGTCATCTGAGAAGAGTTTAATAAAGAGACTATTTATTTCTAAAGGCATAGACAGGATATAGGGAAACCACAAAGTTCCCCCCGGGGCCAGTAGCAGGACTGGCAGTACCACCCCATGGCTCTGAAGTGCCATAGGGCAGTAGTGGCTACCAGAGGTATGTGGAGAAGTCTCTGTGACAGAACTATGATCTCAAGGACAAAGCCAGCCTGCAGATACCCAGATTGAGGAGGCAGGGAAGAAACAGCCCCACCACACTTCCTGCTTACCCTTCATACCTCCTGCTAGTGATGCTTTTCTAGCAAATCTCTTCAGAAGCAGGAAGGAAAGGGAGTCCATTGATGCGGTGTGGTCCTTATGAGTTAGAGTCCCAAGGCACAGAGCAGGATGGAGTGGGATCTAGAATGGCAATCAGAAGGCCGGTGGCCATTGCCTATGCCTGTCATCCAAGCACTTCAGGAAGCTGAGGTGAGCGGATTGCCTAAGCTCAGGAGTTTGAGACCAGCCTGGCCAACATGGTGAAACCTTGTCTCTACCAAAAATACAAAAAATAACCGGGCGTGGTGGCATGTGCCTGTAATCCCAGCTGCTTGGGAGGCTGAGGCAGGAAGTTCACTGAAGGCCAGGAGGCAGAGGCTGCAGTGAGCTGAGATTGCGCCACTGCACTCCAGCCTGGGCGACAGAGGGAGACCCCGTCTCAAAAAAAAGAAGGCCGGGCACGGTGGCTCACTCCTATAATCCCAGCACTTTGGGAGGCCGAGGCGGGCGGATCACGAGGTCAGGAGATGGAGACCATCCTGGCTACCACGGTGAAACCCCGTCTCTACTAAAAATACAAAAAATTAGCCGGGCGTGGTGGCAGGTGCCTGTAGTCCAAGCTACTCGGGAGGCTGAGCCAGGAGAATGGCGTGAACCCGGGAGGCGGAGCTAGCAGTGAGCTGAGATCGCGCCACACTCCAGCCTGGACGACAGAGCGAGACTCCGTCTCAAAAAAAAAAAAAGGGCAAAGGCAATTAGAGGATATCCAACACACCTGGCTTTCCAGACAGGGGAGATTAGATGGCATGAACTAAAAGGATAAAGAGCTTTCAGTGGCACACAGTCGAAGCATGATTAGTAAAAGTGAAGTTTCAGAATCTTAAGAGTAAAAAGGAACGTTAGAGGTCCTCACCTAAAAGTACTAAGTCAGTGTAGCAGTCAGGGTTCAACCAGAAAAACAAAAACAAAAACAAAAAAACAGTAGGAGATGTCTCTACTTAGGAATTGATTGCAAATGAGTGGCTTATGCGATCGTGGGGCTGGCGGGGCAAGTCCCATATCTAAAGAGCAGGCTATCTGGGAGAACAGGCTGGAGCTCTTGGGCATAAGCTGAAGCTGCTATCCACAGGTGGAATTTTTTTCTTCCTCAGAGAAGCCTCAGTTCCATTCTTAAGGCTTTGCAACTGATGGAATCAGGCCAACCCAGATTATCTAGAATAATCTCCTTTTGATGGGTTTTAATCATAGCTACAAAACAGCATCGCGGCAACAACTAGATTCCTGTTTGAATAACTGAGGATGATAGCCAAGCCAAACTGACACATGAAATTGACCAGCACAGCCAGGTGTCTCCTAATCCTTATGTGTTTGTCTACATTTTTGAATTTAAGTGTAACATTTTACATTTATGTGTATTAAACTTCACTGTGCATATTTTACATTAACAGGCAGTTTACATTTATATGGATTAAACTTCATTTTGGACCATTATTCCAACCTATTGATTGCATTAACGAATTCATTAGCTATTCTCTCCTAGCTTTCTGTCATTTGAAATTTTGACAAGCATATCACTTCCAATTTTTTACCCATGTTCTTGTTAGAGAAGTTAGCAAGATGGGCCAAATTTAGCGCCTAGAGCCCACAATAATACACCATAAATCTTTAGAATTTTATTGGTGACTGGGTATCTTATTGGTGGGTGGGTAAATGTAATTATTTGGTCAGGAATATCTGACCAAATACAGATAAGATAAAAATCTGCATGTGATGCGGGTGAAAAATTCTATTTACTAGAATGTCTTATACAGTGTGCACTGCCTTTATATGGCAGTGTGCCAAGGGCCTGGGGTCATGTCTTAACAAGCTTTCGTGGCTGGTAAACACCCCCTCCTGTTCTCCCATCTCCCTGCAACACAGAAGCCTGGTGTCAGCTGATGCCAAGTCTTCAAGGATGGAAAGACATTGCCCTACAGAACTAGGGAGAGGAATGTTGACATTTTGTTTTTGAAAGGGTGAGAAGAAAAGAACAGGAGAAGAACTATGAAAACAGCAGATATGAGGAGCAAGAAAGATGGTGATTGGCTGCGCTAAACTGAAAAGTTAGTGAAACTTCAAAGTTGGGGGATTCCAACTGACATGTTTAAATCAGCAGTGTCTAAGATGACCATTAAAAATTGTTTTTGTTCCTAGGATAACTCATCTTCTCTTTCTGCTCTACGAAATCTTAGATAAAATGTGTATTCCTCATAAACGTTTTGTAAGAGTAAATATCCTTTTGGGGCAACTCAAAGAGATATTAAGTCTCACTGTGGGTCCATGCGACACAGCTTGGGAACAGTACCTATTTAATTAGGAGTTAAGAAAGTAGAGGAAGCCACGGAGAAGCTACCTTCCCTAGAGGAGAGTTTGAACTTCATAAACTGTGGAATGAAACAAGAATATGAGTCACACATGATTATCAGACTGGCTCAGAACCTTATTGAACTCTATTCTCATTTAGTTCCCATTTCAACATTTTGTGCACAGGATATGCTTGAGATATAGGTGTTCTATAAATGCTATTCCGCAGACCTACCATTCCTTCACAAAAGAGAAATGGGATTTAACTTACTCTGAAAAATTCTTTCTAATTCTTAGTGATTAAATATTCTTAATGGGATGCTCACAAAACACGTGTAATAATCTGTTCTAAAAATTAAAGAGATTAACATCAAGTTATAGTTCCAGAATATAAATAAATTTCTCTACATTTTAAAAACAGAGAAAACTATTTAGCCATTTTTGGAATTTTGCCACTTGTCTCTTTACCCAGAATTTCTCACATATAAAAAATAGCATTTATACCCCCATAGCTTAAAGGCAAGATCTGTGCCTGGCACTGTATCTGTCGCATAGTTGGAATGAAGAAATATTTGCTGAATTATATTGAGTTGAATTCTTTTTGTAGAGAGCTAGGATGTAAACTAGATCTTCTAACTCCAAATTTAGCATTCTCTGTATGCTATATTATAATATAGTGCTACATAAAAATAATAAGGCTTAACGTTTTTAGAGTACATTTGGATAGTATTTTATAGTTGAACATGATGCTTTCCCATCCATTACCTTTTTTAAAATGGCATGTTCACTTTTCCTCAGGATATTTTAACACCATAACTTCAACAACTAATTCTTCCACATGAGTCAGAATGAAGTCCAAAAGAATAATTATTTGTATTAAACTGCTAGCAAGACAAATCAATAACCAATCATGCAGTAGGAACAGTGGAGGCTATTCCTGCAGGCCACTGGGACACTACAGGCCATGTCCTTCCTAGCACCCCTTAGAATTAATCATCATTAATTTTGATGATCATACTCAATCACCACTGTGCTCTTGGTTGAAGGGAGGTATCTTGGAACCTTGTCTTAAGTCAGTCTTGGCATTCCTTTTTGCTGCTTCTGGGGCCTGTGACCAGCTAGGCTAAATTTAACATTTGCATTCCATTTTATTGATTATTTTTCGGTATATTTGGAATGGACACTGTGAAGTGCTGTTCAGACCCCCTTCAATGAGGAACTATTTGCCCAATTGCTGGAGTACAGTCTCTAGACAGCCTTTGGCAGTAGGTCTCTGAAGGGACTGTTTTCAGGTACAGAGTGCTGCATAGCCAAGGTCATGCCTCCTTCCTGGGGCAGCTCACTTCCAATGGCCAGTGGATACAGGAGTATGAAGGCAGGATCATCTAACCCTAACCTGAGACAACTCTAACAGGCCATTTTAGCTCCACAGAGCTCGATCTGTGGGGTGAGCCAGGTGTTTCTCTTGCAGCCAAGTGAGCCCGCATCGCAGTTTCTCCCTCTGCTCAGTCCAGCTTCTTTAGATGTGGTTCTGAAGGTCACTTTTTAAAATTTTTTTATTTTATTTATTTTTTTTTTTTGAGACGGAGTCTCGCTCTGTCGCCCAGGCTGGAGTGCAGTGACGCCATCTCTGCTCACTGCAAGCTCCGCCTCCGGGGTTCACGCCATTCTCCTGCCTCAGCCTCCTGAGTAGCTGGGACCACAGGCGCCTGCCACCACGCCTGGCTAATTTTTTGTATTTTTAGGAGAGACGGGGTTTCACCGTACTAGCCAGGATGGTCTCAATCACCTGACCTCGTGATTTGCCCGCCTCGGCCTCCCAAAGTGCTGGGATTACAGGCGTGAGCCACCGCGCCCGGCCCTGAAGGTCACTTCTTAACAAAAACCCTGACTCCTAGCGTCTGCTTATCAAGGAGCCCAACCTGCTCACCATTTAATACCTTTCCTAGTGTTTACTAAAAGTTTTTCTTTAAATCAGCTCACAGTTTTATGTATGTGAATTGATTTTAACAGAAAACTACTAAAGATCTCTCATTCTAGCAAAATGGTGGGTTAATCCAATCGGAAAATCCTCTTGCTGCAAATACCTTAAAGTGATGCCTAAAGTATGTCATAACTTTAAATGTTTTTAAAGGCAGAACTGGGCTCACAAGGAGCTGAAATCCTCAAATGTTAGAAATAATGAAAAGTAAGTATGTAGTCGATGTTTTGGCGAGTTGTGTAGTCAGAGCTGGTAAAGGCTGAGCCTTGTATTTTGAGTCCCAGACCGGGGAAGGAAAAAAGACATTAGGACTTTTGAGAAGGGAATCGGAAAGAAGAGCTATGAATAAAGCTAGGAGTCTCATAGAGCTGTTCAGACAGCAAAAGAGATTAAGGAAAACCAACCAACCAATCACCACCCGCCATCGTAGGCAAATATCAAGGAAGCTTGTTGTCTACCGAAGCTTTCACAGGGAAAAACCTCTCCCTGGTAAAACCTTAACCACAGCCCTGAGCCTCATACAGATTTGGATTTGAATTTATGCCACCTAATTTTTTGGGTGAAAACTTCTAAACCAATATAAAATTTTTCTTCAGTCAATAAAATAATGACTCTGGAAACCTGACAGAAGCAACACAAACTCACTCTAGAGAAACAATCTCACAATTCCCACAAAAGAAGACTTACTGGACTCACAAGAAAATTTTAGAAAATACACAAGTAAAAAAATCCACTCAGTGAGTCAACGTGCATGCACACTGACTACACACACACAATAAAAGGCATAGCACCTCAAATATTTTTTTGGGGGGGGTACGGAGTCTCACTCTGTCACCCAGGCTGGAGTGCAGTGGTGCAATCTCTGCTCACTGCATCCTCCTTCTCCTGGGTTCAAGCGACTGTCCTACCTCAGCCTCCCTAGTGGCTGGGATTACAGGTGCGCACCCCTATGCCCGGCTAATTTTTATATTTTTAGTAGAGACAGGATCTCACCATGTTGGCCAGGCTGGTCTGGAACTCCTGACGTCAGGTGATCTGCCTGCCTCGGCCTCCCAAAGTGCTGGGATTATAGGTGTGAGCCACCGTGCCCGGCCAGCACCTCAAGACTTGATAGAATAGAACAACCTGCAAAAGTCTACAGAATAAATATATTTTAAAATGGTTAAGAAAGCATAAAAACAGGGCATCCTGACAAAGGAATAAACAGCCATGTAAAAGAACCAACTAGAGTTAAGAAAAATGAAATGCCTGTAACCCTAGCAGTTTGGGAGGCCAAGGTGGGAGGATCACTTAAGTCCAAGGATTAGAGAACAACCTAGGCAATACAGTGAGAGTCTGTCTCTATGAAAAAAAAAAATTAGCCAGGCATTGTGGCACATACCAGCAGTCCCAGCTACTTGGAAGGCTGAGGTGGGAGGGTATCTTGAGCCCAGGAGTTTGAGATTACAGTGGGCTATGGTCACACCACTGCACTCTGCCCTAGGCAACAGAGTGAGACTCTATCTCTAAAAAAAAAAAAGAAGAAAAAAAGAAAAAGAAAATGTGTATTCATTCAAATTAAAAATCAAAGGATGGCTTAAGAAGATCAGACATAGTAGAAGAGAACATTAACAAATTACCAGAAAAATCAGAAGAAACTGTCCAGAATGCAGCCCAGAAAAAAAAAGAAAAACAAAAAAAGCCAAGCTGAAGAAGAGATACTCTTAGATTGAAAGAAAAATACCATACTTGACTATCTGCTGTTTGTAAGAAACATACTTAAAACATGATGCACAAAAACTGAGGTTAACTGAATAGAAATGATATCCCAGGCAACACTAATCAAAAGAAAGCTCATATTAACTTCAGACAAAACAGACTTCAAGGTAAAGTCAATAATAGGGAGAAAAAGAGAATCACCACATAATGTTCAAAGGAACAATCACAAGGAAGTTGTGATAATTCTAAGCATGTATCCATCAACATAATCTCAACATATAAAAATGAAAAATTAAAAGTCGTGCAATAGGAAATGAACAAATCCACAATTGTTGAAGATTTTTTCACATCTCTTAGAAACTGGTAGATTCAGCAAACAAAAAATTACTAAAAATCAAAAAGATTTGAATGTATAAAGCTCAATTTAATAATATATGGAATTTAATTCAATAATTAAAGAATATATAATATCTTTTTTTGTTTGTCTGTTTTTGTTTTTATTGAGGAAGAGTCTTACTCTGTCGCCAAGGCTGGAGTGCAGTGGCACAATCTTGGCCCACTGCAAACTCTGCCTGCCGGGTTCAAGCAATTCTTGTGCCTCAGCCTCCCGAGTAGCTGGGACTACAGGCACATGCCACTATGCTCGGCTAATTTTTGTATTATTAGTAGAGATGGGGTTTCACCATGTTGCCCAGGCTGGTTCAAGTGATTCACCCACCTGGGCCTCCCAAAGTGCTGGGATTACAGGTGTGAGCTACTGCACTCAGCCAAGAATATATAATCTTTTTAAGTAAAAAAATGGAAACTGTATAAAAGTTGGCCACACACAAGGCCACAAAACAAGTTTCAACATAAACCGAGAAATCTATACGATTCTGCTGGGCTCCCTGATCCCAATGCAATAAAATTACAAGCCATAAGTAGACAATTTTTAAAAATCTTTTTATGTCTGGAAAGTGTAATAAACACTTCTAAACATTGTTTGAATAAGTTAGAATGGAAATTTGAAAATATTTATAATTGATAATGAAAATGCCACATAAAAATTGTGGAATGCCACCAAAACAGTAATTAGAAATGTATTGTTTCAAATTCATATACCATGTTTGTGTCAAATTTAAGATGTCAAAAGTTATAAGATACACCATTGTTTTATGGCCACTAAGAAATAAAAGTGCTGTTGATTAAATATGATATCCTGGTGGTGGCCTGTATAGCCATTGGCTAACAGACGTGGGATTTAACAGCCCAGCCCTGTTACCTGTGGGAAGGGAGTAACCCTCTAGTGCCATCCACCCTATAAAGCTCTAAACCTCTCCTGAAACCCTATACTTGGTTGGTTCCTTCCTATGCCCTGTGCTGCATTTCTCAGTCCTGGATATGTTTTACCACAAAATCTAAAATCTTAATACGTAAATTTAAAAACAAATCAATCAATACTATCTAGAAAAATAAAAGGAAAAAGATATTACATTCCAGTATTTTGAATCTCAAGTTATATTTACATCACAAACCACATAAAGGATCATATAGAGCTAAAAAAAATTAACAAGTGAGTGAGGTGAGTATCATAGTCTGACTAAAAATCAGGTGCTTTCATCATTAAAATGATACAAAGAGATAAAAATGGGAAATTCTTTTCCTCTGCAGAAAATCTAGCCTACACAGACACTGCATCCTTTTTTTAAAATCTGATTTCAATTGTACTTAATATAAACCAGCTTCAGCTTCAGATTTTGTGAATAATGCATCAGAAGAGTTCTTCACATTTGCCTTTATGTGTGTCAGGAAGATACAATCCTAGATGTGGAAGAAGAATAACGATCCATTACTAAAAATAACATTTCATCCAAGAAAGAATGACTCAGCAAAGAGTTTAGTCAAATAAAGATGCAATCGACTCAAATATGCTTGAATAAGAGCAAATAATTTACAATAATCAGGTTTACTCGCAATCTCCAGATCATTGTCAAACATAAATAACTCCAGTCATATTGTGAGAAATGGTAAACAAATTCCATTAAAAGTAGAAAGAAAATATCTTTTCAGCAAAATTTGAAAAGCAGGGATTGTGTTCTTATTTATTAATTATATAATTATGCATTATTGTATATTTGTTACAAGGACTTAGTTCATTTTCAAAAACCTTTAATTTAGCAGAAAGAAATATGGTTCATGAAACAAGTGAAGAATCAAAAGCAGTATCGATTATGTTGGAATAAGAGCTGAAACTTATAAAGAACTTAGATACTAGGCAGGTTTCAGTTGTTGTACTTAATTTTCTCACTGCCTTTGGGAAGAAGGGGCTATTATAATTCCCATTTTACAATGAGGTGATGTAGGCACTGAGAGGTTAAATAATCTTCCCAAGGCTATATAGTTGGTACCTAGTAAATGACGTTCCAAATCTAGGCAGTCTGATTCAAGTCTGTGCTCATACTGCTTCTCAAAGCTACAAACATGCAGAATCATGAGATAGAGAACACAAGTTAATATCAATGGATGAAAAATTTGAAAAATGGGTCCATAAATACATTTTTTTGCTTTAAAATAAATTTATTGCAAGTTATTACAAGTATTTTAAGCAATGGGTTGTTTATTGAAAGTAATACTTTATTTACCTGACATTATTGAAGGTGTTTCCTGTAAATCATTTTTCCCATTAGGTGAGTTATATCCCTTTTTATTTTGACTGTTTCTGCACCCGGCCCTGGACCCTCTTATAGTAAAGAAAACTTGATCAATCAATATTATAGTATTTTAGTATTTTAATAAACAACGGCCGAGTGTGGTGACTCACGCCTGTAATCCCAGCATTTTGGGAAGCCGAGGTGGGCGGATCACTTGAGGTCAGGAGCTCAAGGCCAGCTTGGCCAACGTGGTGAAACCATATCTCTACCAAAAAGACAAAAATTAGCTGGGCGTGGTGGCATGCGCCTGTAGTCCCAGCTACTCGGAGGCTGAGGCATGAGAATCACTTGAACCCAGGAGGTGGAGGTTGCAGTGAGCCAAGATTGCACCACTGCACTCCAACCAGGGCAACAGAGTGAAGAAAAAGAATAATTGAATTCCAATACGTTTGGAAAGCCAAAAAAGAATTACAAATAAAAGTAAAAGCCATAGGTAGAAATTTGTGGTGGTAAATCATTTCTCATATGTATATGTATACAGAGCCAATCTTTCAAAATTTATTTTCACTCTCTAAAAGCATTTTCATACGAGCTATTATTATTCCACACACAGATTATTAGGTTTTCTCCATTGTTTTCCCCCTTTAATTAGAAGTATAGATAACAGATAACTCAGAGCAGAAATTAGATCCTGAAAGTGCCTGGTATTACTAAATTGGTTGGATAGCGTGAAGTATTCAAAATAATTTTAAATAGGCTTTTCAGTTAAGAATTTTTTTAGTTTTTAAATTTTTAATTTTTTAAATTTAATTTAAAAAGGAAAGTGAGCAACTCTGATTGCTTGCCAGAAAGATGAAAAACAAGAGCTACTTGTTCTTTGTGGTCTTGTTAATGAGGCATCAAATCCCAAATGCCTTTCCTTTGAAATGGCTTCAAGCGTGGTTCTTCTAATCAAAGATTTCACTAAGTGTTGCAATGGACTTCAAGAGGCACTGTGATGTTGTAAAAGGCTGTATTTGTGTGAGTGTGTCTGTGTATGTGAGAATGTGTGTGTGAGAGAAAGAGAGAAAAATAGTGTGTGTGTGTGCACATGCACACGTTGGTGGAAGGATCTTTATATCTTTAAGTCTGACTCTTCCCACAACCAGCTTTCCCCAACTATAAACTGGTGATGATTTTTAAAAAATTGCAAAGTGTTACATAAACGTTTGGAAAATATCACTGTATCAGGTAAAATTTAATTTCTTCATTTTCCTTGAATTCTACAAAACTGATTCTGAGCCCTCATCCTACCAGGCAAGTTATCATGAGTATTGTCTCTGTGCCTTCCCCCAAGTCTTAGAAAAGGTCCTGGGAGGTGGAAAAGCCTTAGGTAGAATTTTTTTTCTTTTTTTTTTTTTTGAGACAGAGTCTCGCTCTGTCACCCAGGCTGGAGTGCAGTGGCCTGATCCTAGCTCACTGTAACCTCTGCCTCCTGAGTTCAAGGGATTCTCCCATCTCAACCTCCCAAGTAACTGGGACTACATGTGCACGCCACTGCCCAGCTAATTTTTATATTTTTTAGTAGAGACAGGGTTTCACCATGTTGGCCAGGCTAGTCTCAAACTCCTGACCTCAAGTGATCCAGCTGCCTCTGCCTTCCAAAGTGCTGGGATTACAGGAGTGAGCCACCGCGCCTGGCCAATAACAATTTTTTTTTTTTTTTTTTTTGAGGTGGATTCTTGCTCTGTCACCTAGGCTGGAGTGCAGTGGTGCAACCTCGGCTCACTGCAACTCCACGTCCCAGGTTTAAGCAATTCTCTGCCTCAGCCTCCTGAGTAACTGGGATTACAGGTGCGTGCCACCACGCCTGGCTAATTTTTGTATTTTTAGTAGAGACAGGGTTTCACCATCCTGGCCAGGATGGTCTGGTTGGTCTTGAACTCCTGACTTCATTATCCACCCACCTCAGCCTCCCAAAGTGTTGGGATTACAGGCACGAGTCACCACGCCCAGCCAACAAAATTTATAAAGCAATTCCCTCCTCCTCTCCTAGATGCACACTGGTCATCTTGGAAATGCCTGTTGCCCATGTCCTCATGTTTTTTTGGAATCCTGTGGCTCTGAGATTTACTGTGCTATGCTCAGACGAGACAGTCTTTGCTAGCCAGGGCTAAGATCCTGCCCCTCTGATATAACAGGCATCTCCTGCCTTCTGCTTGGAGAACCTTGTATCCCTTCCCTAGACCGAAAGCATCCCTTCTCCCATCAGGAGCATCTCTCTACTTCACCTTCCAGATCCTTTCACAAAAACCACCAGGGAATAAGATTTTAGGCAGCTTCTGCCTTCTGACCTACCGACGCTCCTCAGCTAAGGAATAATATTAACAGATCTTCTTGAATGTAGAGGTTAAAAAAATAAGTAGAACAAAACTCTAACTAATATGCCAACAAATTATATTAGCACATTATTTTTAAAATATAGAACATAGTAGTAATTTTGTTTTTATTTTTTCTTGTTTGTTCATGTATAGTACAAAAGCAAGCAGAGAAAAATTTTACGGATGAAGGAGACCAGCTATTTAAGATGGGCATCAAGGTTCTCCAGCAGTCTAAAAGCCAAAAACAAAAGAAAGAGTAAGTCTTGATCCAGTGACCTTAGCCAAGTTGAATTTCCAGGTTAAGAAAAAAGAAAAATCCCAAATGTAGTTTATCATTAAAAGCTCATTGGGATAATGAGTAAGTCTATTTGCCCATAAGCTATTGTTTTTAAAAGGATCAAATTGTATTTAAAGAATCCCACAAATTATCACTCTAAACAAACAGGAGAACTGCATGTGAGATTGCAGTCCCCATATTAAGTGAAATTGAGAATTAAGACACTGACCTGGGCATTCATGCAGAAATATTGTTTTGGCTTTAATTTATTAGATGATTCAAATGAAATAAAATGTGTTATTTGAATTAGAGCAAGTTATTGTATTAAAAATGCTTTATTCTGCCTGGGTGTTTGTACAGTATCTTATGATTTTTAAAAGCACTTTCATGTATGTGATTCCATGTTATCCACAGAACAGTCTTATAAGGTAAGAAGAGCTTAATTTTTCCCCTTTATAAAAAGTTGGAAACAGAGATTCAAAGATGTTAAAGTGAGGTGAGCACAGATAGCTGGGAGGTGACCAAGCTGTGGCCACATGGTCTTGTTCCATGTTCACTGTTTGTCTTATCACTTTTCTACCTTGTCTAAAGGGGAGGCAGAAATATCTTCTCCCTCCACCCCACACTTCCAGTGGAGGGGCACAACTTGTGGTCATCCCTCAAGGCTCTAGCTAAAGCCTTGGGATCAACTCCTAGCTCTCTCATTTACTGGCTGTGTGCACTTGGATAAGTTACTCAACCTCTCTGTGACCCGGATAATGCAATCAAGCGCTTACAATAGTGCCTGGCACTTAGTAACCAGGAAATACAGGTGTGTTAGTTTTATCTTGAGTCCCCTAAGTGGTAAGTTGAAAGTATGGGGGCAAAGAAAGCAAGGGTATTTTGAACCAAAAATAGAAAGTGTGGGCCCTAGCCAAGCGCGGTGGCTCACACCTGTAATCCCAGCTCTTTGGGAGGCCAAGGCTAGCAGATTGCTTGAGGTCAGGAGTTTGAGACCAGCCTGGCCAATATGGTGAAACCCCATCTTTACAAAAATTAGCCAGACATGGTGGCACGCACCTGTAATCCCAACTACTCGGGAGGTTGAAGGAGGAGAATTTCTTGAACCCAGGAAGCAGAGGTTGCAGTGAGCCAAGACCATGCCATAACACTCTAGCCCCTAGGTGACAAAGCCAGACTCCATCTCAAAAAAAGAAAAAAAAAGAAAGTATGGGCCCTGAACCCCCAACAAGAAGACATCTCTTGTTTTCACACAGAATAGGTACACCAGTCACAGGAAAGCATCCCAGAGCTGTGGTAGCTAGCCCCAGACAGGGCAGCAACAAAGTCCATGAGTTCTTAAACCCCAAACCTTTGAGAAGTATAAAAATACAGAGGATAAGGAGGACTCAACTATGATTCTGGTTATGACAGCATCAACAACTTTCATTTATCAAGCACCTGCTTTGTGCTAATTACTGTTTTAGGTACTTTACATGTGTAAATTATTCATTGCTCACAGTGATACTGTGAGACATAGATAATTATCCCCAAATTACAGAGAATGAAATGGAGAGTCAAAAAGATGATGTAATACTTCCTAAGAGACAAGAAAGAAGTGAGGGAGTGGTTCAACCAACCCCAGCAAAACATGGGCCTCACACTGAATGTCCCTGGGGGCTGTTGTAATGAGGACGGGGTAAAATCAGATCCCAAAAATACAATCCCGCCTAACAGGAGCTCATCTCACTAACACGCCCACTGGCTAAATAAGTAAGAACAGAGAATTCTCCAGCCAGCCTAGCTAGAAGAAACAGAGGTGGAACGCCAGGCAGGGGCTGGTCCTTGAGATTTCAGATGACCCCAAACTATAGCATGGGAGCCCACACAAATAAGGGGCCCACCTAGGTGTGTTACATCAAGTCCAGGGAAACCCTGGATTTGGCCCAATGGGACAAAATCACTCTGAGAAGGTCCCAGGTAACCATCCACTTAACCTTGAAGGAGACCTTCCTCTTTGGCCTAAAGAACAGGGAGAAAGCCCAGTCCTAATAGCAGACCATCCATCAGTGTGGGAACCTTCATGCCTACCTGAGTGTCATTCAGTTTCACACTATTCTTACCAAGACTGTCCTGCCCACATCCTTGCCCCAAAACTCAGTCTCCTGACCACCCCTGCCACCTTTTTTTGAGACAAAGTCTCACTCTGTTGCCCAGGCTGGAGTGCAGTAGCACAATCTCAGCTCACTGCAGCCTCCACCTCCCCAGTTCAAGCGATTCTCCTACCTCAGCCTCCCAAGTAGCTGAGATTACAGGCGCCCACCACCACACCTGGCTAATTTTTGTATTTTTAGTAGAGACAGGGTTTCACCATGTTGGTCAGGCTGGTCTCGAACTCCTGAGTTGAAGTAATCTGCCCGCCTCGGCCTCTCAAAGTGCTGGGATTACAGGTGTGAGCCACCATGCCCAGCCTCCTGACCCTTTTGAGTTGGTAGCAATGGAGAACTGAAATCTAATGGGCTCATGGAAAGAGATCTCAGGAGTTTGTGGGCAAGCTTGGTGAAGTTCTTGTGTTATCAGGATGGCCTGCTGTCTCCTTAAGCAAGTTACATCTGTGCAGCCATGCCTAAGTGTAGGGCAGGTGGAGAGAAAAATGATTGCACACCCTCCTGACCAAAGGAGAAGAATTTCATTCCCACTCATTCCTCTATCCTACCCTCTCTTTGCTTTGCTACTTCCTGGGTTGGCAGGACAGATGTAAGTAAGGTAGGTTAAAACTATCCTTTTGGCTCCTCCACACCCACATCCTGGACCAATTCATTCATTCATTCATTCACTCATTCAGCCTCTTCTTTTGTATGAGTAGGAAAAATCACTGAAAAGTCAGTGCTGTTTAAAGTACAGATTTTAAGCAAGCATATGTCAGAGAGAACAAATTTGTCTGAGTGAGTCAGGAAGCCTCACCAACAGCTAGAGTGGTCCTTCATTAAGAATCACTCCCTATCAGCGAAGAAGTTTTGAAGATAAGCCATTGTTCTACACCAAGTTTCTGATGTGCCCTGCAGAAGCATTGAGCCCTTCCTCCCCCATCACCCACCTAAGCATCCAATGCCAGACCGTGTAGAGATGATTCAGATAACTAATTAAATTGTCTTTTGGGATCTGCCCCTGCTGCCCAGCTTCTCCCACCTTTTTACTCTTGGGGATTGCAGCCCACATCTTAATCTTACCTATCAGCAACTTTCTCCAGTCCTGGATCCTGCTTCTAGTATCCCTTTTAGTGCCTTGGGTTTTCTGCTATGGAACCCATATGCCCACACTGCCTTTGGAATGCAAGACACCTAGAAGGATTTGTTTTGCAGCCTGTTGCTGCCCTCTGGGTCCAGAGACTGAGTATAAAATGCTGGAGGTACTAGGCATACTATTGGAGGCCCCTGCAGCCTATCTCAGGTTTCTGTGTCCCGGTCCATGCTGGTGCTCCTCCTGTCCCAGTAGGCTATAGAGTTGCAGCAGCAAGCCACATGACAGGCTCAAGGGAGTCTGTATCCTGATGGCAGGCTCTCTTCCTGTTGCCTCTCCCTGGGTGCCAGACATTTGCCTTTAGTGACCTTGAGACCGTCTACCTTGTTTGCCTTCCCGCCTCCAGAATTTCAGCTGGCTTTGACCTGGGTTAATTTCTTTCTTGATCTCCTGAACTCCAGTTTTCTATCTCTTTTTGTTCCACTGGAGTACTCACCCTGTGTTTTGACATCCAGGACTCTAATGCCTACCTGGATGTTTCTCTGTCTAAGGTCCTTCTTGCCTGGACTCCTCTGCTCCAGCTTCTGCCCAAGAGCAGCTTATTTTAGCCTCAGCGTGGATAGGCTGTACAGAAAGGTGAGTCTCCTGATCCTCCTAAATCAGAAGCAATGGTAGATTTTTGTGGGGTTTTTTTTTCCCTGTATTTGAGTCAAGGTCACAGGTAGAAGTTAATGCTTTCTGGTCTTTACCTTCAAAATGAAGTTATAAAAGTAAAAATAAATCCCTAAAATACTCCCTGTCTCTGACACATGTTTTGATCTTGCAAGACTCTCCATCACTTCTTATACCAATCAGGTCCAGGTGGCTTCTGACTGGGACTCGAAGAGTGCAGTGTAAGGTAATCCTGTGGCACCTATCATTTTAATCACTAAATGTTCACACCACTTACCACCTAATTATAGGAAAACAATTACCATGCTATAAAACTTTAGAATCAATGTAACTGTCCCAATAATAATAGCTAAATTTACTGGGTGCTTACTCTATACCATGCACAATGCCAAGCACTTCCCATGGATTATCTCATTTAATCTTCACAGCAACCCTATGAAGTGGGTGCTATAATGCTATCCCCATTTCATAGATTAGAGGGTCACAGAAAAGTTATATAACTTGGCTGAAGTTCTCCAACTAGTAAGTGGTGGGACCAGGATTTGAACCAGGCAGTCAGACTCTAGAGCCCTAGTCATTAAGGTTTTGTTTCATTATTGTTTTTCCAAAGAGTCTGACTTTGCTCTGTTGAAGAATATATTCTGTTTAGCAAATTATTTTAAGATATGAGGGGATCATCATTCTCCTGATAGTAACTTCCTAGAGGTTACTTTCCAATTTTGATTATTCTTATATTTTTCAGAATTTATTTTATAAAACAAATATTCATAAATAATGGTGGTGACCATGGGAGAGTTCACTATTTTAGAATAAGTTCCTAATTTTTCACTTTACTCAGTGTATAAGCTTACTGAGTGTATAAGATGGTGTATCTCATATATTTCTGTATCAGTGTATAAGATGGTGTATCTTATATATTTCTCCTTTTTAGTAGCTTTATTATTTGTGAGATATCTTTGAAATTATAGCCTTAGGCTGCTTTAGGAATGAAAAAAATCTACAGATCTAGAGATGTAATGAGCTTCAGCTAAACTGTATGACAACTGGTTCCTGCTTGTTAGAGAGAAGTAGTATGAATAGTATTGAAGAAGGAGAAGAAAATTTCATTTTTGAAAATCAAACTTGACTTCATATTCTTGAAACAGAGCCTACCTACTTTTTGCCAAAGCAGCTGACATGGGAAACTTGAAAGCTATGGAGAAAATGGCTGACGCTTTGCTATTTGGAAATTTTGGCATGCAAAATATAACAGCAGCTATCCAATTATATGAGTCCTTGGCTAAAGAAGGATCATGTAAAGCCCAAAACGTGAGTTTTGAAGGAAAATGAAACCTTAAATAGCTCCATCCTGAAATAACTATAGACAGCATGTGAAAGGAGTTGAGCAATAGTATTCCAGCTCTGCTGCATGAACCCAGTCTAGGGAGGTTACCATAATGCACTGAAACAGTGGTGTCAGGGCAGGAGTACAGCAGAAGCCTTCGAACCCCCAACAGCTAAATTTTATATAAAATGTATTCACCTATATGAAGAAATATAAAACTATATCTGTTATCTTAGGGTGACATGTTTGCGTGATTTTTACATTTCAAATATTTTATAAGCTAAATGTAACTCCTTTTCTATTTTAATAAATGCATTCCATTTTATTCCAAGAATAACATAGCCATTTCATAGAAAATCTGGAAAACAGGGGGAAAAAAGCTTTTTCCAAGCCAACCATCTTGATTCAACTATTGTTAGGACTGCTTTGTACTTTTGCTTGGTTTCTTTCTTTGTGCATTTCTCTTTTTACATCATCCTAATCACAATGCAATTGCATATATCATTTTGCTTCTGGCTACTTTCACTTCATGCTGTAGCAAAAGCATATTTTCATGTTGCTATAGTCTTTACTATGAAAACCATTTTTTTCTGATTATGAAAAAAGTCTGAGAATTCAGAAAGTATGAAAAAGAAAGTAAAGTTATCTAAAAGCTTTCCCCCCAGAGATCACATTTGTTACTAACCAGTGAAGTTCAGAAGCTAGACTTGGAGTCAGACAGACCTAAGTTTGAATCCACTCTTTCATTTGTTTTTTGAATAAGCTACTTAACAAAACCCTTTCACCTTCTTCTGCATGAAAAATTTGACCTTTGTTTCACTCTCTAGTTCTGTTTCCCTGGTGATCTAATAGGAATAAAATGCTAACTATATTTTTAGTTAACCTTGCTTCTGATAGAAATGACCTCTGATTGGCAAACAGCCTTTGAATTGGAAGAAAAGATCATGAACTATAAATACCAGATGGGGGTAGTACTTCTTATGGGGACACTGGATACTGTGCCTATGGAGTTGTTATATTGAGAATGAGGCTTTTACATCAGGGTGGCTCCTGAATCCACCCAATGTGGGTCTCTTCTCCTTGCATCTGAGCCATCTTCTGAAGGACCAAAGATGGTGGTTCCTGGAAGAATGTATAAACTCTGCTGTAAGAACTCCCACAGAAAAAATTGGGCTGGGTGCGCTGGCTCATGCCTGTAATCCTAGCACTTTGGGAGGCCAAGGTGGGCGGATCACTTGAGGCCAGGAGTTCGAGACCAACTTGGGCAACGTGGTGAAACCCCGTCTCTACTAAAAATACAAAAATTAGCTGGGCGTCATGGCACATGCCTGTAATTCCAGCTGCTCGAGAGGCTGAGGAGGAGAATTGCTTGAACCTGGGAGGCGAAGGTTGCAGTGAGCCGAGACTGTGCCACTGCACTCCAGCCTGGGCGACAGAGCAAGGCTCCATCTCAAAAAAAAAAAAAAAAAAAAAAATTCCCACAGAAAAAAAGTCCAGATGCTATGCCATACCTGTCTTCCTACACTGGTGGTGACATAGCCCATGGGTGTCCTGTGAGTCTGTATATTTAGTTGAACCAGAAGTTGGACTGGAAGACCCCTTGTGGATAGGGCAACCTTACTAATTTTCATCTGTAAAGTTAGGATAATGATGAAACACTGGGTACTGCATCCTTCTGGTTCACTGCTATATCTCTAACATTTAACACACTGCCTGGGACAAGAATTATAAGTTGAATGAGGAATTAATTAATTAATTATGAATGAATTTATGGAGTTATTTTGAGGATTAAAATAATGTGGGAAGACACTTAGTTTCATACCTGGAACACTGTAATCTTTCATTATAAAGAAAAGATATGTGGGAGGAGTGGGGATTAGGGAGATATTGGTCAAAGGATACAAAATTTAAGCAAGGAGGAGGATATAAATAATATTATTACTCCAATCTTATTCTTCTGGAATATTTTCTAAGACTCCATAGGATTATTTTTTTTACAAAAACGAACTAATACTTTAGTTGCTGCTTCCTAACTTTCTGTTTATTCACTTAACAATGTATCATAGATGTCTTTCCATGTTAATATACACAGACCGACATCATCATTTTAAAAATCCATATAATTTTAATTAAGTTGCTGAATACTGCTTTTATATCAGGAACTCTTTCTTGAAATTACATGTGAAATAATGCAATAAACAGATTTGTAAATGTTATAATAAAATATGAGAGCTGTTAAACCTTCATTCCCCGTATTTGCTTAATCAAAAATATAAAGTTCCAAGACAGACCAAATGTTACCACAGATAACAGTTTCCTCCACTAAAAATAGTATCACTAAAGACCAAATGTTATCCTCACTCCCACCACTAAA
Organism: Pongo abelii; assembly: GCF_028885655.2. Taxonomy (NCBI): domain Eukaryota; kingdom Metazoa; phylum Chordata; class Mammalia; order Primates; family Hominidae; genus Pongo; species Pongo abelii. Next base: position 8,521,580 of record NC_072006.2, on the reverse strand, counting down.
AATGGCAACACCTAATTTCTTTCCAAACTATGTGAACATGAATTTTATTTTCTTAGTGTGTGTATACATTAGTTAATAAGTCAACAATTGTTTCTTGGATAGCTACTGTGTGTCAAACATAATGTAGTAATGGGGAGAAAAAGATTACTAGGACAGAGTCCTCCTAGGTCAACCTGAAATGCAAATAATTGCAGCACAATTTAGGTGGACTACAGTTAAGATACGTATAAAGTGCTTTAGTCACAGAAGAGGGTCTGGCTAGTTCTGCCTAGGGCAGGTAAAGAATGTTTCAAGGAAGAAGTGACATTTACACTCAGTCTAGAATATTGGATGAAGGAAATAACAAAGATTTCACTTGTTAGTATATAAATAAAGCATTTGATACAAGGTCAAAATATTACTCCCAGTAAAGAAGTTCCAAACTTACATGAATGGTTCCTAAAACACATGGATTTTAGGACTGAAGTTGGAGTTTCACTCTAGTTAACGTGGTTATTGCATCTAATTTGTGTTACTTTAGCTAATGTAGTTACATCTAGCCAGTTACATCTAGCTAGTGTTACTCTAAGTAGTGTGGTTATCATATGGCCACAAATATCCTCAAATCCCAGTTAAGTGACCATCAGTTGCTTGCCATTTTTTGTTTCTTTTTTTGCCATTGGTTTTAAGGAGAATCATGTGGAAGAATGTAATTGGCTGAGTGCCAACCCAGTGCCAGGAGGAGCAACTCTAAATGTCTAACTACTGGCCACAAATTATTACAGCCATCTTTGTAGAGAAAAGCAGGCATTGTTGAGACGGTACTCTCAGAAATGTACAGTTACAGACTTCAGGGTGGCATGGTGTGGTGGCAGAGAAGAGGTTCCCAAATCAGAAGTTTTGACCATATGTGAGTCCATATATTCTATCACATAATAGCTCCTCCATCTTTTGTTCATTCTTTTAGTATCTCTGAAGAAGTTACTTCTTTAAACCTTGGGTTTCCCAAACCTATATGTATTATCTTAGGGTAAAAAGAGATAGATAATAATACCCACATTACTTCACAAGGTTGCCATAAGAAATAAAAAATACCTACAAGAGTCCTTAGCAAATGTTAAAGAACATTAATGAGTACTGTTGTGTGACAATTTTAGTCCCAACAGCATTGCCTTTGGGATCAGTCAGTTCTGGCTTTACATCTGAGCTCCAGCTGGCCCCTAATGACTTGTCCTCTCTGGGTCTCAATTTCCTCTTCTGTAAAATGGAGATATTTACTTAGATATGTGTGTTTTGGTCTCAAGGAGAAACGGAAGACAGAACATGAGTGAGGACAAACTTATGGCCCAAAAGGCTGACATTGACCTGGTATGCAAAATTCACCTGAACCGGTTTGTTGTTGTTGTTGTTTGTTTTGGTTTGGTTTGGTTTGGTTTTTTGAGACGGAGTCTCGCTCTGTTGCCCAGGCTGGAGTGCAGTGGAGTGATCTTGGCTCACTGCAACTTCCACCTCCCAGGTTCAAGAGATTCTCCTGCTTTCAGCCTCCTGAGTAACTGGAACAGAACTACAGGCTGTGCCACCACACCTGGCTAATTTTTGTATTTTTAGTAGAGAAGGGGTTTTACTATGTTGGCCAGGCTGGTCTCAAGCTCCTGACCTCAGGTGATCCGCCCTCCTTGGCCTCCCAAAGTGCTGAGCCACCACACCCAGCCTCTGTTTATTAAAATACTAAAATACTATGATATTTATTGATTTAAAAGTCTCTGCCCAATCCTCTCTTATGCCCTCCCTGACATCCACCCTTATTCCTCACTTGAATTCCCCTGCCCCAAAACTTCCCATGATCTAGCAAGCGTAGTGTTAACATCTGGATAAGCAGGGAGCCTCCAGGATCCTTCTCCCAGCACTATAGCTGGATTAAATTCCAGTGCTTTGATGGATTCAGTTCTATATTTTGACTATCATCCCTGTCACCACTATAGGAAAATCTGTTTCCAATAGCAAGTACCCTTGCAGTTGGTGTATTTCCTTGTGCAAAGAACAACTCGTTAAAGAGATTCTGTGCCACAAACAATAGTTTGATGGCTGGTTGCTAGGATCAGATTGGCCACAGGCCATTCTGACCACAGTTCTCTAACGAGGCTGGCCCAGTGACCACCTTTCTTCTTGGGTTGTTTGCGCCAGCTTGGTACAGAAATCCTGCCCACACTGCTGGAAGTATTGGGAACTGTGAGGACAACATAGCAACAGAAATGTGGGTAAAGAAACTGGAGAAAGAGAGAGAGAAAATGAGAGAGAGAGAGTGAGACTGAGAGAAGAGAGAATGAAGACATCTACTATCTCTGAGGGGAAAGGGAAGAACAATCAGAAATACAGAAATATAATAGATGAGAGGAGCCTGGAGTGCCAGAGGTCTGGTAGGGACCCTATTTAACAATAACAAGAACAAAAAGATAGGAATTCCTATTAAAGTGGCATTGAGGAGATACAAGGGAAGAAATGCAATTTCTGGGTATGTACAAAGGGAAGCTGGATGGAGGAAAGGAGGCATAATTACTTCTTTTCATGCACCTTGAGTGGTTTACCTTGCAAAAATTCAAATAAACTGAAGGAAATCCTGATAAGGGCAACAAAAGCAATTAAGGTTATAAACAGAGTCCATTAAATTGATTTTCAGAGATTCTGCACCTTTCAAATAATGAGAACTATTAATTAACGGAATAGTCTTCATGAAAATAGTGGAAATTGAGGAAATTTCAAACAATCATACCCTAGAAGATGTCCTATAAAATACTGTACTTTACCAGGCTAGAGGTAGATAAGTTATATATTTTTCTATTTCTCATTTCTCATCCAGGAAGCAGAAATTAGAATTATAAAGACTCAATCTTTCCTTAATATTGATGAACTGTCCTCAATAGGAAATTTGTTAATTTGCCAAACAAGAAGGTTGGATGAAATCTCATTTGCTTTAAGAGTCGAAAATGGCCAGACATGGTGGCTGACGCCTGTAATCCCAACATTTTGGGAGGCTGAAGCAAGAGGATTGCTTGAGCCCAGGATTTTAAGACCAGCCCTGGCAACATGGTGAGAACCCTGTCTCTACAAAATTAAAAAAATTGAAATTAGCTCAGCATGATGGTGCATGCCTGTGGTCCCAGCTACTCGGGAGGCTAAGGCAGAAGGATCACTTGAGCCCAGGAGGTCAAGGCTGCAGTGAGCTGTGTTCACACCACCACACTCCAGCCTGGGCAACAGAGCAAAACCCTGTCTCAAAAAAAAAAGAACCAAAAAATTGATCAGCCAGGCATGGTGGCTCATGCCTGTATTCCTAACACTTTGGGAGGCTGAGGCGGGAGATCACTTGAGCCCAGGAGTTCAAGACTACCCTGGGCAACATAGTAAGACCCTATCTCTACAAAAAAATATAAGTAAGTAAGTATTAGCCAGGAGTGCTGGCACGTGCTGGGATGTGCCTGTAGTCCCAGCTACTTGGGAGGCTGAGGTGGGAGGATCACTTGAGCCCAGGAGGTTGAGGCTGCAGTGAGCCATGATCATGTCACTGCACTCCAGCCTGGGCAACAGAACCAGACCTTGTCCCTCAAATAAAGAAAAGAAAGAAAAAGAGAAATTACTCATTTGCATTGTATTGCCCTTAAAACTTAATTTAATGGTGGTGATCTCTAAGTGTGGTACTATTTGTGGCAATTATTTTCTGGGTTTATTTATTTCTGAGATAGGATCTTGCTTCATTGCCCAGGCTAGAGTGCAGGGGCACAATCATGGCTCACTGTACCCTCAGCCTCCTGGGCTTAAACAATCCTCCCACCTCAGCCTCCCGAGTAGCTAGGACTGCAAGCATGGGCCACCACACCAGGCTAATATTGTTTCAATTTTTTTAGAGACAGGATCTCACTATGTTGCCCTGGCTGGTCTCAAACTCCTGGCCTCAAGTGATCCTCCAAACTCAGCTTTCCAAAGCACTGGGATCATAGGCATGAGCCACCTATTTTCTTTCGAAAAATGCTTTTCTGTTTTTTTTCCCTCTAAATGTTTTATTCGTGGGTATGTATTACCTTTGATATCAGAAAAAAATATTTAACTTAGATGTATACACTTCCTTGGTTACATAGTTTAAAATAGTTTTGCTGTGGATTATAAGAAAATTCATTCTATCATGTAAAAATAAACATCACTGACATATAAAATAAAAAGATATGAGTGTTTGCCTATTTTATCATGCTTTATGATTCCATAATAATTCTATTTTAATGGCAAAGATTCCACATTTTCTTTATTTATTTCAAATTGAAATTATAGGGCTGGGTGTGGTGGCTCATGCCTGTAATCCCAGCATTTCAGGAGGCTGAGGCGGGCGGATCACTTGAGGTCAGGAGTTTGAGATCAGCCTGGCCAACATGGTGAACCTCCGTCTCTACTAAAAATATAAAAATTAGCTGGATGTGGTGGCACACGCCTGTAATCCCACCTACTTGGGAGGCTGAGGCAGGAGAATCGCTTGAACCTGGGAGGCAGAGGTTGCAGTGAGCCTAGATGGGGCCACTGCACTCCAGCCTGGGCGACAGAGTGAGATGCTGTCTCAAAAAAAATTAAAAAATTAAAATACAGAAGCATTTCACAGAGATACTATAGGTTATTAGAACTGTGCTAATACAGAAAAAAAATTATTTTTAGTATCCACCTGATGATCATTTTGATAATTCTAGAATTACCTGCATTGAGCATTTCTTCTTGATGTTAATGCTCTTTTTGTATTAAGAGTACAGACAGTACCTGAGTTGTTCCTTAGGGTTGATTCACACTTTTGTTTGGTATGCAATTTGAGCTAAAAGTAATGATCACAGGTGCTTTCGAGCTTCATGCAATAATTAAAGGAAAATTGCTCAATCTTTTTTCTCCTTTAATAATAATTTCTTATATAAAAAGTAGAAGGAGGAATATTTAATGTTTAAATTGTTATTATGGAACTTGAGTAATTTACTTTGGAGTACAGTAAAATATTTGAACTTAACTCTGAACTCCATTAATTTAAATCCCAGCTACTGTAACAGTTCCTTAAAAACACAGCATAATGGTTAAGTTCAGAAATATGTCTTACAGGGGCCGGGAGCCCTGGCTCATGCCTGTAATCCCAGCACTTTGGGAGGCTTAGGCGGGCGGATCATTTTAGGTCAGGAGTTCGAGACCAGCCTGGCCAACATAGTGAAACCCCGTCTCAACTAAAAATACAAAAAATTAGCTGGGTATGGTGGTGCATGCTTGTAATCCCAGCCACTTGGAAGGCCGAGGCAGGAGAATCGCTTGAACCCGGGAGGTAGAGGTTGCAGTGAGCCGAGATTGCACCATTGCATTCCAGCCTGAGTGACAGGAGTGAAACTCTGTCTCAAAAAAAAAAAAAAAAAAAGGAAAAGAAAAAGAAATAAGTCTTACAAACAATTTGCAGAGCTTGACCTTTACAAACCACTGAAAGTGTCATTGGTATCATCACTATCATGTAGCTTCTCTTTCAATTCACAACATTTTTCTTTTCTGGATTAAGATTTAATCATTCTGTAATCCATCTCATTTCATCTCACCTTTATCTCAGAAAAGGACCAAATACTAAAAATGGACTGTTGTAAAGTTGGTAAGTGACAATGCTCAAGTATTAAGGTATAGGACAGGCCGGGCGTGGTGGCTCACACTTGTAATCCCAGCACTTTGGGAGGCCAAGGCGGGGAGATCACAAGGTCAGGAGATCAAGACCATTCTGGCTAACACGGTGAAACCCTGTCTCTACTAAAAAATAAAAAAATAAAAATTAGCCAGGCATGGTGGTGGGCGCCTGTACTCCCAGCTACTTGGGAGGTTGATGCAGAATGGCATGAACCTGGGAGGTGGAGCTTGCAGTGAGCTGAGATCACGCCACTGCACTCCAGCCTGGGTGACAAAGTGAGACTCCGTCTCAAAAAAAAAAAAAAAAAAAAAAAGGTATAGGACAGTGCTTACTATATAGTGTAGTATATACTATATATACTATATACTATATACTATAGGTATAGTCATACTATAATCAACATATTTACTACACGATAGCCTGTAAGATCTTATGACTTCCTCTAGTGTCCTGGCATACTTCAAGTAGTATTTTAAAAATTAAATTAAAGCTGAGCCCTCCAGAGAATTAATTCAAAATCACCCATTGTTAGTTTTCTGCTAAAGAGAGTGGAAGTGTAACCCTGGGTTGATTATTTGAGGCTGGTAAAAGCATGGTTTTACTCTTTACTTTGAAGAGTGAGCTTTATACTGAGGAATACGCCCCTCCCCAGTCACAGAATGGAAATACAACTCACACAACCCACTTCACAACTTCCTGAGCTCACAGATTTCTCCAGGAGGATCAGGCCAAATAGTTTGCCAGGCACCGCACAAAAGGATCCACTGTTGGTGAAAGTTTCTTAAAATACAACCCCAACTCAATAGAACAGTATCTTTATTTTCTTATTTAAAAAAGGTCAGTATATTTGTTTACGTCAATGTTTCGGCATAACTAAATTAGATTTTAAATTGAGCAGAATCAAGAATTGCCAAGAGTTGCAAGAAAAATAAAAATCTAATATTGGCAGAAGATATCCTTAAAAAGAGCCAATTTAGCCATTTATATATACATTACAAGGGTTAGAGGAGTACCAGGCCAGACGCCTTCCATTGGCAGTAACAGCCTTTATGGTCCACTTTCCTAAAAGAGGAATGTTTGAGATTAGAGGAATTGGCAGAATCAGAGAGTATTTATTTATATATTTATTTATTTGTTTGTTTATTTTGAGATGGAGTCTTGCTCTGTCACCCAGGTCGGAGTAGAGTGGCGCCATCTCGTCTCAGTACAACCTCCGCCTCCCAGGTTCAAGCGATTCTCCTGCCTCAGCCTCCCAAGTAACTGGGATTACAGGCTCATACTACCACACCCAGCTAATTTTTGTCTTTTAGTAGAGACAGGGTTTCACCATGTTGGCCAGGGTGGTCTCAAACTCCTGACCTCAAGTTATCTGCTCACCTCGGCCTCCCAAAGTGTTGGGATCACAGGCGTGAGCCACTGTGCCCGGCCAAATACATATATGTTTTTTATTTTTGGTGTATGTATTAAGTAAATGACACAAATTATGCTTATAAACTGCATGTTAGAGCTATAATGTGTTTAGGAAATGAACTCCATAGTCAATTTCCAAGTTTAAGGAGTTCTTTGTACTTGAAATGGTAATAAATGTAATTGAAATTATAACAAAAAGCTTAAAAGATTATGTACTTTTGTTTTAATTGAATTGTAAGACCTTGATGTATTTTGATTTTAGGAAAACATTTTACAGAGTCTCACATGATGTTCTCATGAACTAGATGAAAAAATAAAAATATGGGCTTGATAATGGCAGTTGGAGAGTGGTAACAGTAATGAACTAATGTCAAGGTGAAAGCAAGTCTCTGAAGTACTCGACGGGATTCTGCTCGTGACCCTATGGGCTTCAAATACTTTTTTTTTTTTTTAAGACGGAGTCTTGCTTTGTCGCCCAGGCTGAAGTGCAGTGGCATGACCTCGGCTCACTGCAAACTCCGTCTCCCCCCGGGTTCAAGTGATTCTCCTGCCTCAGCCTCACTAGTAGCTGGGATTACAGGCTCACCACCATGCCCGCCTAATTTTTGTATTTTTAGTAGAGACGGGGTTTCACCATGTTGGTCAGGCTGGCCTCAAACTCCTGACCTCCAGTCATCCGCCGGCCTTGGCCTCCTAAATACTTCTTTGATTAGTAAGTTGAATAGCAAAGACTAGAGTGTTGCTAATAGGAAGGATAGAAAGAAAGGCATATTACCAATGGCACACATAAGTGTATGGAATGAACTTCTAAGAATGGTGACAGAAATCATGAGCTCCAAATAAGTAGAACCTTGCAAATACTAGAAACACCCAAACAGACTTTTACAATTCTGCTCTGACAAAAAATGACTCTACTGAGAGAAGGAATGAGGAGGAACCATGAGAAAGTGATATTGATGATCTAAATCATCATCTACCATAGCAGATCCATAGATAATGTGTGAAATATCTAAATTAAGCAACAGCAAATAGTAGCAATTTATCTAGAGTCATAACAATGGTAATTATCAGAACTGTTGAAATCATTAAAAGTGGTTGATCAGCTCTTCAGAACCATTTTAATTTTTGAGAAAGAGCCTTGCTCTGTTGCCCAGGCTGGAGTGCAGTGGTGCGATCTCACCTCACTGCAATCTTCGCCTCCCAGGTTCAAGTGATTCTCCTGTCTCAGCCTCCCAAGTAGCTGGGACTGCAGCCCCCGTTACCACATCCAGCTAATTTTTGTATTTTTAGTAGAGATGGGGTTTCACCATTTTGGACAGGATGGTCTCGATCTCTTGACCTCGTGATCCGCCCACCTTGGCTTCCCAAAGTACTGGGATTATAGGCGTGAGCTACCACGCCTGGCCGGAATTTTACTTTTCATACACGTGCATTGATTAATTTGACAAAAATATTTTAAAAGTTAAATTTAGATATTAACTCTTTCCTCTCAAAATAATTATTTTTAAAGCAAAAACCAGAAGTCTTCTTCTACTAAAAAGGGACCAGCAATTTGGAAAATGTCAAATTCCAGGTGTGGGGAAGAAATGTACAAGATGATCTTAAAATATCTTATCATACCTGATAGGAAGGATGGTGTCAGGAAATTAGAGTCATGACCAAGGGATGGAGGATCCAACTCAAATAGGCTCCCACCGGCTAAAGCTGGAATGATCAAGCACCAAAATGAATAATGATCGCAATGGACTGAAACATCTAAAATCATTTAAATCCATTCGTTCATAATGATACCTAGAAACAACACTTATTCATCACTTCAGGGGACATTAAAGAACCAACTCACATTATTTTGAAAACGAATCAAGGAAGTCAAGTATTTATCTTGCCTGTTCTGCACAATAGAGTATGGGTGACATTTTTCTTTATAGAATTATTTCAGCTAATAAATGAAGAAGGAATGACAGAATTATGTCTTCATTGCCACCCCTAATGAATCAGTGGATCTGAGATAGAAGGTGGACTCGATTCCAGAGGTAGAGCTTGGACACTGGACCAAATTGAGTACTAGCTAAAACACGGATGAGGTGAAAGCAGCTTTCCATAAGACACACCCACCAGTGTGCCATGTCAGTTTACCACTGCCATGGCAACACTCTGGAGTTACTGCCCTTTTCCGTGGCAATGAGCTGACAACCCAGAAACTACTACCCTTTTCCTGGAAATTTCTTCATAAACCACCCCTTAATCTATATGTAATTAAAAGTAGGTATGAAGGCCAGGCGCAGTGGCTCATGGCTGTAATTCCAGCACTTTGGAAGGCTGAGGCGGGTGGATTGCTTGAGGTCAGGAGTTTGAGACCAGCCTGGCCAACATGGTGAAACCCCGTCTCCACTAAAAATACAAAAAATTAGCCGGGCGTGGTGGCGGGCGCCTGTAGTCCCAGCTACTTGGGAGGCCGAGGCAGGAGAATGGCAGGAACCTGGGAGGCGGAGCTTGCAGTAAGCTGAGATCGTGCCACTGCACTCCAGCCTGGGCGGCAGAGCGAGACTCTGTCTCAAAAAAAAAAAAAAAAAAATTGCAAAATATAATTTTAAAAAAAGATTCCACAAAGAAAAATCTCAATTTATTTGAGAAATGGTAGCTTTGACTAGAAGCAATAAAACTACAAAATAATGACAAAAAGATAGCTTAGTCACATTTTTTATAAATTTACAAGTCTCCTAATTAATAGCAAAACAAAAATTGAAATGACATATTAAGCACTCAATCATGATGATAATACTACATAGTAAAAGTTACGGAATAGGGCTAATGCCAGATACAGAATAAAATATACAGCTTTACGTGTTTTAATAAACAAGAAATGGCCAGGCACAGTGGGTCACGCCTGTAATCCCAGCACTTTGGGAGGCTGAGACGGGCAGATCATGAGGTCAGGAGATCAAGACTATCCTGGCTAACATGGTGAAACCCCGTCTCTACTAAAAATACAAAAAGTTAGTCGGGCGTGGTTGCGGGTGCCTGTAGTCCCAGCTACTCGGGTGGCTGAGGCAGGAGAATGGCATGAACCCAGGAGGCGGAGCTTGCAGTGAGCCGAGATGGCGCCACTGCACTCCAGCCCGGGCGACAGAGCAAGACTCAGTCTCAAAAAAAAAAAAAGAAAAGGAAAAAAAATTAACTCTAGCAAAATAAAGGTAGGACAAAAGGATTAGTAAACATAAAAACTGAAATCAATATAATGAATTAGAGAACAAAGTCATTTATTTCATAAATAAAAACGAGATGATTCTTTAATTCTTTAAAATGCTCCCAATCATGGGGACAAAACTCTAGCTGCTACTCACACAATAGGTGCATCTGGTTGTTGCCAGGTGAGCCTCCAATGACCATAACCAAGGAGGATTTAACAAGGGGATTTTATTACTTGCAACAAGTAAGGAGGACACCGGAGGTAGTGCCCCAAAGCAGTGCCCCCACAAACAGGCGTGAAAACCGAGCATGTCTTGGGCTGGTCAGCTGAATCATTGGGTGTAGAGAGGGAGTCCTGGCCGCATAGGCGCAGTGGCAGATTATATTTCTACATATGTCGCCTGTGTAGAAAATGGAGAATAAGCTCCTCCCTGGGCCGGGTTTTTAAGATTATAACAATGAGAGCTCGCCAAAGTTCATCTCCTACTCAGCCATCTCTGGATCCATCTGTTTTTTGTTTTTCTGGGGCGGAACTTCTCCAGGAACTTTTTGAAACAACAAGAACTCAAGGTGCGACAGTTACAAGTGGGCACTTTTTCAGTGTGTACCAGAAAACCCAGGGCGCCTGAGTTACATGACCAGTCTATCACAATTTTTTAAAAATAACAAATGGATAACATTGCGAATTTAAAAATAAAACCACAGATTGAAAGAAATGTAAGCAATTATGAGACAGTCCTATATTCAACTTTATGTGAATACATTAAAATCTAGATGAAATAAAGACATTTTCCAGAAAATATAAATCAGTTCCTCCTGTAGGATATTATAGGTCACACTCATATCGGTGTAGTAGGAGCCTTGACTAGACCTATAACTATGGAACAAACTGAAAATGTCAAAGATAATCCTCTGCAAAGACACTACACTCAGATGGTTTTACTGGGAAATTCTATAAAATAAAACCATCAGAAATTTTTTTCTATTATGTAAATCATTTTTAAAAAAGAAAATCTTTAAATATCATTCTAAAATGCCTTAATAAGAATCCAGAAGAATAAAACAGGCAGATTTCATTAAGAACACCAGTATAAGGTTTCTAAATAAAATTTTAGCGAATTGAAAAGCATGAAATTTAATCAAGTAGGGTTTTTAACCAGAAATATTAAGATAATTCAACATTAAGAATACATTTTTGTAGCTTAATCTCAATAAAATAGCACCCTATCACTTTCTACCTACTTATCCTGCTTCAGTTTTCTTCATGGTACTTGCTGTGGTTTGAGTGTTTGTGTCCTCTCCAAAATCCATGTTGAAACTTAATGCCCAATTTAACAATATTAATAGGTGAGGCCTTCAGGAGGTGATTAAGCCATGAGGGTGGCGCCCCCTGTATAGGACTAGGTGCCCTTATAAAAGGGCTTGAGGGAGGAAGTTCGTTCCTTCTGCCCTTCCACCCTCTGCCAGGGAAGGACACAGGCTTTGACTTTCTTGTTGATTTCTGTTACCTCCAGTGCAGAGGACAGTGCCTGGCACCATCTGCTTAGTAAATGCTGGTTAAGTGAATTTTATTAATATGCTAAGAAGAAAAAATATAAATAATTATAATACATGCTGAAAATAGAGTGATAAAATTCAACATTTGTTTCTGATTCTAAAAGTTAGTAAACTGAGAGCATTTAATTGCAATTATTAGCAAAATGTATATATAATAGCAAACCACAACAGACATCCATATTAAAATCAGAAACAAAAAAAAGAATACATGCCATGACCACAATTCATTACATTGTTCTGGAAGTTTTACCCAATAAAGTAAAAGGAAATAAGAGTTACATGAAGGAACTTACAAAATTATTATTTACAGATGATATGTGTCAATTTAGTATACTCAGAATATTTAAAAAACAATGGGTTAGTGTCACATGGCATCTTTTAAAATATAAATAAATAAATAAATAAATAAATAAATAAATTGTAAAAATAAAAAACAGGCTGCGCACAGTGGCTCATGCCTGTAATCCAGCACTTTGGGAGGCTGAGGTGGGCATATCACCTGAGGTCAGGAGTTCAAGACCAGCTGGCCAACATGGTGAAACCCCATCTCTACTAAAAATACAAAAATTATCTGGGCATGGTGGCAGGCACCTGTAATCCCAGATACTCGGGAGGGTGAGACAGGAGAATTGCTTGAACCCGGGAGGCAGAGGTTGCAGTTAGCCGATATCGGGCCATTGTACTCCAGCCTGGGTGACAAGAGCGAGACTCTGTCTCAAAATAAATAAATAAAAATAAAAATAAAAAACAATGGGAAGCCATTAAAAGGTGCTAAACAGGGCCCAGGTGACATAAGTAGATTTGGCTCTACCCATAAATGAAGAATGGACAGGAGGAGAACAAGCCTGGATACTACTACAATTGTCCTGATGAGAATTGACACTAGCTCACAATAGCAGGTGCTGGAAGAAATGAATTAGAGAGATATTGTAGAGGTGAAATTCACTGGAAGTTGATGGTAAATTGGTTACTTGGGGTAAGAGAGTAGGAGGTATCTCAGATACCTCCTGTGTGGGGTTATAAATATGAGAGTTCTGGGAAAGAGAGCCAGAAACTCACTATACAGAATGTAGACTTTTCTAATACTCCTGTTTTCAGCCTTGTTCTTCACCCATGTTCTTTAATGTGTCTGTGTCTCAAAGTCTGAAATTTCCTTGGTTTAATTTCTCCAGGGAATAAGCCTCCCATCTCTAGTGGGGTCAGGGGATGGGCTATCTGCCTGGCTGCACAGGACAGGGGTTAGGACTGCTATTTTTATAGACTTCTAATCAATACCCATGTGTCAGCTCCACCTACTGAGTGGAAACTAGACTCTTTGAGAGTCTGCTTTACATTCTTTTGGTTATATACCCAGAAGTAGAATTGCTGGATCATATGATAATTATATTTTTAATTTTTTAAGGAAACTCCATACTGTTTTCCATAGCAGCTGCACCATTTCACATTCCCACTAACAGTGCACAGGTTCATATTTCTCCCCATCCTCACCAGCGGTTTTTATTTTCTGGGTTTTTTTGGGGTGTGTGTGTATGTGTGTGTTTATAGTGGCCATCTTAACAGGTATGAAGTAATATCTTACTGTGGGTTTTTTGTTTGTTTGTTTTTTTGTTTTTGAGAGGGAGTTTTCACTCTTGTTGCCCAGGCTGGAGTGCAGTGGTACGATCTTGGCTCACTTCAACCTCCACCTTTTGGGTTCAAGCGATTCTCCTGCCTCAGTCTCCCTAGTAGCTGGGATTACAGGCATGCGCCACCATGCCCGGCCTCTTATTGTGGTTTTGATTTGCATTCCTTAATGATTAGTGATGTTGAGCACCTTGATGTCGAGCACATTTTCATATACCTGTTGGCCATTTGCATATCTTCTTTGGAGAAATATGTATTCAAGTTCTTTACCCATTTTAAAAATTGGGGTACTTGGGGGTTTTTTGTTATTGAGTTGTAAGAATTTTTATACATTCTGGATGTTAATCCCTTATCAGATATATGGCTTGCAAATATTTTCTCCACTTCCATAGATTGCTATTTTACTGTATCGATTGTTTCCTTTCCTATTTTTAAAGTTTGGTATAGTCCCACTTGTCCATTTTTGCTTTGGTTGTCTGCACGTTTGTTGTCATATCCAAGAAATCACCGCCAAATCCAATGTCATGAAGCTTTTCCTCTACAGTTTCTTTGAGGAGTTTTATAGTTTCAGGACTTACTTTTGGTCTATTTCATTTCTAGCTAACTTTTGTATATGATCTAGGGTAAGGGTCCAACTACATTCTTTTGCATGTGGATATCCAGTTTTCCCAACCCCATTTGTTGAAGAGACTATCCTTTCCCCATTGTGCAGCCTTGTCGTCCTTGTCAAAGATCATTTGACCATGTATGTGAGGTTTTGTTTCTGTTTTATGCATTCTGTTCCGCTGTTCTAAGTGTCTGTCTTTATACCAGTACTACACAGTTTTGACTACTGTAGGTTTGTAGAATGTTTTGAGATCAGGAAGTATGAGGCCTCCCATTTTATTTTTCTTTCTCAAGATTGTTTTGGCTATGCAGGGTTTTTTTGCAATTCTGTATAAATTTTAGGATGGGTTTTTCTATTCCTGCAAAAAATAACATTGATATTTTAATAGGGATTGCATTAAATCTGTAATTGTTTTGAGTAGTATGAGGATTTTAACAATCTTAAGTCTCACAATCCATCAACACAGCTGTCTTTTATTGATTTGTATCTTCTTTAATTTATTTCAGCAATGTTTTGTAGTGATTTATGTAAAAGTCTTTTATCTTTTTAGTTAAGTTTATTCCTAAGTATTTTATCTTTTTAATGCTATTGTAAGTGGAAGTGTTTTCTTTTCTTCCTTGGATTTTTTTCTTAATTATTTGTTGCTAGTATATAGGTACACAACTGATTTTTGCATGTTGTTTTTGTGTCCTGCAGCTTTGCTGAATTCATTTATTAGTTTTTTGTGTGTGGCGGCGGAGTTGTTTGTTTATTTGTTTGTTTTTGTTTTTGTTTTTGTTTTGGGACTGCGTCTCACTCTGTCACCCAGGCTGGAGTGCAATGGCGTGATCTCAGCTCACTGCAAGCTCCGCCTTCCGGGTTCACGCCATTCTCCTGCCATTCTCCTGCCTCAGCCTCCGTAGTAGCTGGGACTACAGGCGCCCCCCACCATGCCCAGCTAATTTATATTTTTAATAGAGACAGGGTTTCACCATGTTGGCCAGGATGGTCTCGATATCTTGACCTCATGATCTGCCCACCTTGGCCTCCCAAAGTGCCACCACGTGAGCCACCGCGCTTGGCCTGTTTGTTTTGAGATGAGGCCTCACTCTGTTGCCCAGGCTGGAGTGCCGTGGCACGATCTCAGCTTGCTGCAACCTCCGCCTCCCAGGTTCAAATGATCCTCATGCCTCATCCTCCCGCATAACTGGAATTACAGGCACCTGCCACTACGCTTTCCTAAGTTTTTTGTATTTTTAGTAGAGATGGAGTTTCGCTATGTTGGCCAGGCTGGTCTCAAACCCCTGACCTCAAGCAACCCACCCACCTCAGCTTCCCAAAATGCTGGGATTACAGGCGTGAGCCACCGCACCTGGTCCATTTATTAGTTTTAACAGTTTGTGTGTGTGTGTCTAATCTTTAGGAATTCTACGTGTGAGATCATATTATCTGGGAATAGAGATAATTTTACTTCTTCCTTTCCAATTTGGATAACTTTTATTTCTTTTTATTGCCTAATTGCTCTGGCTAGGACTTCCATGACTATGCTGAATGGAATAGCAAAAGTGGGCATCTTTGCCTTGATCCTGATCTTAGAAAGCATTCAGTTTTTTACCATTGGGTATGATGTAAGCTGTAAGCTTTTATATACGGCCTTTTATTATGTTGAGGCAATTTCCTTCTAGTTCTTGTTTGTTGAGTGTTTTTCTCACAAAAGCATGTTGAATTTTTCAAATATTTTTTATCCATCAATGGCTTTTGTCCTCCATTCAGTTAATGTGTTGTATTATGGTAATTGGCTTTTTTTTTTTTTAACACAAGATCTGGCTCTATTCCCTAGGCTGGAGTGCAGTGCAGTGGCGTGATCTTGGCTCACTGCAACCTCCACCTCCTTGGCTCAATTCATCCTCCTACCACAGCCTCCCAAGTAGCTGAGAATACAGGCACGCACCACCATGCCCAGCTAATTTTCATATTTTTTATAGAGACAAGGTTTTGCCATGTTGGCCAGGCTGGTCTCAAACTCATGAGCTCAAGCAATCTGCCCACTTAGGCCTCCTAAAGTGCTGAGATTACAGGCGTGAGCCACTGCTCCAGCCTGATTGACTTTTATATGTTGAAACATTCTTGTATTTCAGGAGTAAGTTCCTCTTGGTTATGGTGTATAATCCTTTTAATGTGCCATTAATTCAGTTTGCTAGTATTTTGTTGAGGATTTTGGCATCAATATTCAGGTATATTGGTCTATGGTTTTCTTGTAGTGTCCTTGTCTAGTTTTGGAATCAGGGTAATGCTGGCCTCATAGAAAGTTTGGAAAATGTGAAGGATTTCTGTTAATTCTTCTTAAATTTTTGGTAGAATTCTCTAGTGAAGCCATTTGGTCCTGGGCTTTTCTTTGTTGGGAGGTTTCTGATTACTGATTCAATCTATTAACTAGTTACAAGTCGTTCAGATCTGCTATTTCTTCAGAACTCAGTATTGGTAGGTTGTATTTTTCCAGCAATTCATCCATTTGTTTTAAGTTATCCAGTTTGTTGGTGCATAATTGTTCGTAACAGTATGATCCTTTTTATTACTGTGGCATCATTTGTAATGTCTCCTCTTTCACTTCTGAATTTTGTTGAGTCTTCTCTATTGTCTTGTTGATCTAGCTAAAGGTTTGCAAATTTTGTTGATTTTTTGTTTGTTTGTTTTGATTTGTGAGCCAAAGTCTTGCTCTGTTGCCCAGGCTGGAGTGCAGTGGTGTGACCTCTGCTTAGAGCAACCTCCACCTCCTGGGTTCAAATGATTCTCCTGCCTCAGCCTCCCCAATAGCTGGGATTACAGGTGCCTGCCACCATGCTTGGCTAATTTTTGTATTTTTATTAAAGACGGGGTTTTGCCATTTTGGCCAGCTTAGTCTCGAACTCTTGACCTCAGGTGATCCACCCACCTTGGCCTCCCAAAGTGCTGAGATTACAGGCATGAGCCACTGCACCTGGCCAGACTTCTGTTGATATTTTTTAAAAACCTAACATTTAGTTTTGTTGACTTCTTGGTATTGGCTTTCTAGTCTCTTTTATTTCTACTCTAATCTTTGGTACTTCCTTTCTTCTGCTAACTTTGGGTCTGGTTTGTTCTTTTTTTAATTCTTTGAGGTATAAAGTTAGGTTGTTTATTTGAGATCTTCTTTAGTAATGCATTTTATATTATATACTGCTCTAAACTTCCCTCTTAGCATCTTATGGGATGCTAAGTTTTGGTGTGTTTTGTTGTTTGTTTTCATTTTTCTCAAGATATTTTCTAATTTCCCTTGTGATTTCTTCTTTGACTCATTGGTTGCTCAAGAATATGTCATTTTGTTTCCACATATTTGTGAAGTTTTTTGTTTTCCTTTTGCTGTTGATTTCTAGTTTCATTCCATTGGGTTTGGAAAATATATTCGGTATGATTTACATATTCTTAAATTTGTTGAGACTTGTTTTCTGTCCCAAAATATGATCTATCTTGGAGACTGTTTTTGTGAGCCCTTGAGAAGAATGTATACTTTTGCTCCTGTAAAGTAGAATGTTCCGCATATGTCTGTTTGGTCCAACTGGTCTGTAATGGATCTTATTGTGTAAATACAATAAGGTCTTTTGTTACTGATCTTCTATCTGATTGTTCTATTTAATATTGAATGTGGAGTATTGAAATCTACTATTGCGTTACTTTCTTTTTCTTCCTTCAGTTCTGTCAATATTTTCTTCATATGGTTGGATGCTTTGCTCTTAGATGCATATGTATTTATACTTGTAACATCTTTCTAATGAAGTGAACCTTTTATCATTATATAATGTTCTTCTTTGTCTCTTAGGACAATTTTTGGCTTAAAGTCAGTTTTCTCTGATATAAGTAGGGCTATTCTGGCTCTTTTTTGGTTACCATTTGCCTGTGTTAACAAAAGATCAATGAGTTCTGTGGAGGAAAAGGGGGAACTTTATTTTCTAAAAGCAATCTGCAGATTGGAGAGATGCAGCCTTCAGTGCAAAATCAAAGTGTGACCTGAGGTGGGAGTTGGAAAGTTAGAGATTATAAAGGCCAAAAACACAGGGCAGGGGAGGGGAATCAAGGGAGTGGGGAACAGAGTCTTGATTAAATGACCATTTCACCAGTCTGTCTTAATTAGCTGGTTCCAGGTGTTCAGTTGGGAGGCACCAGGTGGTCCGTTGGGGTCAATTGAGGAATTTCTAGCTGCAGTTATTTTCAGGAATTGTTCTTTGACTTGGTTGTGGAAAAACAGGTTTTATAATGCTTTCCAAGGACACAGAAAGTGTGACCATTTCTTCACCCTGCCATATAACTCTTGGTTCTGCTTTCAGCTTTTCAGCCACAGGGAGTCCATCTTGTCTGTTAAGCAGGGGCATAATTTGACACACGGAATATCTTTTTCTATCCTTTAATGTTCAGCCTACGTGTGTCCTTATACTAATGTGAATCTCCTATAGACAGTGTATAGCTGAAACTTGTTTTCTTATTCATTCAGTCACTCTATATCTTTTTATTGGGAAGTTTAATCCATTTACATCTAAAGCAATCACTGATAGGGAAGGAATCACTATTGCTGTTTTGTTATTTTTTTCTGTACGTCTTGTAGTTATTTTGTCCTTCTTTTCCTCTTTTACTGCATTCCTTTGTTTTTAGTTCTGTGTGTTTGTTTTTGTTTTGGTGGTGTGCTTTGATTCCTTTTTCATTTTCTTTGTGCATCTTCAATGCACATTTTCTTTGTGATTACAATGAAGAATTTATAAAATATCTTATACTTTTTTTGTTTTTTGAGATGCAGTCTCATTCTGTTGCCCAGGCTGGAGTGCAATGGTGCGATCTCAGCTCACTGCAACTTCCACCTCTCAGGTTCAAGCAATTCTCCTGCCTCAGTCTCCCAAGTAGCTGGGATTACAGGTGCCTGCCATCATACCTGGCTAATTTTCATATTTTTGTAGAGATGGCGTTTCACCATGTTGGCCAGGCTGATTTTAAGCTCCTGACCTCAGGTGATCCATTCACCTCGGCCTCCCAAAGTGCTGGGATTACAGGCATGAGCCACCGTGGATGGCTAAAATATCTTATACTTAAATCTATATTAAACTGATAATGACTTAATGTCAATGACACACAAAATCTCAAGTCATTTATATATCCCCACCACTGTATGTTATCAACTTCACAAATTACATCTTTTTACTATTTTATATACATTAAATGTAGTTTTATAGTTATAATTATTTCTATGTTTTGTCTTTTAAATTATATACCAGAATTGATTTATGCACCACCATTACAATACTACAGGATTCTGTATTTGTCTACATATATACCTTTTCATAGAGCTTTATAATTTCATATGCTTTTGTGTTGCTTTCTAGAGTTCTAGAGTCCTTTCTTTTCAACTTATAGGACTTCCTTTAGCAATTCCTTCAAAGCAGGTCTAGTGATGATAAACTCCCTCAGCGTTTGTTTGTCTGGGAAGGGCTTTATTCTTCTCTCATTTTTGAAGGACACTTTTACCAAATATAGTGTTTTTGGTGGACAGCTTTTTCTTTTCTTTTTTTTTTTTTTTTGATGGAGTCTTGCTCTGTCACCAGGCTAGAGTGCAGTGGCATGATCTTGGCTCACTGCAACCTCCACCTCCTGGGTTCAAGTGATTCTCCTGCCTCAGCCTCCCAAGTAGCTGGGAATACAGGCATGTGCCACCATGCCCAGGTAATTTTTGTATTTTTAGTAGAGACAGGGTTTCACCATGTTGGCCAGGAGGGTCTCAATCTCTTGACCTTGTGATCCACCCACCTCGGCCTCCCAAAGTGCTGGGATTACAGGTGTGCACCACCGCACCTGGCCTGGACAGCTTTTTCTTTCAGCATTTTGAATATATTATCCCATCCTCTTCTAGTCTGTAATGTTTCTGCTGAGAAATCTGCTGATAATGTTACAGGGACTTCCTTTTATGTGACCAGTGGCTTTTCTCTTGCTGTTTTCAACATTCTTTGCCATTGACTTTTGAAAACTTGATTGTAATATGTCTTGGTTTGGGGCTCTTCGGGTTCATCTCACTTGGAATCCTTTGAGCTTCTTGAATTTAGATGCCTATTTCCTTCCTCAGATTTGTGAGTTTTCAATCATTTAATCTTCAAATATCCTCTCTGTCTCTTTCTCTCTCTTCTTCTTCTGAGACTCTCATAATGTATATATTGTTCCACTTGATGGTATCCCATAAGTCCCTTAGGCTTTCTTTACTTTTCTTCATTCCTTTTTCTTTTTGTTCCTCTAACTCAATAATTTCAAATGACCTATGTTCAAGTTTGCTGATTCTTCAGTTTCATCAACTCTATTATTGAATTCCTTTAGTGCATTTCTAAAATTCAGATATTGTATTCTTCAACTTCAGAATTTCTATTTTTTTAATAGTTTCTTTTTATTGATATTCTCATTGTATTCATGCATCATTTTCCAGGTTTTGTGTTCTGTATTCTCTTATGGTTCATTGAGCTTCTTCAAGATGATTATTCTAAATTATTTGTTAGGTAATTCATTATTTGGTGTTTCTTTAAGGTTGATTTCAGGAGATTTTGCTCCTTTCATAGAACCATCTTTTCCTGTTTCCTGGTGTGCCTTATTGTTGTTGTTGTTGTTATTATTATTTTGCTACGATTTGTGCACTTGAAAAAACAGCTATCTCTCCTAGTCTTAATAGACTAGCTTCATATGTGAAAGGCCTTCACCAATCAGCACAGTTAAAAATTCTGAAAGCTTCTTGAAACTTTTCTGGGGATGCATCTTCTCTGGGCTTGTGTAAGTAATTTCCCAATTAGAGTGGTTTGCCAGCTTTTTTTTTCCTTTCCAGGAGTTTATAATCTCTTACTCCTTCTGTCTGTGGTACTGCAAGTTCTCTGGCACTGCAGTAAGCCATTGAGCTCTTTTGTTCTCAGTAGCCCCTAGGGATGGAAAATATACTGGTTCTGTCAGCACTGTGAGTTAGGTGAGGAAAAAAAACAGTCACTGGAACAGCCCCCTGAAAAGTCATGTGTTCCTTTCTTCTCTTTCCCGCCCAAGGTAGAAACTGTCAGTTGGGCTTTTTCTCCTGAAAGCACCAAGCTGTGCTGGCTTGAGGGAGGAGGGATCATGGATGAAATTAAATGGCTTTTCTTACCTGTTTCATAGACTATTCTTGGCTTTGAGCTTGCCTGCTGTTCTATGACTTCTTAACTGGTTTCTGGAGTTCTCAGAAAGGCTTTTTGGTCATTTATAATTAAATCATTGTCCCTGTGAGGGAATGCAGTCCGAGGCTTCCTATTCCATCATCTTGCTCTGTGCTCAGCCTTTCATTTTTTTATTCAGTATATTTGTTATTGTTTGAATATTTTACATCCATCACGTTAAAAATAATGTGAAGAAAAGTATCCAAATCTAAATGGGATTTTTTTGCTTTTTGTTTTTTTTGAGACAGAGTCTCACTCTGTCACCCAGGCTGGAGTGCAGTGGCGCGATCTCAGCTCACTGCAAGCTCCACCTCCCGGGTTCATGCCATTCTCCTGCCTCAGCCTCCTGAGCAGCTGGGACTACAGGCCCCCACCACCACACCCGGCTAATTTTTTGTATTTTTAGTAGAGACGGGGTTTCACCGTGTTAGCCAGGATGTTCTCGATCTCCTGACCTCGTGATCCACCCACCTCGGCCTCCCAAAGTGCTGGGATTACAGGCGTGAGCCACCGCACCTGGCCTAAATGTTTTAAATATTGAAGGAAAAATATTTCGTTTCCAAGAGAGGAGAGTATATAACGGCCCTTGGTTTTATTGCTATAATTTATACTAAAGCACAGTAAGAATTAGCCTATATTCACATATATTACACAAACCTCCCACTATTGTGAGCTTTCCCACATTCCTACAGCCTTAATAAAAATGTAAAAGGGTGCTGTTATGGTATAAGAAATAAATTAACAATGGCCAGGCGTGGTGGCTCACGCCTGTAATCCCAGCACTTTGGGAAGCTGAGGCAGGTGGATCACTTGAGGTCAGCCTGGCCTTAGGTGAAACCCCATCTGGTCAGCTGAGATCAGCCTGGCCAACATGGTGAAACCCCATCTCTACTAAAAATACAAAAATTAGCCAGTGTGGTGGTGGGCACCTGTAATCCCAGCTACTTGGGCAGCTGAGGCAGGAAAAATCACTTGAACCCAGGAGGTGGAAGTTGCAGTAGGCTGAGACTGCACCATTGCACTCCAGCCTGGGTAACAAGACTGAAACTTCATCTCAAAAAAAAAAAAAAAGAAAAGAAAGAGGCTGGGCATGGTGGCTCACGTCTGTAATCCCAGCACTTTGGGATGCTGAGGCGGGCAGATCACGAGGTCAGGAGATCAAGACCATCCTGGCCAACACAGTGAAGCCCCATCTCTACTAAAAATACCAAAAACAAAAAAATAGCCGGGTGTGGTGGCTGGCGCCTGTAGTCCCAGCTACTTGGGAGACTGAGGCAGGAGAATCCCTTGAACCCTGGAGGCGGAGATTGCAGTGAGCCGAGATCTTGCCACTGCACTTCAGCCTGGGCAACAGAGTGAGACTCTGTCTCAAAAAAAAAAAAAAAAAAGAGAGAGAGAAAGAAAGAAATTAACAATGCAAATTATTATGAAGCAGACATTTAAGATATCCCTTATCCATATAGATAATTAGGAAATAAATTGATTTATTAAATTTTGTTTTTTCTTTTGTGCTTTAGGCATTAGGATTTTTGTCTTCTTATGGAATAGGAATGGAATATGATCAAGCTAAGGTAAAGGTCATTCTGTTTTATTCTGGAACAAAATTGATTTCTTTAAAAGAGACATTGAATGAAATCTACTCATTAAGTAAAGGGGCTCACTCTAGTGTGGTAGTTGAAAGCACCAACTTAATAGTCAAAGAAATTTAGTGTTCTTATGCCATAAGTTTCTTAAAGCCTCATGAGTCAGCCTCTTCATTGAAGATAGATAATATCTGCTTCATAAGGAAATTATGATGATTAAATGAAATATCTTATACAATGCCCTTATCACAGAGTCCAGAGATTAGTAAACCCCTAATAAATGGCAACCATCTTTACAAAGGAGAGTGAAATTTGAAATTTATTTTGGAGTAACTCAATGGGTCATTGTGGGGCTAGGAATAAAAATGGAATAGTTGGTTTGAGTTTCAAATTTAAATGGCCAACCTGGTTTGTGGGGTTTTTTGTTTGTTTGTTTTTACTTTAGGCACTGACATATTACACCTTTGGAAGTGCTGGAGGAAACATGATGTCCCAGATGATTTTGGTTTGTAAACAAAATATTCTTGGGACCAAATTTGTATGCCATAAATACAGCATTGTCTTGAATATTAAGAATGCATCTGTCTGTGTTTTAGGGGTACAGATATTTGTCGGGAATCAATGTTCTACAGAATTGTGAAGTTGCCCTAAGTTATTACAAGAAAGTGGCAGATTATAGTAAGTAATCCACATAATTTATTTTAAAATAAACAGTTGCCAAGGAATTAGAAAAATAAATCAATAACAGTTCAATTGATATAAACTTATGAAAATATCAAGTGTATATTTTTAATATGTTATAATATAATTCTTTTAATATAATACAGTTTCTGTTTCCTTAATAGTTACTTTCCAAATAGTTTTAAAAGACTATACTCATTTTTTATTTTTGTTAATATGTATCCCCAAACAATTCTGTTTTACTTGCCTTTGTGATGTTCTTTCCTTACTGAGAATTTGAATGTAGCACCAATAAATATTAAGCAGTTTCCCTAAATATAACATTTAGAATATGGGATGACTGCCAAAAATTCCTAAAGGAATGAATGTATGGTATACATTGGAGGTATCTGTCACCACATATGAGAACAATTCAAACAACCATTAGTCTAAATGTGATCAGAATAATGTCTAAGCACACGTCTTTGGCACTATTAGGATCTGAGAAAAGAAAGAAGGAGGAAAAAAACTAGTTTTGAATTTAAGATGCTGTATATAACAAGATCATTTCATGTGCTTAATGAAATTGGAATTACTATATATATTTCAAACTGCACACTTTGTTAGGTGTATTCAAGCATATCTATCTTTATATTTATTTTCAGACTATCCATAGGAAGTAATTAAAGAGCAGCGATTATTCCTATATTATAGTCTTAGTCCCAGAAAAAAATTATGAATGGAATGAGTTATCTGCTCCTAAGATATCCCCTTTCCTTGAGTCTTTTTGGTCAACATCTTCAGTAGAGTCTGATATAAGTTGATACCATACTTGTATAGGTTGCAAAGAAGAACTAGAGAACCTAATAAACAAAAATTGCACTTTTTTTTTTTTTTTTTTTGATACAGAGTATCCCTCTGTCATCCATGTTGGAGCGCAGTGGCTCGAGCTCGGCCCACTGCAGCCTCTGCCTCCTGGGTTCAAGCGATTCTCATGCCTCAGTTTCCCAGGTATCTGGGATTACAGGCATGCACCACCATACCTGGCTAATTTTTGTATTTTTAGTAGAGACGGGGTTTCACCATGTTGGCCAGGCAGGTCTCAAACTCTTAACCTCAAGTGATTTGCCCGCCTCTGCCTCCCAAAGTGCCGGGATTACAGACATGAGCAACCGCGCCGGGCCAAAAATCTGAAAATTTCTATTTTTCATGAATCTTCTGTCTCTATTAGTTGAACAGATTTCTGCACAATTTAAGATTATAAGCTAACGGTGTTTTCTCTAAATTGACTGCTATCTCTTGCAGCCTCTGTTTTCTAGCTATTCTCTGGCTTGTTTTTATTCACAGTTGCTGACACATTTGAAAAAAGTGAAGGTGTTCCAGTGGAAAAAGTGAGACTAACGGATGAAAATTTGAGTTCTAACAGTGAGATTTTGGATTGGGACATATACCAATACTATAAATTTTTGGCAGAAAGAGGAGATGTTCAGATACAAGTAATGTATACAGATGAGACTGAGTTTTTAGAACATGAAAATTACAAGGGGCTTAATTCTTTCTGAGTCCTGGAGGGATGAACAATGCCCCATCCTAAATAGGAATGGGGAGAGACCCGCCCTCCTCTCTCACCCTACTCCTGTTTTGTTCCCTGCTACTTACAGTTCCTGTAGCCCACTGGAGAACTAGTTGCCATAATAATAGCAATTTTTTTGCATTTCTTCCTTAAAAATTAATTTCTTTTTTTTTTGAGTTGGAGTCTCGCTCTGTTGCCCGGGCTGGAGTGCAGTGGCACAATCTCGGCTCACTGCAAGCTCCGCCTCCCAGGTTCACGCCATTCTCCTTCCTCAGCCTCCCAAGTAGCTGGGACTACAGGCGCCCACCACCACGCCTGGCTAATTTTTTGTATCTTTAGTAGAAACAGGGTTTCACCGTGTTAGCCAGGATAGTCTCGATCTCCTGACCTCGTGATCTGCCCATCTCAGCCTCCCAAAGTGCTGGGATTACAGGCGTGAGCCACTGCACCCGGCCCCAATGTTGGTTTTAATATGAATAAACTACGGCAATCCAGAAAGGTTCTGTTTTTGGGAATGGGACAGTATTTGCATGATCTTTGAGAGCCAAGAGCTAAGGCCCCTAGCTTTATGTGCCTGGGTGTTTCTGTACCCCAGAAGACCGGCTTCCAGCCACTAAGGAAGCCACGTATCCAGCAGCAACCAATTACCCAATAAATGATATAGTCTGGAATGTTTCCCTGATTTTTTCAGGACATTTCAAACGTGTCCAACAATCAACATACTAAAGTAAAATCACCACATAAATGTTTTCTTTATTTAAAGTAATACTGCTACTAAAATCATTTCCAAACTCATCGTTCCTAGGTCTCTCTTGGACAATTACATCTAATTGGGAGGAAAGGTCTAGATCAGGATTACTACGTAAGTCAATCTCAAGATCCAGTCACATGGGGTGGGGAAGGTAGTGGTGAGGGAGGCTGGCAGGGAAGTGAAAGCGGGGGGAGGGAGAGGTGGAAGAGTTGCTCAGAAAGCCCACTGATGCTTTCTTGGTCAGCTATGCTTCCCAGCTTCTCAGGAAGAACTAAGTTCTCCAGAGGGAGCACTTACCCACCTGCCTTCAAGAACAAAGGGGAAGGGACTTCTGAGGAGCAATCGAGGCGGGGGGTATCCATGTTCCAACAGAACCTAGTTCTGCCCACTCACATGCACTTTGGGCTGGGATTAGGAGAGAGAATATCCCCACCTGCCGGCCTGCACCCAAGGCCAGCTGCAGAGTCCACCTGGGGATCATCATTAAGGAGTCTGAGAGGCAACTTCATCCCCATTTGGCTAGATCAGAAGACAGACTGCTTTTAATATAATTAAAAATATATTAAACATCCTTATACATTTGCAAAGCTCCTTTCAATCATTTTGCTTAACCTTACCTTATCCCAGTAAGGTTAAAAGGTTAATTAACCGGCCAGGCACAGTGGCTCATGCCTGTAATCCCAGCATTTTGGGAGGCTGAGGCAGGCAGATCACGAGATCAGGAGATTGAGTCCATCCTGGCGAAGACGATGAAACCCAGTCTCTACTAAAATTACAGAAAATTAGCCGGGCGTGGTGGCACGCGCCTGTAATCTCAGCTACTCGGGAAGCTGAGGCAGGAGAATCACTTGCACCTGGGAGGCACAGGTTGCAGTAAGCCGAGATCATGCCACTGCACTACAGTCTGGGCGACAGAGCGAGACTCCCTCTAAAAATAAAAAAATTTAAAAATGAAAGTTAATTAACCATTCAAATTTATAGCGAAGAAAAAAGCAAATGAACAAATGAACTTGACCTTGACCTACACAGGATCCTCCTCTGTGAGACACCAGGGTCGTGGGATGAGTTCTTGCTTAGATTTTGATAGTGGTTTCAAGGCCCTACATCACCACAGACCTGGGAAGTAACTGGATTTTTTTTTTTTAAAGATGATTTTGCTGCTCTTTTCATTTATAGGAGTCACATGCTCCTTGTCTCAAAGGAACATGTAGCCTATTTCAACATAGTCCCAATGGCTAAGTGATAGAAACAACCACTTTATAAGGCTATTACCTAAAAAAAGTAATCTGTTACTACTTTGCATTTCATTTTGTGTTATTTGATGGATGTGTCTTTGGTACTATAATTTGTATTTTATATGAGATCCAGTAAACATCAGGTAAATGTCGAAGTCATTTCATAAAATGTGATAAAATAGGTAGGAATTTAAATAAGCATATGCACTCCAAGACAGCTCGGTTGAAGATCCATAGATTTTCTTTCATCTTAATCATAACCAAAGTTCTAGCTTCTTAGATGGAAATAGCTGGATTCATAATATTACTCTGTCAGATTTCAGCCTGCAATGAGTTTCTCATGTTAATCGTAGAATGAGTGACTAGGAAGACGTCCTCATTTTCCATAAACATGAAATTTGGATGTGAGGGCACCCTAGCTTCAGCTGTAGGGAAGACAAACCAATCTTCGTACAGTGCAATAAAATCCCAGTAAGTTGGTACTTCAGTCAGCTCCAGCCACTGTGGTCACCAGAGGGCAGCTGTAGCTGCCTCCAGGTGAGGATGAAGTACAATCCCAGGGCTGCTGTTGCAGGATCCCAGAGCTGTTGTGTAGCAGCCAGGCAGCTAAGTGTTACCCAGGAGCCCAGCCAGGATCTCCTGCGGGCTCATTCACGAGGTTTTATTACATCTGTTTCACAAATGAGAAGCAGAGGCTGGAGACATAAAGTAAATTGCTTCAAGGCTCACAGCTGGGAAGTAAGATTGTTTAAGAAGCAGAATTTGAACTCAGGCCTTCAGAAATCAAAACCTGAGCTCTTTCCATTAAACTTTATTTGACCCAGGCCAAAACAAAAAACAAAAAACAGCCTCTAAAATCTGTTCCCTCATTTATAAAGCAAGAAGAAGAAATTACATGATCTCTCAGTTTCCTTTAGCTCTTCCTGATAGTGGGTTGGGCCTCCTGCTTCCACATATCCCAAGAAGACGAGTTTAATTCCAGAACCATCCTTGTGGTTCAGGTACTCTCTGGGGGTAAGCACAGGCTGGTCCTTTCTTCTCCCCTCAGCCTAATGACCCTGAACTTGAATGGAGAACTCCAGTTGAAATCTCAAACTTTAAGACAAATTGACTTATCTATCAGTTATCTTTGTCTGCATTTTAAAAAAACAGTCCCAAACTTAGGTGGTTTTCAATAATAACCATTTATTTAATTCATGATTTTGGCAGGTCAGCAATTTTGGTTAGCCTCAGCTGAGCAATTCTGATCTGGGCCAGGCTCAGCTAATCTTAGCTGGGCTTGCTCATGCATCTGCAGTTAGCTGGAACATTAGCTAGAGCTGGCTGGTTTACGATGGCTTCATCTGTGACTGCTAAAATGACTGGGGCCCCTCTCCATGCGGTCTCATGCTCTAGCCAACTGGCCCAAGCTTTCCACATGGCAGTCAAAGGTTCTAAGAACACCAGAGCAGAAGCCTCTTGAGGCCTGAACTCAGAACTGACAAGTCACTTCTGCCACATTCTTTTGGCCAAAGCAAATCACAAGGCCAGCAAACTTGAGGGGTAGGGAAATGGGCTTCTCCTCTCAATGGGCAGAGCTGCAAAGTACTGTGGTCATTCTTGCAACATACCATAGTGTAGCTGCGCCAGAATCAACTTGGAATGGCAGGGGAGATACATAAGGGAGAGGGAATATACAAAGATAAATCCAGTTTCCAAAAGGCTATTACTGCAGCTCTTTTCATGCCTCACTTCTCATCTTTCCAAGTCTCTCCTCCTCAGACAGGATAATGTTTTCTTTTCTTTTCTTTTTATTTTATTTTCTTTTTTAATTGACTCATAATAATTATACATATTTATGGGATACAATGTGATGTTTTGATCATTACATAATATATTCATTATGTAATATATACATATGTATGCAAATGTAGTGTATACATTATGTAATGATCAAACCAGGGTAATTTGCAAATCCATCACCACAAATACTTGTCATTTCTTTGGGGTGAGAACATTCAAAATCCTCTCTTCTAGTTATTTTGAAATATACAATACCTTATTTTTAACTACAGTCCTCAGCCTGAAGACCACCACTTGAGCCAGTATGCTAATATTTCAGTCCACCAAAGAGAATTATTAGTATAAGACTCTCTTTAAATATGATGCTCCAGTCCACTGCTCAGAAAATTAAATTTCAAAATACCTGGAAATGACTAGCTTGCCTTTCTTTTCCTTCCTCACTGTTTGGTTGAACTAATCTCTCTCATGAGTTGTCATCACAGAAAACATTTTTACCTTCTCCCTGACCAAATTCTTAATTATTGAAAAATATTGTATATGCAATTCTTGATTACATTATCTTGAATTTTCTACACATAGATTTTAATTTTATTTGCATTTCTAAATATATGCAGGCTCAGAATAAATTGCATTAGGAAAGCGGGATGTTTGGGTGAATATTATTAAAATGGATAAAGCATAATTAAATTAAACCTAGCAGAGGAATAATATCAAATTTGTAAGGGCAACTGCTTTGTCTATCCTACCACCCATTTAAAAATTTTAAAAAAGAGCTAATACCATCTTTTCTCAGGATGTTCTACAGAGCAAGAGATGAAAGAAGTACTCAGGCCGGGCACGGTGGCTCACGCCTGTAATCCCAGCACTTTGGGAAGCTGAGGTGGGCGGATCATGAGGTCAAGAGATTGAGACCATCTTGGCCAACATGGTGAAACCCTGTCTCTACTAAAAATACAAAAATTAGCTGGGTATGGTGGTGCACGCCTGTAGTCCCAGCTACTCAGGAGGCTGAGGCAGGAGAATCACTTGAATCTGGGAGGCAGAGGTAACAGTGAGCTGAGATTGTGCAACTGCCCTCCAGCCTGGAGACAGAGTGAGACTCCATCTCAAAAAAATATATATGTATTCATAAATGTTTTTAGAACAATACATTTTCTTGGCATTTCATTCTAGGGGAGATGTTACAAACTGGTTAAACTACAGATTTTCTTAGAGCCAATGAAAAACCATGTTCATTTTTTAAAAAGAGAGATATGGGTTCAAATAATAAAACTTTACTTACTTAGTGTAATACCTGGGGCATACTATATTTCATACTAAGGCACCATCAATTGTAAGACACACAGGTATTTTATGTTCTGAGGAAGAAAAAAAAACCTACCAATATATATTATAATATGTCCTGATGGAAGTGAGGTGGGAGGAGATGTACATCTTAGAATCAGTGAAATATGATGATGAGTGCTCAGTTAATATTTGAAGGAAGGAAGGATGGATGGATGGATGGATGAATACTTGATCTTAACTCTTCGAGAGCAAGAACTCAGGTTGGCTCGTGTATATCCATCAAGGTAGCTTGCTTGGTGGTATTTTCACATGGTGTTTAATAAAGGTTTATATAATTGAAGCAATAGTATTAAGGACATGTGAATTTAAAAATGAAAAAAAGAAAGGGAATGACATGCTAAGTAAGCCATGACAGTGGAGCAGTGTATGAGACAGAGTCTCAATTCCTTTAGGTCTTTATCAAATCATTATATTTAACGGTGGGGAAAACTCCAGGATTTATATTTGCTTCTGGAGAACAGGTTACTTTCTTTTAAAATTTCACTGATTTCCCAGAATGAAACTTTTTTCAGAAGTCTCTATTACAAGATATTTGAAAGCCAAATTACTAAACTGGACTTTGAAAATGATTTTACAGAATCATAATACTAGAGCTAGAAGAGCCCATAAAGATTAAAGTCCAGCTGCCTTGTTTTAGAGATGGATAGACATTCATTCATTTATTCATTTCTGAAACATTTCCTGGTGCCTAACATATAGCCCACACTATGCTAAGTACAGAGGATTTAACATTAGAGGAGACAAAATAAGTTGATAATGAAATCAATGGATGAATGCCACAATACGGACAGGATGAGGTGCCGTGAGAGCACAGAGGAGGAGAATCTGAATAAGGAAACCAAGCCCAGGAGATAATGTGATTTGTGTAATTTATACAGTTACCTGGGGACATATTTTGGTCATGGCTCAGTAGAGAGATTCATGAGATACACTTTTATTTTTGATATTAGTGTTCTCTCATTTAGTAACTTGTACATTGCTATAACTTTCTCCTCTCCAGCTGACACTTAGATGATTCCAGGCATTTTATCTTCAGGATTCCCTAACATTTATAGATCTTCAGTGGCTTCTATTTTCTATTTTTTCTTTTAAAATAAAATCAAATCCTTACGGCCAGGTGTGGTGGCTCACACCTGTAATCCCAGCACTATGGAAGGCCGAAACAGGAGGATCACCTGAGGTCAGGAGTTCAAGATCAGACTGGCAAACATGGCAAAACCCCATCTCTACTAAAAATACAAAAATGAGCCAGTTGTCGTGGTCATGCATCTGTAGTCCCAGCTACTCAGGAAGCTGAGGCAGGAGAATCGCTTGAATCCAGGAGGTAGAGGTTGCAGTGAGCCAAGATCATACCACTACACTCCAGCCTGGGTCCAGCAAGACTCTGTCTCAAAAAATTTTTTTTAATTAAAAAAAATAAAATCCTTAGCCTAGTATTCAAGACTGTTTATAGTAATGGCGCCATCTTATTTTTGCAAGTCTTCGCTTTTGAATGTTCTATTTCAGCCACACTGAAGTAATCACTATTTTCTGAACACATCTTGGCCACTCCCATCCCCATTCGTTTGCTCAGGTTCTTCCCCTAGCCTCTGTACTGGTGACTTGTCACCATCTTTCATGAGGCCTCGATCATTTTAGCCCTCTTCTGTATACTGTGGAGACAGAGTGGTGAGCTGCTTATTGATCTCTAGTACTAACAGCATGACTCCGACATGTTGGTAATAAGATCAGATATTAATAATACCCTCTGATTGTGCTATTGTGAAGATTAGGTAAGAAAAAGTTTGCAAAACACTTATTGGAGAACTGGATACAATGTCTTTTATTCTATTCCCTTCTAATTCCTTACGGAGTTTCTTTTATACCACATATTACCTACTATCTCTCTGCTGTTTATATATATTTTCTTTCTCAGGAACATTGCTAGGGAGCAAATGTAGGAATCATGTTTCTGTTTATCTATGAATCATCTATAATACGTAACATACTATCCTATATATAGCAGGCTTCAGTCAAGTTTTTGAAAGGGTAAATGAAGATTGGAAGAGCTGGATGGATGAATGGATGCATGACGCCATGAGGTTCAACTGTGGCAGCATTTGTACTTATGCCCACAAAGAAGTTAGCAATATTCCTACAGCAAACTTCCATGTAAAATAACTACCAGCAGTTCTTCCTTAAACATTCTCTTCTCTTTGAGAAGGAACGTCTTTGCACATCAACCTGATCGAGACTTTTTAAAGAGCAGAAGGGTCGTATCCTAACAAGACACTTTAAAAAGTGGCTTCATAGCTGGGCATTGTGGGGGGCGCCTATAATCCCAGCTACTTGGGAGGCTGAGGCAGGAGAATCACTTGAACCCAGAAGACGGAGGTTGCAGTGAGCTGAGATCGTGCCACTGCACTCCAGCCTGGGCGACAGTGAGACTCCGTCTCGAAAAAAAAAAAAAAGAGTGGTTTCATACCACAGTCTTGAGGCTGATTTCTTTTATTGCTCTATATGGTTTCCGAGGAGGGGCTTTCCGGAAGGTTGAGATGAGGCCTAGGGAGTGTGGCAGCAAGGGACAAGGTCAGCCCTTATGTGTTCTAGACAGAGTGCTTCATTTAATGTAACGACCTAGACAAAATCAGAGGCTTTACTGGCCTCCTTCAATTTGAGTCAGAAGGAATTGTCTCAAAGCTCACTTCTGCATAAAGACCTGATCTCAGCAGCCGGCCAAGTGTGTCTGGTCTTACTCTGCCTACAAACATTAGGATACTGTGTATCCAATTCTGCCAACCCCAGTAAAACCTCATTAAGTACACAGTGTCAACAGAGAAGCCTGCTTTTCAAAATAATGGACTATTTAGCTTCACAGCTGGGATTCTCTCTCCCTACAAAGCTACATTCCCATCGTGGCTTTCCAAATGTAAGAAGCAAGTCTTCATGTTATAAAATTATATGTAAGAAAGAGATATAGACACTCTCCCACTCCTCAGGTTATGGCTGAAAATGCATTTGGTTGGAATAGTGCCTTGAACAAAATGGGCATTTCACAGATTTTTTTTAAGCTCAGTGGCAAGAACCATAGATATTTTTTGAATGCATATTGAATAAAGTTTGGTTCAAAAAGCTATTTTGAAGGATTTATTTTGTGACTAGCAATAACACTATTCCTTTTCTCTCCAGAAAGCATTACACTACTTCTTAAAGGCAGCAAAGGCCGGGAGTGCAAATGCCATGGCATTTATAGGAAAGGTACATGCTTCATCTTGATTCATTGTTTTCATTTATTAAAAACCTAAGAAATTAAACTGGGCATAGCAGCGTGTGCCTGTTGTCCCAGCTACTTGGGAAGTTGAGGTGGGAAGATCACTTGAGCACAGGCGACCAGCCTGGGCAACACGGCAAGACCCTCATCTCAAAATAATTAAAATTTAAATTTAAAAATTAAAAATCTAACAAATTAATGATACCAGCTCATTGAACCCATTGTAGAGGGACAGGGCAGCAGGCCTCTTCACAGAAGCAGCTAAGTGGGGCATCTGGCTGCAACCCGAGGGTGGTATTCTTGAGGTGACAGTTTGGGAAGAAGCCCCATATAACAGCAGCCTTTATCTGGGGCACCAAAAGCAGCCTTAAAAGTGCACCTCGGCTGGGCGCGGTGGCTCACGCCTGTAATCCCAGCACTTTGGGAGGCTGAGGCAGCTGGATTGTTTGAGGTCAGGAGTTCAACACCAGCCTGGCCAACATGGTGAAACCCCCATCTCTACTAAAACTACAAAAATTAGCTGGGCGTGGTGGCAGGTGCCTGTAATCCCAGCTACTTGGGAGGCTGAGGCAGGAGAATCACTTGAACCTGGGAGGCAGAGGGTGCAGTGAGCTGAGATCGTGCCACTGCTCTCCAACCTGGGCAACAGAGGGAGACTCCGTCTCCAAAAATAAAAAATAAAAATGTGCACCTGGCCAAGGGCTCCTCCTCTGAGCGTAGCTATGAGCCTATGACCATCCCGCTCCCCAATATGTAAGAGGAGATCCAGGTTGGTTGAGCGTTGGAGACCGGTACAGGTCTCAGCCCAATTAGGCCCTTCTCTCCTCTACTGCTGGAGTGTGAATCAGCTCCAGGCTGACCAGAGCTATCCTTATGCCACCTCTGATGGGAGGCCTCCTGTGGCTGCAGAGTAGCCTGGTGGAGGGTTCCTCTGGAAAGGCATGTTCTTCCGTCTCCTTCAAAGACTATTCACTCCCCTGTGTGCCACCCTTGGCTCCCTGCAGCCGATTTGCATTAGTAACCATAGGAACGAATGTCCTGCTTCCTAAGTGCAACATACAGTAAATGTAGATGCAAAAAAAAAGAGAGAGAGAAAACGCAAACAGGGTCCATTTCTTTGCCCTCAGGCAGGGTCACTCCAGAAGTCTATAATAAATGGTACTCTTACTTTCTCTTGTTGTTTTAAATTGAGGTAAAATGTAAATACATAAATAACACAAAATTGACCACTCTAAAATATACAATTCGGTGGCATTTACTACATTCAATATGTTGTACCACTGTTGTCTCTATTTTATTTTAAAATATTTGCATTACTCTCAAATTATTTTGTTTTATCTATCCTCTTTTCATTTTTCTTCCTAGATGTATTTAGAGGGGAATGCTGCCGCGCCACAAAATAACGCTACTGCCTTCAAGTACTTTTCCATGGCAGCCAGTAAGGTATGTCCTCAATGCACTGCTGTAAACACATACACACAAATTGCTTTTATTACATGCAGACTGGTGCAAAAGAATTGACTTCAAAGTCCCAAGCCCAGATAATGGGCCTGTAAGGAGTTTTGTGTCCTGGAGAAGTATAATATTGGTGATGGGAGTAAGGGAAGCTACAACTTGTCTTCCTGGAAAATGAAACATGGCAGTGGCTTGTGCTGCCCTAGCAGAGGCCAGGAGGAGGCCAGACAGGAGTTCAGCTTTCCCCTCTCCCTTATGCAGTAGATGAGGCCATCTAGCTTAGGAACAGGAAACAAAAGAGATGAAAACAGAGGAAGGGAAAACCCACTCAATAACTGCAGAAAGTTCAAGACAAAGACATCCTAGGAATGTCCAGTTTTCTCCAGTCTCATCTCATCCAAAGGCCAGAGCTCCCTCTGGCCCAGGCGGGAGCTTGTCAGGGAGGAGGCCAGGGCAAGGCGACTGAGAATAGGGATCTGGAGACAGAATCCCTGGCTTGAATGCCAGCCCTAAAACTGACTAGCTGTGTGAACATGGGCAAGTTACTTAGCCTCTCTGTGCCTCAATTTCCCCATCTGTAATATGGGAATATAAGAGTATTTGCCTGCCAGGCACAGTGGCTCACGCTTGTAATCCCAACACTTTGGGAGGCTGAAACAGGCAGATTGCTTGAGCTCAGGAGTTTGAGACCAGCCTGCGCAACATGGTGAAACCCCATCACTACAAAAAATACAAAAATTAGCCAGGCATGCTGGCACATACCTGTAGTCCCAGCTGCTCACGAGGCTGTGCTTCATATTGTGAAGTACTTAAAGCAGTGCCTGGCACACAGTAAGTGCCCTATTATCTTTTGCAGTCTGGGGCCAGTAAGGTAGAGTGAACTTCGAAGCACATCCCAGACAGAATGAATTAGCTGTATGAGGGACCATCGAAATGGTATAATATGCCTCCTGCATCGAAGTCTTTGTCTCTGCTCCTAGGGTCCGTGAGGCTGGTATCTGTCAGATAAGACTTAGTAGACTCCTTGGAATCCCTTTCATGCATAAAAAATGCCCTCATCCAACACCCATTGGCCTGCTCTTGGCGAATGGCCTTGGTAAACTTTCTAACCCTGCACTGTAGGAAGCATTTTGTTGTCTTACAGTTGCATACTGGAACACTGGCAGTAAAGATGTGCTCAAACCAGGAATCATTTCAACCGTTCTCAGTTTTTAAAAACCCACACACTGCTTTAGGAGCCTATTTATAAGTGACTAGCACCTCGGAGCTGCTGCTATTGTGGTGTAAATTACTGAGAAGGCTAGTACTCGGCTCCTCTCCCTTGTAATTTATATGGAATTGTTGCTCAGAAAGGCAGTTATCTGAAGTACCATTAGATTAGGATGACAAGGAAGAGCAGACTGAAAAGGAGTAACAAGGAAAATCTCTTATCATCTGGCAAATAACACTGATTTGTCAGCCCATAAGAATAATGCCAGGGAGGTGGGAGTGTAAATTAACTCAGATTCCAAGCTATTCGGGGTTGTGGAACCAACCAGCAGTGATCTGGGTCTCTGGTGCGCTGAACCCGAGCTGCTTTCCTTTACAAAGGAAATCTGAACTTACAATTAAGGCAATTATTCTAAATGGCATTAGGTGGAGATGGCCACATACTTCTTGATCAGTGCCTGAACAATTTATTAGATTTCTCACTCTTACTACTTTTTTAAAAACTGCTTTCTAAATTTGTTTTTAAATGATATCAACACCATGACACAGAGCTACAGATTTTACAACCTCTTTTGTCTTATTTACTTAGAAACAAGCACAGTGACTGTATGTGACATTGTGCCATGTTGGACCACATTCCTTCAGTTCTCTCTTGCGCCCTGAGCATGTCAGGCCCGTCCCCATCTCCATACTTTTGTCATCTGCCTCCCCTTCCCAGAGTCTCTTATTCTAAGTCCTACTCATTCCCAGAGCGGAGCCCAGTCCTCCCTCCACCCACAGAGCTGCCCCTGCCCTTGCTGGCTCACATGGTCTCTTTCCTGTTCTGAGCTTACCTGTGTTCACTCCTGCTGCTGGGATGTAACTGCTTCCTACCTGTGGCTTCTCCCCTCCTGCCCAAAGGCCATGTGTCCTCAACTAGAGGAGGGCAAAGGTCCTGCCAGGGGGTTATTAAATAAAGGGGTCCAGAGCAGGGGTTTATTAAGTATTTGCCAAAGAAATGCCTATCTGCTCCCTGGCTTCATGTCAGTTAACCTAAGCAAGAGCATTACACCCTAAAACAGCAGGTGTATACTGCAGGGGTTGGCTATACATATGGTTTTTCTGGCCCAGAAAGAGTTTTAAAAATCAGTAAACTGGCCAGGCATGGTCCCAACACTTTGGGAGGCTGAGGCGGGCAGATCACCAGGTCAAGAGATCGAGACCATCCTGGCCAACATGGTGAAGCCCCATCTCTACTAAAAATATAAAAATTAGCTGGGCATGGTGGCACGTGCCTGTAGTCCCAGCTACTCAGGAGGCTGAGGCAGGAGAATCGCTTAAATCCAGGAGGCAGAGGTTGTAGTGAGCTGAGATCATGCCACTGCACTCCAGCCTGGCAACACAGCAAACTCTGTCTCAAAAAAAAATAATAATAATAATAAATAAATAAATAAATAAATAAATACATATAAATGAGTAAAATTCACATCCAAATCTAAACATCTAGCTTTTCTTGAAAATGGCAAAAACTAGCTAGGCATGGTGGCTCACACCTGTAAATCCCAGCACTTTGGGAGGCTGAGGCTGGTGGATCACTTGAGGTCAGGAGTTCAAGACCAGCCTGGTCAATATGGTGAAACCCCGTATCTACAGAAAGTACAAAATTAGCCGGGCATGGGAGTGCATGCCTGTAATCCCAGCTACTTGGGAGGCTGAGGCATGAAACTCACTTAAACCCAGCAGGCAAAGGTTGCAGTGAGCTGAGATCACTCCACAGCACTCCAGCATGGGTGATAGAGCAAGCGTCTGTCTCAAAAAAAAAAAAAAAGAAAAAAGAAAATGGCAAACGCTGATGAAACAGGACTGCCATTCCATGTGGCACCAACCAGCTGGAGCAGAGGAACTGAGAGCTGCCGCTGCCTTCACACAGGGCAGGGACTCCACGTGTCTCCATCTGCACCACTGTCTCCACTACCTGGCATATTTTATTTCTTATATCACTGGCATGGTTCCTGCAGGTGTCTGAACTGGCCAGTCTTTGCCTGAGAAGTTCTAAATAGGTACACTGGGCCTTAAACAGTGATGGGTAATTCACTGAGTCCCTGGGGTCCCAGGGACTCCCTTAGAGGAGAAAGTAATTTGTCCCTGCTATTCTAACCTTTCTCCTTTCTCTCTCCCTTCTTCCTTCCCTCCTTTCATATCTGTTTCCTTCTCTTCTGTATTAGTCTGTTCTCACATTGCTAATAAAGACATACCCAAGACTGGGTAATTTATAAAGGAAAGAGATTTAATTGGCTCACAGTTCAGCATTGCTGGGGAGGCCTCAGAAAATGTACAATCATGGCAGAAGGGAAAGCAACCACGTCCTTCTTCACATGGCGGCAGCAAGGAGAAGTGCCGAGCAAAAAAGGGAAAAGCCCCTTATAAAGCCATCAGATCTCATGAGAACTCACTCACTATCACAAGAACAGCAGCACGGGGGTAACCGCCCCCATGATTCAATTACCTCCCACCAGGTCTCTCCCATGATGCATGGGGATTATAGGAACTACAATTCAAGATGACATCTAAACGAGGCTAATTAGAAGAAGACAGACTCACTAGACTTTGCCACATCCATCACACTGAGCCTTACTACTTCCAGAGCAGAGCAACTCAAGACTCCAAGAACCACAGGAGATGTGGCCAGGAGAGAAGAGGGAAGAAGAGAGCAGAGTTATATCACCTGTTTTAAATACAGATGGACTGTCCTTAAGAACTCTTACAATAGCAGATCATTTCATATGATAGGCTCAAAATTTGGAGTCTTGAAACCACTTTTGAAATATACCTTCTCTATTTATGTGCTATCCCTGTGTTACTGAGGATTACTCCGGCTGCATCTACAATAACTAAATGTAGGTGGTAAGAAGAAATTTGGAGAGCTTTTTATTAGAACGTAAGTTCCTGCAGAAATACTGGAAACCTGTGAAACATACCTACAGATCTGCTGAATCAAAGTCAGTTGGTCGGCAGGGTGCGGTGGCTCACGCCTGTAATCCCAGCACTTTGGGAAGCTGAGATGGGTGGATCACTTGAGGCTAGGAGTTTGACAACTGCCTGGCCAACATGATGAAACCCCATCTCTATTAAAAATATAAAAAATCAGCTGGGCATGGTGGCGCGCACCTGTAATCCCAGTTACTAAGGAGGCTGAGGCAGGAGAATAGTTTGAACCAGGGAAGCAGAGGTTGCAGTGAGCCGAGATCACCTCACTGCACTCCAGCCTGGGCAACAGAGTGAGACTCTGTCTCAAAAAAAAAAAAAAAGAAAGAAAGTCAGGTGGTCAATCATGGTTTCTTACTGTAGTCGCTAGAGGGTGAAATGCGTGATAGGAGATGCAAAGAAAAAGGAGTTTTCTCCTTGAGGAAGTCACTTTCAAGGTTCACTCTTCATCCAAAATTGATATGCTAAATATCAATATATTTGAACATTTGCTGAATACTAAATGTGCTAAATAAATACTCCCTTCCTTAGAGTATTCCGAATATTAATCAGAAAATAAATGGTAATTAATTTAGCATCAAGTGGAAAAGGAAACATCGGGGATGTTATAAGCAATAAATTTGAATAAAGAAATATACCAACGATGCTTTACTATCTGTAGTGGCTGGATTGAAATCCACAGAGTCTCTAAAATGTGATTAGGCCATTTACGTCAACCTCCTTAGACCTGAGTAGGTAACAAGTGTCTGGATAGACTTCTCCCTTCTGGAAAACTCCTACACATCCTTTAAGACCTAGCTCAAATGTCACCACCCCTGACAACTTGATCTCCTTCAGTTCCTAGTCTAAATCAGGCAATAGAGTGTCCCTCTTCCAGGTGTCTGCAACACTCTCAATCTATTTCTTTTTTCTTTTCTTTCTTTTTTTTTCTTTTTTTTTTTTTTTTTGAGATGGAGTTTTGCTGTTTCGCCCAGGCTGGAGTGAAGTGGCACAATCTCGGCTCACTGCAACCTCCGCTGCATGGGTTCAAGCGATTCTCCTGCCTCAGCTTCCCAAGTAGCTGGGATTACAGGTGTGTGCCACCACATCCAGCTAATTTTTACATTTTTAGTAGAGACAGGGTTTCACCATGTTGGCCAGGCTGGTCTCGAACTCCTGACCTCAGGTGATCCGCCCACCTTGGCCTCCCTAAGTGCTGGGATTACAGGCGTGAGCCACCATGCCCAGCCTCAATCTATTTCAACTTTAGGACTTACCACATTTGACAGGACTCTAAGAGGTCTGACCTGCCCCTCCCCTTTGATATGGCTCAGAGCCCCCTAGCGTGTGAACTCTCTAAGGCAGGGATTATGGCTTCTTCATCTTTTACCTTTCACCTGCTACCTCTGCCCAGTGCCTACTATGGAATCATACACAAAACAAGTCCTAAATAAGTGTTGAATACAAGAATGGAGGAAAGATTTGACTTTTGTTTCCCTCTTCCCTTTTCTAGCCAGAAGGTTTATGAAAGTATAAAAGGAGGAACTAGAGTGGGTCAGAATAACCGGCCAACTGCCTTGATTAATCTCCTACTGGGTGCATGTCAAATATTTTGAAAAATTTTGCAGTAATTTTCCTTATCATGAATTCTTCTGGGACTTTACTTGGCTTTATAAAACTCTTCTAGGGCAATGCAATTGGCCTTCATGGGCTTGGTCTTCTTTACTTTTATGGAAAAGGAGTTCCCGTGGTAAGTTAAATTATTTTATTATCTTTTTATTTGTAGCAATTTACAGGGGAAAATTCATGGTCATTCATTAGTTTAAAGGAATTTATCTCTATTATCTGGTTTGCCAAACTGTGATATCAGATAATAGAGAATAAAATTATCCAGTGAAATCTCTGCCAAAGAGACACTGAAGAACAAGCTTGTGACAAGAATAGTAATTCTAATTATATCTTAGAATCATAGATTCTAAGTAACCTTAGAAATCATCTATCCTCTGAGGACTTTATTGATGGAGAAATTTATCTTCATAGTCTTTTGAGTGACCTTCCCCCAATATCTAACAAAACTTACTGTCAATGTAGAAAAAGACATAATTATGATGAAAATGAGACATTATTTCCTGATAGAGTCTAATATAATAATGAAATAAAATATATAATGTTTCTGATACTATTTTAATTAGCCTAAATCACATAGGGCACTGTCTATACTCTTTTTAAGAAGTGGAAGGCAATTGTTTCCACAGAGTTTTACTTGTGCCTTTGAGTAATAGAATGTAATTATCTTGCAGAATTATGCCGAAGCACTTATATACTTTCAGAAAGCTGCGGAAAAAGGGTGGCCCGATGCACAGTTCCAGTTAGGCTTCATGTACTACTGTAAGTGCCACAAATATAGCTGCTTTATTTAGAATGATATATGCATTATTAAGTCTGCTTATTTTATAACAAACATCAAAGGGTTGGTGTGAGTGGTTTAGACAGAACATTTAGGCAACAAATTAAGTAAGAATTTGAAAAAGACTAAAGAAAAGGACACTGGTTGGGAGGCGGGACAAGGAGGTGCAGAGTCAGGAAGCTCATCTTTGACAAGGTTAAGTTTGAGGTGCTAGCGATATCCCATGCACATCCCCAGAAGCACGTATGAAACTCACGAGAAAGGTCAAACTTACAGAGAAGGTTCGAGAGGCATCAGCACACAGCTATTAGTTAAGAGTAGTTAAGGTTGCAAAAGGAAAGGAGCAAGAGGGTGAGAGGAAAGAGCAGTGGGCCGTGGTAGATAACTAGTGATCCTCCATGCTGTATTGAAGGGTAGGCAGGGGAAGTACATCACTGAGAAGAATGGAAAGCCAGGCTCAGCGGAATAGGAAACAAAAAAAAAGATCTTAATGGAGCCAAGGGAAGAACTTTCAAGGAAGAGTAAATGAGTGGGCACCCCTGTGAAATGCAGTGAGAAACCTGGTTTAAAAAACAAGTAAGAGGCCGGGCGTGGTGGCTCACGCCTGTAATCCTAGCACTTTGGGAGGCTGAGGCGGGCGGATCACGAGTTCGAGACCAGCCTGGCCAATACGGTGAAACCCCGTGTCTACTAAAAATACAAAAATTAGCCTGGCATGGTGGCGGCTGCCTGTAGTCCAAGCTACTCGGGAGGCTGAGGCAGAATCAAATCGCTTGAACCCGGGAGGTGGAGGTTGCAGTGAGCCTAGATCACGCCACTGCATTCCAACATGGGCAACAGAGTGAGACTCCATCTCAAAAAAACCAAAAAACAAAAATCAAGTAAGAAAGAATGAAATATCTATGAGACTTGGCAATACAGAGAATGTGGGTGAGGTCATTGGACTGCTTGGGGTGGAAGCTGCATGACAATGGCATGAATGGAAGATCAGGAAGTTAAGAAATAAAAGTATTCTTGCAAGCAGCATGCCCTTAAAGGGAAGGAAAGAGAAGGAACTCAGCATCAGGGGGACTAAGGACCCAGAGGGAGTTACTTTTAAGATGAAGAGACCTGAGCATAATTATAATTGATGGAAAGAGATTCTGAAAAACGCTGGTGGTATTAGCACCTGATTAGGCATAGATCAGTGGAAGCCTCTTTAACTGTGTTAGATAGTCAGGATTGCTCACCCTCAAAGACTGGAGGGAGGGTGGAAAGGATGATGCAAATCTAAGTATGGGGGAATGGGATGGGGAGAGAGGTGAGTGAGGAAAGACAATATGAAGTTTTCTTCAATGATCTAGTAGGTACAAAGTTGACTTCTGTGAGCAAAGGTAGAGTGATTGGCTAGGAGGTCTCAGAAAGCCATGAAAGTTTGTAATAATCTCTGTGGGGAGTGAGAGAGGAAGTGGCCAAGACAAATACCAGGGGATCTGAACACACCTGAGTATCCCCATCAAGTCCTTCATGTCAGAGGAGGAGCCAGGGCAGCAGCAGACCACATCATCAAGGAGGTCACATCCGGTCTAGGGGTCACTGGCATTTTCCACAGTGGCCCAGCAGAGGCATCTGTTTTGTGCTATCTTGGGGGGTTGAGGTTGCCTAAGAAGGCCTTGTTCTTCTAGTTCATTCCAAGTTCTTGGCTCGGGATCTATCAGATTTCCCAAGTTTCTAGAATAAGAAAAATAGTCATGGCTAATGTATATTAAGTCTTCGTATGTTTTAACTCATTTCGTATGTTTTAACTCATTTCGTATGTTTTAACTCATTTGATCCTCTCAACATCTACCGGGTATCCCACAGTGGATAGATGAGCAAACTAAGCCAATGTTGTGGTTGGACATCTTGCCCAGGATCACACAGTTGTGGAGCTGGAATTCAAATTCAAGCAATTTGCCTCCAGAGCTTTTGTTCTTAATCGCTACATGGCACTGCTTCTAAAGGCTCCAGTGTTAGAGGTGGAAGATAACTTAAAGACCATCTAAGGAAAGCCTTCACTTTTGCAAATAAAGTGCCTAAATGGCCCAACTCACAAAAGAACTAATAAGAGAGCCAGGACAAGAATCTTGGCTGCTGGGAATCTGCTGGTTCTCTGCTCTAGCTTCAAGCGCCTATTCTTGCTCTAAGCAGGAGTTTGGTGAGAGTTCGGCTTCTTGGAGCTGGGATTTACCTGCTGCATACGCCATAGTCATGGCTGAGAGAAGCTATATGGGTGTCCTGATACGGAAGGATGACAAAGATGGCGAGATGCATCATGGTGGGGCTTCAGGTCCTCAGAGACCATCACTTGGTCTCCTTTGCATTAATTTTAGTGATGCCATAGTGAGGAGATACTTTCATAAGACTAAGTAGTCCTTCTTTCTCAATTTTTTTTTTCAGAATGGCTAAGAATATAAATTTCCATATTCTTACTTAGAACCAAACTCAGTGTTCACCCCCACCTTCACAAATAGTGGATTGAGTAGCTTGACTTTTGGTTGGCTTCTCCCATCCTATTTAAATAGCTGGCATCACAATGACTATTATATCCATAGATAATAATATAAAAAATAAAGTCAATAAGGGTGGCTCAAAACAATTTTAATTTTCAGCTGGCTCTGGAATACAGAAGGATTATAAACTTGCCTTCAAATATTTTTACCTGGCATCTCAGAGTGGGCAGCCTCTCGCCATTTATTATCTGGCCAAGATGTATGCAACAGGAACAGGAGTAGTAAGATCATGCAGAACTGCTGTGGAGGTAAATACAATATAAGGCTGTTTTTAAAGCACTTGTCATATATGACACAGAGGAGGTGATACTGTTCTTAAATTGTTGGTGTCTTTGATTTTATAAATATTACCTCTTTTCTTCCAGTTGACAATGTGAATACTGACATTTGTCAGAGGGGAAAAGCAGTGATGTAACTCAGGTTGGGGAAGGGAGACAGAGAAGAGATCTCTCCTCTCTCTGACATTTGGCTTTTCATCAAATTCAGAGCTCACCTCAACATGCAGTTAAGGAGCTCTGTTTCAGCATTCAATCAAATCACCAGGGCAATTTGGCACTTCTAGTGGGCTTGGGAGTAGCTACTTGGGAAACGAAAGGCTAGATTTAGCCTAGAAAATGTAGCCCACTTCTTCCCAGAAAGCAGCATCCTTAGGTTTTTGATGATTTGGATGACAATTGAGAAAGTGAATTCTTTCAGCCTGAGCCAGTGATGTGCTTTCCAAAAGAATGCTTTTAGGACCTTAATGTCCTTCATTGATTTATTAAACACGTCTGCTACACCAGCATAAATACTCTATGTTGCAATCTGGCCCCTCTGAAGCTTATTTCAAAAGCTGCCAGCTAATGATCTATCTTTAGATTTGCTCCTTTGCCAACTTCCTAATGAATTATGTATGGCTAACCTCTTTTGGTTACATAAGGGCTATTCAGCTAAGTTGACATTTGTCCC
The DNA here is from genome assembly GCF_028885655.2 of Pongo abelii. Lineage (NCBI taxonomy): Eukaryota > Metazoa > Chordata > Mammalia > Primates > Hominidae > Pongo > Pongo abelii. Next base: position 8,476,671 of record NC_072006.2, on the reverse strand, counting down.
CCTAGGGCTCTGCACACCTCTCTCACAGTTATGTCACCTACACCCTCCGGCACTGTCTTCCCTTCATTCTCTCCTTTTCACATTAGCTGTGGCCTTATAACTTGCCCTCGCAGAGCAGCAGTGCTCAGAAAGTCCCTTTAAGAACACACACACACACACACACACACACACACACACACTAGCGATACATTCTTATTCTTCCAAATAGCCTCCAAGTCAGGAAAGTTTATTATACAAATTTAAAATAAGGCTGAGGAAGTTTCCCTCAAGACAAAAACAAAACAAAACAAAACAAACCCAAACACTTCTGATCTTTGTGCCTATAAAAGGTATTAACTCTTTACCCTAAATAATTTGCAAAAGCCATGCTTTAGATCTAAAATCCTTCCCTGACCAGCCAGTAGGAGCTGAAGATTGATTTCATTTCTCATTTGCCTGGCGTGAAGCATACTGACTAACTAGTCTCCTTGATTTCTCTTCCCATATACAGCTTTATAAAGGTGTCTGTGAACTAGGCCACTGGGCTGAGAAATTCCTGACAGCTTACTTTGCTTATAAGGATGGTGATATAGATTCTTCTCTTGTTCAGTATGCACTGCTTGCAGAAATGGGGTATGAAGTAGCTCAAAGCAATTCAGCATTCATTTTGGAATCTAGTAAGATAAGTTAAAATTCTCTGCAATCCCCCAATCATACATATGCATGTATGACTTTACTACAGAGGCATTTTAAGCCTTCCTAATGGAATGTCTCCTTTTTTTAGAAAAGGCTAACATTTTTGAAAAAGAGAAGATGTATCCAATGGCGCTTCTCCTATGGAATCGAGCTGCCATTCAAGGTATAGAACCCAAATAAAAATAAGCACATACCCGGTCCCTGTCCTCTGTTATTCATCACATTTGCTGTAGCTGCGTGTTTGTGCACATAGGCAGCAAGGGGTAGAATATAAAGTAGGTGACATTTCAAACTATACTGATGTTAGGGTCAGTCTTTGGTGAGAGATCATTTCCAGGAATTTATTTTCCCCATTATTATCAAGGTCCCTGATTCAGCAAGCCATAGAAATTTTTCTATGGCTCTGTCTCCATGGCACCAGAACAGTTCTTTGAAATATACAGTTTTACTCAAGAAACCAGTTTTCTTGGTCTGGCTTCACTCATTCATTGCTGAGATCTTGACTGAACTCATCAGAGACATGACCCATGTCTCAATGAGTTTACAAGCAAAATTAGTTATGTATGTATCTAAGGCTCATGTGATTTCTCTATTAAAATATCACATTGATGACTACCATAAACTTCAGCTCTTTACTACAATCATTAGCATGTAAGAATAAAAAACCAAACCAAAACAAAACAGATACATGACAGGATCCTCTTGCTTTTCCTCGAGTTTCCATGTCTCGCTTGCTGGCATCACATGGATAAGGAATATAAGATACCAGTAGTGGGAAAAGCATTGGCAGGTGGTATTTGCATTGCATTGCGATGTCTCTTACTATTTTTCCCCTAAAATTATATTATTAAAAGCAGAGAAATACTGCAAAGCTGTCACCATTGGCATTTGGATATGTGAAAACTCTCTTGCAATAAGAGAGCAATTTTGCTTCCAATTAGGTTTCTTAAAATTGTCTTGTGCTAAGGCCAAATCATCCCTTTTCACAGGAAGTGAATAGGATAAAAAATGATTTTCAGCTGACACTAATATGAAGCATAGGAAAAAGTCACAGTGGTGCTTTCTCAAATCCAGCTGAGCCGGTAGCACAGCAACAGCCATCAATGCAATTTTAGTGAGACATTCCCCTTAAAAAGTCTATGTTTTATAAAATGCAATGAAGACCTTATTTAGAGTGGGGAAACAATACCCGCAATCTCATGGCCATGGCCAATCAGCTCAATTACAACAAATGCAGGTTTATTCCAAGCCAGGAAATGGTGTGGAAATTGCAGCAAGGAAAAGAGACATTGAAAACAAGGGTACATTGAGATATATACATGTATATTTTTTCTTTTTCTTTTTCTTTTTGAGATGGAGTCTTGATCTGTCTCCAGGCTGGGGTGCAGTGGCACAATCTCGGCTCACTGCAACCTCCGCCTCCCGGGTTCAAGTGATTCTCCTGCCTCAGCCTCCCAAGTAGCTGGGACTACAGGCATGTGCCACCACGCCCAGCTAATTTTTGTATTTTTAGTAGAGACGGGGTTTCACCATGTGGACCAGGATGGTCTTGATCTCTTGACCTTGTGATCCGCCTGCCTTGGCCTCCCAAAGTGCTTGGATTACAGGCATCAGCCTGTACCATCGCCTGGCTAGTACGTTGATATTAAACTGAATTCCTCAATATAAAAAAGTCAGGCTGCTAAAAATAATCATGTGTCCTAAGAGAGGTCAGGTATAAGTGTCCCTGAAGATATGGCTACTGAGTGGCTCACTTGGGATTAGGGAATCTAATAATGAAATTTTCCAATTAGTCACTAGCCGTACTCCTTTTAGCAGTTACCCATGTGAAGAGGGTGCTGAACCATCAGGACTCAGTCACTGCCCTGTGACTGTGAAATCAAAGTGGAAATCCCTCCACTGTCAGTTGATCCCCACAGGAGCCTGTCTGGCTCACCACATGCTACCAGTCAGCCCCCTTATTAGGGTGGAGCTGAATTCCTCCAAGAACCAGCTGGTTCACTGCCTTCCATTCTTAGAGGCTTCAGGGATCCTGCTTACTGCCTGTACAACTTGACAATGCACAGAATTGTCTTACCTCTTTGTGGTTATAGCCCAGGAGGAATCTTAGGGTCAAAGGAAGGCAGCTTTGGGCAAAATTAGAGATGGAATAGGTTTCTCTTTAGGGCTCCATGGACCTCCTGCTTCTTCAGACTCGCTCAGGCCTCTTTCCTGGGCACCATTCTTGTAAGTTCTTGCTCCCAGTTACTGACCTGTACATTTGGAAGCATCTGGAAAGCAAGCCCTGATAACTAATGTCTTTGCCAGCTAAGAATTTTATAGACCAGGTGCAGTGGTTCACGCCTGTAATCCCAGGACTTTGGGATACCGAGGTGGGAGAATTGCTTGAGGCCAATAGTTCAAGACCAGGCTGGGCAACATAGTGAGACCTCATCTCTACAAAAAAAAAAAAAGATAAAAAAAATTAGTTGGGTGTGGTGCTGTTCACCTGTAGTTCCAGCTACTCAAGGGGCTGAGGCAGGAGGATCTCTTGAGCCCGGGAGATTGAGGCTGCAGTGAGCTGTGATCACATCACTGTACTCCAGCCTGAGCAAGAGAGTGAGATTCTGTCTCAAAAATAATGATAATAATAATAATAATAATAAAAAATTTATAATGTTAGCTGTACTCAGAGAGACTTAAAAATGGCTCATGGTATTACATCTTTTTGAAGTGTCTACATTTTAATAGAAGATTCTAGAAGATTAGAACTTCAGTACCTAAAGGAATAAATTCCAAAGGATGTTAGGCACTACATTAGGGCCAAATGAGAAAATTTTGGAAGGAGTCCTATATCACTTAATGCTAGACCTGAGCCCATACAGGGCACTTCCTCTTTTTCTGAGTAAGCCAAGACCATGCTAGAAGGGCTGGCCACAGCTGAGATGGATATCCTAGAAGAGTGTTCCTTCATCTTTCCAATCAACACTCTCCTGGTGGATGGGAACATAGACCCCAAGGGGACCCTTAAGGGTCATCCCTAAGTGGACTTCAAAAGACTGAAGTCTCAGATCTTAAAAAGTCACATGAGTTTTTTCTACTTGACATATTCATGTTTGTTGGACAGTCATATTCTAAAGTACTTAATATCTAGGGAAAGTATTATCTAAAAAGTTTCCTTGCATGTCCATCCATTCATTCCATATGTATTTATCAAGTACCATTCCAGGTTCTGGGATTGTGTCAGTGATTAAGGGTTCTGGGATTGTGTCAGTGATTAAAGGTTCAAGGTGCTTGTCCTCATGAAGTACCTGCCCTCATGTGGAAGAGAGAAAATAAACTAGTAAGCAAATCAGATCACAGTGACATGCTGTGAAGGAAATAAAACATAGAGATGAGGTAGATAACTTCTGGGGTGGGGGCTGAGGGGCACTTTAGACAAGATAGTCGGAGACGGCCTCTAGGAGAGAAGTGGCATTGGCGTTTCTGAGAATGACGAGAAGCCAGCCACAGGAAGAGTCAGAGTGTTCCAAACCTGCCAGGTAGAGGCCTTGAGGAATCGAATGCAGGGATCTTGTGCAGAGGGCAGGTGAGGCATGACCTGTAGGTCGTAAGGAGTCTGACTATTATTCCAAGAGCAAAGCAAAGTCATTGGAGGATTTTACACAAGGAAATAACATAACTTGATTTTACATTTTAAAAAGATCATCCTCTAGCTGAACCGTATGAGGTTTCTCTTCAGAGCGATTAAAATACTCTAAAATTGTGGTAATGCTTGTACATCTCTGTGAATATATGAAAAACCGTTTGATTGTACCCTTTAAATGGGTAAATTGGATGGTATGTGAATTGTATCTCAATAAAACTGTTACATATATACTATATATAACATATACATATATTATACATATATATATCTCGTGCTGGCTGGGTGCATCACACCTGTAATCCCAGCACTTTGGGAGGCTGAGTTGGGAGGATCACTTGAGCCCAGGATTTCGAGACAAGCCAGAGCAATATGGTGAATACGGGCATGTTGGTGCATGCCTGTAGTCCTAGCTACTCAGGAGGCTGGGGTAGGATGATCGCTTGAGCTTGGGAGGCTGAAGTTGCAGTGAGCTGAGATCACGCTATTGCACTACAGCCTAGGTGACAAATCCAGGCCCTGTCTCAAAAATAAATAAATAAATAAAAATTTAAAAAAAAAGATCATCCTGGCTGTTGTGTGAAGAATGGGTTGGAAAGTGAAGATAAAAAGAAGAGTTTGAAGCCTATTGTAGTATTGTAGGCTGGAATAGGCAGTGGAGGAGATGTCAAGAGTTAAGCGTGTTTTAGAGGCAGAACCAACAGGACTTGATGAATTGGCTGATGGAGGCGAGGGAAAAAGAACTAGGAATAATTCCCCTAGACTTATGGCCTGAACAATGGGGGTGCTGTACTGAGACAGGGAAGAAACTGATGATTTTGTTTGGAGGAATGGGTGTAGGGTGCTAGGAAATCTCTATTGGGCATTTTAAGTTTGAAATCCAAGTGGAGACATCAAGAAGGCAATTATAAGAGCCTGGGCCTCAGGGAGAGAGAGATAGTAGATAAATTTAGAAATAGTTAATAAAGACAGGCAATGGAACGAAACGAGGTCACCCAGAGAAAGAGTTGAGATGGAGCGGATTGTTGGAGAGAGGCGGGGAGGAGAGGTGAGAGAAGAGAAAAGAAGGAAAAGAAGAAAGAAAAAAAGGAGTTGGGAGTGAGCCCTTGACATTCCACATTTAGGAAGTGGGCAGAGGAGGAGTCAGACAAGAGTTTGAAATAAAGAGCCCATGTGGTAGAAGGGAAACCAAGAGAAGGCTGTGCCATCAATGCTGCGACAGGACAGTGCTTGGGCAGATGGGGCCCATCACTCCAGTGCTGCTCAGACGTCGGGTAAGATGAGGACAGAGATGTGGCAATGGATTTGGCTGCATGGAGGTCATCTACCACCTTCAAAATAGCAGCTTCACAGGCAAGGGGGCAGAAGCCAGTTTGGAGTGGGTTGAAGAGTCCGTGGGAGGTAAAGCTTTGGAGACAGTGAGTATAGAACACACTTTTGAAAAATTCAGTGTAAAGGGGAACAGAGAAATGGGGCATGAACTAGAAGGAGACACCACAGGATAAAGAGAGGGTTTATTTTTGTTCATAGAAGATGCCAGAGCGCGTTTGAATGGCGGATGGGATTGATCTGGGAAAGAGGGCGACACTGGTGACGCAGGAGAGCAGAGCTTCAGGAGTGACGTCTGAGAATGGGAGGGATGGGGTCCAACTTCCCAAGAGTTAATCTACTTAAAAAAATTAAAAGGTAAAATTGGTAATTTTTTGTTCTTTAAGAACATCTGGCCGGGCGCGGAGGCTCACGCCTGTAATCCCAGCACTTTGGGAGGCCGAGTGGGTGGATCACCTGAGGTCAGAAGTTCAAGACCAGCCTGGCCAACATGGTGAAACCCCGTCTCTTCTAAAAATACAAAAAAAAGTTAGCCGGGCGTGGTGGCGGGCGCCTGGAATCCCAGCTACTTGGGAGATTGAGGCAGGAGAATCGCTTGAACCTGAGAGGCAGAGGTTGCAGAATGTGCCATCGCACTCCAGCCTGCCAGCCTGGGTGACAAGAGCGAAACTCTGTCTCAAAAACAAACAAACAAACAACAATAACAACAACAAAACATGTGTACTATACCATGGATGTTACACTATAATGAAAACAGTTAGCATTGAGTGTTATGTTTGTATTCCATAAAGTATATCTAATTCCAGTTCTGGGGTTCTGAGTGTTTTTGGTTCCTTTTTATACTTGGCTATAGATACATATATGTTTTAAAGGACTGAAACAAGATTATTAGGTTGAATTCCTGAGAACTATACATGAATCATTTGAGTTATGATTCTTCTTTTTCTAATATTTCTATCAGGCAATGCATTTGCTAGAGTAAAAATTGGAGATTACCATTACTATGGCTATGGGACTAACAAAGACTATCAAACAGCAGCCACACACTACAGTATTGCAGCCGACAAATACCACAACGCACAAGCCATGTTCAATCTGGCTTATATGTATGAACATGGCTTAGGCATCGCAAAGGTAATTTTGCTGGTAATAATTCAAACCTAGTAATGACAGCTGTGTGAGAAGAGAGAATGTGTAAATGTTTTGAATTTCATTGATGTCATCAATGTAGAGGAAGGAAGGAAAGGACTTAACATTTGCCAAATCCCTCCCTTGTGCCAATACATATTACGTATCCTAATATGAACCCTATGAGATAGAAGTTATTTTCTCCGTTTATGCCAAGGACATAACTAGTGAGTAGAAGAGATATAGTCTAGGCCAATTCAACTAGTAAGTTCCTGCTTTTTCCAACACATGCTTTTTCCAGTAGGCTGTCTCCATTTTCCTTTACCTCTGGGCCTTTCTTTCCATTAAAATTTCCACTGGTTCTCAAGCTCTCAGGAACAAGGAGAAAGTGAAAAGAGACCAGAGCTGGATACCAAGGTGGTATTAATCCAGAAAAGTCGTATGAAGCATCTACTATGTACATGACCCAGTGCTAGATACTCTAGAAAGGCCCAAGAGAGTGAATCTCCAGTCCCCCAAGACTACACTTAACTTGAGGCGATGAGTCATATTCACTTAGAAAAACAGCCAGCGCTGCAAGGTTGTATTGAGCAAACCTCTTAGACAGTGAGTGTAATTAAGGCAGAAGATGACATCAGGGTGTCACAGAGTGAGAAAGGTGTATTCAGTATCAATAACGATAGTAATAGCCAGGCATTGGGTTAAGTGGGCTATGCATTTCTGTCATTTACATCACACAACCACTCAATGAGATAAGCCCTAGAACTATCCGCTGTGTATGCATCAGGAAGCCACAGCGAGAGAGGTTATGTCATTTGGCCAAGCAGCTTGCGGAGCTCATCAATGGTGGAGCCAGAATTTGAACCTAGCCCTACCTGACCCTGTTTTTTGGTGACAGAGTGGGCCTCGCAGTGAGTCATTCTTGGTGGTCAAGCATGTGAGCTTTTCATTCCTGGCTATGTTTCTAGAGCCAAATAATGTGGGAATTATCGGCTTTCCTATGTGCTCTTCTTTCTTCCGGTTGTGCTAGTAATTGAGAATTATTGGTAGGGAATTTCCTATTTGAGAACTGCTAATGGTGCACAGTGAAGCCAAGGGCTTCTTATTCAGCGGTATGGATCCCTGCTGTCCTGTCCTCCCCAGCAGCCTGCCTTTTGGCTGATCATTTTTCTTTAGCCCTGGCACCCTAAGCAGTAGAAGGAATGTCAAATCCAAATCCAGTCTGTTTGTCCCATTTCTAGCAGGTGTAAGCTTCCCATGTTTGTAAAATGTGGGTAAGAATGGGACAGGATGGATAGCTAAATTGGATAATTCTTGGGATGTTATTTAGCCATCCCTGGGCCCCTCACCCATTATCCACCTCAGTAAAACAGATACCTGCCCTGCCCCAGGCGTTAAGAATAAAATGAATAAGGTTTTATGAAAGAGCTTTGTAGTCAAACAGTATGTAGAATGACTGTTATTTAGATCAGAAGGGAATTAGAGCAACTGCTAAGTAAGGCTTCAATAAGATTAAAGCCTTTCTTTACTCATCATTCCTCGTGCAAAACATAATAATATGGGAGAAGCACTGTCTATAGAAGGGATACAGTGACCCCACTCCATGTGTTAAATTCATGTTAGCTTTCCTATCCTTGGCACCACCATGTTATTCAAAAAGGACTTGGTTGCCCTGACAGCTGTATTCGCACCTAGGTGAGGCCATTTTGCCTGAGTCCCTGGGGACAGGCAGGTGTCCTCTCAGGACACAGAGCCAGCAATGCTGGGAAAGGCACACTGCCGACCAGTGCCCAGCTGGCGGACTGTCAGAGGGTTTGGTTTTCCTCTTTGGAGTCACCACTGATCTGTCTCCTAAGCACTTCCTTCACAATGTCAAATAGTAGTTGTTGAGACATACGTTTCATACATTCAGGAAAACACTTAAGTTTCTCTCTGGCCAGTTTTCTGTTCTTTTCTGCCAGGGTTCTTGTTAAATCATGGGTAGTTCATTTTGAGCAGTCTCTTTCAGTCACAAGTCTATTTTTTTTCCTACAGAAAGTCTCTACATTAAAAAAAAAAAAAAAAAAATCAGGGACTACTCTTAACCTCCCACCTGGATATGAGAATTTTAGGCTGAGCTAATGAGGGACCATTGCCCTTTGTTTTTATTTGGTTTCTTTTGTTTAGCAATTACAAAAATAATAACTGAGTACCCAGAGATATCTTGCCATCTCAGAGTCAAATTTACAAGGTGCTATCACCTTCTCTAATTCTTAAAATGAATATCCTGACAATTAAAAGCCCAAAGCTTGTTCTAATGAAAGCAAAGAGGGTAGGAGAATGGGCCTTCCCAGCAGTTAAGTCATCAAGTAATTAAGCATTTCTTCAGTGAGGCACTTTGCAATCCTCTTTATTAGTTAATCCTCATGCAAACTACTGAGAAAGACGAGTATAATACCACTACCACAGTATCTTTGAGAATCAAAGAAGGTGATATGGAATAATGCTTTATAAACACGCAGACATTTAAGACCTCTGGGGAAGAAAGGTATAAATCATCTCTTGGTAAATCAATATTAAAATATGGGTCATTATTTTTATCATCTGTCTTTAAGAAAGGAAGTTGGGGCTGGGATGATGCAGGTGAGTTATCCTAGTAGCTTCACTGAGAAGCATCTCAGCCAGTGAGCTCCTTGTCTCACTGACTGCATCATTGTTCTGGGAACAATGAATAATGGGAGTGACTGCATCACTGTTCTGGGAACACTGAATAATGCCTGGGGAGGAATTGGGAGAGGACCTGAAGTAGTTTAGAAACACAAGAATTCACACACAAGTTGTTATGAAACCCTGTCTCAGAGGGCCAGGCATGGTGGCTCACGCCTGTGATCCCAGCACATTGGGAGGCAGAGGTAGGCAGATCACTTGAGGTCAGGAGTTTGAGACCAGCCAGGCTAACGTGGCAAAATCTTGTCTCTACTAAAAATACAAAAATTAGCCAGGCAAGGTAGCATGCGCCTATTATCCCAGCTACTTGGGAGGCTGAGGCACGAGAATAGCTTGAACCCTGAAGGCAGAGGTTGCAGTGAGCCAAGATCCAGCCTGGGTGACAGAGTGAGATTCCCTCTTAAAAAAAAAAAAAAAAAAACCCAAAAAACAAAGAAACAGTTTTTCAATTGATACTTGATTTGTAAGTACTTCGGAAATTGCACCATGAACAAAGCCTGTTGCCCATCCCCTCCTGGCCATCCTTTCTGTCTGTGCCTTGGCTCAGGTCTGACTTTCTGCTCACCTCAGCTTGTAGTAAACACTACTCAGGGGTCTTCCATTCTAGTGTTCTCCCTTTAAATCTGTGACCGAGATGACTCTGTTCACCAAAGATTTGCAATCCCCCATCCATAGTGAGGACTTGTAGCTGGGCTGCACTATGTTCTCCAGCCTCCTTTGGATCCACGTGCTAGCTCTCACAAGGGCATGGAAGTGAAAGTGAAGGTGTCATTTCTGGGCTAAGGCAGCCAAGAAGTAGATGGGGCTGCCCCCAGTCTCTTTCCCATCCATCGGCTGAAGGCATCAGGAGATACAAAGGCTTTAGGGGACCCCAAAACCAGGTGATGGAAGGAGCTTGGGCCCCACAATTACCACATGAAAAAGATTCACCACCAACCAGGAACATACACTTTGGAATGCTGAATGGGGGAGAAATAAACTTCTATTGTGTTAAGCCATTAAAATTTGGGGATTTGTTACAGATAGCATTATCTTAATAAATAATTCATCTAACAAAGCACTGCCAGGTCATTCTTGATAAAGTGTAACTCTGATATTGTTACCTCCTCCATCCTATCCACTCCTCTATCCTACCCTCTCCCCCAAATAAAACCGCCAAAAAATACAAACAAGCAAACATACAAATAAAAAGAATCTTATTTACTTTTTATTGCTAAATGAAGTCCAGACTTCTATTCCATATTCAAAGCCCCCAGTGACCTAGCCTACCTTGGTAATGGTGGTGTGATACAGCACTTTGCCCTATATAGATTCTAGGCTACTTATTCCTTCCCCTCAAAGACCTTGACCTGAGCCCTCCTGAGATATCCTTTTGCTGGAATGATCTTACCCCATATTTATGCCCATTGAAGACTAGTCCATTTTTCAAAGAACAGCTCCAATGTCATGTCCTCTAGGAATCCTTCAAGGAACCCCAGATTTTTTTTTTTTTTTTTTTTTTTTTTTTTTTTTTTTTGAGACAGAGTCTTGCTCTGTCGCCAGGCTGGAGTGCAGTGGTGCAATCTTGGGTCACTGCAACCTCCGCCTCCCGGGTTCAAGCAATTCTCCTGCAGCAGCCTCCCGAGTAGCTGGGACTACAGGTGCACACCACTATGCCCAGCTAATTTTTGTATTTTAGTAGAGATGGGGTTTCGCCATGTTGGCCAGGATGGTCTCAATCTCTTGACCTTGTGATCCGCCTTTCTCGGCCTCCCAAAGTGCTGGGATTACAGGCGTGAGCCACCACACCTGGCCAGAACCCCCAGATTTAAAAGGTATCTACTTCTAAACCATCATGGTATTGCACTCTGCTTTTCATTCATTCATTCATTCACTCGAATATTTATCAAGGACTATTTCCTGTATCAGGAAGCACTGTGCTTGGTTCTGGGGATACAATAAGAACAAGACAGCCTTCAAAGAGCTCACAGTCCACTACAGAAGAGACTTGTCCATAGCTATAGTTAAGCCTAAAATGACAGTCATGTATAGGCATACGCACACTTGAAAATAATTAAAAATAGTATTCCATGGTGTAGATGTAGCCATAAGAAATGATGAGTTCATGTCCTTTGTAGGGACATGGATGAAATTGGAAATCATCATTCTCAGTAAACTATCGCAAGAACAAAAAACCAAACACCGCATATTCTCACTCATAGGTGGGAATTGAACAATGAGAACACATGGACACAGGAAGGGGAACATCACACTTCAGGGACTGTTGTGGGTTGGGGGGAGGGGAGAGGGATAACATTGGGAGATATACCTAATGCTAGATGACGAGTTGGTGGGTGCAGTGCACCAGCATGGCACATGTATACATATGTAACTTACTGCACATTGGGCACATGTACCATAAAACCTAAAGTATAATAATAATAATAATAATAATAATTACAATAAAAGAAAAAAAAAATTGTGGTAAAAAAAAAAAAAAAAAAAAAAAAAAAGAAATGTGCCACCCTTGCTCTAATTGCTTTAATTTAAATCTTTTTAAGGTATCTTTTCAGGAAAATATGATGTAGAATAAATCTGTTTCCCAACCTGAAAAAAAAAAAAAAAAAAAAAAGAAAATAATTAAAAATAAAGTACCATAAGTATGTTAAAGAGGTAACAGCTAACTCAGGTAGGGGAATCAGCACTGCCAGGTCCTGTTCAAAAATATTTGTGTACCATGGAGTACGAGAAACATAAGACAACTTTTTTAAATGGAAGAAATCAGGCCTGTTTAAAGACAATGGATAGGAAAGCTGTCCTAAAGTAAGACAAAAAGGTGGGGGAAATTATCCTTTGGGGAAGAGTTTCAAATACATATATGTAGACCTACTAGATAACATGTATTTTTGGATTCTGCAGAGAAAACAAAACCACATCTACCAAATAAATTATAAATAGACCTGTCAAAAATAAAAGTGATTATGACACAATGCATTTTCATTTCTCATTTGTCTGGTCTGACCACCCATGGAGTGTTACAGCTGAAGCTTTAAACACCAGAATTATTTTCTGGAAAGGATAAGTTAAAATTAGGTATTTAAAATGGCCCTCTCAGAAATATGGCAGGACAGAAAACGCACTTCTTAGAAATGCTCATAACTTTTCATGAAATAAACATCTATCATCTAGGGAAATAACCAGAAATATGCACAAACAGTATTTTGTGTGTGTATAGCTTTATTAGTTACAGAACAAATTTCTACAAGTAATGAGAATGCTCCAAAATAGAAGCCATGTTATATATGTTATTGTATAGTGGTACACTATTCCACAATGTACTTTGCGGCCTAGTGATTAAGTGAGAATACTAGAAGCAGACAACCTAGGGACAATCTGAGATTTGAATCCCTGCTCTGCCACTTGCAAGTCATATAAATTTGAGTAAGTGACTTTCTCTCTGTGCCTCAATATCTTCATTTTCAAAGTGGAGTTAATAGCATCACCTGTCCTACAGAATTGTCCTGAAGATTAAATGACAGTGGTAACTGGCACACAGTAAGTATTTAATACATATTAACCATTATTACTATATACTATGCAACCGTTAAAAATATTGTAGACTAGGTCGGGCGCAGTGGCTCATACCTGTAATCCCAGCACTTTGGGAGGCCGAGGTGGGCGGATCACGAGGTCAGGAGATCGAGACCATCCTGGCTAACATGGTGAAGCCCCGTCTCTACTAAAAATACAAAAAAAATTAGCCGGGCGTGGTGGCGGGTGCCTGTGGTCCCAGCTACTGGGGAGGCTGAGGCAGGAGAATGGCGTGAACCCGGGAGGAGGAGCTTGCAGTGAGCAGAGATCGCACCACTGCACTCCAGCCTGGGCCACAGAACGAGACTCAGTCTCAAAAAAAAATATATATATTGTAGACTAGGCTGGGCACAGTGGCTCACGCCTGTAATCCCAGTACTTTGGGAGGCCAAGGTGGGCAGATTCCTTGAGTCCAGGAGTTCAAGACTAGCCTGGGCATCATGGTGAAACCCCGTCTCTACAAAAAAAAAAAAAAAATACAAAAATCAGCCGGACATGGTGGCACACACCTGTAGTCCCTGTAATCCCAGCTACTCAGGAAGCCCAGATGGGAGAATCGCTCAAGCCCTGGAAGTGGATGCAGCAGTAAGCCAAGAGCCTGCCACCATACTCCAGCCTGGGTGACATGGCGAGACCCTGTTTCAAAAAAAAAAAAATTATAGACTAGCGGAATATATTAGGACACAGCATATTATTTGAAATATATTGTTAGGTTAAGAAAGCAGAAGATGAAATATTATGCTGAGTAAAAAAATTTCTAAATTAAAAAGTATGTATATATGAATATACATGAAATGCTAGAAGAATGTGTATAAAATATTACCAGTAGTTATCTCTGTACAGTGAGATTGTGGGTGGCTTTTTTTCTTATTTGTTCAGTTCTATATTTCCTAAGTTCCCTCTAATTAACATTTGGTATATTTATAAAAAGAAAATAAGAGTAAATTATTCAAAAACGACCTTCCCATTCACATGCTCTGTCCCAGTATAAGAATTTTTTTTATGACATCCAAAGATTTGGGGCTGGAAAACTCCTGCATTGGGCAATTGTACAATTTTCATAAACCAGCTACTTTACTGCAGAAGAATTCTGTATCTTTGAATTAAAAGAAGCTATTTTGAACATCTGAATATTGGGCAGTATCCACATAACATTTTAGTTAAAAACATGTTCTTTAACAAGAGTCTGCAGCTTGGTTTACATAACCTGTTTAATCACTGAATTTAAAGCAAAATAAACTCAAATGTACCACAGAAAAGTTAAATCTAAGTGGACTGGGTATGTAGTGGACTTCTCATTTAATGAACTGTGGTCATCTTCAAAACACCATCAGGAGGAGATTTTTTTGTTTGCATGACTTAGATGTTTTTACTAAATAGGGTCAAAGAATGAGGAGTCTTTTCTAGTCTAGTACTAAAATTTCTTTTATATGAGTTGTCCTAGTTAGCTAGAAGCATTCAAGAATTTCCTTCTCTGGGAATTTTAAAGAAAGGCTTTCACATTCACCCCCCAGCCCCACACGCACTGCAAATTATGAGGTCTCCTGGACAAGGAGTGAGTTCATCCCACTTTAATGGTATTTCTCACTATTTTTTACTATAAAATGCGAAGTGACTGAATTGTAATGCTTCCACCGCAAGACATAAGTGAATAACTATTGACTGCCTCAAAACAAGAAATAAGCATGAATGCCTGAGATATTGACAAAGGCTGCTTTTCCCCGAATGTCCCATTCAAGTCAATATATCTTTCACGTGTGCAGCGTGAAAGCTGTTATCATCTGCAGTGTGCTTTCAAATGAACACTAAATTTGTTGGAATCAGAGACACAAATTAGGATTTTTACAACATCTATTTAAGGTTGCCAGGAAGATTTGTTCCAATCTCCTGAATTGTATTTTAAGCAAGAACATTCCTCTTTCTTCAACAAATCAATTTACCAGACCATAAAGCTTTGGAAAATATTTAAGCTATAATAAGCAGAACGCAGCTGAGAGAAGACATCACTCCCCACCCCGCCCCCCGCCCCAAAAAAAAACGGTTTTATCACAGTCCTCAAGGATTCACAAGTATCAAAGCCTAAGTAATGGAGCAAGAAAGACAGATATTAGGATGACCACAGTTTGTAAAAAATTCCTCTTCTTCCCTTTCTTTTGAAAACAGCCCATGGGCACCCAAGCAAAATCTAATTCTGGGACTGGCCTAGGGCACTTTCACCTCTAAAAGCAGCTCCACCTTGCCTATGGTCACTCTGTTTGGGCAAACCAAAAATAAAGCAAACACATAAAACAAGGCATGAGTAGATGAAAAAAAAAAGCCATGGCATAATTCATGAAAAAAAAAAAAGCTCCTGAAAATATAGTACTATGTCATTTGAGGACTCTGTCTTCAACATGAGCGCCAAAAATAGTTTCTTCATCATCCTGTAAGTATTGTCAAAGACCTACTGCGTAGTAGGCACTTCATTGAGGACTGGGAATTCAGGGGTGAACAGACAGTCCAAGTCCTTGTTTTTGAGGACCTGGAGACAAACAAATGAATAAATAAATTCTAGAACTTCAGGTATGGTAAGTACTATGAAGATAATGAGAATTGTAGATAATGATTACTAACTACCTGTATTCTGACTTATTTTAGAGAACTGTACAATTTTTTTTTTCTTTTGAGAGAGAGTATCACTCTGTCATCCAGGCTGGAGTTCAGTGGCACGATCTTGGCTCACTGCAACCGCTGCCTCCCGGGTTCAAGCAATTCTCGTGCCAAATAACTGGGATTACAGGCATGCACCACCACACCTGACTACTTTTTGCATTTTTAGTAGGGACACAGTTTCACCATATTGGCCAGGCTGGTCTTGAACTCCTGGCCTCAAGTGATCCACCTGCCTTGGCCTCCCAAAGTACTGGGATTACAGGCGTGAACCCCCCTGTGCCTGGCCCTATTCTCCACCCTATTTGTTGGAATCACAACTAAGAGCTGTTCCAGGGGTATCCAAGAAAGCTTTCTGGAGATTGTGTTAGTTTTCTATGCTTGCCGTAACAAATCACTACAAACTTGGGGACCTAAAACAGCACAAGCTTATTATCTCACGGTTTCTGTAAGCCAAAAGCCCAGGTGATTTGACTGGGTCTTCAGTTTGGAGTTTCACGAGGCTAAAATCAAGGCTGTTCTTTATTGAGGGCTCTGGAGAAGAATCCACTGCAGGGCTCATTCCGGTTGTTTGGTGGAATTCAGTTAATTGAGGTTGTAGGACCAAGGTTCTTGTTTCCTTATTGGCTGTCCAAATTCCTTCTCATTCCATGTGGCCTCTTCCAACAATGGCAAGTTGAGTCCCTCATGCTGAGAATCTCTCTGAAGTCTCCCTCCACCACATCTCTCTTTCTTCCACCCCCAGCCCTGAGATAACTCTGTTTAAAGGTTCATTTGATTATCTGAGATCCACCTGGATAATCCATGATAATCTCCCTATCTTAAGACCTGTAACCTTAATTACATTTGATATTTTGAACAATGGTGTCTGTTTACTTACCCCTACAGAATCTGATGGGTAGGGCTATTCTTCTCCTTCTAGGACATTCACTTGGCCAGAAGATTGTACGACATGGCTGCTCAAAGGAGTCCAGATGCCCACATACCTGTGCTCTTTGCCCTCATGAAACTGGAAACTACGCATTTGCTCCGGGATATCCTGTTTTTTAATGTAAGTTTGTCTTGAACAGGTCCTGAATCTCTGAAAGTCTCCAGTGAGCAACTCTTAGGGACAAAGTGACAAGGCCCATCAGGGAGTCTCTTGTTGACTGGCTTTCCTTTGAGAAGTAAAATTCAGAGTCTTACACTTGCCATGCAGAGTAATTCTGCATGTTCTATTGAGTATGTGTTGACACTTCAGAGTATAAGCAATTAATTCATTCAGCAGATGTTCTTTTCCAGTACACACTACATTCAAAGCCTTAAGCACAATGACATGTGCTATATATACTTCTTCAAAACAGTTCTTACCATCAATAGCGGAGACTGATAGGCAGACGGCAGGTGGCAAGGGGTACCACAAACAGCTACAGTTTGAAAAAAAGTAAAGTGTCTAAATCTTTGGGGTTATTCTAAAGGTGCTATTTAAGCCCCTTGTGGAAGATGTAAGCAAGCAAAGATTGTGTCTTCCAAGACTGAAGAAAGCAAAGGGAATGGGTGGGAGGAGGGTTGGTGGTGGTGGGTTTGGGAAGAGATGGTGGCTCTGAGTGGAGGTGGGAAGCTTGGATTGTTTTTGAGAGAATGTCTCTCGCCAACAGTTCACAACGAGATGGAACTGGCTGAAATCGGACAACACCGTTGGACCACACTGGGACTTATTTGTCATTAGCCTCATTGTTGCTGGGCTGATTTTGTTGCTTAGAAATCACCATGGGTAGGATGCGGATCACAGGAAAACCTGCTCACGGGAATCAGTTCACTCCAAGGTATCCCCACTAAATAAACAGTTTCCCATCCAAATCAAGAGTCTGCTGCAGTTTCCCTCTCAGGGCTGTGATGGAAAACGGACAAGACCTGGGGACCATCCTAGAGAAACAACTTCAGACTTCCTGCTTAGTTGAGAAAACCCTTTGGGGGATGCTGGGAACTGGTCACCTAAGACCTTGTTACCAATCTGTCATCTTGGTGACCTAGTCCCACGTTATGAATAAAGACCACCCACTTTCATGTTGTTAGAACAACCTCCCCTCTGTCAAGAGGACACACTGGGTTTCCTGACTTCTACAGACAAACTAAGGTGAAGAGAAGGGGGAGTTTGGAGAAGGCAGAAATCCAGATCCCTCAGAATATGATAAAGACACAAATATACAAATAGACCTTGTACAAACACATCCTATAGGAATGACCTGTGAGAGACTCTGGAGTCCTAATGAGTCACAGCTTCCCAGGGCATGTCGTACCTGAACGAGGGAGTGGGGGTTGAGCCAGGCTCTTCACTGAGAGGCCTCTCTCAAAACTCCCTTAGTGTTAGTGAACAAAGCCAGTACAGCATCACACCCCTCTCCTCCATCCCTCATCAGAACCCTGTTCTCCCTGGGGCGTCCCCCTTAGTACCCCCTTAGAAGGAGATTATTCCAGCCTCCTAGGATGAATGCTAAAAGGCCCAGATTCTCTGGCTTCTCTGACAGGCAAATCAGGGGCCCAGGCCTAAGGGACAGGGGCAGGTAAGGAGAGTGTAAGAGGCCTAGGACATATGTCAAGGGCCAGGCTCGAATCCCAGCTCCAGATATTTGACAACTTCTTCTTCTTCTTCCTTTTCTTCTTCTTCTCCTTCTCCTTCTCCTTCTCCTTCTCCTTCTTCTTCTTCTTTTCTCTCTTCTTCTTCTTCATCTTCATCTTCTACTTTTCTTCTTCTTCTTCTTCTCTTTTCTGAGACACAATTTCTCTCTGTCTGCCAGGCTGGAGTGCAGTGGCAAGATCTCGACTCACTGCAACCTCTGCCTCCCAGGTTCAAGTGATTCTCCTGCCTGAGCCTCCCAAATAACTGGGATTACAGGTGCCCGCCACCAGGCCCAGCTAATTTTTGTATTTTTAGTAGAGACGGGGTTTCACCATGTTGGCCAGGCTGGTCTCAAACTCCTGACCTCAAGTGATCCTCCAAAAGTGCTGGGATTGCAGGCATGAGCCACCACACCCAGCCAATATTTGACTTCTTGAGCCTCAGTTTCCTGGTGTGCAAAAAGGGAAGAATAATGCCTATCTTAGGCAACTGATATTAAGATTAAGTGGGATAATGAATGTAAAGAGACTGGCACAGGGCCTGGCACCTAGAATGAGTTCCATAATTGGTAACTTTTAATATCCTTTAAAAAACTCATGGCAAATCCATTGGAACAGGTGGGGAGACAACTGAGTTGGTAACAATCTGTGTGGCTTCAGGGCTTTGCAGTTAGTTCTCCAGCTAATGTGCTAGGTGCTTAGGTAGGAAGAGATCTTGCTTGCTTACTTAAAAATCCAATTTAGGGACATGAAAATTTAATTTATAATGTCAATCATAATCAAAAGGTAGGATGAAATGGTGGACATGCACTGAGTTTGGGATCAAACAACTTGAAGTCCAGCTCTGTCCCTTAGTAGCTGTGTAACTTTGGGGATAACTTTTCCAAACCTCAGCTTTTCCTCCATAAAATGGGATAATTTCCTACCTCACTGAAGAATTGTGAAGCTTAAATAAACCTAACATCAAAAGTGCTTTATAAACATAGCACACGCACATACTGGCCACAGGCATTTATTTGGCCAGGAACGAATCCAGGCCTGTCTGAGGTCCAAGTGTTTAGAATTTGGGGTCATGTCTCTGCCTTATTAGGGATTTCCAGTTCCCAGGGATGCAGCCTAATTTATACAAATGTGCAGGAAGGGGCAGCATCCAAATCGCAGGTCAGGACGTCATGGAGAAGGCAGCCGTGCTATGACATCTCACAGGTGTCAGGAATGTGAGCACATTAAGGACCAGGATGAGAACAGAGAGGGGAGTACAGAAGGCAGCATTGGTGAGCCCTGCCTCAAAGTCTGGATGAACATGAGCTCCTTAGAGGTAAACTTCTGGGAATGACTGCAGGCAGGAAAGAAAGGGAGACCTGTTTGGGGACTTGCTGTGTAGAGTAGAACACTGCCTGAGATATAGGAGGGAGGGCAGCCTGAGTTGATATGTTTCCCATTTCAGCTAATTGTTCCATGTCAATGTGAGACATGGAGCAAGCTTTGAAAGCAGGAGTGCTTTAGGCAGTTTCAATCATTCATATGTCCATTTCTGGGCCTCTTCTCCTGGAGCCGCCACAGTAGCGGTTCTCACCCCCTCTGTGCATGGTTGGGCATCTTGCAGCCTCTGGGCATCTCCGAGATGACTGACAGAGGGAGGGAGAGAGCCTCCTGCCTGAAAGCCACTGATGCTTCTCGGTTATTGCAAAATCCCACCTGCTCTATGGGCACACAGAGCCCTTCTTCATTTTCTTGCTTCTGATGCCTTGAATAAAAATGGATAGCCTATGGACTACAAGATATCTAGTTTTTTTGTTTGTTTTGTTTTTGCTTTTGTTTTTTTGAGATGGGGTCTTTCTCTGTCACCCAGCCTGGAGTACAGTGTCACAATCTTGGCTTACTACAACCCCCGTCTCCCAGGTTTAAATGATTCTGCTGCCTCAGCCTCCCAAGTGTATGCCACCACACCCACCTAATTTTTGTATTTATTTTTTATTTTTTATTTTTTTTGAGACGGAGTCTCACTCTGTCGCCAGGCTGGAGTGCAGTGGCCCAGTCTTGGCTCACCGCAACCTCCACCTCCCAGGTTCAAGTGATTCTCCTGCCTCAGCCTCCCGAGTAACTGGGACTACAGGTGTGCACCACCACACCCAGCTTTTTTTTTTTGTATTGTTAGTAAAGATGGGGTTTCACCATGTTGGTCAGTATGGTCTCGATCTCCTGACTTCGTGACCCGCCCACCTCGGCCTCCCAAAGTGCTGGGATTACAGGCGTGAGCCACCTCGCCTGGCCTAATTTTAGTATTTTTAGTCGAGACAGGGTTTCACCATGTTGCCCAGGCTGGTCTCGAACTCCTGACCTCCAATGAACTGCCCGACTTGGGCTCCCAAAGTGCTGAGATTACAGATGTGAGCCACTGAGGCTGGCCCAAGGTATCTGTTTTTTAAAAAATCTAATTCTTGGTCGGATGCGGTGGCTCACACCTGTAATCCCAGCACTTTGGGAGGCCGAGGTGGGCGGGTCATGAAGTCAGGAGATCGAGACCATACTGACCAACATGGTGAAACCCCATCTCTACTAAAAATACAAAAATTAGCTGGGCATGGTGGCAGGCGCCTATAATGCCAGCTACTCTGGAGGCTGAGGCAAGAGAATCGCTTGAACCCAGGAGGCGGAGGCTGCAAGTGAGCCGAAATCACGCCACTGCACTCCAGCCTGGTGACAGAGCGAGACTCCGTCTCAGGAAAAAAAAAAAAAAAATCTAATTCTCTTTTGTAACTCCCTTGATTTCCTCCCCCAATTCTTCATTAAATTGGAGTAGCTCTTCAAGTAAATCCATTTTTTAAAAGTCAAGTCAGGTAAATAATTCTGTTTCTCTGGAGCAGGGGTCCAGAGTCATTTTCTCAGTAACATTCTCTTGGAATTCTTTCCTCCAAAATCTTGAGTAGTGGAGGTGCTATAGTTTGCTGCATTCCCCTCACTGGGCATCCCAGAAAGCCCTAGAGAAGAGGGCATGGTGAGGCTGAGAGGAGAGGAAAGAGACATTTTGAAGCACCTGCTATGAGCCAGGCTCTGTTTCCATCTGTTTTCTCATTTCATCTTCATGATGAGGCTAGGAGGTAGCTAGAATGACCTCTATTTAACACAGGAGGAAACTGAGGCCAGAAGAAGCTAGACAAGATCACATAGCTGATAAATAATGGAGCTGTGATTTGAGTCCAGATCTAACACCACAGATGTTCTTTCCTCTACATTACGGTTCAAGTTATTGCTTGCTTCTTAACAAATTTCTCCAAAAGTCAGTGTCTTAAAACAACAATCACTTCATTTTATCTCATGATTTTGTGGGTCAGGAATTTGAGCAGGGTGTGGTCAGGTGATTCTTCTGGTCACTTAGTGGATGGGCTGTTCTAGAATCCAAGACAGGTTGACTCACTCAGCTGTGACTGTTGACCAGTATACCCACATCCCAGATGTGGCCTCTTGGCATGGTGGACCCAGCATTTGGGCTTTTTACACCGTGGCTCAGCATTCCCACAGAGAATATTCACAGAGACACAGGCAAAAGCCACAGGTTTGCTAAGACTAAGCCTCAGAAGTTCCAGAACATCCCTTCCACCATGTTCCATTAGTCAAGCATTACACTCCGTCTCTCAGAGGGAGAAGTAGCAAAGAATTTGCAGCCATATTTAACCTACTATAAAGATACTGTTTAAAAATCTACCAATGGTTACATAAATTCCAGTACAAAAATTGGCAGAAAAAAAATACAGCTCAAGCCTGAGCTGCCTGTTTTGGAAAACAAGGATTAGACAGCCCAGTCAGACGCGTGCCTGGCTCTCTTCGTCTTCCCACCTTTCAGACTGAAGAAATGCAGATGTGTGATGGTAGGTGGAGGGGGGAAGAGATGTCCTCCTCTGTTCCTTAGCTAAACACACACACCCCCTCACATTGGCTGCTACACACACACACACACACACACACACACTTGAATAATGCTCAGCTCTTTGCTTTGGCTCAAGTGACATGAGTCAAGAGATGCAGAGTCCCAGCATGGTTGGGACTCTCTGTCTGGGGCACCCTAGGTGCAGGCTCCACTCCTGTGTCTCAAGACTCATTCCTGACGCGCAGTGGGTGGGAGACACACCCCAGACCCTCTCCACCACCTCCCATCCTTTCAATTTCCCTTCCCGAACCCACAGTCCCCATAAGCCTAGCTCCTCTGCCTCAACTCCTGGCTAAGGTCCTCCTGTGGGGATGTGACCTTCAGCATGGGTTGCTGTCAGCCATCCTCTACCCTAGGGTTCTGCTGCTGGATGGGGGGACACAGGAAATGGTGCATCCTTGGAGTGGAGAGTGAGAAAGCAGCCCTCACTATGGACCGGCCTCTAGATGGGAATGTATCAAATAAATAAATTGAACTTCTCGTGAACTGTTATGGTCAATCTTATGCTCATGTGTTCCCTAAGCCTTATTATGCACAAGGAGCATCTACTTCTTCCCAGTTTTTCTTTTTTTTTTAGAGATGGGGTCTCACTATGTGGCCCAGGCTGGACTGGAATTCCTGTGTTCAAGTGACTCTCCTGCCTCAGCCTCTTGAGTAGCTGGGACTACAGGCACACACCAGTGTGTCCAGCTCCCAGCTTTGGGTTTTAGTATCAACGTTACCCTCTTATTAGTTTAGCACTGGGTGGCCCTGGGCTAGGTATTAAAATGTGGGAAAAACCCCTCCAAACCATCCTGCTAGTCAGGTAGTTACTGACTGGAGACTCATGGTCTAGAAAATTCATGGTTTTTAATTTTCAAATTTTAATTTTACATTGCGTTTTATCCTATCTTCGAGTAAGTGATTAGAAAACCCAGAACTCCCATTATTAAAAATAAACCTTCACAAATTGTCTGGCCATGAATGTCACCTTGACATTGCTTCATTTTCAGCAACTTCCATGAGCTTTACCTGAAAATTATTCCAAGTTCTTCCAGGCTCTCCCACCGTCTTGTACTGTTCCCCACATCATTTAGCAACAAGAACACATTGACCCATGGCCGGGGGCAGTGGCTCACACCTGTAATTCTAGCACTTGGGAGGTCGAGGCGGGTGGATCACCTGAGGTCAGGAGTTCAAGACCAGCCTGGCCAACATGGTGAAAACCCCATCTCTACTAAAAATACAAAAATTAGCTGGGCATGGTGGCAGATGCCTGCAATCCCAGCTACTCGGGCAGCTGAGACAGGAGAATTGCTTGAATCCGGGAGGTGGAGGTTGCAGTGAGGCCGAGATCATGCCGTTGCACTCCAGCCTGGGTGACGAGAGTGAAACTCTGTCTCAAAAGAAAAAAAAAAAAAAGAACACATTGACCCACAGCAGATGCACTGGGAGAGAGTCTCCAAAAAGATTCACTTCTATTAAGAGAACCAAGGAGAAAGGTAACAATACTCAAACACTGTCTTCACAATAGCAGGCAAATCAGACCAGGACAATGACTCCTCAGCAATATGAGGACTTGTATTCCTCGGACAGCTGTGAGGCCACCTTGGGGCCTGGCCCCAGCAAACTGGGGAAGTAGATATCTGCCCCAGCCAGCACAGAGCAGATGTGAACTGGCATGTGTACAGGCCTGGAATGAATCTGAGGTAGGCCAAGTAATTTACACTGAAGGAAACCAAAATATTTCTCCCTAAAATATTGAGGATTGGTGAGCTAAAGACAGCTGAGACGTATGGAGACTCTCTGCCTCTCCTTTGTTTGCCTAAAGGCAGGACATAAATCCTGTCTTACTGGAGACAGCCACTTATCAGCCTAGAGACGGCACTAGCAGACACCAGAGAAACCTGCGAGCCGACCTTACTTCATTAGTATCTTCCCACAGCTTTCCCCCTTGAGAGACTGGAACTGTTCTCTCCTTTGTCTTGTCACTGCACTAAAATTCATTGCTTTTTGTTAAAATGCTATTTAAACAAAGCTTAAAGCCTCAGGTTTCCAGCCAATGCTTTGAGAGTCAATTTGCAGAGAGAGTTACTTTTCTACCCCATGATGAACACGGCATGCATACGTTATTAAGCTTACCTGTTTTTCCTTTGTTGATCTGTCTTTTGTTTCAGGAGGGTGACTCAATTATGAATTTATGAGAGTGGCAAAAACATTATATAATTTTCTCCCCTTCCACACATTATGCAGAAATCTGAAACCAAGCAGGAAGAGGAGTCAATGCTATAGTTCTGAAGAAAAGGGCCTCCCTTAAGAAAGCCTCATATACATTTCAAATTTCAGCCATGTGGTTGTCTTCATTTAGGTTCCCACAGAAGCTGACCATGAGACAAGGATTTCTGCATGCAAATAGTTTATTTGGTATGTTATATTCAAGAAATATAAATAAGGAAGGAAACCAGTACAGAGAGTTATCAAAAAAGTTGCCAGGCTGGGCGTGGTGGCTCACACCTACAATCTCAACGATTTGGGAAGCTGAGGCAGGAGGATCACTTGAGCTCAGGAGTTCAAGACCAGCCTGGGCAATGTAGAAAGACCGTGTCTCTACAAAAAATAAAAATAAAAAACTAGCCAAGTGTGGTGGTGCATGCCTGTAGTCCCAGCTACTTGGGAGGCTGAGGTGGGAGGATCACTTGAGTCAAGGAGGTTGAGGCTACAGTGAGCTGAGATCACGCCACTGCACTCCAGCCTGGGTGACAGAGTGAGACCCTAGTCTCACAAAAAAAGGTACCACTGTGAGTCACCAGAGCTCAGTTCCACTGGGGAACTCTGGTATAGAGCACGCACCTCATGGTTATCCCACCCAAGGGACACGAGGGCAGGATATTTATTCACAACTGCTCACAGTCATTGGTTGAGGGGTGCTTTAAGTGGAACATTAATTTTCCGTACTTCCAACCCCCCATGTAGGAAGGTGGAGCCAACAGGGAAAGCCCTTGGGAAATGGATGCAGGTGCTTGCAGTTAGCAGCTTTGCCTCCCAGCAATGAGAAGCCCCGAGGGGATGGGGCCAGGGCACTGGCAGCATCTGGGGCAATGATTAAGAGCTGCTTTCCTGACCCTCCCACCCTTTCCTTCAATAAACAATTCCCTGAGCATTTATAGTGTCCCAAGCACTCTGCCAAGGACCCAAGAACTAAGAGCTGCCCTCAGGAAGCTTACAATGTGTGCTGTAGAAGACAGAAGACCCCATTATTAGGGCATCCACTCTGTGCCAGCACTTTCCTGGAGCTAGCTCACTGCATCCACCCAGACATTCTGTGAGGTAAGATTCTTCTTCTCATTTTATAGACATGCCATGCAACCTTCTGATTACTTCTTCAGAACAGTGTAACCGTCCGCAGAGGATATTTAAAAGCAGGATCGTAGTATCGATGCTAGCTGATGAACAGTTTCCACCTCTAGAAGAAACGCAGATGTGAGCAGAGTAAACGGGCTGATGAATGCATGCCATGTGTTGAAAGAACTGAATGCAGTAAGTAGGCTGCAGCCGGGGCCTGCTTCAGCCTGGAACCCTGAGTGATGGGGGACAGGAGTGCGGGATATGGTCAGTTCTGCCCTGTTTCCTCCCCTCTTCCCACCCTACCTGCCTCTGCCTCCTCCATGGTTGAAGGGAGAGAGGGTGGTGAGAGGGTGGTTTAAGGATAGGAAAGATTTCACTAAGCTGGCACATAAGTTATCCAACAAAGGTGCCCGCTGAGCATGGAAGTTCACCGTGTCGACTCCCATGAAGCACTTTTGCTGCTTTCTTGGGGATTCCCTGCTGGGAACCTTATGTCCTTGTTTGGGATCTACCAAAAGCACAGCCTGAAACAAGAATTTGGGTATAGGTAGCTCATTTGGGAAGTGATCGCAGGACTCAGAATTGAGGGAGAGAGAAGAATGAAAAGCCATAAAAAAGCATGCGTTTTTAAAGTTACTGCTGTAGGCAATGAGAGTCCTATTCTACCAGGATCTGGAAGGTTTGCAGAATACCTCCCAGAATTGTCTGCCTGAAAGACAGGAGGCTGGGTCCCTTACCCAACGGCTCCCTTCCCTGTCATTTAAGGATGGCTCCCAGGGTGCATTAACTGCCCCCTCATCCTTTCTCAGCTGCTTCTCAGAGGCTTAGGGGATGTCTCTGAGGCAGAACCCGTGCCTTCCCTTAGTGTTAGGCACAGTTAGCAGGAGTCTGGGCTTGCACAGAAAGGTCCTCTGCAGCTACAGCAAAAATCACTGGGCAGTCAAAGCATCTGCTTCATGAGTGAGGTGTTCTGAGCCTTGAGGTCACCCACTGGTCCATGAACAGACTCTCTTGGATGGGACTCTACCTGCAGTAGGCTGAATAATGGCCTCAAAAGACATCCACGTCCTAATCCCTGAAACTGTGAATGTTCCATGTCAGAAAGGGACTCTGCAGAAGTGATTAAGGATCTGAGAAGGGAGATTATCCTGGATTATCCAGGCAGGCTTTAAATGCAATCACAGGTGTCCTCATAAGAGGGAGGCAGAGAGAGATTTGACACAGACAGAAGAGGGGAGATTATCCTGGATTATCCAGGCAGGCTTTAAATGCAATCACAGGTGTCCTTATAAGAGGGAGACAGAGAGATTTGACACAGACAGAAAAGGAGGAGGCAATGTCACTATGGAGGCAGAGAGAGGAGTGATGTGTCCACAGCCCAGGAACGCCAGCAGCGCCAGAAGCCCGAAGAGGCAAGGGATGGGTTCTGCCTTAGAGCCTCTGGAGGGAGCGTCTCAGCCTTCTGGCCTCCAGAACTATGAGGGAATAAATGCCTGTGGTTTTAATCCACAAATTTTGTGGTAATTTTTTTAATAGCAGCATTAGGAAATGAATACACCATGCACCGGCTCCTCTATGTTCTTTTCCTGGTTCCTGAGGAACAAACACTCTTGCTGCTGGTGGTGGTGGAGGGCAGTTAGCTCCCAGGGCAGCCCGGTTTCTCCTGCTGTCTTGCTTCTAGTCTCACTCTCTCTTCAGGCAAGCAGTCTCAGCCTCTCCGCATTCGGCATGTGTCACACCCCAGTCCACTCCGTCCCCCACACTCTAGGACCACAGAGGAAGCTCTCCCAGTGGCTCTCTTATAGCCCCTCTCCTTTGGCCAAAGTTAGGGGCAGAGCTCTCTCTCCCCCTCCCCATTGGGAAATGCAACAGCAATCAGAAAACTCCAGAAAATTTGGCCTCTGCCCTCCTACTTCCACCTTCAAATGCCCTGCCCCTCACCCCCACCAATTTGCAATTTCCAGCTCAGAACATCCAGCACCTCATTTTATAAAATTGGGGCCACTTGGCTGTCTTTGTTAACTCTCAGCCTTTGGGCTTCAACTCAAACCAAGCCTCAAAGGGTCCCATTTTATCACCCAGAAAACCCGAACAATTTCACAGTTGAGACCTATGCTCTGGGCTGGGACGCAGCAAATGGCTCAGCCCCAGAAGCTCCAGGAATAATGCCGTGGCCTCGGTCACGTTACCCTTCCAGCTTCTGGACGAGTCTACAATTCCAAAGCCACGAAACTGTCAACAGTGTGCACACCTAAAACTTCTGAACTAAGATAGGCCTCCCTGCCTGTGGGAGGTTAGACAGAAAAGTCTCCCAAAGCCCAAAGAAGTGATGTTTGTGGCCAGGCTAAAGTCCTGTACTGTAAGTTTGTAACGGCTTCCTAAAAATAGTGTTTGCTCACTCTATTCCACAGTCACAAAAAAACCACCTGAGACGTCAGATAGGGAATTTGTTTTTTAATTTAGAGGAAATCGTTACCAGCAAACGAAAGAAAGAAAAGAAAAGGAAGGTGGAGAAGGGGTGAAGAGACAAGCCTTGGATTCCACGTGAGATTCTGCTCCATGTGGGGCTATAAGTTTTCCCATTTCTGTCTTCTCATCATTCCTCACTCTGCCAGAACGAATTCTGTCTCCCAGAGGTTTTTTTGTTTGTTTGTTTGTTTGTTTGTTTGAGACGGAGTCTTGCTCTGTCACCCAGGCTGGAGTGCAGTGGTGCAATCTCAGCTCCCTGCAACCTCTGCTTCCCGGGTTCAAATGATTTGCCCGCCTCAGCCTCCCAAATAACTGGGATTACAGGTGTGCACCACCACTCCTGGCTAATTTTTGTATTTTTTGTAGAGACAGGGTTTCACCGTTTTGGCCAGGCTGGTCTCAAACTCCTGACCTCAAGTGATCTGCCAACCTTGCTCTCCCAAAGTGCTGAGATTACAGGCACGAGCCACCACGCCTGGCCAAGAGTATTTTGTTTGTATGTAATTAATATAGAAAAACTACTTATCTCCTTTAAGACACATTCTTTATATAAGAAAAAGTAGCAACCCATAGCAACAATAAATATGCCATTCTAACAATAGCTTGTTATTAACAAGAAAAATCATAAAAATAAAAATAGTAATTTCACTAGAGGGAACTTGAGTGAGGGATAGTCCTGGGCTGATACACATTTCCAGAGGCAGTCCTTTAAAGTTTTCAAACTCCTGGGGGTGGACAGATTTTCTTCTCAGCATGTGCTTCTGGGGAAATGAGAACTAAAGGGACCTGATGAAGAGAGCATTGTTACATTTTCCAGATAAGAACACTCTGGCTCAAATCAGCAACTTGCCTCAGGTCACACTGCTAGTTAGTGGAGAAACTGAGGATTCAAACTCAGGATCCACCCCAAAGCCAGTGCGCCTTCTTCTATGCTACCTCCCCCCATGTTATCTTATTATCTTATTGTCAAACATAGCTTTCACTGTAGTATCTATCATTTTTCACTTTTCCCATTAAAAATATCAAAGTGGACCAAAAAAACTACAACCTTATTTTGAAAAATCTTTTTTTTTTTTTTTGAGATGGAGTCTCACTCTGTCGCCAGGCTGGAGTGCAGTGGTGAGATCTCGGCTCACTGCAACCTCCGCCTCCCGGGTTCAAGCGATTCTCCTGCCTCAGCCACCTGAATAGCTGGGATTACAGGCGCCTACCACCACACCAGGCTAATTTTTGTACTTTTTAGCAGAGACAGAGTTTCACCATATCAGCCTGGTTGCTCTCGAACTCCTGACCTTGTGATCCACCCGACTCGGCCTCCCAAAGTGCTGGGATTACAGGCGTGAGCCACCGGGCCTGGCCGAAAAATCTTTTTTTAAAAATTCATGTTTCAAAGCATCTTAGAGAAAACCTGACCAACATACAAAGCCCAGAAAGACATCATCAATTTTGCTATGTGATTTATTAACAACTCAGAATGAAATGTTGATTGTGATCAATCAATACTATTGACCAATTGATTGTGATTGTTTTCTGAGCTACACTAACTTTCCACAATCTGATTTTCTCTCCCATTACTGCCCCTTCCCACTCTATGTAAATATGCCTTCCAAAGATAACTCCCTTTGCTCTGGAGTAGATACCCCAGTGCCCTACCCATGTCCCCTCAGCCCAGTTCTGAGACCACTGGCATCTTCCATGGGCAGGCCCCTTGCCAGCTTTGGATTTCTACCTCAGACATCTGCCCCTGGGGAGGTTCTCTGGCTGCAGGAGCACTACTGGCCACAGGAAAGGTAGACCAGAAGTGCCCGGGAGTTAATGCTCCCAGCACCCCTCCACCAGTGACAGGCAGGAACCGTTTCCTTGACCCCTGGTGGTCTGATGTGCAGAGTACATTCTGTAAAGTTTCTCAGAAGGTGTCCAGCAGGATTGAGCCCCAGTTGTTCACTGCAGAAATCTGCTCATGAACGCATTGTTATTGGTTTTCTTCCTTCCCACTTTTCCACTCCCTCATCTTCCCACTCCTTGCCAAATAAACTACTGCACTCAAATCCTTATCTCAGAGTATGCTTTTTAGGGAACCTATAGCAAGAAGAAAAAATCTAAGGAAAGATCATGTTAAACCTTCCAGAAAACACAGAGATAACTACCAGGTTGGGAATAAAATCAATGTTTGTTTACATACCCAGTACATTGTACACTCTGTGGCAGCAGGGGCCACTGTAAAATTTGCCCACCTTTGTGTTTTCAGCACCTCGCATTGTTCCTGCACAATAAATGAATAATGAATGAATGAATGAATAAATTAATGAACAAATAGATGAGGATTCCTAGCTTTCTCCTAAGGTTAAAATGACAAGTTATTCTAATTAATGCCAAAGAAAGGACTTGGATTATAAAAAAGAAATATGAAATGAAATAAAGAAAACAGACTTTGTTTTCCTCGATTCTCACAGAACACTTCTGACATCAAATATGTAGGAGGTTTTCCAGCAACTAATTCTCTAACTCTCTGGACACCTACTGAGTGTCCCACATTTCAATTCAATTCTAACACTACTTGGAATTAGCTTTAGATCCCACAAATCAGAGGGCTCAGTCCCACAAGACTGACTGCCTGTTCAGATGCCAATCACAAGTAGCAGATTTCCAGGTTACCCACACTACTGTCTGCCCTGGCTACACATTGGGGGTTGCCACAAGCCCCTCCTCAGGTTTGATAATTTGCTGTGATGATTCACAAAACTCAGGGAAACATTTGCTTACATTTACCGGTTTATTAAAGAATACTGAAAGGAGAGAAATGATGAGCCAGATGAAGAGGACATAGGGTGAGTTCTGGAAGGGCTTGGAGGAGTGAAGGAGTTTCTCCCTCTGTGGAGTTGGGGTGTGCTATTCTCCCAGCACATGGATGTGTTCACCAGCCCAGAAGATCTCTGATGCCGCCTTTGGTGGATTTTTATGGAGACTTTCATCACATAGGTATGATCAATTATTAACTCAATCTCCAGCCCCTCTCCCCTTCCTGAAAGATGTACAGTGGGGTGAAAAGTTCCAAGGTTCCAAGCTCCTGATCAGGCCTTGGTCTTTCTGGCATCCAGCCCCTATCCTGAAGATAGCCAGGAGCCCATCAAGAGTCACCTGATTAGAACAAAAGATGCTCCCATCACCCAGGAAATTCCAAGGGATTTAGGAGCTCTTTGTCAGGAACCAGAACTGGGATCAATGACCAAATATTAGAGTAAAAGACACCCAGCACCCCAATCACTTAGGAAAGTATGAGAATTTTAGAAGCTCTGTGCCAGGAACCAGGGATGAAAACCAAATATATACTTCTTATTACATAATATCACATGAAATGATGTAATAATTTAAACAATCATCTATAAAATTTGAATAAATGGGAACATACTATTGTGTTCGAACAGGACAGTGCCAAAATATAGAGGTTAATTTTTCCAAAATTAATCTTTAAATACAATACATTCTTGGCCAGGTGTGGTGGCTCACGCCTGTAATCCCATCACTTTGGGAGGCTGAGGTGGGGAGATCACCTGAGGTCAGGAGTTCGAGACCAGCTTGGCTAACATGGTGAAATCCCATTTTTACTAAAAATACAAAAAATTAGCTGGGCGTGGTGGTGTGCACCTGTAATTCCAGCTACTCAGGAGGCTGAGAGACAGGAGAATCGCTTGAACCTGGGAGGCGGAGGTTGCAGTAAGCCGAGATCGCACCATTGCACTCCAGCTTAGGCAACAAAAGCAAAACTCTATCTCAAAAATAATAATAATAATACATTCCTAATAAAAATACCAGCAAAGTGCTTTTTAAACTAGGTCAGTTGCTTCCAAAGTTTATAAGGAAAAATAAACATAAATGAATGGCAAGGACAATTCTGGAAAAGGAGAGTAATGAGAAAGAAATAGCTAAACAAGCCAATAAAATATAAAGCTATGATAATTAATCCATTTGAATAAGACAGCATAGAGCATCCAGAAATGACCCAAATACATAAAGTGGCATTTCAAATCAATAGAGAAGGGAGGGTGTGGTAGTTCCCGCCTGTCATCCCAACACTTTGAGGCAAAGGTGGGAAAATTGCTTGAGGTCAGGAGTTTGAAACCCGTCTGTACAAAAATTTAAAAAATTAGCTAGGCATGATGGCACATGCCTGCAGTCCTACCTATTAATACTTGGGAAGCTGAGGTGGGAAAATTACTTGAGCCCAGGAGCTTGAGGGTGTAGTGCACTATGATCACACCACTGCACTCCAGCCTGGGTGACAGAGTGAGATCCTGACTCTAAAAAATAAAAAGGAGCAATGGTAGGTTATCCAGAATTGTATCGTAGTATAGGGTAGCCCACTGGAAAAAATAAATTCAAATCCCTATCTCACAAGTTTTATTGAAAGAAATTTCACACAAGCAAAGATTTAAATGTAATAAATAAATAAACCTATAAAACTATTACAAGAAACGTGGACTTTGTTTGCTTTTACAATCTAGAATGGGGAAGCCCTTTTTTGACCTGATTAAACAAATTCAGCTGCTCCAGGCACAAATTTTGTAGTTTTAAGAGCAGCTTGTGGCCAAGCCATCTTCCCAATATGTTCTATATCAGGACGCACCAAGGAAACAGTGTGCTGAGAACTTCAGCACTGTTTAGGGAACTAGAGTCCTAGCAAAATGAAAGAAGCAAAAGCTTTCTGCACGTAGGCCCATAATAATTAGCCCAGGGCTGGTGTTTCCTGGGACAGTTATTAACATAAGTTCTTCTGAAGTTCCTCAAAAGAGCAGTGACAATCTTCTGGTTCTTAGTTTCTCCCCGTACTGGCCTGTTCATGATTTTAGTCCGTAATAGGATGCCATTAAATTAAAACTTCATCAAGTTGACTAAGAAAGCAGGAGTCTACATTATTGAGCTACCGGGGACTAACCATCGAGGCAAATATTCCCCCTAAGTCCAGATTGCATTTTACATCTGTGTTATTTTTAAGTGATCTGATAAAAAAAAAAAAGACTGAAGTGTGGGAAAACTGGCACTCCGGCATGCTGAGGCTAGAGTGGGTGGTTTGGGAGTTTATATCAATTCCACCTCTTGACATTTACAGTAAATAATAACCAAATACATGCATAAAATTAGCTGTGAGGATGCTGTTTCCCTGGTGTTATTTATAATGACAAAAAATTGGAAATCACCTAAATAATATACTAGCTAAATAAACTGTCATACGTCTAGTCAAGACAACATAGAGCAATTTAAAATGATGCCACTTAATAATATTTACTGACTTGGAAATACCATGTTTTATTGTGATGTGGAAAAAAACATATTTCAAAACAGTTTATAAAATTTGGTCACAGTTTGTAAAAAAAAAAAAAAAAGATGTATCTATATAGGTAATATGTTAGAAAATTCTGCAAATGCAGAGTGAAAATGCATGTTTCATCACAGTGAAAATGGATGTTTCATCACAATGATTATCTCTGATGGGATTGGAAGAATTAATTTTCTAGAAAGCATGATCTAACCATATGCTGTCTACGAGAAACACGCTCTAGATTCAAAGACATGAATAGGTTTAAAGTAAAAGTTGAAAGAAGGTGTACCATGCAAACAGTAACCAAAAGGACAAAAGTGACTATGCTAGTATTAGACAAAATAAATTTGAAGACAAAAAAAGGTATTAGAGAGAAAAGGGATATTTTATAATGAAAGAGGGGAAATTTATTAGAAGATATAACAATTATAAATATATATACACATAACAACAGAACTCCAAAATCCATGAAGCAAAAATGAACAGAATTAAAGGAAGAAATAGAAAATTCAACATTTGTTTAATATCCCATTTTTAATAATGGATAGAATAACTAGGCAGAAGATCATAAAGAACTAGAGGACTTGAACAACACTACAAACCAACTAGACCTAATAGTTACCTATAGAACAACAGCAGAATGCATTATGTAGAAAGCAGTCTGGCAGTTTCTCAGAAAAGTAAGCATAGAGTTATTATATGATCCAGCAGTTCTGCTGCTTAGTATACACCTAAGAGAATTGAAAACATGTTTATGTAAAAACCTGTACACAAACATTCATAGCAGCATTATACACAATAGTCAAAAAGTGGAAACAACCTATATATCCATCAACAGATGGATAAACAAAATGTGGTATATCCATACAATGGAATATTATTCAGCAATAAAAAGTAATGAAGTATTGATACATGTAACATCATGGATGAACCTTAAAAATATTATGCTAGGTGAAGGAAGCCAGGCCACATATTGTATGATTTCATTTATATGAAATATCCAGAATAGGTAAGTTCCCAGAGATAGAAGGTATTTAGATGAGTTGTAGCCAGGGCCCAGGGGTTGGTGGGGAGTGGAAAATGACTGCTAATGGGCATGATGTTTCTTGTGGAGGTGATGAAAAATGTCTTAATATCAAATATTGGTAATGGTTGGACAACTCTGTGAATATACTAAAAACCACTTAGTTGTTCACTATAAAAGGGCAAATTTTAGGTATACAAATGACATCTCAAAGCTGTAACAAAAAATAAATGTTGACAAATATGACAAAATGTTAACAGTTATTAAGTTAGGGTTTGGGGGATATGAATGTTATTTTATTCCTTAAACTTCACTGTAACTTTGAACAATCTCTAACTTAAAAGAAAAGGGATCCTGGGATAACTTCAGAAAAAAATAGATTATTTCCTCACCCCCTCTCATAGAGACAGTGGGTGTTCATTAATCAACATTCCACATGCTCCCCTAAATTTCCCAGTCTCCTGGTGACTACGTTGGACCCAGGTAACTAGTTCTGTCCAATGAACTGTGAGTACAAGTGCTATTTGTCACTTCTAGAAAGGCAAAGCAATTGAAAGCTGGTGTGCTTCCTCCACCCTTCTTTTTTCCTGCTAAGAACTTAGAAACCACAGGATGAGAGAGTGCTAGCACCAGATGGAGGGCTTGTGGATCTCCCAGTCACCACACGGTGATCCCCTCCCCAACTTACATAGACTAGGCCTGAATGACAAATAAACTTTTCTTGTGCGAAGCCATTTCAGAGTTTATTTGTAACTGCTGCCTAATCTAGGCTAGTCTAATTAATATATGCCCCACCACAGATAAAAACAAACAGTAGATTAAACCATTTTGTGCAGGACTGTTTAAAAAAGGCTAGAAAAAATTTAAAGCAACCTAAAAAAAAAAATGTTTAAGATCCCAGTGTGGGGAAATAATTTTTAAGCATCAAAGCAATGAAAGTCATCACAAAGGAAAAGCTGCACAGATTAGGGTGGAAATAAAATAAAATTTTGGAACATTAAGAAAGCCACCATATACAAAATGACAGAAATGAGGGGAAATGTCATAATAAATGTGTCAGTGAGTTAAGGACTGTAATACTTAAACTATGAACTAGAAAAAAAAAGGGCAGAGGATGTGAAAATGTAAGTAATCAATTTAACACATACCCAACATTTATTTGTGCCACTATTTACAGACACTGTGAGTAGTCTACGCATATATCATTCTTCACCACAGCGATTCTGTAAGGGAGATACTACTATCACGTCCATTTGAAAAAGAGTAGTGAAGCAAGACTCAAAATCTCACAGCTAATAAGTGTATTTGAACTTTGTTCTCATCAAATGCCAAAGTTAGCCACTATCCTTCCACAGGAAAGCATGTGAGCTCATACTTAATAATCCAAGCAGTGAAAACAATAACACAATGCTAAAGATCTAATAAATAATTATAACCAGTATAGTGAGGGTATGGTGAGACATTCGTTCACTTGCTCTTTGTTCATTCATAGTTTTTGAACATTCAGTAGTTATTGAAAATCTGTTAGGGTCCAGGAACTTTCCAGGTCCTGGGGATATAACAATGACCAATGCAGACCCAAACCCCTGCCCTCCTGGAGCTGACCTACCCAGGTAGTAGGAGATGTACAGAGGCATAATTATTCTGGGATAATAAATATCAAGAGCCCTAA
This sequence comes from Pongo abelii, assembly GCF_028885655.2. NCBI lineage: Eukaryota > Metazoa > Chordata > Mammalia > Primates > Hominidae > Pongo > Pongo abelii. Next base: position 8,440,657 of record NC_072006.2, on the reverse strand, counting down.
ATATATTCACATAATTTAGTTCAGCAATTCTAGTCCTAGTAATTTATTCTACTTGTCATGTAGCTATCTATAATGGAAAAAAGGTTGGAAAAGACATAGTCCTAAAAATAGAAATCATCAAATAATGTGTGGTACATTCACACGATGAATATGTAGCCATTAAAAATCATGCTTTTTAAAAAAGAATGACAGAATAATGCCCATAGCATAGTATTATGTGAAGAAGGCAGGACGCCATACAGTATACAGGATGATTTGATTTTTATTATCTAGGTAGCTAGCTGTCAGTAAAATCTAGAGAGATATACACTGATATTTTAATAGAGGTTGATGGTATTACACAGTTTAAAAATTTCCCAAAATTTTCACAATGAACATGTATAACTTTTATAATGATGGTAGGAGTAATTAGAAAAAAATGTTTTCTACCTACGTGTTTTGTTGTTGTTGTTGTTGTTGTTTGTTTTTTAAAGAGGCAGAGTCTTGCTGTCACCCAGGCTGGAGTGCAGTGGTGTGATCACATCTCACTGCAGCCTCAAACTCCTGAGCTCAAGTAATCCCCCCACCTCAGCCTCCCAATTAGCTGAGATTATAGAAGCACGCTGCTGTGCCCGGCTAAGAAAAAATGTTTTCTAAAAAGTCTTCACCATCTTTCAAGAGCCAGCTGAAATGGGAAGGAAGACCCCTCCTTGTGTGCTATTTTCTCCTCAGTCTGTACATTCTCCCAGGGCAGTTTTATCCAGCATTCTCCATCCTTCCCCCACCTCCAAGCAATCAATCAATCATGAAGTCCTATTGATTACCCTCCCTTTCAATCCTCATCCATGGTCCTCACCCCTGTGCAGTCTGCCTCCACCTCTACCCCTGGGTTCTTGTTACTCTAAATGTTCTATCTGCTTGATTCCATTCTCCACACTGTATACAGAGAGATCTTTTTTATTTATTTATTTATTTTGAGATGGAGTCTCACCCTGTCACCCAAGCTGGAGGACGGTGATGCAATCTCAGCTCACTGCAACCTCTGCCTCCTGTGTTCAAGTGATTCTCCTGCCTCAGCCTCCCAAGTACTTGGGATTACAGGCACCTGCCACCACTCCTGGCTAATTTTTGTATTTTTAGTAGATACAGGGTTTTGCCATGTTGGCCAGGCTGTCTCGAACTCCTGACCTCGGTTGATCTGCCCACCTCAGCCTCCCAAAGTGTTGAGATTACAGGCGTGAGCCACTGTGCCCAGCCCAGAAAGATCTTTTTAAAAAAGAAATTGCTTGCCACTCTCTCAATTAAAACTCTTCGATATTAGCCAGGTATGGTGGCTTGCACCTGTAGTCTCTCTCAGCCACTCAGGAGGCTGAGGCAGGGGAATCCCTTTTGAGCTGAGGAGTTCCAGGCTGCAATGAGCTATGATTGTGCTCCTGCACTCCAGCCTGGGCCACAGAGAAAGGCCCTATCTCTAAAACAAAAAGCCAAAAACTCTTCAGTGATTGTACATTGCCTTCAGGATAAGGTCAAACTCCCTGTACTAGTGCCAGCTCTCCCAGAAGCCGACCCTGGGATAAGAACTTGTGTGCTGGTGATTTACTTGGCTGGGAAGCACAGTGAGGGAGGGATGGGAGAAAGACAAAGCAGTTTGAGTAGGTTTTGCATCCTTAAATCCCAGTCCCTATTTAGGTCTCATTAGTGTGTGTGGCAAATATGCCTCCTTATTTCAGAGACTGAGACAAAATTAATGATTCTTAAAATCTAGTGTACATAAGAATCATCCAGAGAGCTGTTTTTAAAGTAGGATTTTTGGGTCCCATGACAAGAATTCCAATTATTTGCAGACCCTATCACCAAACATTAAATGCAATTAATGGATCCTGTTTTCCTCAGGAACTCACAATTTGCAATGGCAACCTCCTTTAAAATGAAATTCGCCCTCTGTGTAATAATTTAAAAGAGTAGTAGTTGTTTTCTTTTTCACTATTTCTTTTTTTTGGAGACGGTGTCTTACTTTGTCTCCAGGCTGGAGTGTAGTGGCATGATCTCAGCTCACTGCAACCTCTGCCTCAACCTCCCAAGTAGCTGGGACTACAGGCGAACACCAACACACCCAGCTAATTTTTGTATTTTTAGTAGACATGGGGTTTCACTATGTTGGCCAGGATGGTCTTGATCTCCTGATCTCATCATCTGCCCACCTTGGCCTCCCAAAGTGTTGGGATTACAGGCGTGAGCCACTGCATCTGGACTGTTTTTGTTTTAATTTAGGAGACAGAGTCTCGCTCTGTCACCCAGGCTGGAGTGCAGTGGCATGATCTCTGCTCACTGCAACCTCCACCTCTCCTGCCTCCTGGATTCAAGCAATTCTCCTACCTCAGCCTCATGAGTAGCTGGGATTACAGGTGACTGCCACCACACCCGGCTAATTTTTGTATTTTAGTAGAGACAGTGTTTCACCATGTTGGCCAGGCTGGTCTCAAACTCCTGACCTCAGGTGATCTGCCCACCTGGGTCTCCCAAAGTGCTGGGATTACAGGTGTAAGCCACTGCACCTTGCCTGTGAGTAATAGTTTTTTAATTCTTTGTATCTCCCTTCTCCCTCACAACACACACACACAACACACACAGATACACACCACTGCTTCTTTGGACTTGTTAGAAATAAGGAATGGGATCATTACTGAGCTATCTATATCTATCTCTTAGTGGTTTCCTTGACAACACTAAAGTTCGGAAATTACCATTTGTAAGGATCTAAATTCTTAGACCAGGAACTGCCTTCTCCAGATGGTCTAAGGATGGAAGACAAAGGGTTTATTAAGGGTTTATTCTTCTAGTATTTATTCATTCACTTCCTCATTTATTCACTGTGTTTCCCAAAAGCCACTTGTCACTGCATGTAATTGCCTTTTATTAAATAAGTAAAAAGTGATACATATAAGCACTTAGGACAGTGCCTGGTCGATAGTAAGCATCTGAATTGTCTATTACTCCTTTATTTCATTAATTCTAAAATACACCTTTTTCCAAATTTTAACATCTCCAAAATCAGGATACAATTTGCAGTCAAAGGCACTTAGAATTGAAGAAATACTGTATTGTTTATTGTTGTTCTCCTCCACTTGGCTGGAGGCCTCTTAATGACTGGGGTTTCTCCCTCCTTACACCCCAGCACCCGCGTGTGGTTTGGGTGGAATGAATGAAAACATGGATGAAGGCTTTCCTGATACCACCCGCTCCACCACACAGACAGCACTCACTTTCCTTGGAACTCGTAAGGCTCATGGTCAGACATCTTTTCTGGCACTTCTTATGTTCTACTTTGAACATGGTTGAGTGCCCATGTCACCTTACACCAGCGTAACAAAGGCAGGGACCCTGTCCTATTTATCCAAGTATCAGCATTGCACAGTGCCTTCCACATCGGTGCCTCAAAGTATTTTTGGTCCAAGAAAATGTCAGCTTCCCCGTGGTCTCTAGTTGGCTGGGCTGTGAGCTCTGTGAGGGCGGTGATCAGGTTCCTCTCGTCTCTTGGTGTCCAGAGCTTCGTATATAGTAGGTGCTCAATAAGTACTGAATGAAGAACTTGTCCACACCCACCCTGCTTCACTCCCAGCCCAGCCTGACACAGCTTCCCTCTCTAAGTCCATCATGAAGTGTGCAATGACACACGTGTTTCCAGAACCAACACAGCAGCAGCAGCAGTTCTTCAAAATTCCTGACTGCAACAGAAGTGGTGGGGAGGTAAAAAGGGGTCTGTGTTTCATGTAGAAGTTTTCTATGCTCAGAAAACTCTTGCTCTGGAGCAGGGGCTATAGCTCTTAAAACTCCCAAATTTAATCAGAATCTCTGGGAGTGAGACCCAGGGAACAGTATTTTTTGTTTTTATTCTCAACACACAGCCCATGTTGAGGTCTATTGTAACCTGCAACACAGAAATTTGCTCTAAACAAATTAATGTGGGGTGACTCTGGACTTTGTGAAGGACTCCTCACTGGAGGTCTTTGGAATGGAGAGCTCCCCAAGGGACCATGAGAACGTTCATACCTTTCTATAAACCTCCTGAGGAGGGCAGGTGCACTGTCTGGGCCTGTGGGTGAGCTGGGGTTGTGTAACTGTCAAGCCTGCCATAGATTCCTGGGCAAGACACTGGAACACCTATGTCCTCTCTCTCACCCCTAGCTATGACCTCAAGCAAGTCAGTCCCTCTCTGTGGAACTCAATTTCCTTATTTGCAAAACAAGATTGCTGTAATGTCCTATAGCTCAAAAGTTTTGTAATTCACTCTAGCATCTCAGGTGTTAAGAGGTGTTGCTATAGTTGTCTATAACAAAAATTTTTAAAAATCTTTTCATGTGCGGCAAGAATAGAATTATTTTTTAGGCTGTGGGATTTGAATTCTTAGCTGTTTTGGCCACCTAATTAATTTAATCCAGCATTTGTACCTGTATCAATATGGAAACATTTACTTCCTATTTTTTGAGGTGTGTACTGGTGTGAAATGAATTATCCTAACTTGTATTTTCATTAATCAGAAAATAATTCTAGGTAAAGATGAAGTGCCTCTAAAAGAAAATATGTTCAATCTTCACCTAATAAAGTATTAAATGAATTTCTTATATTTGAATTCTATTTAGATTTTGCCATAGAAGCAAAATAGCTGTCTAAGTGACTTATTCTTTTTTAAAAAGGGACAGTGACTTTAAGCAGTACCTGTCTATTAATCAGTCTTCCAAGTAAGCAAGAGGGAATTGAATGTAGAACAAATGGTAAGCTAGCACTACAACAGCAGTCAATAGTTTATTCTTAAAAGCTTCCCTGAAATTCATTCTGTCTAGAATAATAATAGCTAACATATCATGCTTATTATGTGCCAGGCACTGTTCTAACTGAATATATTAGCTCATTTGATCTTCACAACCGCCTTCCTGGGAGAATACCGTATCCCTCCTTTTTTTTTTTTTGGAGACAGAGTCTCACTCTGTTGCCCAGGCTAGAGTGCAGTGGTGTGATTTCGGCTCACTGCAACCTCTGCCTCCTGGGTTCAAGCAATTCTCCTGCCTCAGCCTCCTGAGTAGCTGCAATTACAGGTGTGTGCCACCATCTCAGCCTTCCAAAGTCCTGGGATTACAAGCGTGAGCCACTGCGCCAGGCCCATCATCCCTCTTTTACGGAAGAGGAAGCTGAGGTCAAGTAACTTGTCCAAGACCACATAGCCAGTACTTAACCATTGCATTGACTGCCTTGAGAAAGTTCATAAATAATTTTGCAGGTGAACAGATTCTGATAACTGAATGTAGATTTTTTGAGAATTATTCAAATTATTTAACAAGCCTGTACAATGCCTAGCATTGTGCTAGGCTAATGTTTCCCCAAACGAGTTCAAGGTCTTACACGATCCTCCTTGATAAAAGGGTTACTGGACCATTAAGTCTGGAAGATGTCCTAAAATTTAGGCTGCTTTGGGAGATTCAGAATTACATCAAAGGTTCTGCGAAACCTTACAGGAAAGATATCCATGTGCTTACCTCAGCTTTGCCAACCACATTTACCTCTGGAAATTCTCCTCTCCATCTCCTGTGCTCCACCTCTACCTTCTTTTGTAACACCTATAAATATGAGTTATTGTACCAGACACTTAAGGCATCTAATGAGCTTGGCTTCCTAAGCCTAAGAAGTGTGATGCTTTACCTGCTAAGTGTTATATTGATGCTTTGAAGAATGGCTCTCATTTCACAGCAGTTGAGTAACTTAACACAGGTACGCTAGTTTGTGGTAGAAAGGGGATCCAATGGGAGGGTGTGACTTCAGAACTCATGCTAATTTTAGCCACTACTACACTGGGCCACCCTATATCTAACAATAGCTGAACATCTTGTCTGGATGGGAATCTACCCTGCCCCATAACATAATGCCGTCAGCTGCGCTGCAGGCCCTGCTTTGACCGCACATCATGGTTCTAGTCTTACTCTCTAAAGCCAGGCCCTTCCCTGTCTCCCAGTCCCAGCAATTGTATTTCTGCCCCATCGTTCGCACGCATGTCTCTTTTTCCTTAGGACCCAGATTCCTCTGAGATAGGAGTCTAGCTTTCAATCCCAATTGAGTGGCTGATCCTTAGAATTTGCAGCTGAACGTGCCTGATACTAACTGCCTGTTCTTCTGGTCTCCTGCTGTGCCATGCTCACAGGGGTCATAGTGACTCTATCTGGGCTTTCTCTGGGGCTGTTGGAACCCTGGTTATTGCAGTGCCAATGCTCAAGGAAGCTAAACAGTTAGCTGAAGAGGCAGAATTCATGAACAGGAAACAATGTACAAAGTGCTAAAAGAGATGGAACTAACAAAAGTTCAAGATGGCCTGGGACAGAAAAACAAACTTGAGCTGGATATGAAGGGCGACAGATCTTCCAGTAGAAGGGACACAGAATGAGTTTGGAGTGCAGGCAGTTCTGCAGGGACAAGGATTCAAGGACAGGGCTGAGCAAGTGTTGGAGACAGTGGGTGCAATCGCCTGACTGGTTCTAATATGCTGGCTGGAGTGTTCAAGGATATGGTGGAAGGGAGGATATGAAGAAAAGCTGGGAGCTCACAGAAGGTTTTGACTTCCAAAGAAGGCAGCATACTACAATAATTAATTGTACTGTTTCCTTCACATACAAAACTGAAGTCGAAATTGGCTCTGTCACTTATGTGACCTTGGAGAAGTCACAACCTAAGCCTGTTTCCTCATCTAACAAACGGGGACAATAGTACTAATATCTCATAGGCAACTGAGGATGAAATGTGAATTGAGAATGGATATCTAAGGCTTAGCACACTGCCTGGTGAGAGCATAGTAAGGGAGCCTTCAAGAGGGCTTCACCAATCCCGTAACAACTGTGTACAGGTTAAAAGAAGCCTCCTTTGTGGAGAACCATGAGTGTTCAGCTGGCTCCTCAGGAAATTACACGGACAACCTGACTTAGGACGACCTGACTTGGTTAGACTGCAGTACTTTTGTATCTATTTCTTCACTTGGTCCTCCAGAGTGCTGCCACCTGAAGCCTGAGCATTTCCTGTTCTGCAGCCAGGACTTGTCACCTAGACAAGTAACTGGGAACTTTGTGCAAAACTAAGGGACACTTCCCAAATGCTGAATGCTTGGTGCCTATGAGAAAATGTCATCTTCCATGGAAAATATAGGCTATCCATGCTGGACATATAAGGGTCTGGGGCCCTCCTTTGTGACCCAGAAACTTAAAATGAAAATGCATTCTTTGGCGAGGCACAGTGGCTCACGCCTGTAATCCCAGCATTTTGTGAGGCCAAGGTGGGCAGATCACCTGAGGTCAGGAATTTGAAACCAGCCTGGCCAATGTGGTGAAACCCTGTCTCTACTAAAAATACAAAAATTAGCCAGGCGTGGTGATGCAGGCCTGTAATCCCAGTTACTTGGGAGGCTGAGGCAGGAGAATCACTTGAACCCGGGAGGCGGAAGTTGCACTGAGCTGAGATGGCACCACTGCACTCCAGCCTGGGCGAGAGAGCAAGACTCTGTCTCCAACAACAACAACAACAAAATGCATTATTGAGCTGGGTATCATGGCACATGCCTGTAAGCCCAGCTCCTTGGGAGCTTAAGCCCAGGAGTAAAAACAAAAACAAAAAAAAACAAAAAACCCCAGCATGCTGACTCACTTTTTAAAGATTAAGGGACCCAAAGTAAATCATGCTGTGCTTCCTTCTTAAATCTTATCCTCAGATGAAGTCAAAGTCTACTTTGAAGGGAAAAGAAGTCCCCAAAGGTCAACAGAGAATCTGAGAAACTGTAAAGATGGGAGGGCTTCCTGTCCACTTTGCTTTGGGACCCAGGTTCTGGGGTCAGGCTGAAAAACTCCTCTGAGATCATCCTGTCCAATGGCTCGCAACCATTTCCCACCTCTGACATGAGCTCCCTGTGGCTGTGACTCTCAACCAAGGAGAGAAAGGTGGAAGTGTTGTTTGAAAAAGCCCTTCAGGAACGTGAAAGGCAGGCTGGTAGCCTCCTTTGAGACTCACCAATTAGCAAATCTGTAATTTTACAGAGGAAGATCTTGAGGTCAGAGAGATGCAGTCTGCCCCAGCATTAGGAACAAACAGGACCAGCACTAAACCCAGACCACCTGACTCCCAGTCCCTGACCTTTCTTTGACTTCCAGTTTTTTATGGCAGACTGGCAAGTCTTTCTTTGGAATTCTCCTCTTCCCAATCTCCCACTCACGATCTGAGCACAAACACTCTGAGCACAAAAACAGTACACCTGGTAAGTGCTCCTGATATTCTACCACCAGACCTGTTCTGACAGAACTAGCAACGGGCATCCTGGCCGCACGTGTGATTCCTGAATGAAGAGTCTATAGACACTGGCTGGGTTACAATGGCCACTTTCAAAGTGCAGGCAATTTACTTTTGCCTGGTTTTAGCAGTGACTAACAATGTAGGATCAAGCCTGGCTTTAGAGAGTCCTTGTTATTTCCACATCCTTGTACTCATTTGTGAGCCTGGTAACAAGTATGCAGTGTCAACAGTCCATCCTAATGAGCTGTCGCAACTCAACAGCTACGGCAGAAGGGAACTGGCTGAAGAATCTGTGTGCAGTTGTGTAGCTCACTGAATTCTCATGGTCAGTCTTCCCAAACTCCCTGATTTCATTTGTAAATTAGCCCATCAAGGCTTCCAAAAAATTTATCCTAATATTCCCAAGAAAGAAAATTTGAGGCCTACTAAACTTAATTTGGGAAGTTAATTCTATTTCAAGATATCATGGAATCAAACCTCCAGGCAAGAGCATTTCAGGTCTGGTGCTCTCTGAGAACAAAAGTAATACAGTTTTATGTTAACTTTACCTAATTGTAAATAAGGGGGCTATGTTTTATACTGAAAATAACAACTCAGAATACCTTGCCCACCCTAATACACCTCCTGAAGACAGTGTATCGTGTATCAGTTATCTACTGCTGTGTAACAAATTACTCTAAAACACAGTTGCTTAAACCACAAACATTTATCATCTCAGTTTCTGTAGATATTTGAGAGTGGCTTAGCTAGGTGGTTCTGGCTCAGGGTCTCTCATGAAGTTGTGGTCAATGCATTGGCTGGGACCACAGTCATCTGAAGTTTGGGCCTGGAGAATTGCTTCCAAGACGGCTCCCTCACATGGCTTTTGGCTGGAGGCCTCTGCTCCTCACTTCTAGGTCTTCTCCATGGAGTTGAGTGGCCTTACAATATGGCTGCTGGCTTTCCCTAGAGTGAATGATCCGAGAGAGAGTAAGGAGGATGCAATGCCTTTTATTACCTAGTCTCAGAAGTGACACACCATCTATTTGTTGGAAGGGAATCACTAAACTCAGCCTGTTCTTAGAGGGGAATGAAGTGTCCTGTCTTAAAGAGAAGCATATCAAAAATTTGTGGATAGATTTTAAAACCACCACAGATGGCAAAGCATTATTTCCTTGTTAACAGTAACTTACCAGTGTTCACCCCACCTTCTAATATTTTCAAATTAATGTTTTTTAAACCATCATGGTAAAGTATCTGTCATGTATTCAGGTAGAGAATTAAAATATACCAATATCTGAAAAGGCAAGTCTGCTTATGATAAATTTCCTGAAGATTAATTTCACATCATTAACCACAACCCCTCCCCAAAAAAGCTCAAAATATTTCTTAAGCAAGAGAGGCTAATGGTAACTTACAAAGGAACAGAATAATAATCACTGCATCAACTATCTTTCTTTTTTCCAAATATCTACTAATATTCACTTCTTTCCTTCACAGAAGCTAATCCATGGTAAAATACTTTTATTCCACTCCTACTTAAGGAATACATAATCAATATAAAAACTGTACTTTTTTTTTTTTTTTTTTCTGAGACGAGGGTCTTGCTGTTGCCCAGGCTGGAGTGCAGTGGTGCGACAGCTTGCTGCAGCCTTGACCTCCTGGGCTCCAGCAACACTCCCACCTCAGCCTTCTGAGTAGCTGGGACCACAGGCTTGTGCCACCATGCCTGGCTAATTTTTTTTCTTATTTGTAGAGACAGGGTTTCATCACGTTGCCCAAGCTGGTCTCAAACTCCTGGGCTCAAGCAATCCTCCCGCCTCAGCTTCCCAAAGTGTTGAGATCACAGGTGTGAGCCACTGCACCCGGCCAAAAAAACTGTACACGTCTTTAATGCAGGTCATACTGTAATTGCTTCCACCTAGTGGGTGAAAATGGTACCAAAAGAGTTTGAAAAAATATATAAACTTCCCTCACAGGTACTTCATGACTTACACACTTCTGTAATCTTTTACAATCATATCACATACTTGATGTATATAGGTAGCTTACATCTCAATAAATCCTACAAATTCTTCCTATAAGGCAAAAACTCTTTCATAGATAAACATTTTCATATTTACCTTTGGAATTCTCCAGGCCAACAACCTGGAACATTGCTAAGAACCAGGAAATAAACCAAACAGTCTCCTGGCAGCCAACAGGTGTCACAGTGCGCACATACTAGAGCCCTGTCAGACTGACAACTACAAAAGCAGAGAACAGTTGGATGCCTGGCACATGAAACTCAGTGAAGACCTGTTAAAGGAACCAATAAAACTCATGCATTTTATTCCAAAGGAGAGTTTCTCCCAGAACCTAGTTCCTCTTTCCTACCTTAATACACAAGTCTTAGAAATCTTTCAGTATGAATTCTAATCTTATAGCTAAACAGAGAAGAAATGACTCAAGAAAGTTCATTTTGGTCAAGGTGTTGAGATTGACAACTGACAGCAAATAAGAAAAGTGCTGGAAAAGACACAAAACCAACCACAGCATTCTTGGGGCCAGTCTGGGAACAAGCAACATAGACAACTTGAGTTTATGATAGTATCTGTGGGGTTATCAAGAAATGGTTATTGGCTAGGCATGGTGGCTCACGCCTGTAATCTCCGCACTTTGGGAAGCTGAGGTGGGCGGATCATGAGGTCAAGAGATCAAGACCATCCTGGCCAACATGGTGAAACCCCGTCTCTACTAAAAATACAAAAATTAGCCAGCGTGGTGGCGTGCGCCTGTAATCCCAGCTACTCAGGAAGCTGAGGCAGGGAGAATCGCTTGAACCCAGGAAGCGGAGGCTACAGTGAGCCGAGATTGCGCCACTGTACTCCAGCCTGGAGACAGAGCGAGACTCCGTCTCAAAAAAAAAAAAAAAAAAAAAACGACGACAACAAAAAAGATGATTATTTATCATCATATACCATTTAAGAACGTAACATTTATGAAAAATTTTTGACAAAGACTTTTAAAAAGTTTCATTGCTTAAAAGCATGAGCTCTTAATCATTTGGAAAATGTGGTTATTCAGAAAAATCAGTTTCCTGAGGGCTCCAAACAATAAAAGCTTAATAGCACACTTCCAGCAGATTTAACTACAAAAATAATTTCACTAGTGTTAGTACACACTAAAATAAGTGTTTTCACTACAATCACTCACATTAAACAATAAGGGTCCTCAATTAGCTGTGTTTTATTTACTTAATTTTTTTAAACAAATGGAGCTTTTTTTGGGATAGCCAGGGTAGAGTAATCCGTAGCCCCACCCCACCATCCACATATAATTCCGTTGACATTAAATAAGCAAAAGTAATATCTTGCTTGGAAAATTCAAATTTTACAGGAAGTTTAAAAAGTGAAAAGTACAAGTCTCCCTCCTAGTTTCTATACCCCTGACAGACATTCAAACAGAATAACACAGACACACCCAGTTCCTCAGTCCCCTTCCTCAGCAACAGCCACTTAACACTTTGAGATGTGTTCTTCAAAAACAAGTATTAGTGCACAAAAACACATGTCCTTTTGGAAATATAGACCCCTGGAATTTACCCATTCCTCCATCATCAGTTTCCACTTTAAAACACAGGGTTTTTGGTGGATTTTTCTTAAGACGAGGTCTCCTCTTTTGCCCAGGTTGGAGTGCCATGGCACAGACAGCTCACTGCAGCCTTGAACTCCTGCCTGCCTCAGCCTCCCAAGGAGCTGGGACTACAGGCATGCGCCAGTTTGTTTTTTGTTGTTGTTCTCCCTCTTCAAGTTCTGAAAATTAAGCTAAAAAAAAAAAAAACCCAAAAAACAAAACGCCAAATTCTACTTCACAGGTTTACTTTGTGTTAAAACAAAAAGCTACCAAGCGTATCCCAGTTTCAAATATCGATGATTTTTCCAACTGAAGGGAACAATAATTTCTTTTTCTCCTACAAATCTTGGTTTTTAACTATAACTTAGTCTTTCAAAGGGCAAGTTTGTTATATAATTAGTTCAAAATGTAACTGAATTATCTACTATGTGCAAAGCACCATGTGCTATGTACAGGCTAACACACAGCCCCGACCCATGGAGAGCTTGCTGCTAATACAGTAAAGGAGGGAAGGAAGGCGGAAGAGAGACTGAGAGGAGACAGAAGGAAATGCTATTATAGATCACTGAAGGCTGAAGATGAGGCTGGGGCAGTGCCCTGGTTAAATGGAAAAGACAGCAAACAGCTAACTGGAAACAACACACTTAGCACTCACTCCTGCTTGCTTCTCAGCCTTCTCCTTGCTTCCTCTATGTTCTTCTCACCTATCCTAAGCTGTCTAAGCTTGATTATTTCCAAATGATTTTGAACTCTTGTCGACAACAACAGCACTGTGAACTTGGATTAGGATAACAGTGCTTAAGCCCTGAAATTACAAAGGCAAGCCTAACAATAAACTCATCATGACTGTGCAGAGACTGTTACATGTGATTCTACTTCTGTTATTCTTTAAAATGTTTTCTTCTTCCTAAGGTAGGGTGGGGTGTAAAACCATGGTGGTCCCACCCACACCATGGAGATAAAAAAGAAATTAGGTTAAATTCAGATGCTTTAAAAAAAAAGAGTTGAGGAGGGATTTAATAAAGATACATGCTCTTCTAAATTCTAAAACCACATAACTCTGGAGAAGGTGCATATTCATCTGTTCCTCTTCAAGGCAAAGAAAACAGTATGACAAATACAATTCTGGCTTAAGTACCTTACAATAGTAATTATAAAAAGTCTGTGTTTTCAATCTAAACGAGCCAGAACTCTAAAGAACCGACAAACTTGTTCCTCCTCTCATATTCATGGCTGTGGTCCTCTCACAGAAGTAACAAAAGATCAAAGCAGGAGAAAAAGGTACAAAAGGTCAGCATGAGTACTATTTTCCCAGGCATTTACATATGTGAACATTATTTGCAAATATTTTAGGGAAATATTTTCTTTGCTTTTAGGCTGAATCTGCAAAGACACTCAGCAGTATCCTTATGAAAACAGAAGCAATATGAAACTGAAATGGTTACTATAGATGTGATATTAGGTTTTCCTAATTATATGAAAAGTCTATTAGTAAATAGCTTAGAGTGCTTCTTGCTTCAAAATATAATAATTTTAGATGTGAAAGTTATCCATCTCTGATGAAAATTCTGGACGACATTAACATTGAATAAATATTTATTGTGATTTATTCCCCTGTGGCATAAGGTTGTTTATTTTTCCTAGCTCTCCAAATGACACAGTTGCGGAGCCTCTTTCAGCTGGTCTTGCCTGAAAATAATAAAGATTAAAGATATGAGAAATAGATAGATAATACACAGCCCCAATTAAAGCCCTTAATGCTGTCTTACATTACCACTTCCCCCAAGTTAGTAAACAATAATCTGAACACGAACCCACTAAGAAAAGTGATCCATCTTAGTAATGTTACCTGTGACTCATGATATTTCCATCCTATCATGTAATAGATCTGATATGTGGCAGGTACTGAACCATCTTCATTTCTGTACATTTCTAAAAAGACAATCATGGTTAAAGTCCGAAAAAATGCAAGTAGGAAACAATTTCTGCTCAATAAATGTCATGTTCTTCAAAAAGAAATGGGTACAAGGATACTTGCAAGATTCTGAGAACACCTTACATGAAAAATTCTTAACACTGAGGGTAAGGAAATAGTAAAGGCTGTCTGGAAAAAGCTACAGGATCTGTGTTTTGAGAGGAAGGACAAGAAGTCTGAGGGAGCCTTAGTGGGAATGGAAAATGCATTGGCAACGTGAAGGGAATCAACATGATACAGCACAAGTGCCTTGGTGAGGCAGGTGAAAGAGTGGTCACCCCTTACCTCTGTACACCGCCGCAGCTGCCAGCATTGTGTCTCGATGCAGCAGGGCTTTTCTATTCCAAGAACAGTTACTCTCACCCATACCTACAAACACACTACAGGTAGTTTGAGATAATACAGCAAACACCCTGAACAGCTCAATACCACAGACTTAATCCCATCTCATCTAACAGTATACCTGTCCTCATTCTCTAAGGGTCATGTAAACCTAAATCTCATTTCACTTTCAGATTATAACTAGGTTTCTTAGTGACTCTAAAGTGAAACTACTTGAAACTTTTTGAATATTAAGACAGGCAAGTGAAATTTCAGGAGGCAGCTCCACAATGCTTTACTTGCCAGCAATGGTCTAAAGTAAGCCCGCTGGGCAAAAGCCAGATGACTGCCACCCCAGGTGAGTTGTCAGCAGTTGGCAAGAACTTTACCAAGGATGTCACATCTCATGCTTTTAGCCGCTCTTTGGAGGAGGACAGGTCAGTGCAACAATGCCTCACTCCTAAGCCATAATGCAAGTATGACTGTGAAACTTGGAAGATGGCTTTGCAACTCATTAGATAGTACCAAAGCTACTATGTGTTCTCAGATTTACAATATTTTACTGCTTTTTACTAATCCCACATTAGGAAAGAATTATGTGCATTCTTTTAGAAGCACTTCTCAATGTTTTAAAATTTTTAGACTTCCTTCAAGTTGATGGTGAAAAAAAGCTAGGTTAAGCATTATTCTATTGTTCATTTAAGATTAATGTTGGATATTTGATTTTTCTTTATACAAATACTTAAATTTACTTTGAGCACATTTTAAGCCAGTCTGCAAAATTAAAAGAATTTTAGAAATAAAAATCCTTCATATGTATTCTCTATATTAAACTTTACACATGATCAAATGTTAGTTTCTTAGTTTTGTTTTTCTACTTTCACAAATCAAGAAATGAATAAACTTACTAGTATCAGTATTCTTTCACAGTTTAAAAATAACAATCTACCACATTTTCAATGGTCTTATTAAAAACAATCAACAAATGAGCTGCACCTAAACCTTTTTCTTCTCTTCAATCTCAAAAGATTTCTACTATTCTCTAAAATAATGAATCTCTGCTACTAAAATCCTGTAAGCATAACAGCCCCAATTCATGAAGATCAACAGACACAAACTAGTAGGTTAATTATCATCAAGAAAAAGGTGGATCATATTCTTAAGTGTCATGAAGCAGCTGGGTGACCTTGGGCCAATCATCTGTGGTCTTTAAAGTGAAACAACTAGATGCTTCGTAAAGGCTTCTAGTGCTCACATTTTAACCATATCAAGTGACCAGAGGTAAACTGGGTCTCACATTGAAGAGTCTGTTGCTCAGGTATGGTGCTTTCATTTCTGCTCAACTTCTCGCTGCTATGGCTTAATTATGCATTAGTTACAGACAACACCAGTAGAAAATAGATTTAATTTTTTAGACATAAACATGTGATGCACTAGAAATTCTAAAATGCCTTCTAAACAATCAGTATTAGGATATACTAATTAAGATTAGTAGGCATAACACTCTCTGAAGGTCTGACCTACATCAGCCATACAGAAGTTCAAGATCACTACTGCAGAGCACAGGGGGTAACTGCGCAGCACTCCAACCTTCCCTCACAAGCCACTCACACTGCCACACTGAAACTCCGTTCTTGCGGAAGCAGTGTGAGGGTGGTGGAAAGAATCTGGACTTTGGGATCACACTCCCAGTTTTAACTCTTATATAACCTGGGGCAAAGGCATTCAACCTCTATCGAATTCCAGTTTTGCCATCTACAAAAGAGTAACAGCTCCCAATGCATCATGGGGACCTCTACTGAAGACCACCTGGGAAAAACTGAAACTTTGGGACTTCCGACTCACTCTGGGCTTTGAGGTAACAGAAAAATTTGGCTAGTAGGTTAACTGTTTAAGACTCTCACAGTGTTTTTAAGGTGAAGTTCAACTGCTTATTAAAAATAAACCTAATTTATTACGGTTTACTAAAAACAATACTGAGTATTGTTTAAAAAAATAACTGAACTTACCTTAAGACCACTGTGAAAGCCTTGAAAATTTCTCATGCATTCATCAGCTGATATGCAGCTTGTTTTGTAAAATTAGGTCAACATTCTGGACTTTTTTTCTGTGAATTAATAATACCGGCTTAAATGAGACGCACCACAACCATTAAGAAAAAAAATATACCACAAATGTAAAATACCAGAAACAAATTTGGAAGTAACATGATCTTCTAGTCAGCAGAACAGCACACCTGAAAGTTGCCCATGGTCTCCCTGCCTCCATCACATCCTGACTATGCTTCTTCCCATCTCATCTGCCTCTGACTTTTTCCAGGGCAGAATGGCTAAGATTTCAGAATAACAAATCAGGCTGTTCGATTAGGTTTAAACCCTGGCTCTACCACTCACTAATTATATCATTTGGGACAAGTTACTTAACTTCTGCCTGGGTTTCCTCATTCATTAAAAAAAAAAAAAAAAACAGATTAACCATGTTAGCTGTAGTCTTCCCTTCCTCATAAACTATGCCTCATAAACAATGCTGGAAGGTGAGCTTTCTAACACACACAAATCTATCTCATTTTCTCTCCCCTATGCAAAATTCTTCCAAGACATTACAATGCTAATCTGAAAAAAATCTAGACGCCTCTGATCCTTTTTATTTCCCATCATCTCCCCGTTCTACATACTCAAGGAATACTGGATTGTGGTACCATTCCTTAATCAGGAGAGTGAAGGATGTGCATATCCTATTCTACCTCCATGTGGATGCAATGTTAGCTCCCCTAAACCTCAACCCACCTTTCCTTCTCCGGGCAAACTCATTTTCGCTTAGGTGCTGCCTCTTTTGCAAAAGCATTCCTGACCCCCTAAGCAGATTTAGGGCCTTTTCCTCCTGTGTTTCTCCTTGTACTTTATTATAAATGATTTCATTTTACAATTGAATGTATGAGTCTGTCTCTATCTTTGTGTTCTTCTTCCCTAGTACAATATAAGCTCCCTGAGATCAGGAACTATGTATTTCCACCATTGGCTCAGTGGTTGGCACATGGGTAGATGCTCAATAAACGCTAAGTGAAGATATATAAAACCAACCTATTAATGATTATATCTATTTTGTTAAATATCATTTTATAAGTGTAAATAATTCTTCTTAATATTCCTAAGGATAAGATGTATCAAAAACTAAGACATCTGATTTCTGTAACAGATGTTAGTTAAAAAAAAGAAGCACTAGGAAAGCATCTGAAAGTATTAGGCCATAGTTCCTGAAAATATATGGTCTATTTAAAACCTTTAGGAGACTCACACCTGTAATCTCGGCACTTTGGGAGGCCAAGGTGGGTGGATCATCTGAGGTCAGGAGTTCGAGACCAGCCTGGCCAACACGGTGAAACCCTGTCTCTACTAAAAATACAAAAATCAGCCAGGTGTGGTGGCACATGCCTGTAATCCTAGCTACTTGGGAGGCTGAAGCAGGAGAATTACTTGAACCCAGGAGGCAGAGGTTACAGTGAGCCAAGATCGTGCCACTGCACTCTAGCCTAGGCGACAGAGTGAGACTCCATCTGAAAAACAAACAAGAAACCTTTAGGAAAAGAGGGAGTTATCAATTTGGAAGGAGCACAAGGCTACCTTCTGAGAGACTGAAAATGTTCAATATTTTGTTCAGGATGGTGGTTAAAATACAAGCAGCTGTACCTTTAAGATTAATACAGTTCACTGAATATACATGTTAACCTGAATTTAAAGAACCACATACATATCAAATATGCAGCATAGGACTCTGAATTCAAATTGTAACTACAGATTCAATGTGACCATGGACAAGATACTTAACTTCTCGATGCCTCAATTTGCTCACCAGTAAAATTAGGGTATTAGAAAAACCTCAGAGAATTGCACTGAGCACAGAGTTAAGCGCTGTTCATATGTTAAAATCAGTGGGAAGTAACCTTTTCCAAAGGATAGGTCTAATTTCTAGTATTTTTCTTTCTTGAAATGAATCATGAACACAGATTCTACAGCAGAACAAAAATAAATGCTGTATTTGAATAATATTTTTATCATTAGAGCCCAAGTGATAAATCATCAGCCCACCATCATCTCTCAAGCCTTTGGATAAAGTGGCTCCTTGATTACATCAGGTAAGGCCTTGCGGTAGTGCTGGGGAAGGGGTGTGTGTGACTTATTTTTGATCCTCTGTCATCTTGGCCATGCATGCTATGGGCTGCCAATCCCTCTATTAATGAATGAAAACTGACGACAATGATAAGATTTCAGCTACGCATTTTTCCGTTTGCAGAGTGACAGAACCTCCACACTCAGAGGAGGCTGCAAGATAGGTCAAATGAACCTTGTTACAGATGGGCAACACAAGAAGGAACACGGTCAGTTCAGACAGTGCCAGGGCAGAGCATGAGTTTGGCAGCTGATTCTGCCACTTGACAGGCAACTATTCTCTTTGGCCCTAATTTTTCTCACTCATAACTTAAGGAAGCAAGTACAACAATGCTCACAAAAGACTATAAATCTGTAAGTAAAGATTAGATACCTATTTGTATAATCCTCTTTCTTTAAATCATCTTACAATTTTTCAGGATCCAGATGAAGGCTTCCCTAGGTAAGTGTAGTTCTGGATTCACAGAATATACCTTTAACCCCTCTAGCTTCCCCCATTCATCAAAACTATTTTTGACGTTAGTCTATATATGTAAAAGAACCACCTCACAAATTCCCACAAAGGAGGCAAGTTGAATCTCTCTTTTGAGGAAATTGCTTCTCCAGCATCCCTTTCAAGTAATAAGAGTTTATTTTTGCATATCCAATCTCTTTCAGAGTTTAGTCTGTGTCCTTCTTACTCCTTGAAGCCTCTTCCAGGCGATTACTTCCCTACCCTATTAAACACCTTCACCCTGCTGAGGCCCCACACCAGAAGGCTGTTATCTCCTCCTAACTCCTGCTTGCTGTCTGACATCAGGCTAGTCACTCCCCTCATTCACTGAAAGGTTTGGCACTTGGCTGAGTTTTCCTCTACACTCCCAGTACTGCCACCATCCTGGGTGACTTCATGTTAATAATCAGCAAGTTAAGATTTTAAAATCTCATCCCTAATCAACCACTCCATCACACCACCTCTGCCTTGATACCTGAGACACATCCCAGACCAAGTTATCACTTGTAACTGCTTTACTTCCAAAATCATCAAACATCTCATTTTCTGACCATACCCTCCTGTCCCTCGAGTGTGTTTAGGAACATCAACCATGACCATTCCCTGACCGCATTGGAATCACCTGTGCACAGCTCCTCTTCTTCCTCCCAATTTATCAGCTCACTCTTTCTTGTTCCCACTTCCCTTTTCTTCCAGCTAAGATTCTTTAACCTATTATTTCAATTATACTCCTAGAATTATCTTTTACCTTTGTCTTTTTGTCATTTTTAACTAGCAAACCCCCAACCCAAACTAACTCAACTATCTGATTTTTGTGCCTGGTCCTGAGCTGCCACCTCCCGTTGATAGTCAGTTCACCTTCTCATTCCCTATAATGACTATTTCAAATGGTTCCATTCACTTCTCAAAACTCTCACCCTTTCATTCTTAGCATATATTACTTCCTGTCTGACAAAAAAAGATAGACCCACAAGATGGGAACTTCTTGTTTTCAAACATAAACACCTACATCCTTTGGTGCTACCTCTTCTCCCTTCCTGCTATAACTTTGCCTCTCCCCTTAGCAAGGTCAACCCCTCCACTGGCCTTTGTATTGCACCCTTCCCACCTTCTCAGACACCTGTCATCATCAATTATCTTTTCTCTCTCTTCTAGAGTCACCTCTTCTAGGAAAGCACTTAGATTCTTCTAGTCAGCAGTTAAATAAATTCAAGTCTTAGAAAAAAAAAAAAAAACACCTAATCTCAACTTCTATTCCTCTCCTCTTTTCTGACACCTGTAACCTTTCCAACCTTCACCTCTTCTTCACCACCAGACTTCTTGAAAGAACAGCACATATCTGCTATCTCCAGTTTCTCACTTTCCACTTACTCCTCAACCTACTCCCCGCCTTCTACTCTCCTCACTCCAACAAAAGAGCTCTCACCAGGGTCCCCAATAACCGTCTTGTTCCTAAATCTAGTGGACTTCCTTTTCAGTTCATAGTTTGCTTTTAATGCTGCTAAGTGCTCTCTTTGTTTTGAAACACTCTTTCTTTCCTTTGGTTCAGGCAATTCTACACTTTTCTGGTGTTTTTCCAGAACACCTTGCTGGCTACTCCTTCTCAGTCTCCTTGTAGGCCCAGACATCATCTACCCACCTGTTAAAGCCTCAGTACCAAGCCACTTTGTCTGCTCACTCCATGTTCTTATCCTAGGCAAATGCTTTGAATGCCACCTATTCACAACTGACTCCCAACCTTTTAACCAAGCCAGTAGCTTCCTCTGAGCTACCTACCCACATACTCAACTGCCTACTTGACATAACCTCTTAGGTATTTCAAAAGCACTTCAAACCCAATGTATCCAAATGTAAACTCAAGGGCTGTACCTGCCCACACCTGGTATTCTTCTATTGTTTCCTCTATTAATGAAGGACACCACCTCTCTATGTGAGCTAGAAACTCAGCAATTAAGCTTCAAATGTCTTTCTCCTTCATCTGCCCACATCCAATCCACCAGCAGGAACTGCAAAATTTACCTCCTAAACATCTCTGGGCTGAATCTGCTTCTCTTCATCTCCATTGCCACCACCTTAGTACAAACTACCATCATCTCTCAGCAAGCTTTACTGAAATTAATCTCGTGACTAGTTTATCTGCCAATCTACTCCTTTCAAAATCCAAGTCTGATACTGTTACCTCTCTAAGATGCCTCAAGGGGCATTTTAAGATAAGGGCAAACAATTTTAACAAGGCCTATAAAGTACTTCTGCATTTGATCTGTGACTCATGTTGACGCACCAAGGTCATCACTTAACTCTCTCCTTCTAACTCCCTGAACACCAGCCAAAATGCCCTTCTTTCAGTTCTTGCTATGTTCATTCTCACAGGAGGGCCTTTGCGTATGCTGTTCTCCTTGCCTCAGATTCACTTGCCTACTCTGTCTACCTAGCTAATTCATCTCCATTTTTTTAGAGCACAGCTCAATTGCTACTTCCTCAGATAAGACTTCTTTTTGAGTCTCCCACACTGGGACATTTCCCCCTGACAAAACTCTACTTCTAAACCAACCCAACTACTTTCCTTCTTGAGCCTGTATCTCAGCTGCCAAGCATGGCTGAAGGAAGTCACCAATGTGTTCTATCATCCTCAAGTGCACCCTTCAAAAAAAAAGTCCCGCCATCTTTTTACAAACAGCCATAGCCCTATATGCCTCTACTTCATAGGACTGACCACAATTCTAATTTAACACTTATCTCTGTGACAGCTGCCTGGTGCCTGCCTCCTCCATTTTATATCAGAAGCTCCATGAAGACAGTCTGCTTTCTCCTCAACAATGGATCCCTAGTGCTTTGCCCAGTGCCTGCCAAAGAGCTGGCTCTCAAAATGTTTCTCTCAAATGGAGTCTAAAAATTCTTTTTTTTTTGGCCTACCTTTCCCAATGGAGTCTAAAAATTCTTTAAAGTGCCTTACCTTGTAAATCTTCCATCAATTCAAACATTCCAGGATAGTTAACTTGAATTTCATCAGTGTCCTATTTAAAAAGAAAAAGAAATATTCATTTGACATTCATGATACAAAATTCCAGATTTAAAAAGAGGCCACAGAGATTACCCAGACCAATCTCCCATGCTAAGCAAAAAATATTTACAATATTTTCATAGATGTTATCTGGCTTATGTTTGATTTATGAAAGTCTCTAATTGCTGATTAAATATCCTCCATTGTGAGAGAAATCATCCTAAAACTCCGTTATTGGTTCTAGTTCTCTCCTTGGGAACCACACAGAATAAGAGTATTCTGTACCCTATAAACCATCGCCCTCTCCTCCAAGTCTTTGAAAAACCTTCAGGACACAAAAATCTGTAGATCCTTACATGTTCTGACTACATGTCCCTGGATAGTGTCAATATCAACCTTTCTTAAAATGGGGCACCTAGAATCAAAATATTTCATTCTACATCTAGTAATGCAGCCAATAGGCTTGTTTAGGAAATGAGCACATTGCTGATACATGTGGAGTTTGTTTCTCAAATGAACAATTGGGTAATGACTTCCTCTTCTTTTTGAAGCTTGATACAAGACTTTACTGTTGGTACAGTGGCAGAGACCACTGATGTTCTCCAAATATCCAGGTGCTCCTTGACACTTCCCAATCTCAAACACATATTTCTTTTGGCCAAAGAAAGGAGGGGCAAGACAGTTAAGAGCTACAGCCTTTTCTAGGCCATCTCTTTTGCTGTGGTGATCTTATAGAACACAGGGCCAGATGGACAGCTACAAGATGGAGATGGGCTGTCCCACCAGCATGCAGCTGTGATGTGATAAAATTTTATTGTTAGGCACTAAAAGTAGGGGTTTGTCCTTATTGGAAACCAGCCTAAAATAAATCTTTTTTTTTTTTTTAAGACAGATTCTTGCTGTGTTGCCCAGGCTGGAGTGCAGTGGTGTGATCTCCGCTCATTGCAGCCTCTGCCTCCTGGGCTCAAGTGATTCTTGTGCCTCAGCCTCCCGAGTAGCTGGGATTACAGGCGCCCGCCACCGTGCCCAGCTAATATTTTTTTTTTGTATTTTTAGTAGAGACGGGCTTTCACTGTGTTAGCCAGGCTGGTCTCGATCTCCTGACCTCGTGATCCACCAGCCTCAGCCTCCCAAAGTGCTGGGATTCCAAGCATGGGCCATGGCGCCTGGCTGGAAACTAGCCTAAAATAAATCTAAATATCATTAATAGAAGACTGGTTAAACAAATTAAAGAATATGTATTCTATAAAATACTGTACAGTTCTCAAAAAATAAGGTAGATACATGTCTGTAGGAAAAAAATCTCCGAGATATGTTATTGACTGGAAAAAAAAAAAAAAGCAAAAGAGTGCATGTAATATTACATAAGTAAGTTTAAATGACATAAGTGTATTCTATGGGTCTATGAAAAAAAATTGATCTGAAATGATGTCTAAGACACAGCTAACAATCTTTGGGGAAATGGACCAGGGTTTGAGAAGTCAGAGGAGGGACAGGCCGAGGCAGGCAGATCATGAGGTCAGGAGATCGAGACCATTCTGGCTAACATGTTGAAACCCCATCTCTACTAAAAATACAAAAAATTAACCAGGCGTGGTGGTTGGCACCTGTAGTCCCAGCTACTCAGGAGCCTGAGGCAGCATAATTGCTTGAACCCGGGAGGCAGAGGTTGCAGTGAGCCGAGATCATGCCACGGCACTCCAACCTGGGCGAAAGAGTGAGACTCCATCTCAAAAAAAAAATAAAAATAAAAAATAGCTGGGTGTGATGGCACACGCCTGTGGTCCCAGCTATTTGGGAGGCAGAGGCATGAGAATCCCTTGAACCTGGGAGGCAGAGGTTGCCGTAAGCAGAGATCTCGCCACTGCACTCTAGCCTGGGCAACAGAGGGAGAAGTCAGGAGGAGGAGACTTCGTTTCACTTTATACCCCACTGTATCATTCTCTCTATATTTACATTATTCTTCTTTTAAAAAACATATACATGTATCAGGTTGTGTATGCTTTTTAATGAGACCTCTAGGTAGTGAGACCATGAACATTCATCATCCATATACTTTTCCATATTAACAAGCTCTTTTTAAGAGGAGATCCTAAGATTAAAAACAAAATTCTTTCCAGGCTGTTATCTAGCCATTAAGCAATATCCTTTGAAAACAATTCTTCAGTGAAACCAACTAAAAGCACTATCTCCACCTCAATCAAAAGAATGCCACAACAGCTTTGTTGAAGGCCTTATTTAAATTAAAAGGGGACCATATCTGCACCATTTTTTTTTTTATTTTTGAGACGGAGTCTCACTTTGCCACCCAGCGCCCAGGCTGGAGTGCAGTGGTGCGATCTCGGCTCACAGCAACCTGCCTCCCAGGTTCAAGCTATTCTCCTGCCTCAGCCTCCCAAGTAGCTGGGACTACAGGCACGTGCCACCACGTCCAGCTAATTTTTTTGTATTTTCAGTAGAGATGGGGTTTCACTGTGTTAGTCAAGATGGTCTTGATCTCCTGACCTCGTGATCTGCCTGCTTCGGCCTCCCAAAGTGTTAGGATTAGAGGCGTGAGCCGCCGTGCCAGGCCTTGCACCATTCTCTTAAAGTACTAGTCTGGTAGTTCAATTCTAAAAAGGAAATCAGCTTTACTTAGAATGCTCATTCTCTGAAAATAATTCATTAAGATGAAAATACAACATTAAGACGTAAATACAACGATATGATACTAATTTGACTTGATTTCACTTTAAAAATAAAAATCCATTGTAGTGTAAAAGTAATATATCTAATGTATGCAACATAAACCTGTATAGCTGATTATACAAAAGCTTTTTTGGATGGGAATTTTTAGAAAATGAATTAGAACACATATTATTATTTTTTTTTTGGAGACAGGATCTTGCTCTGTCACACAGGCTGGAGTGCAGTGGTGAGATCATGGCTCACTGCAGCCTCAATGTCCCAGGCTCAATCCTTCCACCTCAGCCTCCCGAGTAGCTGGGACTACAGGCAGGCCCAGCTAATTAAAAAATTTTTTTTTGTAGAGACGGGGTCTCCCTATGTTGCCCAGGCTGGTCTTGAAATCCCAGGCTGAGGTGATTCTCTGACCTAGGCCTCCCAAAGTGCTGAGATTATGGGAGTGAACAACTGTGCCTGGCCAGGACACAATATTAATACAGCACTTCAGAAACAAAACTGTATGCATGCCTCACAGGATAAATGTAATGATTCAAGAAGACATTCTTATAACTTTTTTATTAAATCAGCAACTCTAATTGTATAAACTAAAGAAGATTCTATACCAATATTTTTATATTATATTAAAGTATGAGTCATTAGGCTCATTTTTAGAGAATATGGATAGTATTCTGAATTATATTTCCCAATTAATAGAAATGTAGGCTTTTAAACATTTTAACATCTGGTTAAACATTTTTAGTAGAAATCTTTCTAAAACTCATTCTTTATAACCACAGAAAACCATGTATAGTTCACATAATTTAACTTTCTTCTGGTGATTAGCAGAAATCCCATTTTTTTTCCTAATGGGCAATAACTTTTGAGTCCTGTAATATTGCTGACTAACCTGTATGACCTCATATAAATTTTTTAACATCACCTCATGAAAATGTGCACCAGACGTCTCCACACCATCCCAGCCCTAACACCTCCTATGCTTTTTAGAGGCTTTACATTCCCGGAGATTCTTTTTTCATCTCAATAATAGGTTGGTGACACAGCAATATAGGAGACAATTCTCAAGAGGGTAGACTGTAAAGGAAATTTTTTCCATATTATAAGTAAAATAAATATTATCGAAAAGGCTTTAAATCACTGGTTCCTAATCTATTTTTAGTTATATTAGCTCTCTCAAGATCTGATGAAAACCATGGGTTCTTTCCTCCATTTATGAACACCACCACCACAAATTTTGTGTACAACATCCCAGTATTACTGAACTGTCTAAAGTTTACCAACAGGCCTGCTATAAACCCAAAAACACCACGCAGGGATTTCTGTTTTGTTCACTGCTATATTTGAAGTACCTAGGATAGTGCCGGACACATAGAAGGTACTCAGTAAATGTTTGTTGCAAGACTGAATACATAAATGAATTTGTATAGAAGGATATTCACTGCAGCATTGCTACTACTGGCAAAAAATCAGAACAAACCTAAAGGTCATTCACAGGTAAATAAGTAAAACTGTGGTACATTCAAACTAGGAAATAATATGCGGAAATTAAGAAGGAGTGCAAATATATCCATACCAATTTAGAAAACTATTAACAGTATATTAGAAATATATATACTGTTAATAAAAAAAGTTTCAGAAATGTATGAATACATATGACTGTCTATATATAGTAAAGTAGTTCTTGTTAAAAAAAAGTCTGGAAGGTTACACACTAAACTGCTAATAGTAGCTACCTCTAGGACAGTAGTTCTCCAGGTGTGGTTTGGAAAGTCCTGGGGTCCCTAGGACTTTTTTGGGGATCCACAAAGTCAAAATTATTTTCATAATAATACTAAGATACTATTTGGCTTCTTACCTCTTATTCTACAATGGGTTATTTTAGAGGCAACATGACATGACACATGGTATAGCAAGAGACTTGAATGCAGAAACAGACATGAGAATCTAACTCTGTTACTAAGGTGCACATTAACTGGCAAAAATGTGAAGCAATGTCATTCTTCCCTTTCAATTATTTTTGTTTTAGAAAATATGGTCAGGCACAGCGGCTCACGCCTGTAATCCCAGCACTTTGGGAGGCTGAGGTGGGCGGATCACTTGAGGTCAAGAGTTCGAGATCAGACTGGCCAACATGGTGAAACCCCATCTCTACTAAAAATACAAAAATTAATGGGGCGTGGTGGCATGTGCCTGTAATCCCAGCTGCTCGGGAGGCTGAGGCAGGGGAATCACTTGAACCTGGGAGGCGGAGGTTGTGGTGGCCGAGATGGCACCATTGCACTCCAGCCTGGGTGGCAGAGTAAAATTGTCTCCAAAAAAAAAAAAAAATTAAAAGAAAATATAGTTCTTTTTTATTAAAAAGGGTCATTTATGTTAACAAGTAATAGGTATATTATTGTTAGCTTTAAATGAATACTAAAACAAATTCAGTTTTAATGTCTAATATAGTGAATACTGACAGATGTTAATTCACTATACAAAAGCCCTTTAAAAGTTTCTTAATAATTTTTCAGTGCATAGTGGGGTCCTGAGACCAAAATTTTGAGAACTCCTACTCTCAAGAGAGAGCTAAGCATTTTTAGGATTAAGGGGGAATGATAGATTTTGCTTTATCTGTATAACTTAATAGTTTCAACCAAAATATATTTATGTGTTACTTATACAATTACAAATATAAATACAATGACCCTTCAGTGTACAATTTGCCTGTATTAATAGTGTTTATTTTCATTACAAAGTAGAGCACTTATGTGAAGCAGTTTTCTGCTTTCTAGCTGCGCAACCTCTCAGAATGCAGTTTCGATAGACTCAGGCCATTTAGAAGTTAACAAAAGGTCAACACTTGTCACAGGTGTGACGCCTTAGGGATTCTCTTCCGTTCCCAGCCTAGTCCTCCAGCCTGTTAATTCTTCCCTCCCTGGAGGCTCCTTTCCAACATCAGGGGCCCTGCTTGCCCATGCCCCTTGCTTCTATCAAAACAAGGAAGGATATGTCACAATCTATTTTTGGTCGGTTGATTTCATGAATATATTCACACAAAATCATGCCAAACAGCGATTTTAGTGTTTAAGCTTATCATCTCTAATTATGTAGCAAGATGCTTTCTTCATCAAGAAATTCCTATTTCCACTAATCAGGTTTAGGGATGTTTCTAGGCCTGAGGGGTTCGGAAATTCATAGTAAGTCTACTGGACTGATCTATGAAGACAGTAATGACATCCTTTAGAAAGACTATTAGTGGAGGGAGGAAGAAGAGGGCAATCATTCTCTCCAGATGGCTGTCTCTTGGAAGCCCAGTTCTAGAAAAATGCTACCAGTAGAGTGATGGGGAAAGAGGAAGGCAGGAGCTAATGTAAGCTGAGCATCTACCATGGTCCTGGTACTTCACACCCTTTATCTCTTTAAATACTAATAGCCACCTGAGGTGAGTAACATTTGCTTTTTTTTGTTTGTTTGTTTTTTGAGATGGGAGTTTCACTCTTGTTGCCCAGGCTGGAGTGCAATGGCGTGATCTTAGCTCACTGCAACCTCCACCTCCCAGGTTCAAGCAATTCGCCTGCCTCAGCCTCCCAAGTAGCTGAGATTACAGGCATGCACCACCACGATTCGCTGATTTTTTGTATTTTTAGTAGAGATGAGGTTTCACTACGTTGGCCAAGTTGGTTTCAAACTCCTGATCTCAGATGATCCACTTGCCTCGGCCTCCCAAAGTGCTGGGTTTACAGGCGTGAGCCACCGCACCCAGCCACACATTTGCATTTTTAAAAGAAATAAATGCTCAAAAAGGTAAGTTACTCAAATTTCCCTATCTAGTAAAGAAATAGGGTAAGGATCCAAGTTACTCCTGTTGGAGAACAAAGTCCTATTGTCCTACCCCGTCACTGTACCATGCTGACTTCATGCTTATTACTCACTGACTGCCTATGGGTCTTCTTTCGAGATTTCTCTAGCCCTAATGGAGTACAGCACCCTGTCCTATCTTCTTTAGCCTTGATCTCACCCTAGGCCTTGAGAACACACATTCTCTCATTTCTGCTTCATACGGCACTGTTTAGGGGTAGTTATTGGTGGTAATATTACAGGTTCCCCTACTTATCCCTTTTTCTTCCTATCATCTAGAATACTCTAAGGCCCTTTTTACACCTAATAATGGATTTGAAGATTCTAATGGAGTTGTACGTTTAGAAATTTGTCTTGTTAACTATGATACATTTTTTGAGCTACTTTTTTAGGTAACAAACAGTAAAAAATTATACATTCCTACCTTGTGTCAATTAAGATGTGTTATACAAACTAAACATTGTCAATCAGAGCTTTTCCCTTAAAAAAAGAAAAAAAATGGGAGAGAAAGAGTGCCATGAAACCATGAACACATACAGTTTTCTATCTTTAAAATGAAAAGAAGTTCTTTTTTGAACTGTGTAAGTAATGGGTTAATCAAACTTGATAGTTACCACAGTCAGAGTATTAAAGCCAGCTCTCCCAAGCAGATGTCCCAGGTCATTGACAGCAGTGAAAGGAGAAATGTGTGGAGAAAATCCTCCTTCTCTTTCCGTTTCCGCTAACTGTAAGGAACACCGAAGTTCATAGAGTGTGTCACCTCCAAACATTGCACCGATAAACACTCCATCTGGTTTTAAAATATAATGAATCTGTAATAAATACAAGAAAACAAAATGATTCAAATTTTTACATATATAAATGTTAAAAAATAAATATACAGTGTCTAAATTAACATTTTATGACAGCCATTCTTATTCTGCCAAATTAATAATCACATAATTTAACAAATAACATCTAATGAAACCAACTGTCAGAAAATCATGATGCATAATATACTTGGAAAGACAACTGTACATTCACTAATATTAATGCCTATAAAAATATGTTGTATGTTTTCAAGTTTTCTAATAGGTATATAACTTAGTTTTCTAATCAGAAAAATGCTGAAAGAGAAAAAAAAATTTAATTGGGGTAGGCTGCAAAAATCACAAACCTCCCTGTATCTGTGGCCTCTGAAATGTCGTTTTCTAACAACTTTCATCAAGATAGGGAGTCTATTTCCCCTCCCCTTGAATCTTGGCTGGCCTTGTGACTCACTTTGGCCAAAAGAATGCAGTGGAAGTGACAATGTGCCAGTTCCAAGTCTAGGTCTCAAATGTGTTGCATGCTTCCACCTGCTCTCTTGGAGCCCAGCCCAGCCACAATGTGTGAACAAGCCTGAGCTAGCCTAGTGGAGGAGGAGAGATGTAGAGCAGAGATCAGCCAGCTGTGTGCACCGAGGCCCTCCAAACCAGCTAGCTCCCAGACGATCTGGCAGCTGATCACAGACACATGGATGAGCCAAGCCAGACCCAGATTTCCTAACCAAATCCAGCCCCAACTGCCAACCCACAAAATCATGGGCTACATAGTTGTTGTTTTAAGCCATCAAGTTGGGGTGCCTTATTATGCAGAAAAAGCTACAGAGAAATCTTGATTCACAGCGTTAACCTAGTAACATATTAGTTTTCTTTAAAGAGAAGTAATCAATTTATTTTCCAGCTTTAAAACAAAACCAATTTCTAATTAGTAACTTAAAGAAAATAATGGCCAGAGACAATTCCAGAATCACAGATTTTGCTCACTCTCAGACTACAAGCTGTAACTAGTTTGATTGACTATTCTCAGCAATGAGGTCCATTACAGGAAAAGGTAAATTCTGAAGTAAACCAGAATCCAAATCACAGTAGGCTCTTCTAATAAAAGTACCGTCTTAAATTTATATTTAATATATCATGAAGCAATTAAAAGAAGTATTAAGTAAATAATTTGTAAAAGCTTTGGTTCCTTCCCTTCTTCACCTTTAGTGTTGCTTCCTCCTCTTGTCATCAAACTCTACTAAACCAAATACCTAAGACTTAGTCCTCAGAATTCTGCAGCTCCCCCCTCCCTCAGACGGCTTATCAACTTCCATGATTTCACAATGACCACTTTCCAATCTCTAACTTCAGCTTGGCCATCTTCTCAGAAGTCTAAAGTCATCTTCAACTGCCTGTTCCCTGGACATTTGTCTCTCAGCATACTCGCCATCCCTGCTCCCTCCACCCCTACAAGGAAAACATCTATTTATCAAATCAATTCTCCTTTCCAACTGCCATATTTCTATTGCCATTTTCTATCCCATTTATCTGATCATTAACATTCTTTCCCCTACTAATCCAGACTCAAAAACTTGAAAGTGAGCTTTGCCTCCTCCCTTTGATCTTCAGATCTAATCAGTCACCAGACTGTTGATTCTTTCTTTGTAGAGTCCTAAATACTCTTCCTTTTAACTCCTATTGTTACCACCTAGGTTTAGTTTATCTCATTCTTGGACCACTGAAACAGTCTCCCTTCAATTTAACCAACAGCTCCAGGCATCAGTTTCTTTTTTTTTTTTTTTTTGAGACAGAGTCTCACTCTGTCGCCTAGGCTGGAGTGCAATGGCGTGATCTCAGCTCACTGCAACCTCTGCCTCCCGTGTTCAAGAGAATCTCCTGCCTCAGCCTCCCAAGTAGCTGGGATTACAAGCACCTGCCACATGCCTGGCTAATTTTTGTATTTTTAGTAGAGGTGGGGTTTCACCATGTTGGCCAGGCTGGTCTCGAACTCCTAACCTCAGGTGATCCAACCACCTCAGCCTCTGAAAGTACTGGGATTACAGGCATGAGCCACCACGCCCAGCCCAGGCATCAGTTTCTAATCAGCAAAATAAATATATCTCGCATAGCTATTTAACACAAATATAAAACAGAGCACAGTAATTGGAAAATCATACATGTTCAGATATGGCCATTATTATTTTGCCCACCAGCTTTGTAATGATGTCATTTTCCTCTTCAAAGTGCTCCAGTGGCTCTGAATTGCATAAACTCCAAATTCCTCAACCTGACACTCAAATACTCCTAAATACTGTCCCAATACATCACACCTCACTTCCCAGCACTATATTGGTCCCCTAAACAGGTTTCCTTTTTGTTCCTTAATGCTGATGAGGCTCTTGTGCCTCTCCACCTATCCTGTGATTCTGCCTTCTTAGAATGCCTTCCCAATCCAAACTTTACCTACCCTCTAAGGCCCTGCTCAAGTACTTTCCTCTTGAAGCTTTTCTAGGCCACGTCAAGCCACAGGGATCTTGTTCTCTCCTTTGAACACATACTTTTTACCTGCCTCTCACCTGTCTATTGATAAGTGTCAATCGATAAAAATTTACCTAGCACTCTCTGAGTATAAGGCATGGAGAAAACACAAATATAAATAAGTAGGTTCCTACTCGCAAAAAGTTTATAGGCAACTAAGGGTAAGAAGAAATCTACATAGAGAATGTCTTATGATTTCAATATTATTTTGCACAGTTCCTAAACTTTTCGTAAATATTTAAAACTTTCCTCTACAATTAGATTTCTTAAATTCTCAGGGAAAGGAGAGTTGCCCAATGTACTACTAATATGCCAAATGGCACCAGATGATTTCACCAATTCCTTTCCCAACTGTCAGACCTACAAGTAAATAGTTTGTGAAAATAGAAACATCTGTAGGTTTCTAATAATAAAGAAAATAACACAAGATAGTTGAATGAACATAAGTTTTCTTACCTGTTCAAGTGCTCTAGGAAGGTCATTCACCCAATGCAAACTAAAATATGAGAATACAGATTTGTTTTAGCTTAACTGGCACAATTAATTAGTAAAATTATCACCAGGTTAATGATAAGCCATAAAAAGGTGTTAATTTTGAAGTTTAAAACTGCATATCCAAATCCACTGATTGTTTTCATACAGGTTTTAAAATTATAAATATTCCTAGGGGAAAACCTTCCTTGTGTCACACCAGAAAATTCCCCATGTCAATATATCACTTTGCTTAACTGAAAGAATCTGATATGATTATTTTCTAATTATTCATCGCTGAATTATGTAAAAGTCATTCCTACTTAGGCATTTTATCTAAACAGTGCTATTCTGAGACCTTATTTGCAAAAAGTAGTAAAAATGCTCAAAGAAGCTCATCAGTTAAATCAATTAAGCTACAGAAATATAGTATTATTCTAAGTCAGACTTTCTTAGAAAAAAAATTATCTGCAGATCTAAATTTTTTCAAGGCAAACAGTATAACTCATCAAAAGTTTGATTCTGTGAGTTTTCCAATAATATCCCATTTTTGAAAAAATCAATTTTTAAGACTTTATTTTTAATTATTTTTTGGAGCGGTTTTAGGTTTACAGCAAAATTAAGAGGAAAACCCAGAGATTTTTGTACATACTCCTATTCCCACACATGCACAGCCTCCCCCATTATCAATATCTCCAGAGTGTACATTTGTTACAACTGATGAACCTATACTGATACGTGATTATCCCCCAAGTCCATAGTTTACATTAGGGTTCACTCTTGGTGTTGTATATTCTAAGGGTTTGGACAAATGTATAATGTCATATATCCAATATTATAATAGTATCATAGAGTAGCTTTACTGCCCTAAAAATCCTCTGTGCTCCACCTATTCATCCTTCCCCCGTACAACCCCTGGCAATCACCAATCTTTTTCACTGTCTCCAGAGTTTGCTTTTTCCAGATTGTCACAGTTGGAATTATACACTATGTAGCCTTTTCAGATTAGCTTCTGTCATTCAGTAATACACATTTAAGTTTCCTCCATGTATTTTAATGGCTTGACAGTTTCTTTTTAGTGCTGAATAATATTCTGTTGTTTGG
Organism: Pongo abelii; assembly: GCF_028885655.2. Classification (NCBI taxonomy): domain Eukaryota; kingdom Metazoa; phylum Chordata; class Mammalia; order Primates; family Hominidae; genus Pongo; species Pongo abelii. Next base: position 8,407,395 of record NC_072006.2, on the reverse strand, counting down.
ATATAACAAAGTTTATCCATTCACCTAGTGAAGGACATCTTGGCTGCTTCCGAATTTTGGCAATTATGAATAAAGCTACTATAAACATTTGTGTGCAGGTTTTTGCGTGGACATAAGTTTTCATCTCCTTTGGGTAAACACCAAGGAGCATGCAATCACTGGATCGTACGGTAAGAGTATGTTTAGTTTTGTAGGAAACAACCAAACTGTCTTGCAAAGTACCTGTACCACTTTGCATTCCCACCAATAATGAACTCCACATCCTTGCCAGCATTTAGTGTTGTCAGTGTCCTGGATTTTGGCCATTCTAGTAGGTGTGTGGTACATCCATTTTTTAAGGTGATAAAAACAAACAAAAACCAGAGCTGTATACACTGAAACTTAATCTCTTAAATTTTTTCTTTTTTTGAGACAGAGTCTTGCTGTTGCCCAGGCTGGAGTGCAGTGGCACGATCTTGACTCACTGCAACCTCCGCCTCCCAGATTCAAGCAATTCTCATGCCTCAGCCTCTCGAGCAGCTGGAATTACAGGCATGTGCCATGACACCCGGCTAATTTTTGTATTTTTAGTAAAGACAGGGTTTCACCATGTAGCCCAGGTTGGTCTTGAACTCCTGGCCTCAAGTGATCTGCCTGCCTCGGCCTCCCAAAGTGCTGGGATTACAGTCGTGAGCCACCACGCCCGGCCCTTGAATTTTCTTTTGGCTCTACTCTCACCTAGAGTGTAGTCATGTGTGACAGCGACAGTCATATTCTCAGTCTCCTTAGAGTATGGTCACATTTTTCTGGTAGAACTGCCTCCCCTTATGCTGAGTTCCAGGACAGAATTGAATGTCCATTTCAAACCATACTGTGTTAAGCTCATATTTATCTTTCCTAATGCTTTTCGACAAGTATTAGATACTTTAAAAACTAAAGAGCTCATATTATAAACTCTATCGTACTTATGGGAAAACAGAAAGCAACAGAATTAGTCACCTGCAAATAGCAAGCAGATGAGCTAACATAAAAACTCAGGTTCTGACTCCCTGCCCAGGGTTCTTTATAGACCAAGGCTCTGCATATTTTTCATTTCATGACAGAATGTGAGTAGTTTTCTGACTTTGTTCAGCACATCTAAAAAACCAGGGAAGGAATTACACACTCACGAAAGAAAACATCAAGGGTGACCAGCTTTCCCAGAACATAAGACTTTCAGGCCAAAAGTGGCAAAGTCCTGGGCACACCTTGATGACTGGTCACCCTAAAAACAGCTATCAAAAGAGTTGAACTGGACGTGGAGAGCCTGTTGAACTTCTGAAAGAAAATCTATTTGACAGGAGAAATAAGATACCACAAAGATATTTTTTCTCTGTTAGACTGAGTTATTTGAGGACAGGATCCCTAATTCATTTTTGTATTCACCCAAAAATCTGGCTCAGTGCCTTGTATTCCTATAACCTATTTGATATATACTTGCAATACATGTTTGTGTAACATATGTGGAGGAAGATAGTAGAAAACATAAAGGGAAAAGAGTAATCTTGAGAACTACATTCTGGTACAGAATTATTATTTTGAGACAGGGTCTTGCTCTGTCACCCATGCTAGAGTGCAGTGGCATGATCATGGCTCACTGCAGCCTCAACTTCCCAGGCTCAAGTGATCCTCCTGCCTCAGCCTCCCAAGTAGCTGGGACTACAGGCGTGTGCCACCTTGCCCAGCTAATTTTTAAATTTTTTGTAGAGATGGCATTTCATTATGTTGCCCAGGCTGGTCTCTGGGTTCAAGCAATCCTCTTACTGCAGCCTCCCAAAGTGTTGGGATTACTGGCGTGAGCCACTGTACCTGGCCAGAAGAATTAAGGCTAAAGGAAAACTAGCTGTCCTACATTTGCCAGAATGAGTTTATGATTGTTGGGAGCAGGAGTTTGAAAGAGTATATTCTATGCGCTCTGGTGGAGATAATATGATATAGTGCCTCAACTTTTTTTTTCCCCAACTTTCCACAACTTGCTAAACTCATCTGTGATAGAAGGGTTTTCTCCCCAATGTAACTTATTATTTTGGAATTGCTCTAACATCTGAATACAGGAGCCAATATGCTCTTTCAAACTCCTGCTCCCAACAAGAGCAATTCCAAAATATTAAGATGCACTGGGGAGAAAAACCTTCTATCACAGATGAACTTTAGTAAGTTGTGGAAAGTTGGGGGGGAAAAAAAAAAGAAGTTGAGGCACTATATCATATTATCGCTACCAGAGAGCACAGAATATTTCTTTACTAGAGAAATCGCATAGTTTATAAACCAAGATAACTGGTTTGTGGTTTTTAAAAAAGTATTAAGAATGTATTCCATTATCTATATGCTTTACCTTGTCATAGCAAAACATTTTTTTTTTCTTTTTTGAGACAGAGTCTTGCTCAGTCACCCAGGCTGGAGTGTGGTGGCACAATCTCGGCTCACCTCCGCCTCCCGGGTTCAAGCAATTCTCCTGCCTCAGCCTCCCAAGTAGCTGGGATTACAGGCACATGCCACCACGCCCAGCTACCTTTTTGTATTTTTAGTAGAGACAGGGTTTCAACATGTTGGCAAGGCTGGTTTCAAACTCCTGACCTCAAGTGATCTGCCTGCCTCGGCCTCCCAAAGTGCTAGGATTACAGGTGTGAGCCACCGCTCCTGGCCTCATAGCAAAACTTTACGGCATGAATGATCTATTTATAACATACGGTTTTTAAAAAGTGGATTACCAACCTTAAACTGCTAACCACCAGGTCAAATGTATTTTCTCTGAAGGGAAGGAATTCTTCATCAGCTAAAACACTGACAGTAGGTATTTCTGTTTCTAAGGAATTTTTCTAATGGTAAGAAAATAAAAGATCAAAATCACATTTATGTAGAATCTCAATTACTAACACAATCACTGTTTGTTAAATTGAAGTCAATGTTATATTTACTTGGCAGTTTCTACCCCCATTCCCAAAGGTGGCACAGAGAAGGCACCCAAAAAGCATTTCTTAAATGCTTAATATCAGCCAGAAAAAATGGCTAACTAGTTGAAACAACATAAACAGGATACCAACCTCACACCAAAACAAATCTCAGAAAGCTAGAAGTTTGGCTGGGCGTGGTGGCTCACACCTATAATCCCAGCACTTTGGGATGCCAAGGCGGGCAGGTCACTGAAAGTCAGGAGTTCGAGACCAGCCTGGCCAACATGGTGAAACCACGTCTCTACTAAAAATACAAAAATTAGCTGGACGTGGTGGCACACACCTGTAATCTCAGCTACTCGGGAGGCTGAGGCAGGAGAATTGCTTGAACCCGGGAGGCGGAGGTTGCAGTGAGCTGAGATCGCACCACTACACTCCAGCCTGGACAACAGTACAAGACTGTCTCAGGAAAAAAAAAAAAGAAGTCTGAAAGTTTTAGTGAAACAACTGAAGTACTAGATGAAAATGGGGTGGACTGGACATTTTACCCTTAGATGAAAAAGCCTAGGTAAACATAATTCAAAAGCCAGAAACTGTAAAGGAAAAGACTGATATATTTGATGATAAACTAATTAAAAACTTCTATTAATACAAATCAATAAACAATGTAAACAACTGAGGAAAATATTTACAACACATACAATGAAGGATTAATATCCCTAAAAACCAAGCTCTTACAAATCACCTAGAATAAAAACACATGATAGCTAAAGAGGACAAGGTGCAGGCATGTCACAAAATTATTTACAAAATTCACAAGAAATACCAATAGTCAAAAGATATCAGCAGCTGTCAGACTGACCCAGATGAAAAGGCTGGCCCAGCGTTGCCAAAGCGAAGTAGTAAAAAGTATCTTCGTCATTGTTCAGTCTTTCTAAGGGCAGTCTGAAGATGTATGTCAAAAAATTTTTAAATGAACATCAAAATGAATCCATAAATTCCGCTACCAGGAATTTATACCCAGAGAAAAAATAAATCAAACATACAATGTGGCTTCACATAAGGATTTTCACTGCAGTGTTGGTTATTGAGAAACTAGAAATGTAACTGCCCTTCAATAGAAAGTTTAGCTAAATAAACTATGGAGTATTCATATATTAGAATACCATGTAGCCATTTAAAAAGATGATATACGACACACATATGTATAAATTCACTGACAAAAAAAATGATGTGCTGTAAATAACATGGAATATTAGTATAGTAATGTTCATACACAGCTGTGTGTTGTCGGGGCGGGGACAGTTATATGTCTGCAAATGTGGAGACCAAGTGCCACCAATGGTTGCTTCTGAATGGTAGGACTAGGGGTGATTTTTCCTTTGTTCTTGATATTTCCTGTATTAGTTCCTTTTCTTGTGTCAGAAAAGAAAGCTAGTTTGAAGGAAATAAAAATAAAGAAATAAAATACGAGAAAACACATCACAAGATTAGAAACCAACAGTATTAAAAAGCTACCTACCAAAGCATTTTCTGCAATGTCGGCTTGGAAAAACTTTCCAATAGTTTCCTGCAATGCAATAACTAAAGCTGAAACAAACAAATCCAGTCACAAACAATTGCTGACATTTCTAAAGGTAAAAGTGTTAATTACATTTTAATTTTCAGCTTTGTAAAGGTATTTTTCTGCATAAAACCAGTATGGTACACAAATACTTTTAATAACACATATCCTTTACTATATTTAACTATATGTAATAAAACAGAGAACATGAGTATGCGTACTCAACATTCTGAATTTACTACACTGGGTAAGGGCTTCCGTGTTAACTTTTCCATGGCATAACATGCTAAGAGCTAATTTCCCCACTCCTGTGCCACAAAGGACCTGCAATGGGTTTCCCGCCTTTTAGTTGTTCATCCAAAGAGTTTACAGAGTAAAGAAAGACTTACAGATAGAGGCTTAGGGTTCCATTTTCCCTGTTTCGCCTACCCTCTCTCCCTTCCAAAAGGAAAGGAGACTTGTGGTATTTCTGCACCAGAAAAACACTTTCTTTCCCCCTCAGCCCTCTTTTCTCCAGGATCCTGCTCTCTCCATCTCCATCTCTATCAATCTTTAGTCTCTGTCTTCTGTGTCTCCTTCCTTCACCTTACAACAGGCACACGCTTTCCAATTACAAAAAATCTCCTCCCCCTAGGCACCTTCTGGCTGTTTGGTTTATAATCCACAACTCTACTTCTTCCTAGATTCTTTCTCCCCATTCTGGGTATCTCTTTGCTTTTACTGCTCTGCTAACACTATCTGCAGTCTGTGCTCACTGCTCTCAGTCCTGCTTCACCTGACCTCTTTGAAGCACAGCATTGTCAACAGCCTACTAGAAGCTTCTTCAGAACCTTCTACTCTGGCTGCCCTCCTCTATTAGAGAAGCCAATCCTTTTTTTTACTTTACCCACACCCACTTCCCTGCCCGAAACTTGGAAAGATTTCATGCTACCAACATGATGCTGCTAAATACGGAGCTGGGAAGAGAGTGCTCAATGGCTCTCATGAGCCGGCTCCAGCACACTCCTGTGAGGGGTGAAGAATTAGATCGACAGGATTATCTATCCCTGTCTCTCACTTGAAAATGTGAACTAAGAGACTTTGAGATAATAGCAGAGGTCCCTGGAGATGGAAGAACATTTAGACTTCAGGGTACAGGCAATGGTGTGCTGGCTCTTGGTCGGGGACTGCTTTGTAGCATTTGCCAACTTCCATGGTATAAATATTCCCACCAGGGCTGATGTCAAGCTATCAATATGATGTCACAGAACAGAGGTTGGGAAGAGATGCTAACAATTGGCTCTCACAGGCTGGCCTAAGCTAGCTTCAGCTCACCACTGGGTGTAGCATATTCATATGGGGCCACACACACTGATGAACACTACTACCGATAGACTACAGGGAGTAAAAAGAATGAAGGCAACCAGACAGCATTCATGTATTACCAGAGTGCATGTGAACAGGAGGAATGTTGTTATAGTGTTTCAAAGTTCCCATCTCTTGTGAGGCCTGGCTCTATTTCTGGATCCCTGAGTTACATAAGAGCCTCTCTGTAACAAATGTCTCTGTGTTTAAACTGGCTTCAGTGCATTTTTGCTTCCAACAATCAAAAGATACCTTACTAAGACACTTTCCATCTTACTATTCCTGGCATCTTTATTGGCTCTTCCTCTTTCTCCCAACCCTAAGTACAATTGCAGAAGGTTCTTTTCTATATTCTTGCCTCAGAGAGTTTACCTATTTCTATGGCTTCAGCTGTCACTTCTGAAAGGGACTTCCAAATAAGAACTATAGCCTCCTTTGACAGGTTTACTGTGCCTCATTTAATCCTCTTACCAACCTTTTGAGATGGGTATTATTGATCATATTTTATAGAAACTGAGGTCTGGAGCAATTGATTGGCCCAAGGTCCGAGTATACACAGACAGTGTCAGAGCCGAAGTTCGAAGCCCTGACTTCAAGTCAATGCTCTTAACCTCAATACCCCAATTCCATTTCCACATTTCCAACTACCTGCCAGCTATTTATACTAACATATTCCACTGCCATCTCAAACTCAACATTTCTAAAACAGGAATGATCCCGTGCTCCTTGCCACATCACATCCCCTGAATTTTCCAGTCACAAAAGGCATAACTTTAACTCTAAAGTTATCTTGCAATAGTCATTTAATAAATCTTCATTGTCATTTAGGTACTAAGATTTAGTAGTGATCAAAAATGAGCAAATCCAGTAAGAGAAGAAAGACACCAAATAAACATACATCAGGAGCTCGTAAGTGCTATGGAAGCAAATAAAGCAACTAGTCAGCAGAGAGCAGGGGCACTATTTTCTAAAGCAGTCACGGGAGGAATCTTTGATGAGGTCAGCTGAGTTAAGATCTGACAGGTGAGCAAGTAAGACACACAGATATCTTGGGGAAGAGCATAGAGCAATGCTCTGGCCTGTTTGAGAGACTGCAAGGAGGCCAGGGTTGCTGAAAAGTTGAGAGTGAAAGGAAGAAGATGGAATCAGAGACATGATAAAAAACCAGAATCCTGAGGGTCTTATAGATTAGGACTCTGGATTACTACTAAATTAGATGACAAACAGTTCTGAGCAGAGGACTGACAATGATTTGATTTGTGTTTTACGAGGATTACTTTGCCATGACAACAGTCAGGGACAAAGGTAGAAGCGGGGAGACCAATAGGAGGCTACTGCAATAATCTAGGCAAGGGGTGATGGTAGCTGAACAGCATGGTGATGGGGAAGGTGGCAAGAAGAGATAAGAGTTTGGTTATATTTTGAAATGCAAATAAAAGCTGCTGACGGATTAGATGTGGGAAACAAGGATATAAGAGGAATCAGTAAAAATGTTTTTTGGCCTGAGTAACTAAAAGAATAGATAAGCTCTGCCTACCATATCTGATCAGTCATCAAGTTATGTTGATGCTTCCAGGTCTCTCTCATACATCCCATCATTTATATGTGCTGGCTCTGCATGGGTGGCAGGCCTTTATTTCTCAAGCCTGCAATGCCTTTAACACAGCCTTCTAATGGGTTTCTCTATCCTTTCTCTTCTTCAATCTTTCTCGAATGCCATCCCCAGATTAATCTTCCTTAAACATCACTATATCACACCCTACAGCATTCTACCTCTGTCCCTTTCCTCCTGCCATGCTCTGATTTCCAATGCAAGGAACCACCAACTCAAATTCTTTCAAATCCCAGGTCAGATTCTGTGCCCCCTGAGAAGCCTTGACCACATAAACTCCTACTGATTTTTTCTTTTCCCTTAATTCCCGTTGCACTTTAATGACTGCGCCACTTCTATGGCATTTACTATGACCAATAATAGTGTTTTAGGAGCCTCACCACTCCCTTCCTCACCCTGGCCCAAGTCGATGTTTTTATTTAAGCAGATTTTATGTAGAAATTCCACTTTATGAGGCCGGGCGCGGTGGCTCACGCCTGTCATCCCAGCACTTTGGGAGGCGGGCAGACCACAAGGTCAGGAAATCGAGACCATCCTGGCTAACACGGTGAAACCCCGTCTCTACTAAAAATACAAAAAATTAGCCGGGCGTGGTGACGGGCGCCTGTAGTCCCAGCTACTCGGGAGGCTGAGGCAGGAGAATGGCGTGAACCTGGGAGGCGGAGCTTGCAGTGAGCCGAGATTGTGCCACTGCACTCCAGCCTGTACAACACAGGGAGCCTCTGTCTCAAAAAAAAGAAATTCCACTTTATGGCCGGGCACAGTAGCTCAAGCCTGTCATCCCAGCACTTTGGGAGGCCGAGGCAGGTGGATCACCTGAGGGCAGGAGTTCAAGACTGGCCCTGCCAACATGGTGAAACCCCATCTCTACCAAAAATACAAAAATTAGCCAGGCATAGTGGTGCACCCCCGCAATCTCAGCTACTTGGGAGGCTGCGGCAGGAGAATCATTTGAACCTGGGAGGCAGAGGTTGCAGTGAGCCGAGATCATGCCACAGTACTCCAGCCTGGGCAACAGAGTGAGACTCCACCTCAGAAAAAAAAAGAAATTCCACGTTCATCTTTGTGTCCAGCACAATATCGTATACATAGGAGCTAAAAGAATAAATTAATGTCTTTATGGTCTGAATTATAAAGTGCAAAATACAATGTTATAAGCATTAATAAAGCTACTTATATTTAATGATACAGAAAGATTTCTAGTCAACTGATAAAATTAATATTTTTCTAGCTAAAAGTTAGTCACATTTTCTGTATGAATGCCAATCTGATTTTTATGGTAATTATAAAAAACATGAACAAAGTGGGAACAAAGAGAAATATATCTTCTATAGATTCAAATAAATTATCGGTAGAAACATAATATATAATGGATTCAGAGAAAAACTCTTTAAGAAAAAAATTCTAAAGAAGGGAGAAAACCACCATTGATTCTACCACTTAAAAAAAAAACAAATTAACAATTCTGATATAATTAAAATCTAAATATGTTGCAAGCTAAACTGATTAGGAAAGTCTTTCTTTAAAATTAGCCAATGTTACTTTTCAAGTAAATTAAGTCATTGAATAAATATACCTTATTCAAATATTGTGCAATGTAACCTCTTCCACAACCAAGATCCAAAGCAAGGGGGAAATTTCTAAAAAAAAAAAAAGACACAGAGGTTATTATGCTCTGTCCATAACACAGTCTATAAATTAAGAATTATTTTTTGTTAAGTAAAATCATTTCAGTAAACACAACTTCCAGAAGGTTACATCATCTGCCTTTTCGGCCTCACCTTACAAGCTGTATATACTAGAGCCTACAGTACAAGGCAAGTCTGTCTGCTAGCTATTCACAGGACCTCATGATGAGCCAGCTTTCCACCAGGTGGCTCCATGATGTGGACTTGAAAAACAGATTTAATGAGGATATTTTAACTCAATAATACATCCAGATAAAGAATGCAAAGAAGCTAATGTAAATTAACTTGAAAATAACTGACAGACTTATCAATAATTATCCCTATTTCTCAGACTTGTTGAAGCAGTGGAATACTTAGAAATCATCATGTGAAATACCATTAAGTATTAATGTTAAACTAAAAAATAAGAACTTAAATAATAGTTAAACTTTTACTGAAAACGTACCACGTTCAAAGTACTGCACTAAGTGTCTGAAGCTAAGTAAGTCAAACCAAGTACCTCAATTAATAAGGGGCAGTCAACACTTGAATTCAGTCAGTCTGAATCCTGAGCTGGAACTATTATCCTCCATGTCATGCTGTCTCCTCTAAATATGCTATGTTATGCTACATTGGTACAGACATCTAATTGTAGGCCATAGGTTTAAAAAAAAACAAACCTATAAAAAGAAAACTTAAAATTTTATCTACTAAGAACATTCTTCCTGAAAAACTGGAACAAAAAGAGCCCCTTTGCAATTTGTTTTTAAAAAGCTTTGTCAAAATTATAGTAGATAGCTGGAGAATCCCTGGTGGTAGATAACCTTATTTATCTAATGCCCTATATCATGATGATGAACACAGGCAACATGGCACAGTTAGGTACAGAGGCTTTGGATGTTAAAAATTAGCATGTTGTTAAGTATCTCCATTTTTGGAGCAATCTTTCTACTACTTGTTTTTGGCCAAATCAAGTGGATTCAGGCTTGGAGATGGATATGAGTTGTGCTTCCACACATTCTTTTCTTTTTTCAGGCAACAATGAAGAAAACATTTGCTCTCCAGACAAGAAAAAGGAGACTTACAGAGTGATTTAAATCACCAGTCCGAGCAAATTCTTCCAGGTTCTGCCATTTCAGATAGCAAGTTCTCAGCATTTAATCTCCTGAATTTCCACTCAAAAGTTGATGGTATCGTATTATGATCACCACCACTTACCTGGGTATGTCATATACACGGTCTGCGATCCGACTTCCAACCTGAAGGATTACATGAGGCGTAGGTTAACGGGGAAGTAACACTCTTTTTCCAGTATTCAACAATCCACAGGTTACTTATGTTTTAAAATAAGTACTTCCCTTTATCCCCTTTTCAATTTCACCACAGGAACTTTCTTCTCAAATCACCAGGAAACAAAATTGAGGCAAATTATTTCAGAAGTGAATTTCATGAAATCAAGACTAAATATTCTTAAAAATATACACATATACACACACACACACACACATATGTGGCCTTTACATTCCATGTGACATAAGATCACAAGGATGAAAAGCAAAAGGAACACAATGGGCACATTATTGTCCATGGATATTAGCATGAGGTATATAAAGTGAAAAATTAGTTGGGGTTTATTGTAGATGAGTATGTAAGTAGTCACTTAGGAAAAACTCTATTATTTGATGACTAACAAATTTATTTTGTGGAACTCATAAATGAACAACTTTTCTGAGTGACATTCGCAAGTTAGAAAAAGCCAAATCTGAGGAAAGTGAACCTCCCCTGCCCCAATCCCATCCCAATTTAAGAGTCATAAGGTAAGCACCACCTTTTGCTGGCCTAGCTTCATCTGGTAGCAATAACGATGTGGGAGTCTAGTATTCCCCACATTCCACTCATTCCCTCATAAACACCCCAGAGTTGCTATTAGGACTTAAAAGTTCCAAACACAGATGTACTTGCTTTTTGAGAGAAGGGCAAGGGAGAAGAGAGCGTAGATGTTTTTTCCCAGGAGTCCACTTTGTACGTCATTCCTAATATGAACACCCTATGTTTATGATAAAAAGAACTCTCATATACTTTATCTTATTTGTTATATTCCCACAAATTGGTGAGGCCTCAATCAAGTTGTAGTCCAGGTGCTTTCTTTGGAGGCAAAGGGCTATGAGCGCACATCTTCTAAGTACATGACATCAGCAGTGTAGTACGTGCACCATGCCTTACAAATGGGATACAAAAAATTTATTGGTAGTAAACTTCCTATAATAGACACTGCCAGCCTCTCTAAGACTTCCTGAGAAACAGACACCCTGTCAATCATCTGATCAGACCTGTACTTGCACAGAGCTCTGCTCAAGCTATGAGTTCAATAATTGTTTGTTGCATTATACTTGACTCCAATTTTGTTCCACTCCTGAATAAAAATTTACTGAGGCCTGAACTTGGGAATGCGTGTCCTGAAAGTAGAAACCCTCAGTCTCTGGCTCACCTGGGCAGGGAGAAACGTTTCTCAAACGAGCCAAGACAAATCAGAAATCTTAATTTGACCTTCCTAAAACATAAATCAGATCACCCCACTGATTAAAACAGGAGCTTCACATTCCCCTAGAGCAGTGCTGACCAAAAATCATGAGAGCCACATACGTAATTTCAAATTTTCTAGTAGCCACATAAGAAAAAAAGTAAAAACGAGAGAAATTTTAATTGAAAAGTTTAAATTTATATTTAATATATTTCATGTGACCCAATATATCAAAAATAATCACTACAACATGTAATCAACATAAGAGCTCTTAATGAGCTATTTTACATCCTTTTTTCATACTAAGTCACTATACTCGTGTGTATTTTACAACACATCTCAATTGGACTAGTCACCTTTCAAGTGTTCAACAGCCACATGTGTAGCCGGCAGTTACCATACTGGCTGGACAACGCAGATACAGAAGAAAACCCCAAGTCCCTATCCTGCAAGGCCCTTATGATCTGGGCCCTCCTGACCTTCTCTCCCACTCTCTCCCTCTCTGGAGCTTCACTGGAGGCCTCTAAAAGGTCCTTTCAGCCTCAAGGACGTTGCCGAAATGAATGCATGAATGAATGAAAGCATGTTACAAATATCCGAGGCTAGGCCTTGCGTGATTACGGTAGAGGCCGAGAGAAGCAGGGCTGCTGGTCAAGGTCAGACGGCGAGGTGGGGTGAGCTCGGGGCTTAGCCGGAACTAGCGGAGAGGAAAACAAGCCTCCGCGTCGTCCGCCCCGCCGCCCCGCGGGCTCACCTCCTCCTTCAGGTAGTCAAACTTCGTCGGCTCGGGCTGCCGGGCCGCCCAGTTCTTCTGTTTCCTTTTCAAATCCCGGTCGAAGATATTCAGGGTTCTGGGCGAGGTGCTGCCGCGGGGAGAGACACCAGAGGTGACGTCCCTACGGCCAAGATTCTCCGCTGGGACCCTCGCCGCCCAAGATAGCCGACATAAACGCCAGAGCCCTGCCGGCCGCAGCATCTCTAGCTGCGTCCCCAATTGCCGGCGCTTTTTGTGCGCATGCACCAGCGCGGCTTTTGCGACTACTCCAAAGATCTTCGCAGAGGGAACGTGCAAGTAGTTTGGCCTAGTTCGCTTGCCATTACGGCGGAGCGTCACGCGGAGGATTGTGGGTGTGAGGCCCACGTGAGGCTTGGGAAGGACTCCGGACGGTGAGTGTGGATGGACTGGGGCTGAAGAGCTCGAGTTGAAGGGCTCGAGGGCGTGTGTGTGTGGCGCGGGGTAAGAACTAGTCTCTAACAGGATCTCTTTCGGATCTGCGAGGGGTTTTGCCCCTTCCTCCTGAGCCTTTTTCGGCCTCATTCTTCAGACTTCATCGATCCTTTTCAGGGTCGCTTCTCGAATCAGTCTGTTAGCTGCCCCACTGCGGTACGGGAGGTGGGAAGGAGACCCTAGTTCAGGGGCCAGCCCTGTGTTCTCCGAATTAGGGAGCGGGCAGAAGGGGAGGGTGGGCTACAGGGATGCAGGCGCGTGTCGGAAGTGAGGTCCGGTCGCCTTCCCCTCTCTCGGATTATCTGACATACAACGAGTGCTTTCGTTCTAAACATTTGCAATACATGCATTATTTCTCCTGGTTGAGGTGGTACCTACCTTGTAAGATTGCTCGGAGAGTTAAGTGCTGTAATACATCGAAAAATATGTAAATACACTAGCGATAGCTTCATTTTTTCCTGGTTAGTGTAATTAAAAGGACTTGATTTTTAAATAAGAAATACTGCCCTTTTAATCATTTTTTTTTTGCGCTTAATAATCAACGACTTTTGGCTCTTTGCAAAATTCCCGTCCAGAGATGCTAAACCATTAGAGACTTTTCACAAGGGAACAATATTAATTTATATACACATATGTATATGTTCTAGTATGTTTTGGGGGAATGAGCTCATTTGGGCCTTCATCACTTGTAGAATAAGATATTATAGAAAGAAGTGATATTTATTAACTGGTGTGAGATTTTACCTGGAGACTCAAATTTACTTTTTATTTATTTTTAAACTTATTACTTTTGAAGGATGATCGGATTTAAAGAGGAAACTTTATTAGCTAAACCTGAGTTGATTTTGGTCTGTTTAGTTAAGATGCTGGTCTTAAAGAACTAAAGGCTGTTTGTTGGCAGTAGCCGGAGATAAGGAGTAAGCAGAATGAGACCAGAATGTGAAGAAACAAATGAGGCCAACGGAGGCTAGGGAATCTTTCTTACTTTTTTTTGGTAGACAGGGTCTCACTCTGTTGCCCCAGCTGGTGTGCTGTAGTGCCGTTAGGCTCACTCTAGCCAAGACCTCCCAGGTGGAAGTGATCCTCTTGCCTCAGCCTCCAGAGTAGTTGGGACTACAGGCGCGCGCCACCATGCCGGGCTCATTTTTTAATTTCTTGTGGGGTTTCACCATGTTACCCAGGCTGGTCCTGAACTCCTGGGCTCAAGTGATCCGCCTGCCTTGGCCTCCGAAAGTGCTGGTGAGCCACCGCACTCGGCCTAGGGAATCTTAACTACATTTGCTTTCAATTAGTAACACATACTGGTATACAAATAGAAATTCTAAGTGAGAACAATGGACGAATAAACATTTGTTTCCCTCCATAATGCCTTGGGATTCTGCTTTGTCTACCTTAAGTTTATTTCTCTAAATGATCTGTAATGGAAAGAGGATATTTTGGTATGTTTCTCCTTTTTTGCACGTGACCCAGAATAAGTTGGAGAGATGAAATTAGACTTGTTACCTCTATGTACGTTTAACTTAGAATATATTGTGAATTAATGTGTTTTAAAACATTTAATTATAGTACTAACCATTATTACCATTAAAACATTTGTTTTATTTTTTAGTATTTGTTTTCTTCGAGCATTTGATCAAGATTAAGAATTAAAAATGTCATCCAAACAAGAAATAATGAGTGACCAGCGGTTTAGACGGGTTGCAAAGGACCCGAGATTTTGGGAAATGCCGGAAAAGGATCGAAAAGTCAAAATTGACAAGAGATTTCGAGCTATGTTTCATGACAAGAAGTTCAAGTTGAACTACGCCGTGGATAAAAGAGGGCGCCCCATTAGCCATAGCACTACAGAGGATTTGAAACGTTTTTACGACCTTTCAGATTCTGATTCCGATCTCTCTGATGAAGATAGTAAAGCATTGAGTCAAAAGAAAATAAAGAAGAAAAAAACCCAGACTAAAAAAGAAATCGATTCAAAAAATCTAGTTGAGAAAAAGAAAGAAACCAAGAAGGCTAATCACAAGGGTTCTGAAAATAAAACTGATTTAGATAATTCTGTAGGAATTAAAAAAATGAAAACCTCATGTAAATTTAAGATAGATTCAAACATAAGTCCAAAGAAGGATAGCAAAGAATTTACACAAAAAAGTAAGAAAGAGAAAAAAAACATTGTTCAACATACTACAGACTCTTCTCTCAAAGAAAAACAAAGGACATTAGACTCAGGCACCTCTGAAATTGTGAAATCTCCTAGGATCAAGTGTTCTAAGACAAGAAGAGAAATGCAGTCAGGTAGGTTGGAAAAAATAAGAGATTCTTGGGTGTTATTTATTTTTATTCTGATCTTTCAAAAATGTAAACACATTAAGTATTTTCATAGTATTATGGAATGGTCAAATGCTTATCTGGAAATACAAAGCTATAAAAGAAATATGCAGTGATTATTAATTTTTGATGTGGTGCTAGAAGACAGACATGAAAATTTGAATCTTGAAGTTAAACAGTGATTTTGATTAGTGGTGAGCCCTAGTGAGAACTATATTCTCTAACCAGATAAAGTGTTATATATCATCACATGATAAGAAGAGATGTGTCTAAAGAGGGTAAGTAGGCCGGGTACGGTGGCTCATGCCTGTAATCCCAGCACTTTGGCAGGCCAAGGTGGGCGGATCACTTGAGGTCAGGAGTTCAAGACCAGCCTGGCCAACATGGTGAAACCCCATCTGTGAAACCCCATCTCTACTAAAAATATAAAAAATAGCCAGGCATGGTGGCGCACGCCTGTAGTCCCAGCTATTCGGGAGGCTGAGGCAGGAGAATTGCTTGAACCTGGGAGGTGGAGGTTGCAGTAAGCTGAGATTGCACCACTGCACTCCAGACTGGCTGACAGAGCGAGACTCTGTCTCAAAAGTAAAATAAAATAAATAGGGTAAGTAGGACTCTGTCTCAAAAATAAGAGGGTAAGTAGAGTACTCATTCATTAATTTGTTCAGCTGCTTTGCCACTAATATGTGGCAGACAGAATATGAGTGAGGCATCGTCACTCATCGCAGGGCTGTCGCTAGCTTATATGATGCCTTTATGCAAATTAGAAAAAGGCATGCTCTCTGGACACACAGAGCTCCCAGGGGTCACACTTTGGTGAAGAGATAGCGCCTTTGAAGCAACAGATTTTTTGCCCCTGAGCAGACACAGCCCCCTCCAGAGTGCATGGCGTGGTGAGTGTAGGATGGCCTTGATTTTAGCCCTTCTTGTCCTTTTATAAATGCCCGTGTGCTGATAACAGCCTGCTAAACTTTGTGCAGTGGCCCCTGTCTAAAGCAACATTGTCCAGTAGAAATACATAATTTTGGATTTTCTAGTAACCACATTAAAAAGTAAGATGAAACAGGTAAAATTATTTTAAATAATATATTTTATGTAACCCAATATATCAAAATTATTTCAATATGTAATCAATATAAAAGTCGATGTATATTTTACATTCCATTTTCTACTCATTTCATACTAATACTGTTTTCATATTAATGTCAAGTTAGACAAAATGCATTTCAAGTGCTCAGTTACCACATGTGACTGCTGGCTACCATATTGGCCAATGTAGATATAAAGTAGAAGAAAGTCAGAACCATAATACAAAATGGAATAATAGTAAGTGCCATAAAAGATGTTTAGCAGAAAGCCATGGAAATCTGGAGGAAGAAGTCACTCAAGATGTGGCAATCAGAAAAATTCATAGGGGACGCACTACTTTGGGGTGTGGAAAAAAATTAAGTTTGTGGACCAGAGTGTTCTACGTGGAAAGAACTTTTTGAGCAAAGATGTGATTGGGCATGTTCAGAAGAGGTCAGTAGTCCCATTTGATTAGATAATAAGGTCTTGAAGGGCCAAAATGAGTAGCAGCTAAAAATGATTGTTTGGAACTAGGTGAGAGACAGCTGGCTCTAGTTTGTGTTGTGTGTTTACTAAACTTATTAAAATTTTGTGTCACCTCCAGCGGCAAGCAATTTTGAGTGTTGATGTTGTTGATAGTTGAAGATGTAATTGAAAACCGGTGGTAGTTCAAATGAGCCAGACCTGCAATTACAGGATCCAGGGAGGGGTCTTGATAGGCCGAGAGGTCTTGATAGGCCAAGAGGTCTTGATAGGCAGAGATCACACTGGGAAGGTAGCAAGTATCAGGCAGTGGAGTGAATTCTGGATAGCAGGGACTAGGGAGTCAGTAGTGGTATCCCATTTTACATTTGTAGTGGAACCAGGCAGCAGACCTCTTGAGGTGTGGGAAGAAAGGATAGGAATCTGGTTACTAAAATTGAAGAATAAGATTGGAATGGGACCAGCAGCAAAGTTGATTTGATGCTGAATTAGTGAGGTAAGTTAGTCTAACATCCACTTCATTTGCGGCACCGAATTAATATAACATAGCTGTATAATCCTTTAGATTGATTTTTCAGACTCTTTTTACATATCTTTTCTCATTTAATTTTCTTAGTTACCTTGAGCAATAAGACTGTATCAGCGAACAAGATTAAAGTGACTTACGTAAGGACATGCAGACCTGGAACTGCAACTCAAGTCTTCTGACTCCTACCCACGTTGCTTGCAGTAATTTTGTTGGTTCCACAGTCTAGGAAAGGCATTATTCATAAATAAGGATTACGTGGCTCCATATATAATCTTCTGTTCATTATCCGTTCATCAGTTATTACAGCAATTACTGTGTGCAAGGGACTTTTTAAGTGCTGTGAAGTAAAGGTGATGTGAGGACTTGGGGTGTGATATTTGTCATTATAAAATGTTCATGCCCAGCACTTGCACTCCTCAATCTATTTTACATAAATAATTGGATGTGTGCAAAGAATGTGCGTTGCAGCATTATTTTTAAAATAAAATGGTAACTGGCTGAGCAAGTGGCTCACCTTTATAATCCCAGCACTTTGGCACTTTGGGAGACCTAGCAGGGGCGGATTGCTTGAGGTCAGGAGTTTGAGACCAGCCTAACCAACATGGCAAAACCCGGTCTCTACTAAAAATACAAAAATTAGCTAGGCATAGTGGTGCACACCTGTAATCCCAGCTACTTGGGAGGCTGAGGCACGAGAATCACTTGAACCCAGGAGGTAGAGGTTGCAGTGAGCCAAGATCGTGCCACTGCACTCCAGCCTGGGCAACAGAGCAAGACCCTGTCTCAAAAAATAAAAATAGAAATAGAAATTAAAATAAAATGGTAACAAATAATTAAGAGATTAATTAAATATATGCAAACATCTATGAAGTTTTAAAAATGGGTTACAAAATAACGATGTGACCAGTTATTTAAAAAAAAATAGTATTTAAATTAGAGAAAACAAATTTAGGGATATGGTTGTATACTAAAATAACCAGTTATCTTTGAATGAAAAATTATTACTAGTCACCTTTGTTTTATTTATTAACCATATTTTCTTAACTTTTTTTGGTTTGTAATAATCATTCATTATGTTTATAATTGGGGGAAAATGGTAAAGCAGTTTTTTTTTGTTTTGTTTTGTTTTGTTTTTGAAGTAGCTGGATAAGTAGTAATGTTTACAGTCACTACTAGAGCAATACTGTCTAGGAATAGAGACATTTATATTTGTGTAACCCCACATTATCTTGCACAAGGCTGTGTACATTGTGGGCTCTAAGCAGATACTTTTTGGGGTTTTTTATTTTTTTTATTTTTATTTTTGGAGACAGGGTCTCGCTCTGCTGCCCAGGCTGGAGTGCAGTGGTGCAATCACAGCTCACTGCAGCCTCAACTTCCTGGGCTCAGGTGATTCTCCCACCTCAGACTTCCGAGTCACTGGGACCACAGGTGCACCCCACCATGTCTGACTAATTTTTGTATTTTTGTAGAGACAGAGTTTTGCCAGGTTGCTCAGGCTTGTCTCAAACTCCTGGGCTCAAGATCCTCCCATCTTGGCCTCCTAATGTGATGGGATTATAGGCGTGAGAAGCTGTGCTCAGCTGCAGATACTTATTGAATGAATAAGTACTCTGAATGCAGTTGATATTGTTAAAAACATTAAAATAGAAGACCTCTTTAAGTCTCTTACGCAACACTTTATTATTATATAACCCAAAGTGTGGTATGTATACTATTGTCATAAGTGAGAAGATTTTTGATGATACTCAAACTTCCAAAACATTAATAGTTATTTACTATGTCAACATCTTAGAAAACAGTGTAATTACCCTATCACTTCTGTGACTTTAGGAATATTGTTTAGAGCAAAACTAACTTTTTAAAAATTCAATTTAATAAAAAAAATGATATTCAAAAATCATGAAAATGATATAATGACTGACAGTTGAGAAATATTGCAATACTAGATAGACTGGGTCTTTAAGATGTTATTTCTAAGCTTGTTGCTTAAAAGTAAATTCTGCTTACCTCATAGTAACTTTCAATGTTGTGTTTTTTCGGATCTCATATAGAACCTGTGACAATGCTTTCATTTTGGCGCTTTTCACTTCTATTGGCTAGTTATTTTTATTAATCCCTGCTTCGTTGTGGTGGTAACATAAAAGCCCATTTCCTGCTTTTCCTTCTAACAAGATGCCTTTTCATTCAGTTAGTCTCAAGTCAAGTTGTATCTTTGTGAAGCCTTTTTGTAAATACCTCTCTGCAGGCAAATTTAGATGTTTCTCACTGTATGGTGATTGAGAACATAGATTTATAAATCAGTAAACGGTTACCTTTTATTTATGAATCCATCAAGAGCATGAGATCATGTTACAAATCTCTCTTTTCCCTTATCCTAGCTCAATTCTTTGTATGTAGTAGATACTCAGTAAATATTTGGTCAGTGAATGACTTTTATAAGATCATAGGACCAAGAGAAAATTAGTTCCAATTTCATTCTAAATCTTAAACTTTTAAATTTGCTTTTAATTTTCCAAACTTAGAGCCTGTAAGCAGAAACATAAGCTCCAACTTAAAGATGAATAAAACATGTAAGATATATTTACACACCCAGTAGATAGAAGCTTTTGGTTGCTTTAGAAGTAGGAAATGAGCCCTTTCAGAGTTGTGAGGACTAAAATTTCCATCTTAAGCAAAAACAGTCATTTAATCTTGGTGTCTTGCTAATCATGACCGTTGATTGCAAAGTTCAAGACCTGGCAGAAAAATTATAAATATTATTTCTCTGTCTTTATAGGTGATCTCATCCACATCACAGCTTCTGTTGTCAACTACATATGAATGAGTCACTGATCTCCAACCCAGACTTCTCTGAGCTGTACACTCTTCTTATTAATACTTTCTTTTAGATGACTGAGTGGCACTTCGTATTCAACATATTCAAAACTGAACTCATGATTTCCCTCCACCAAACAAACTAGTTCATTTCCAATGTTCCCTTTTCATCTATCCATCTTCTTAGCTAACTAGCTCTGAAAGCTAAGAAGCTATGAATCATCTTTGACACTTCCAAAACGCCCAGTCCCCATGTCAAATCTCCAGTCAGTAATTATTATTGGTTTCACTTCCTAACTGACTGAAATCCATGTACTTCTCTCATACATACTGCCACCCAACTTAGTGCTACCTTCATTTCTTGCTTTTTGTACTGTACTACCTTTACTATATTCACATCTGTTCTTTACTTTCCCCAGTCAGTTTTCTACAGTATAGTCAAGGTGATCTCCTCAATATGCAAGTCTGAGGATGACAATATCCAAAAGAAGATGACATCCTCTTTTTTGAAAACAGCAGTGCCTTCCCATTGCTTTTATGAAAAAGTCCAAGCTCTCTATATGGTTTTTAGATAGCTTGGCCTCTACTTAACTCTTCATTTCCATTTGTTACTTGATTCTGTGCTATCTGTGATCTGGACATGATTGTTGGCTTTTTCCAGTTGGCAGATTTTTACAGGTACCTTCCTTGCTGTTTCAAACAAATTTCCATCTATTAGTCTAACTTTGACTATTTAACTCCTGTTCATCCTTCAAGTAACAGCTCAGTTATCACTCACTTAGGGACCCCATTAAATCCCCTTAGAAAACATTCTTTCTTGGGTATCTTAGTTGTGATTTTAACTTTTCTTATATATTGATTTTATTTGATATCCATGTATTCTTTTCATTCAGCTAGAAGTTTCACTGAGAGCACTGTTTGCTTCTCTTTTGCCAACTGTTTTATATTGAGCACTTAGCACGTAGCAGGCACACTGTTAAGTATTGAATGAATGTCTGGATCTACTTGCATGATGTGAGCATGTGTTAGGATTCCCATTAAATAACTTGGTTAAGTGTATTTTCCTTTACTCTGTTTCATAGAAGTTATGGTTAGGATTTCTATCATAAAAATTGACTAAGCATTTACTGAATTTATATTTGCCTTTACTGTGTTTCATAGAAATTATATTTTTACTGGAGTTGATATCAAGATAATTTGGATTCAGTTTAATTTGGCATATATCTTTTCTTAATTTCTTTCTCCTTTAACATTTTGCAGTGGTTCCACCCATAATGACAAGAGACAGTGATAGTTATGAAAACTCAACAGATGGTGAAATGTTTGACAAAGATGCTCTGGAGGAAGATTCAGAAAGCGTTAGTGAATTAGGAAGTGATGAGGAATCTGAAAATGAAATTACAGGTGTTGGTAGAGCTTCAGGTGATGATGATGATGGAAGTGAAGATGATGAAGATGAGGATGAAGATGAAGAGGAAGATGAGGATAGTGAGGATGATGATGAAAGTGACAGTGGCCCTGATCTTGCAAGGGGTAAAGGAAATATAGAAACTAGTTCTGAAGATGAAGATGATATGGCAGATTTGTTTCCAGAAGAATCTGGTTTTGAGCATGCTTGGAGAGAATTAGATAAAGATGCTCCTCGTGCTGATGAGGTAACCTTTTGAATAAACAAGATTATTTGTGAAAAACACTGTACAAGCAGCTTTTATGGGTGGTAGAATTGATGTCATTAAGTGGGAAAAGCTTATTGGTAATAGTATGCTTGATGATTCTGATTAAAATTTGATATGGAATATAATTATATGAACTAGAAGACATCCAAGCGGATAAGGAAGAGGCTCTACATAAATAATTAAAAGTTGCATGAGATTTTTAATACTTGTTTTAGCTAGTAGTTTGTATTTCTGTTTGTACGGCACCCGATAGAAATGTTGCAGGGTAAACACTCAACTTCCTTACTCATGCATGCATGGCAAAATAGCTTAACAAACTTGGTAGTTAAAAAATCAGCTCATGATCATGTTCTGATTTAAGAATTAAGAACCAAGTAATAGAAAGTACTTATCTGTTACAGTTTTACTATTGTTTGGCTCATTTGAAGTTCTCTTTTATATACTGAATTACGCTTAGATAACTACCATACTGTTAATTTCAGAGCATAGGGGACAGAAGGCATTACATTTTTAGAATCTTTATTTTTCAAGTATTGAGAACGATATGGATTATGTACTATTTAATTCTTCTCATTTCTCAGATTACACGTCGATTAGCAGTTTGTAACATGGACTGGGATAGATTAAAGGCAAAAGATTTGCTGGCTCTGTTCAATTCATTTAAGCCCAAAGGAGGTGTAATATTTTCCGTCAAGGTGAGAATTGATTTCATTTTGAAATAAATATTTCTAGGCATTTTAAGTTAAATCTGATTTTTTTTTTTTTTTGGCCATAGTTTTCCTTTTTTGGAAAATACTGTGGAAGTTGTCCAATACAATTGAGTGTGAAACTTACATAACAGATATAAATGTTAGAAAGGAAGAGGTGAAATTATTATTATTGATAGGTTATATGATTGTTTACACATTAAAAACCCAAAGAAATAAAAGCTCAGTAAAGGGACAGGGTATAAGAAGTGTTTTTAACAATAAATTGCATTCCTTATTGCTAACACTGGCCAATTAAGGAAAAAAAAATATAATCATACTAGAAACAATACCACATAAAGTCCTTGGAAATTACCTTAATAAACACAAATGACCTATGTGAAGTAAACTGTAACACTTGATAAATTTGAAAAACTTACATAAATTTGAGGACACCATATTTCAAGCCAACCTAATGATTAAGAATCCAGGCTTTGCATTATTACAGACCTGGGTTCAAATCTTGATTCTCGTAAGTGTTATGTGATCCTGGACACTTAATTAATCTCTCAAATATGTTTACATCTTTCCAATATATCCAAATGGATATAACAATAGTATTGGTGATTGTAAGGATTAAGTATAAAGGAGCTTGAACTAAGTATTTAGTGCAGTGCCTGAAATAGCCCTGCCCTCAATCATTATTAGAGATTGAGTCTCCCTTATCCAAAATGCTTGGGATCAGAAGTGTTTAGAATTTCAGATTTTGAAATAAAATTGCATTATGTATACTTACTGGTTGAGCGTTGCAATTCCAAAATCTGAAATGCTCCAATGAGCGTTTCCTTTGAACCTCATGTTGACAGTCAAAAAGTTTGGAATTTTGGAGCATTTTGGATTTGGGATTTGGGATGCTCAACCTGTATTATTCTGTTTAAATATTTAAAGATGTTATGTCTACTGTTCTAGGGTAATTTTGATCAAAATCCCAGTTCAAGTCAAAGTTAAGAAAAAGGAAACCAATAATCATCTAAAAGAATAAACAAATTAAGGGTAGCTAATAAACTTTTGAGAAATCATGCTAATATAAAAACTCACCCTGTCGCTTCTCAGCCTTTTGGCTAAGCTCAAGTGTAAAAACTCACCCTACAAGTTACAATATCTAAACATTTCATGATGCTATGGGGGTTGACAGGTTTGGGTAAAAATGGGACAAATTGGTAGAACAGAATAGATAGAGTTCATATGATAACTTAGACAAAATAGGCTGCTTGAATATTTGGACAAATGAACAAGTCATTGGATAGAGAACTTGGTTCAGATCTTCACCTTCTAATAGCTCCAGTGAAACTCTAGATGAAGCAAAGGAAAAAAATAAAATAAAAGTCAAGCCAAAGAAACAATTTAAAAAACCTGTGTTTTAGGCAATAGTAAGAATTTCTAGACTTAGAAAAGAGGAAAAAAAAGAATCAAAAGATGTGACTACATATATATTATAAATTTATGTATTAAACCTATTGTGTATATATATACAATTCAAGTTAGTAAGAAAAACTTGGATCATCTTGTTGATAAATTGCATATTTCAGACAGTTTAAAAAAGCATGTATTCATTAACAAATGTATATTAAGCCTAGTAGTATCAAAACAATGTCATTAATACAATTATTTCTTGACTCTTAAAGTAGGCAAGATTTTAGAAAATACCACACCTGGTGAGAGTGAATCCTTTTTCTTATATCGAGACTATACCTAATCTATATAAGGTTGTCGTCAGTTCTGTTCTGTTTCTTTAAAAGAAAGCACTGGATAAATGGTATGACAGAGATAAGTTGGTTATTACAAAATTGATTTTCATTATATGTTTATTTTTCTGTATTTCATGTAAACTAATTCAGTCATTTTTCATGTGTGTGTTTATATTCAGATTTCCGTGAGCTTAGCATCTTGTTTTGCTTTTAATTTTTCGTTTGGGTCTCGGAACCATCTTGTCCCAGGTGGTATGTGGAGGAGATACTCTATTTTTGTTTCCAAGCCTCGTATCTGTTAGTCTCTAGCCAAAGTGATCTATTTTTAAATAAAATTTCTCAAGATGCTCTAGCTTCCTATAGCGGATTTGGAAGTGAGTCACTCTTGCTGTTTTCATTGAGTCAAGTTGTGACTTTCAGAGTTCCTGACTTCGACAGGTCTAGATATTTGTGTCGACAGGTCTAGATATTTGTGTGAAGGAATGTACAAATTACATTGATCCTATTTTTTTCTGTTTAGATATATCCTTCAGAATTTGGAAAGGAGAGGATGAAGGAAGAGCAAGTTCAAGGACCAGTAGAGCTATTAAGTATTCCTGAAGATGCCCCAGAAAAAGACTGGTATTAAATCACTGTAGAACATAAAACTAAACCTCATAAATTCATGTCATTAGTTCAGAATTCTGGTCACCTTAATAGTTAAAACTAAAATTTATACTTGTGCCATTCATAGTTAAAACAGGTTGCAAAACAGATTTAAAGTCTGTTAAAAGTGGTACATTATTCCAAGAAGATTTTTGTTTGTGTATATTTCTGTATTCATGAAAGTAGTTATTGCAGTTTTTGAAAAACATTTCATGATTAAACTGATTGGGAGTTCTTTTGAATTCTTTCAGCCTCGTTGTTCTGAATTAGTATGTTTTGCTTTTTTTTTTTTTGAGACATCATTGAAGCTCTGTTTGCCTTCAGATTATGTAATTTTTTCTTATTTGAGAATCAAATAGAAAAGTGAAAGAATGATAAAACTTTTTTTTTTAATCATCATGGTGCAATGTAGAAAATAATTTAAGATAGTTTTTAAGCCACTAGGTGGAGCTATATTTGCACTTAATAAAAATGAGGGTTAAATAGATTAGTGACAGGAGAGAGCAGATGAAGACCTTCAAAGAATGTGTTGTATCAATGCTTTGTGTGGAACCTTAAAAAAAAAAAAAAAAAAAGAATGTGTTGTAGTTAAGCAAAATCAAACTCACAGACTCTTAAGCAAACATTTTGCAAGATCAGGAATGTCTTTTAGCTAATGCTTTTCTAGCATATTTTGTAATAGAATTATCTTTATTGGTTTTACTTGAGAAGGCAGTATGTGATAGCAAAGTAACTATTCTGTGAGTTAAATCATAGATAAGCACATGTAATTCCCACACTCTCCTTTCCTAGATACCAAATTCCAATCCAAATATCTGTACCTTGTGAGCGTAATAAGTTGAGCTTAAGTATTTAATGTTAATAAAGGCAAAGTCATGAAGGAAAGATGGCTTGGTATGAAGGCCAGCTTGTAATATGTTTTTCTTGAAAGAATTACATTTATTTTTTAAAGGGAAATTTTTGTGTTTCTGTATAAGTATGCTTAATAAGTTTTTCCCACTTTAGGACGTCTAGAGAAAAATTGAGAGATTATCAATTCAAACGACTGAAGTACTATTATGCAGTAGTAGACTGTGATTCTCCGGAAACAGCTAGTAAAATTTATGAGGATTGTGATGGCCTGGAATTTGAAAGTAGTTGTTCTTTCATAGATCTAAGGTAATCCAGTGTATGTATTACCAATTTAATCTTTTAGTACAACATGATTATAAGAAGTAAAATATTTGAACTGGTAGTGATCTCTGTTTTATATTCTAAAATGATTTTTTTGCTTTTGGGTTAACTATCCCGTGGAACATCACTCCTAAGAAAGAAAACAAACAAGAAAATGCTAAAGTATTATGTATGAATCATCCCCACGTCTTTGTCCTTTCAGATATATTGGCTCTGTTTTTAAGATGGTGTACCTTACACAATAGTATTTCCTTGCAACTGCTTTTTAGAGCTAGGAACCAGATGAAGTTAACTTTTAAAAATGCATGGAGGAAGGGGCAGAGGAATTTGAAAACCGATTGTTATCTCTAGATCCATGCTATCCAGTATAGTAGCCACTAAATCATATTTGGTTATTTTAGTTAAATGAAATTTAAAATTCAGTTGCATAGTCATATTTCAAATAATTAATGGTTACATTTTGGACAGAGCAGATATAGAACATTGCCCTTGTCACAGAAAGTTCTGTTGGACAACACTGCTCTAAATGTAAATGGCTAAATGTACAATTAAGAAATTGTAAGAATCAACCTTAAGCTTTCCCTTGTTTTCAGTGACACCTCATGTATATGATACTTTCTATTCACAGTGCTTACCCATTAATAATTATATTTGATCTTCAAAATACAATATAGCCAGCTGGGCATAGTAGCTCACACCTATAATCCCAGCACTTTGGGAGGCCTAGGCAGGAAGATCGCTTGAACCCAGGAGTTCAAGACCAGCCTGGGCAACATAGTGAGACCCTGTCTCTACAAAAAATTTTGAAAGTAAAAATTAGCTGGGCATGTTGGTGCATACCTGTAGAGGATCGCTTGAGCCCAGGCCGTTGAGACTTCAGTGAGCCATGATTATGCCATAGCCCTCCAATCTGGGTGATGGAGCAAGACCCTCTCTCTAAAAACAGCAACAAAAACATGTAGTCAATGACTGCACTATCAGAAAGCTGGATCTTTTTGAAATGTGAGGGACCCACATGTGCTTGCACCTGACTCATTAACTGACTCCTAATGCAGGATTTCTATCTATACAGCATTCTTTTAAATTTAGTGGAATTATAGAGTTATAGCTTATGAATTTCAGAAATTTATAAGATGAATTCATTCAGAAATACGCAAAGGTTGTGTCTAACATTGTCTCTTAAACGTGTGTCTTTTAGAAAGTTTATGTATGTATAAACTACAACTAATTAGATGAGAATCTAAACTGTGGTTGTTTATCACTGCAGCGTATGTTTAAATAAATTTTTTTTCTTTACGTCTTAGGTTTATACCAGATGATATTACTTTTGATGATGAGCCTAAGGATGTAGCCTCAGAAGTGAATTTAACAGCATATAAACCAAAATATTTCACATCTGCTGCAATGGGAACATCAACGGTATTTCTTAACTTTAAAAAATACGTAGCTGGACTCTATTGCTTTATGAAGAGATTTTGTGTATTACTTACAGCATCTTTAAAAATGGAAAGTATTAATTTTTTTGTTATTATTTTTTCTTGAGATAGCGTCTCGCTCTCTCACCTGCTGGAGTGCAGTGGTATGATCTCGGCTCACTGTAACCTCTGCCTCACAGGTTGAAGCGATTCTCGTGCCTCAGCTGCCCAAGTAGCTGGGATTACAGGTGTGTACCACTACACCTGGCTAATTTTTGTATTTTTACTAGGGACAGTGTTTCGCCATGTTGACCAGGCTGGTCTTGAACTCCTGACCTCAAGTGAGGCCGCCTTGGCTTCCCATAGTGCTGGGATTACAGGTCTCGTGAGCCACTGCTCCCAGCCTCAAAGTATTCAAAATTTTAATGCGTGGGTACAGATAGAAATGAGACACAAGCGTGTCTGCCTCTACCATATCTGTGAACCTATTTTCAGATTCTTGCTACACATTTAAGCCTGTGTCAGTTACCTGCTGATGTTTCTTTTTTCTCTTCTGTCTTTCCTGTACACTCTTCTGTCTTTCTTACGCACTCTTCTGTCTTTCCTATACACTCTAATACATCAGTTATTAATATCCCAGGGAATAAGGGGAAGTGGATAATAAATTACCTCCTAGCACAGTTAAACAAAACTAGTGAAAATTTAAAATAGGAGTAACCTTTTTCTGCAGATGATTCAAAACTGTAGAAAGAATTCATATGGAATAATTAAGGTATAATAGATGTCACATTAATGCTTAGTAACAAATAGCCAAAAAGTTTTTGTCTATTGAAATAGTTTATTACTTAGGTGACTACCTTCTCCCTTTTCTTTTCTTTTTTTTTTTTTTTGAGACAGAGTCTTGCTCTGTCGCTCAGGCTGGAGTGCAATGGTGCGATCTCTGCTTATTGCAACCTCTGCCTCCTGGGTTCAAGTGATTCTTCTGCCACAGCCTCCCCGGTAGCTGAGATTACAGGTGTGTGCCACCACACCTGGCTAATTTTTGTATTTTTAGTAGAGATTGGGTTTCACCATGTTGACCAGGCTGGTCTTGAACTCCTGAGCTCAGGTGATCCGCCCCCCTCTGCCTCCGAAAGTGCTGGGATTATAGGTGTGAGCCACTGCGCCTGGCCCCTTCTCCCTTTTCTTTTTTTTTTTTTTTTTCTTTTTTTGGAGACCTTGTCTCACTCTGTCGCCTAGGCTGGAGTACGGTGGTGCAATCCTGGCTCACTGCAACCTCTGCCTCCTAGGTTCAAGTGATTCTCCTGCCTCAGCCTCCCAAGTAGCTGGGATTACAGGGGCACGCCACCATGCCCAGCTAATTTTGTATGTTTAGTACAGACAGGGTTTCACCATGTTAGTCAGGCCGATCTCGAACTCCCGACTTCTGGTGATCCACCTGCCTTGGCTTCCCTTCTCCTTCTCCCAATAACCTTTCTGTCCACAGCTGTACTCTGCAATAGCCACACTAGCTTCCCTCTGCTTTTCCTGTGTGATGAATCACCATGCTTCTCTGAGGAGGGACTGGTAGCAGAGAGAGTAGCTGTATCTGTCACCTGCTATGCCGTGGTGGGCACTGTATGGCATTGATTAGTTACTGGATGTAGTAAAACTCTACCATTACGTAGTAAGCAAAGTCTAAAAAATTCAGTCACATGAAATTAAAGTCATGTTATTTTCAGGACCAACATAATGATCAGGGCCAGCCTGTCCAGCCAGCCAGTGTAGAGTTCCTGGGTCCTGGCTGTATCATCAGCATCTGTACTAGTTCCAACAGTGGTTTGGTCGTTATCAGCTCAGGCTTAATTATCAGAATAGGGATCATTTCTGAATCTTCTGACTAGCTGGAATTTCTGAGACAGGTGGCAGTGATTTTAAGGATCTCTTAAAATGGATGTAGGATCTACCCTATGATGAAAATAAAATACCTGGCAGGGCCTTATATGAGAATAGGGGCTATGTACAGGACAGGAGCCAGTCATCACCACATCCATCATGTCATAGATGAATTCATGTATCATGGAGGTTTAAACTACTTCCAACTAATACATGCTTTTCTCATCAGTGGTTCTTAATCTTTTTTTAAAATGGACCCCACTGAGATTGTGTTGTTTTAGCAACAGATTTCATATAGTTTGCAGATCTCCAGAAATCTTAGAACTCCAGGTGAAAAAACATGTTTTCACTGATACGTAATGTTAACCTTTTTTTTTTTTTTTGAGATAGAGTTTTGCTCTTGTTGCCCAGGCTGGAGTGCAATGGCATGATCTCAGCTCACTGCAACCTCTGCCTCCCGAGTAGCTGGGATTACAGGCCTCCTGATTCTCCTGCTTCAGCCTCCCAAGTAGCTGGGGTTACAGGTACCTGCTACCACACCCGGCTAATTTTTCATGTAGAGACAGGGTTTCACCTTGTTGGCCAGGCTGGTCTTGAACTCCTGACCTCAGGTGATCCACCCGCCTTGGCCTCCCAAAGTTTTGGGATTACAAGTGTGAGCCACCATGCCTGGCCCATAATGTTAACTCTTTTACCAGTACATTTTCTTAGGTTTTTTTTTTTTTGCCGTAATTAATTTATACACTGGTTAATTTTTACTGTCAGTAATGGAGTATCCTGTAGATAGCAGAGAATTGGGAGGAGGTACAAGTTAATAGAAATGGTTCCATTTTCACAAATAGGATACTATTTATTAATCATATCATTCATGTATTTGTTTTAATGTGTCTTAACTTTTAACTTACTGTTAAATATCCAGGTTAATAGTATATATTCTTTAACAAGTTTGAGTTGACATTTCCATTTTCGTGTTATTTTTTCTTATTTGTTGGTGAAAGGTGGAAATCACTTGGGATGAGACTGATCATGAAAGAATTACAATGCTCAACAGGAAGTTTAAAAAGGAAGAGCTTTTGGACATGGATTTTCAAGCCTACTTAGCTTCCTCTAGTGAAGATGAAGAGACAGAAGAGGAGCTACAAGGTATTGTTAATCTTTCAGTGACCATTAATGGATATAGGTCTTTGGCAGTAGCTTTACAGGGAAAGCCAAATTCTGTCTGCAAATATGCTCACATGCACAGTATTATATATACCTGTAGATAGTGATTTATTTTTTAAAAGAAAATATTTTCTTTGCCTGAATTTCTTTAACTATAAACATTTTGTTTAAAACCCTGACCTAACCAAGCATGGCCTTCTAGACTTGTTCTAATGCATATGGTTGCGAAGTTTCTTAGTAAACCAGTTAAAACAATCTTTGAGGCATCCTCCCTTATTTGCCTTTTTAAAAATAAGAGCATCATTTAGATTGATTAAATATTTTTACATTCCACTTTTTCAACTAGTTAAAAAGTAGACTCTCTGTTTCTATAATTATTCCTTTGACTGCTTTTAGAGTTTTCTCTTTCTTTTTGTCTTTCTGCAATTTTACTATGATAAGTATAAGAGTAGATTTCTTTTTGTTTGTGGAGCTTGAGGTTTGTTGTTGGGTTCCGTTTATTTGTGGAGTGGTATCTTTCATCAGTTTTGGAATATTCTTAGCCATTATGTTTTCAGATGTTGTTTCTTTATCCTTTTAGGACATCAACTAAATACATGTTAGATCTCTTCATTATATCTTGCCTATCTCTACTCTTAAATTTTTAATCTGTTGTCTCTGTACTGCGTTCTGGATATTTTCTTCTGACCTATCTTCCAGATCACTAATTGTCTTTTCAGCAGTGTTAAATCTGCTGATAGACCTCGCCATTCAGTTCTTAATCTTGGTTATTATATTTTTTACTTATGGAGGTTGTATTTGGCTGTTTCTCAAGTCAGAAATACCACTTTTTATATTTTTTACTCATAGTCTCTGTTTTAATATTTCATGTATTTTCAGGTTGGTGTCTTATTTTACAAGGTATTTCTCTCCTGTTTATTTGTGTGCCTAATTAATTTTGTGTGTTACTTTGATATTTGAAGTTAGGGTATCTTTGATTAGAGAAAACTTTAATTTACTTTGGTTGGTTTAGAACCACATTTCTCCAAATGTTAAGGCTTAGGTTCCCTGGCTTCTGCGGATGATTAAAGTCTGCATGAGGGCTGGTTTACTTCAGATTGACCATTTCCCTGGGAGTATATCCCTCTGGGTGACTGCTTAATGTCAGGGTACTAATTGAAATTCCCTCTTTGTTTGGCATTTAACTTTTGTCTTCTTGGTCCTGAAAGGCTGCTAAAACCACAGTTGACTTTCATAGCTCTTTGTTCTGTGGATCAGGGAACAGGAAGTGATCTCAGAGCAAAACAGGTCTTTACCCTGGAGTCATCCGTCTAATATTCCCTTCTTGTTTTTGACATAGTAAGTCTTCTCTAACTTGACAGTTCTTTGAAACTTTTCTTTCTTTTCTTAACCTCTTTGAAGCTTTATAAAATAATATTTAATCCAACTTAATTCCAACTTAATGTCTTCAGTGAAAGGGTTAGTCTGAAGTACCTTGCTTGCTGTTAAGAAGTTCTCAAATTATCTTTATCTTTATTCAAGTTGTTTTTGTTTTTTGAGATGGAGTACTGCTCTGTCACCCAGGCTGGAGTGTAGTGGTACAATCTGGGCTCACTGTAACCTCTTCCTCCTGGGTTCAAGCGATTCTCATGGCTCAGCCTCCCAAGTAGCTGGGACTGCGGGTGCCCACCACCATGCCCAGGTAATTTTTGTGTTTTTAGTAGAGGTGGGGTTTCACCATGTTGGCCAGGCTGGTCTTGAACTCCTGACCTCAAGTGATCCACCTGCCTCAGCTTCCCAAAGTGCTGGGACTATAGGCGTGAGCCTCTGTGCCTGGCCTTGGTTTTTTTTTTTTTTTTTTTTTTTTTAAATATTTGAAATGATTAATGGTGTACAGTTGACTCTTGAACAACATGGGTTTGAACTGTGTGGGTTCACTTATACATGGGTTTTCTTCTGCGTTTGCCACCCCTGAAACTATAAGGCCAACCCCTCTTCCTGCTCTTCCTCAGCCTACCCAGTGTGATGATGACGATGAGGATGAAGACCTTTACAATGATCCACTTCCATGTAATGCGTAGGAAATACATTTATCTTCCTTATGATTTTCTTAGTAACGTTTTGTTTTCTCTAGTTTATTATAAGAATACAGTGTATAATACATATAACATACAAAATATGTGTTAACTGTATTATTTGTAAGGCTTCCACTGCACAGTAGACTATTAGTTAAGGTTTGGGAGAATCAAGATACATGTGGATTTTCGACTGTGCTTAGGGTTGGTGTCTCTAACCTCCATGTTGTTCAAGAATCAACTGTACTTCTAAATGTGTATGCTCTTTGCTTAAAATAGCTCACTTTGTAGAAATAAAGCCCCAAAACCCTTTTTCCCTGTATTTGATCTGCCTCTGTTTGGAAACTGGTTGCCGGGTTGTAATTTCGCGTGAACTTTTGGTTGATACTATCTGCCTAATACCTTCACATCTTCATTCTTCTTATCTAATAGAAGAATTGCCAAACATGAGAAATTATGAGTAAGAGATTTAATGCTGACAGAAAGTGAAGAACCCATAAATGTTAAACATAGATAAAAGTATTTTAAATTAGCATGAATGAATATTCTTTAATTTGTAGCTTAACATTTTTCATAGCTTTTTTGTTTTCTTTTTGTATATGTATTATTTTTACAGCCTAAATGTCAAATTAATTAAATCCTAAAGTGCTTCTTTAATATGACCATAGTGCCATTAAACCTTGAGTTTCCGAGATCCCACGATTGGCCTATCATTGTTTCTTTTAGACTCCTGAAGACACTGCTTCATTTTTCTAAGCTTTTCATAAAATACTACTCTTTAACAGTATGGAAAATCACGTTTAATCATTCTGGTTTCTTTGTTCAGACATCTCATATTAATACAACCACATAATTGCTTAAGTATTTAATACTCTTTGAAAACGTGTATTTGCAGTGGGAGTTAAGTTGGGCACAAAGGGCCTCACATTTTTTTAAAGGCCTTAGTGGCTGATGCTTGTTAATTTTTTTGGCATTCCAAATAACTGGATTACCATTTTATTTTTTATTGTTCACAGAACAGCTGAGTCCTTTTTTCAGTTTTTCTCTATGTCTTTTCCCCTCATAGGTGTGGAGAAAGACATAATGATTTATCAGTGTTTCTTTTTTATTTGTATGCCTATATGGGCATTTAGAACTTTTCTGAAAATTCTGGATAGTGTTTCTTCACTATCAGCTGGAAGATAAAGGAAAAAAGATAACTTTTTATGTACACTTGTGAAGATTGGATACAAGTTGTTCAAATAGATTTCTGTTTTGGGAGAACCGAACTAAATTTTAAAAGGACATTTTTGACATTAGGGCAGCTAATATTGTGAATAAATAAGCATTAATTTGTTAATACATTCTTGTTAAGAGCTTGGGCTCTGCTAGTTTCAAATCCTAACTTCACTGTACATAGGTTAGGTTTACTAAACCCCCTATATCTTTCTTCCATAGCTGTGAAATGAGGATCTAATAATACCAGGCTTCTGGTTGGAAAGACTGAAATGATGTACCTTGTATCTTGTATTTTTATTTCTTAAAACTTTAATAAATAGGCCGGGCACGGCAGCTCACGCCTGTAATCCCAGCACTTTGGGAGGCTGAGGCGGGCGGGTCATGAGGTCAGGAGATCGAGACCATCCTGGCTAACACGGTGAAACCCTGTCTCTACTAAAAATACAAAAGAATTAGCCGGGCGTGGTGGCAGGCGTCTGTAGTCCCAGCTACTTGGGAGGCTGAGGCAGGAGAATGGCATGAACCCGGGAGGCAGAGCTTGCAGTGAGCCGAGATCGCGCCACTGCACTCCAGCCTGGGCGACAGAGCGAGACTCTGTCTCAAAAAAAAAAAAAAAAAAAGAACTTTAATAAATAATGACTTTATGTTTGAGATACACCAAGTTTTTTTGAAGCGTATATTTTTCTTCTGCATTTTAATTGATTACAAATTTACTATAATCTGTAATTTAGTACCTCTCATAGATACATCAGCATATTTGAATGCCTTAAAGCTACTGAATATTTCTGGTTATTGTTTATTAGAGAGCATAGCAGGGTGGCTTACTGTTAGAATTATTATTTTTTCACTCCTTATATAGTATTAAGGCTTTCACAAACTAGTGTCCTTGAATTGGGAAAAAACAGAGCTACATGACTTATCCCACATTTTAGAGCTTCAGATTGTAAAATTTCAGTACTGGGAAAAATCAGTTTAAAGTAAGCCATCAGAGACTTACCACTAAAATTTCAACCTGGAAGGAGCTTGCTTCTAATTATGTTTTCAGAAGTAAGCTTTTAATAGAAAGAAATACTTTGCCATTTGTTAATGTGTTCCTGATGTTTTATCCATTGAATTACGGGATACATGACAGAATTCCATCCAACGTTATTATTGTGGCACAAAGCACAAACAGGAAAAAAATGAATTTCAGCTGTTTGAATGAAAATAAAAGTGTGATAGGATGGAAAGAATGTCCTGGACCATTTTTTATTTATTTTAAAAAAAATATATACATATAGAAATATTTACTTAACCAGTTTTTTTCCATATCACCTTTTTAAGATATAAGGACATTGATTATATTGACTTGCTGAAAAAAGAAAAAATAAATGAATTTTTAAAATTAAAAAAGATACAAGGACAAAATGAATTTTAAAAATTAAAAAAGATACAAAGACAATCTGTTAACACTGATGTTTCCCAGCTAAATGCTTAATAATGTCAGACATTTTTGGTAAGCAGTTAGCCATAGGTTATAGAGGAGAGGGACTTCATTATCCTGCTAGTAGAGTTTCCTTTACTTGAGACAGCCAATTCAATAAGTCTGTATGTTTTGCATTAAAACCCAGGTTTCTGATTTGTTTTTGATTTGGAGACTTGCAGTGGAAATGTAGAACAAACTTTTTGGTGTATTAGTTTTCTTGGGTATTTGTTGCCTGTGAATTTTATACTGTTTCTTTATATTTTAATTATTTTTGTAGAACTAGGAAATGCAGATGTGAATGTTAAATTAATTGAAGTAACTCCTAATTCATTTTTATTCTTAATATATTAATGAGATCATTGGAGTAAGCATGCTTGCTCAAAAATGGAAAGGTTCCAGTATTCTTAGGTTTGGATTATAAACAACTGCCTTTATCTCTTCTCTTCGGTCTGAATAGCTGCAAACCGAATTCATCCCAACAATATTCAGCATACGTTTATTCAGCATAACATTTTAAAGCCACTGTGCTGGATAGTGGAGGACATAAAGACGGATAAAATGCCACCATCTTCATTATCTTGCAGCTTATAGGAAAGAGAAGCCCAAAGATGTTATGTGACTGCAGAATTATTATCCAATATAAATTTTAATAAAAAGGGGCATTCCCAAGCATACTACTATGACCGTGCAAATTTATATTGCAACTGATCTTTATTCTACATGAGACCCTAAGTCTTTCATTTAATATTCAGAAATTTAAGTCTGATTTTGATATCCTATGGTCTTAACAGCATCTTTTAGAAGAGAGTGACCGTAAGATCTGAACACGAGTTAGAAATGAATTGTTTCTGTGTATTAAGTGAATTTTTTTTTCATTAGGTGATGATGGAGTCAATGTAGAAGAAGATGGGAAAACAAAGAAAAGTCAGAAAGATGATGAAGAACAAATTGCTAAATACAGGCAGCTCTTGCAGGTTATTCAAGAAAAAGAAAAGAAAGGCAAAGAAAATGATATGGAAATGGAAATTAAATGGGTTCCAGGTAAGAATTAGATACTAAATGTTTTCTCTTTTTCGAATTTCAGTATGTTGAGTACATTTTAAATATGAAGGAGCCAGAAATATCTTGGTGAGGACCTTAACATCGTATTTGCATACACCATTTAACTAACTTAATGACTAGCATTTTAGACTCTTACCAGCTTATTCTTAATTGGTTTATTTGATTTACTAACTATAAATTATTCCTGTCCATTTATCAGAGTAGCCTTTCCTAGGTTTGAGCCTGTATTCTCAAGATATAGAAACTTGAATCCAGGCACCGTGTGTTCTAAAGTTACTACACTTCTTTTGAATATGTTTAATTCTTAAGTGACCTTTTCTTCCATAACCCCCCACTAGTCCTTAATTCATGAGGTTTCACTAACACAAAATATGTATTACATAGTCTTCCATCTTCAATCTTGCTGCGAATAGTCAAAGAAATATAGCATAGTAGAGTAAAATAATACTAGTACAAAACAAATTAAAACCATGTCAAAGCTAAACAAAGATAAAAGCTGGGATAAATGGGATCATTCTGTAGTAAACAGCAGTTGCCCCTTTTTCATGGTTTCACTTTCTGCAGTTTGTTACCCAGTATAGTACAATAAGATACTTTGAAAGAGGAAGAGAGATTATATTCATGTAACTTTTATTACAGTATAATTGTTCTATTTTATTGTTGGTGTTGTTAATCTCTTACTGTGCCTAATTTATAAGTTAAACTTTATCATAGCTATAGATGTATAGGAAAAAACATACTATCTATAGGGTTCAGTACTATCCATGATTTCAGACATTCACTGTGGGTCCTGGGATGTATCCTCCTCAGATAATGGGGGACTACTGTACACATTTTTTTCAACAGTGTTGGGCAAATCATCATGGACTTCTGCAGTCAATACTGTTTTTATAGATTACTGCTGTTTATATTATATATGTGTATAACTTTTAAAACCAGATATATTTTTGGATAAGGGTTCAGTTCTTTAGCCTATATTAGTCTCTAGGAGAAAGAGTACTAACCAGTTGTAGGAATACCATTGCTTAAAACTTAAAAGTGTTCTGTTACCAATTCCATTTTTATAAGTAGTGTGCTTTTGTATTGGGAATAAAACATTTGTTTGCATGGGTTTTTATTTGGGAAAAAATTAGGGTATTTTGGTATTTGAGGATTGACTGGCTATTGTGGTAAATTTGCTAGGATGGTCTGCTGCATATTCCTACAGGAATGAAGTGCTGTGTTGCAACCCATTTGTTTTCAATGTTTGGCTTTTGCAGGAAGTGGTGGTAAGAACGAATGAAGTTTACTGGTGTATCATATGACAAGTGGTTGGGAGAACTCAATTGATTTGGCCTGGAGAGGAAAAGTCTAAAAAGTGATTTTAACAGCTATTTTTAAATACTTGCAGAATATGTAAATGAAGACTTAATCTCTTTTATTACCTCACAGGTTAGCACTACTGCCAGTGGATAAAAGTTGAAGGAAGGTAGATTTTAATGTAATAATATAAAGAGGAATTCTCTGTATTATTAGAATTGTCTCACAGAAGAACTGAAGGCTGCTTTAAGGGGTTGAGCTCTCTGTGTCAGTAAATCTTTACAATAAGGCTACATAATCATGCTACTCAGAGATGTCTGTTAAGAAATATTTTACTTGAGTCCCTTGACTTTATGATTCTAAGAAATGTTGAATTCTGTCTTTTAAGTTGAATATATTGTAGTTTAATTCTAATATTAGAATGAGCTTATTGAATATATTTTAATATTAACATTTTTAAATTGAAGTGTTCAGTTGTCTGAGAAAGCAGATCTAAAATAAACTGGATTGAGGTGTTTTATAGCAAATATTTCAGAAATATTTAATGCCAGTTGTAAGGTACAGATATATGATACATGTTCCCACACTAAGTGGACCACATCTAGATTGAGTCTTTATTAACATAATTATGAAACCAGGCACAGGGGCTCACGCCTGTAATCCTAACACGTTCGGAGGCCAAGGTGGGTGGATTACTTGAGCCTCAGATGTTCGAGACCAGCCCGAGTAGCATGGCAAAACTGTTCCATCTCTACAAAAAAATAAAATTAGCTGGGCGTGGTGGCGCACGCCTGTAGTCCCAGCTACTGGGGAGGCTGAGGTGGTAGGCTCACCTGAGCTCAAGGAGGTTGAGGCTGCAGTTAGCTGTGATCATGCCACTGCACTCCAGCCTAGGCAACAGAATGAGACCCTGTCTCAAACAAACAAACAAACAAAACATAGTAATGTAGGGCAAATACCTAAAAGTGGTATTTACACCTGTTATCTGTAACTGGAAGTTTTAAGCATTGCTTATGTTTCCTGGGATAAACCCCACCTTGGTCATGGTACCTTATCTTTTTATATATTCCCAGCTTAATTTAGTAATACTTTATTAAAAATATTTGTACTTGTGGCAAAGAGGAATATGATCTGTAGTTTTCATTCCTCATATTGGTTTTTGGTATTAGAGTAATGTTGACCTTATGAAGTGAAAATGTAAAATGAAAGATTATCATCTGTAATTCCACTATCCTAATTCAACCACTGGTTAAGAAGATTACAGTTTAATTTACCATTTCTCTGTTGTTGAATATTCAATCAGATTTCTAATCTTTCACTACAGTGGACTTATAACATTGAAAAAAAAAATAGGACCGATCTCAAACCCACAAATAACAAGCTTTTCTTAAATCTCTTCATTTTCATCAGCAGCCAAGTAATTGGCTTGCCTTTTTAGGGCCTTTTAATTTTAAAAACTTTTACAACAGAGGTGTGTTGTTCGTCTCTCCCAGCCTAGAAATGTTTCCAAGCATGTCAGGACTAGTAGAGAACAACCAGGCCACAATGAGAAACTGATGCTAGCATTCAGGCTTAACTCACTAGTTAGTTACGTGACTTCCTTGCTCACACAGCAACTTTACATGTGCTGTAGATCAACCTGTGGTTCTCTCACAAGATGTTAAAACTACCAGTGTCAAAACCTCAAATGTTAAATCCCAGATGCCAAGTATCTGGGATGTTATAAATAACCTATAGCTTTTTCCATATTTTGAATTATTTTCATAGGATAGTTTCCCAGAAATAGAATTACTAAGAAAGGGCATGAATACTTTTTGTGTCTTGAAGTTATTGCCAGATTGCTTTCTGAAAGTGTTGTACCAGCTTATAATACCTTCAACAATCAGTAAGAGTGTCAGTTTCACGGAATTATCGTCAACACTGGGTATATATTTTTTACTTTTAATTGAATAGGGGAAAATTGGTATTTTAATGTATAATGAGTTTCAAAGGTCTTAAACTGTAATATTTTGACAGCCTCTAATGGGATATTGTTATCTGTGAATCCTTATATCCATGCACGCATGCACATGCAAGTGTAAAGGGGTTTCTGTGTGCTATACATATAAGATCACTGAGCAATCTTTCTGTACCTCAGTTTATTCATATGGAAATTGGAACTAATAATACCACTTTCTTGCTTAGAGATACTTACAAACGTTATAAACTACAAAGTACTTTCATGACGTGTGTATTTTAGTGAATTTATGTCTTAAGAAATGTGTGTTTTCAGTAACAGTTACCCTGAACCTCAGGACTTTTTTGATGTTATGCTTCAGTAAACCACGGAGGGTCAGTATGAGATTATACCATATCATTCATTGGTTCTGTGGCTTGAATCTCCAAAATATTAACCTTTTCAGGAAAATAAGTACTCTTAATCACTGACATTTGTTATGGTTTGGTTTGATTTTTCAAAAGAAATTCTAGTTTAGACTATTTAAACTTTCTACCTTTTTACATTGGGTTATACAGTATAGTAACATGAGGAGTTTAATTTCTTAAGGGTAAGTATTAAGGGAACTTATAACACATTCGTGGGCGTAACAACTGGAATGAGCTACTCTTTCTATCAATATTTTAGTTCCTATGGAAATGTAATAATACAATTTTATTAATTAGGATTATAAATAAGTAAAAATGTTGAATTATAAAATTTTTAAAGAAAGTTATACTTAATTATTTTGATGTATGTGAAGTTGTATTTCCTATCTCAATGCATTGCTAAAGGTATCCTGCCAACTTACTAAGGAGTAGACAAGGTGATGCATATAATTAGTCAGTTGGGCCTTCATCAAGAAATGTACTTCGTTGAGGAATTTGTAATACATGATAAATGAAGTGTAATCAGTTTTAACTCTTTATATAACTTCTCCTGTATTAATAGTCCAGTTAATCTACATAATATTTTTTGTAGATAATGCAAGCTGAATATAAAGTATATATGAAATTCCATCCAGAAATAAATAATGGCACGTTTCTTTGTTTATAATCTTAAAATTTTGATTATGATAAAAGTCCTGTTTTTCTTAGCTATCTCTGGCTTAATAGATACTAGTGAAATGGATAGCTGGTCTTTTTTCTACTCAGCATTCTACAGAACCCCAACTTCTCTTCCTTACTCCATCAAATACTTACTGAATACCTACTCTGTGCCGGGAATTATTTTATACACTGTGTGAACAAAACATAAAAATCCCTGAACTCACAGATCTTATAATCTGGTGAAGGAGAGACTAAACATGTGACAGATATATAAGAAACATATTTGACCACGAACTAAAGAAAGTAGAGGTCAGGGAGTGAGCCTGGCCCAGGAAGACTGTGTGAGCAGAGGAAGTAGCATAGGAGTGTCCTCGAAGCTATACTTTGTCTCTTGTGTTTGAGGAATCCAAGCAGAACAG
This sequence comes from Pongo abelii, assembly GCF_028885655.2. Lineage (NCBI taxonomy): Eukaryota > Metazoa > Chordata > Mammalia > Primates > Hominidae > Pongo > Pongo abelii. Next base: position 8,366,408 of record NC_072006.2, on the reverse strand, counting down.
TGTGACTACAGTGGAGGACAGAAGTAACTGAGATCAGAGAGGTAGTTTGGGGCCAGACATGAAGACCTTGTAGGCCATTATAAAGACGTGAATTTCTGTGACTGAGATGAGAAACCACTGGAGAGTTTTGAGCTCAGGAGCAGTCAAATCTGACTCTTATATTTAACAGGATCACACTTGCTGCTATAGATAAGTAGATTAAAGTGGGGGGCAAGGACCAAATTGGGGAGATCAATCAAATGGCTTTTGGAGTAATTTTCAGATAGTGAAGCTTGTGGATGGAACATGTCTGCAAGGGAGCATCAAGAATTCTTTTTTTTTTTTTTTCATACATTAAGTTCAAGATGCCCATTGATACCTAAATAGACATGCCAAGGAATCAGTTGGTTATACAGTTAAGAGTACAGGGCTGATAGAGATAGAGAATCTTCATTGTGTAAATCTCTGAAAGTGAATAAGAACAACAAGGTAGTGAATATAGGTAAAAAAGAAAGGTTCAAAAGCTGATCCTTGGAGCACTCCAACATCTAGAGGTAGAGGACATGAGCCTGGACCATTCCGAGCAGCTGGAGAGGCTATCAGAGAAGCAGGAGGAAATTCAGAATTGCGGTGTATTCAGCCTGCCAATAAAGAAGGCATTTCAGTGAGAATATGGGTCAGTAAAATGCAGGCTGAGAATGACGATTGGATTTAGCAGTGTGAAGCTCACTGGTGATATTGAATGGTTTTTGTGGGATGATGGGGGATGAAAGTATGGTTTGAAGGAAGAATGGGAAGAGAGGAATTAGAGACAGTAAGTACAGGCAACTCTCTTTCTAAAATATTTGATAGAAAGTTGCAGGCACCATGACACTTAAAAAAAAGCACTTCAAAATGTAACTTCCAAAAACTAAGACATGCTTCCATTATAAGCACCATGCCACTTTCACACCAAGGGAATTGTTAGGCTCAGACTGCTAGAGAGATTAACTTATGCCTAGTGGTCCATTATTGGAATGCTAAGCTTGTGGAAGTTATTTATATCCTACTGCTTAAAGTTTGATTGCAAAAATTCAAAAAATTGCAACCTCAGGCCAGGCATAAATGGGTTAAAATGAAAAGATTGGAGGTGGTGGTAGAAGAGTAGGATGCTTGGAAAGTAAGATTGTGGTGGGATTGCAACTTTGGGTAATCACGTAACCAGTTTACAATCCTGGCAGTGAATTTCTGAGATGGGGTAGAGTGTAGAACCATAGGAGAGGAGGTCAGTGAACTATGAGGCCAAAGGTGTGTTCAGAGGATCATCTGTGTGGATACTGAAATCACCAAGAATTATGACAGGAGTATTCGAAAGAGTGGCAGTGAGCTAAAATTAAAACGAGAAGAGCAACTGCGGTCATTAGAGATCTACATCAGGTTCTGGAAGAATTTGCTTACAAAAAAGATATCTACAATAAGGAAGAGTGTAGTTTATCTAGTATAGCCTGAAAATATGATATTCAGAGTGGAGGCACTGGGGAGGAGGGCGAGCCAGTGGATGGGAATTGGCAGTTAGTCGCAGGGACAGTAGGAGAGAAAAATTCACCTGCTAAAAGAGATAGAGGGGAAGCAGTGTCCTCAGAAGAGAGCTAAGTTTTAGTGAAACTCCAGTTAGCAGATAAATGGGTAAGGGGGCTTTTGTTAATGACTAATGACTGACTGAAACTGACTAGTGAGTAGAACGGCTTTAGTCATTGAGGATGTTCAGCATTGTTTTGGGAGAAGGAATGATTTGGAAATTGTAAACTTCATGTGGTGGCAGATTTAAATATGAATAAAGGGATTTTGAGATTAGTTTTGATCATCTTAAAGCTTTAATAGTGGTAGGGATGTGAATGTCATTGGGATATCTTGGCAGGAACACACAGAGTTCTAGAATACTTACTCTTGGGAAGGAGGCATGGAAACCAGAAAACTAGAGGTGCCTCTTACTGTCTCGTGCTGGCAAGGCCTTCTCTTACTGTCTCCCACAGCAAGAGGAGTCCCTTTTTGACTCCTATTCCTTGGGCATGGAGTAGGGGTGTAGCTCTTCCTTTGTTCTGCTTTTTCCTCCTCCAGTCTTCACAGTTGTAATTTCATTTTTATTCTCGTATCTGTTCTTTATCCTTCATCCTCCCCTGCCACATTTATTTTATCTCCATTTCTCTGTTCAGTTGTTCCATTGAGTAGTTTAAACAGAGACATCAGTGACATGCATATGTAGCCATTGTATTATTCATTCTTTTTATTTAGAAGTAAAAATGTTTTTGAATTAGTTGGGCATTCATTTTGTTAGGCAGCCCAGTTTCAAGCATTTTAATTTTTAGACATCTCAAAACCTGTTCACTGTTTAGTTTTGGCTCCATTTTCATTTATTGCCAATGTACTCATTATTTGAAATGTATTCACAAAAATTTTTTTTGGTCAGAACTTTTAAAATAACCAGATGTTTAAAATTTTGAATCGAGTATAGAAGAGGGCATTAAATGGAAAACCTGAACTTAAAAATAAGCTAAAAGAATTTGTGGTTTGCCTCAGATTTTAGTGGTGGGGAGGAAACCAGGTCACAGTGCACTCTTGTAACTTGTATGAAGTCACACAGCTGGTAAGTGGCTAGAATTTTAAAACCTAAGCCTGAGCTCCTTCCGTGAATCATCCAGTTAACAGGTTGACTATGAGGAGTTTGTAAGGTAATAAGCTATTAACTTCATACTGTGCAAAAAAGATTGGAGTCATATTTGAAATGTGTAATAAAAATGAGAAGCACTTAGAGTTATCTAAAAATGATGCTAATACATTTCCTCCATATGATTGCTGGTAGTTTTCTCAGTGCTTCTTGAATTATTTGATAGACTGTTTTCTCTCTTAATAATATTGATTTATTGTTATTTTTTGTTTTATTTATTTTTTTATTTTATTTTATGTATTTATTTTGAGACCTTCTTCTGTCGCCCGGGCTGGAGTGCAGTGGCGCTATCTTGGCTCACTGCAACCTCCGCCTCCTGGGTTCAAGTGGTTCTCCTGCCTCAGCCTCCCGAGTAGCTGGGACTATAGGCGTGGGCCACTACACCCAGCTGATTTTTGTGTTTTTTGTAGAGATGGGGTTTCACCATGTTGGTTGGCCGGGATGGTCTCAATCACTTGACCTTGTGATCCACCCGCCTCAGCCTCCCAAAGTGCTGGGATTACAGGTGTGAGCCACCACACCCGGCCGATGTAATTTTTAAAAAGAGACTTTCCAAGAAGCTTTTAAAAAAGATTTAATGCAAAAAGCAAGGATATTTTTATACTAGTAGTTTCAGAAAGTGCTAAAATTGCAATGCCTTATGAAGTTTCAGGTTAATTGATCTGGTTCCCCCCCACATCCCCCCATAGGATTCCAGTTAAAATATGTAAATCAGCAAGATCCTCTGGTTGCAAAGATCAAGGATGATTCTGTTAATAACAGTCCTTCCCGCTGTTTGCATGTGTAGCCACTGTTTCTAGACCATACTGTTAATACCTTTTTTTTTCTTTTTATAACTATGCCTTAAACTTGCAATCTGCCCCAAGTGAGCTCAAGAAAAGAAAACTTGTCACATGTATTGTTTTCCCATAGCCCACAGCTATGCTGATTTGTTTGAAGTTGTGAATTCTTTGGTCTGGAAAGCAAAACTTTCGCTATTCTATTTGTGATTGTCCTTCATTATTCTATCTGTATTCTAACTGCCTGGCTAGTAAGCTGTCATTTTTCGTTGCACATGTTCCATGTGTTATTTTGACAGAACTCAGTCATACTACTTGCTTTCAACAGTTTCATTATTGCAAAATTGAAAAGTTGGGCCCTGATGTTATGCTGTAGGTTCTTCATAAAGTTTTGCTAAATGGATAACATAATAACCTTTTATTACATTTTCTCACAGATACGTTTTTGAGTATAGCATCTTCGTGTCTCTTCTCAAGTGTTATTTATTTATTTATTTATTTTTTTAAGAGACAAGGTCTTGTTCTATTGCCCAGGCTGAAATGCAGTGGTTCGATCATGACTCATTCATGGGCTCAAGCGATCCTCCTGCCTCAGCCTCCCAGGCATCTAGGGCCACAGGTGTGTGCCACCATGTCTACCTAGTTCATTTTTTATTTTTTGTAGAGCCAGGCTCTTACTATATTGCTCAGGCTGGCTTCAAAATCCTGGCCTCAAGCTGTCCTCCCTCCTTGGCCTCCCAAAGCGCTGGAATTACAGGCATGAGCCACCATGCCCTGCTTTTTGAAAGGATTGTATTAATTTGTTGTGCCAACTGGAGAACTTTTTATTGTTTAACTTTTGTATAATTTTGATAAAATTATACACAAAATAAAATCTAATTCCTACCATAGGTTCAGGTTTTGGAGCCAAGTAAAGGATAGGGTGTAAGTACTTTACTTTTTTGTTTGTTTGTTTGTTTCTTTCTTTCTTTCGAGAGGGAGTCTTGCTCTTTCGCCCAGGCTGGAGTGCAGTGGGGCTGTCTTGGCTCACTGCAACCTCTGCCTCCCGTGTTCAAGCAATTCTCCTGCCTCAGCCTCCTGAGTAGCTGGGACTACAGGCACATGCCACCACACCCAACTAATTTTTATATTTTTTGTAGAGATGGGGTTTCACCATGTTAGCCAGGCTGGTCTCGAACTCCTGACCTCAGGTGATCCACCCACCTCGGCCTTCCAAAGTGCTGGGATTACAGGCGTGAGCCACTGGGCCCAGCCTGGATAGGGCATAAGTACTTCTCTGTAGATCTTTGGTTTGATACAAAATTTAATCTCACTCTGGGACCATATTGCCGTTTTCTGTCCTCTGAAAGATTTGCAGCCTTTCTCAGTGTCTTTTCAGTTAGACTGTTGTAGACAGTTGCTCACTGTATGCAATATGCAATGGTGATTTTCAGAATTGAGGTCTGTGGTGAAGCCAGTAAAAACTCCTATGGCTTGAACTGGTGGCTGGGCAAACTGAATCTGCTGGTTTTGTGTGGGAGTGAGAGGGTACTTTCCTTCCTCAATTTAATCTTTACTGAGGGTGGGTGGTGGGATAGCTGTAATCAAATGAGCTGTCAAAAGATACACCCGGCCAGGCATGGTGGCTCATGCCTGTAATCCCAGCACTTTGGGAGGACAAGGTGGGCAGATCACCTGAGGTCAGAAGTTAGAGACCAGACTGGCCAACATGGTGAATCCCCATCTCTACTAAAAATACAAAAAATTAGCCAGGCATGGTGGCTCATGCCTGTAGTCTGAGCTACTTGGGAGGCTGAGGCAGGAGAATCTCTTGAACCTGGCAAGTGGAGGTTGCAGTGAGCCGAGATCATGCCACTATACTCCAGCCTGGGTGACAGAGCAAGACTCCATCTCAAAAAAATTAAAAAATAAAAAAGATATATCCTTGCTCAATCTACCCATTCAGTGATGTGGAAAACTTTTATCTGTAAAATTATTTAGCATGACCTTGAAAACCTGACCCTGTGTATGCCTAAAGATAAGTAACCACTGAGTTCCCATTGGTATTTGGAATGATGTGCCTTAGTAGTAAATTGAAGCATACACTTTGAAGTTATATGCTTTCCTAATAATTGGAAGTCCGTGTATGCCCAAAGATAAGTAACCACTGAGTTCCCATTGGTATTTGGAATGATGTGCTTTAGTAGTAAATTGAAGCATACACTTTGAAAGTATATGCTTTCCTAATAATTGGAAGTCTGGGCCAGGTGTGCGGTGGCCCACGCCTGTAATCCCAGCACTTTGGGAGGCCAAGGTGGGTGGGTCACAACATGGTGAAACCCCGTTGCTACAAAAATACAAAAAAAAAAAAAAAAAAAAAATTAGCCGGGCATGATGGTAGGTGCCTGTAATCCAAGCTACTCGGGAGACTGAGGCGGGAGAATCGGTTGAACCCAGGAGGTGGAAGTTGCAGTGACCTGAGATCATGCCATTGCACTCCAACCTGGGCAACAGAGCAAGACTCTATCTCAAAAAAAAATAATAATAATTGGAAGTCTGTCTCTGTAGGACTTAATCAAACTTTTCCTAAGCATTGTCAGCTTAGCGCATCATAAAATATATTTTATTTTAGGATTCCATTGCTGTAAACAGGGGAATTTTAAAAATTTAATTCTTAGATGCATAATTTTGATCCAGAAGAATTACCTTTTAAAATATCCTTTGAGGGGCTGGGCACGGTGACTCACGCCTGTAATCCCAGCACTTTGGGAGGCCGAGGTGGGCAGATTACAAGGTCAGGAGATCGAGACCATCCTGGCTAACACGATGAAACCCTGTCTCTACTAAAAATACAAAAAAAATTAGCCAGGCCTAGTGGCGGGCGTCTGTAGTCCCAGCTACTCAGGAGGCTGAGGCAGGAGAATGGCATGAACCTTGGAGCGGAGATTGCAGTGAGCCAAGATCGTGCCACTGCACTCCAGCCTAGGGAACAGAGCAAGACTCCATCTCAAAAAAAAAAAAAATATATATATATATATATATATATATATATATCTCCTTTGAGGGAGGAAGGGGAAGTTTGCACTTACTGGATGCCTGTGCTGTATCTGGAACTATTCTAGATGCTTCACACACAATACTACATGAAGTTCTTCAAGGTGGTTAGTACCCCATTTGCAGAAGAGAAAAACTGAGGCAGACTTGCTTAAGATCACAAAACTAGGAGACAGAACTGTCACAGATTTTTAGTAGATTCTGTCATCAGAGAACTGACAAGAATAGAAATAGAGCTTTATAAGACAAGCTGTGGAAAATGCAGTCATACCCTGTATAACGACATTTCAATCAACAGTGGACTGCATACACAACAGCGGTCTCATAAGAGTTATAGTGCAGCTGAAAAGTTCTTATCAATTAGTGCTGTCATAATGTTTTTGCACAACACATTGCCTTTTTTATGTTTAGATACACAAATACTACTATTGTGTTACAGTTGCCTACAGCATTCAGTATAGTAACATGCTGTACAGGTTTGTAGCCTAGGAGCAATAGGTCATACCATATAACCTAGGTGTGTAATAAGCTATAACATCTAGGTTTGTGTAAGTATACTCTATTATGATGTTCACACAATGATAAAAAGGTCTTAACATTAGCCTAGGTGTGTGGTAAGCTATACACCATCTAGGTTTATGTAAGTATACTCTATTTTAATATTTGCACAACAATAAAAATGCCTAACACGTTTCTCAGAAAGTGTTCCATCATTAGCTGACATGTGACCATTGAAGTCCTAAATGTTAATATTATTTTGATTCTCTGTTACCCTCATTCTATATTTTCTCTCTCTCTCTTTTTTTTTCAAGACCGAGTCTCGCTCTGTCGGCAGGCTGCAGTGCAGTGGTGCCATCTCGGCTCACTGCAACCTCCACCTCCCGGGTTCAAGCAATTCACCTGCCTCTGCCTCTGCCTCACGAGTAGCTGGGACTACAGGTGCGCACCACCACCCCCAGCTAATTTTTGTATTTTTAGTAGAGACGGGGTTTCACCGTGTTGGCCAGGGTGGTCTCTATCTCTTGACCTCGTGATCCACCTGCCTCAGCCTCTCAAAATGCTAGGATTACAGACATAAGCCACCATGCCCAGCCCTCTTTTTTTTTTTTTAATATACAACTCATTTTTCTCTGGTATACTCTTTCAAATACTGTGTAAAGGGCACTGCCAATGAAGTAGCCAGTTAATTACAAATACAAAAGTTGAAAGAGTAAACCTTAAAGGATTACTCTTTCAAGGATTCCCAACCAGCGTACCACCAGTGGATGACAAATTAGCCACAATCTTGATCCCTTTCATCCTTAGGCCCACCAGAGCCCCTAGGCTGTTTTCTTCTCTGGTTGCTTCCTCCGTTTTCTCTGTCATGCTGTACAAACATTGTCATTGTGTCTACCATGTAGGAAAATGGTTGGGAAGGTACTGCTTTCTTAGTAGTTATTTGGAAAGTCTTTTTAAAAGTAGAGGAATTATGGTTAACTTATATAAACTCACCCTAATAAATATGGAAGAAAATATTTAGATTGCAAGAAGAAAAATCAAGTTTGAATTTAGTTGTGACTAACTGTTATAAATGTTTTAAAATATTGGAATGCTAGGGAAGTTGAAATGTTTATCATTTCTTTTTGTTTTTTATAACGAAGTGTTTGAAATTGACTTAGAAATGCTGTTTAGGTTGTACCCTAGCCTCAGTATATCCTTCTATATTCATAGCTTCTGTGGACAGGAAACTCTTCCAGGGAAGAAAATGATTAGGCACCCTTGAATGTCAAGCCACCAGTTTACAGGTGGATTTTTCAAATGCAGTCTGTAGGGCCTGCTTATAATGAAATTTGGGATAGCATTAACAGTTCATTGTGATTACAGAAAGAGCATAGAGGCCTCAAAGTCAGAAAATTTAGGTTTAAGTTATTTTGATGGGGATTAACTGACAAAGAGGCAGGTGAAAGCTGTTTAGCACACAGTTGTCAAAGGGTAAACATTCTTTTACTGTCTTTTAAAAAATGTTTATACTTCATTGTGGAGAAAAAGTCATAGATTAAAGAAATACTATATGTGTATATATTTATATATTAAAGTGTGTATTTACAGTTTAAAGAAAAATAAAATGGGCTGGGCGTAGTGGCTCACAACTGTAATCCCAACACTTTGGGAGGCCAAGACAGGCAGATCACTTGAGGCCAAGAGTTCAAGACTGGCCTGGCCAATATGGTGAAACCCCATGTCTAATAAAAATCAAGAAGTTAGCCAGACATGGTGGCACACACCTATAATCCCAGTTACTCGCGTGGCTGAGGCATGAGAATCTCTTGAGCCCAGGAGGTGGAGGTTGCAGTGATCTGAGATCACATGCTACTACATTCCAGTCTGGGTGACAGAGCGAGACTCTGTGTCAAATAATAAAAATAAAATGAACACATATAGCCACAGACATTACCAGTGTCTGCAGTCCTCTGTGTGACTTCCCAGTTATGTATTAATCATTCTTTTTCTTTTCTATGTAGTTTTACCACAGATACATCTATTCCTAATAGTCTATTTTGTAGTTTTGTTAATTTTGAACTTTATAAAAGCATCCTCTGTGTATTCTTGTCATTTGCCTTTTTAAAAAGTAAACATTCTGGGCCAGGCATGGTGGCTCATGCCTGTAATCCCAGCACTTTGGGAGGCTAAGGTGGGCAGATCACCTGAGGTCAGGAGTTTGAGACCATCCTGGCCAACATGGTGAAACTCCGTCTTTGCTAAAAAAAATACAAATTAGCTGGGTGTGGTGGCAGGTGCCTATAATCCCAGCTACTTGGAAGGCTGAGGCGGGAGAACCGCTTGAATCCGGGAAGGGGAGGTTGTAGTGAGCCAAAATCGCACCGTTACACTCCAGCCTGGGCCACAGAGTGAGACTCCATCTCTAAAAAGTAAAAAATAAAATTAAACATTCTATTTTTGAGACTTAGCCGTATCCATATATGTGTATATGGTTCATTCATTTTCATGGCTACAGAGAATTCCATTGTATAACTATATCACAATGTATCTGTTCTATTGCTCGTTATTATACTTTATTTCTATTATGAAACAATGCCTTTGTGAATATTCTTGGATGTATCACGAAGATATGCATGGAATTTCTTGGATATATGTAGAATTTCTTGGTTGTAACGTGCTCATAATTACCTCTACTAGGTCATGTGTTTTCCCAAATGCTTGTGCCATCTTATACTCTCACCAGTAGTATGAGTTCCCATAGCTCTTTATCGTTACCTTTAACTGATATTATCAGGCTTTTTCACTCTTGCCATTTGAGTACATAAGTAATGGTGTCTCATGGTTTTAGTATGTGTATTCCCAGATATTGAGAGTTCCTACTGTATACCAGACTCTGTTCTTGTCATAGAGTATTGAACAGAATAGACAAAGGTCCAGGCCTTCAGTGGGCTCTGCATTCTATTGTGTGTGGCCTGGGGAGGGAGAGAAGTTAGTAAACTAATAGGCAAAATATATGCTATCTCAGATGGTAATTAAAGCTTGTGGAAACAAAAGCCTAAAGCCTACATGGGGAATAGGAAGTTTATGGTTGGGAATGAGTAGCAATTTAAATTGGATAGTCAGTGAAGACTTCACTGCTACAGTGACACTTCAACAAAGACCTAATGGAAATGATGGTAGTCACCATGTGTTATCCTAGGAAAGAGCATTTCAGGGAGAGGAAACAACAAATGCAAACGCCCTGAGGGGGAAACATTACTGATGTGTCCAAGAATAATAAGGAGGCCAGTGTGGCTGGCCAGGTATGGAAGCAGAAGATGAGGTCAGAGAGGCAGCCAAATCACAAAGGGTTTTCTACATCTCTGGATGGACTTTAGCTTTCACCCTGTGTGAGATGGGAAATGGAGATGATGTGACCTGACTTCAGTTTTTAAAGAAATACTTAGGCATTTCCCTGGTTACTAATGAGGAGGAACAGTTTGTTTTTCCTCATATGTAGAATCTCTATTCATGTATTCTTTGTCTTACTGATTCTGATTCCTAGGAGTTCTTCATATATTCTGGGCTGGTCTTTTATCAGTAGTGTGTTTTGCAGGTGTCTCTTCCTGGTTTGTGATTTTACTTTCTTTATAGTGTCTTTTGAAGAACAGAAGTGTGATATGGTCAAATTCATTAAACTTAACCTCTTTGTTTTTAAGTATCTCTGGTGTACATAATTGGAGTAATCATAATCTATAGATTAAGACAGTCTCTCATCAATGGTCTGGCATGGGCCTCTTTTTATTGATTGGTTTGTTTGTTTGTTATAATGAATAAGTGAACCCACCACCTGCTACGAAAGCTAGAACCTTGCAATAACTTATATTTACCTGTTTGATCCTCCCGTGCCATTCCATACTTGAGGAAACCATTATCCAGATTTCAGTATTTATTCATTTACTTTCCATTGTATATAGTTTTTAAAAAATATTTAATTGACAAAGATTGAATATATTTAAGCTATACAGTGTGATGATTTAATATACATATTCATTGTGTAATGATTACTACGTGATATTAACATATCCATCACCACCCATTCTGTACGCTAGATCCCAGAACTTATTCATCTTGTAACTGAACATTCCTATTTTTTGACCAACATCTCCCTATTTTCCCCACCCTAAAGCCCTTGGCAACCGCTGTTTTACTCTCTGCTTCTGAGTTTGACTTTTTTAGATGCCACATATAAATGAACTCTACTAGGTATTTATCTTTCTGTGTCTGGCTTCACCGAACATAATATGTTCTCCAGGATCATCTGTGTTGTCACAAATGGCAGGTTTTTCTTTTTTGTGGCTGAATAATATTCCATTGTATATATGTACACTGTTTCTTTATTAATTCACCTGTTGATGGACACTTAGGTTGTTTCCCTATCTTGGTTATTGCGAATAATGCTGCAGTGAACATAGGAGTTCAGATGTCTCTTCAAGATACTGATTTCATTTCCTTTGGATATATACCCAGAAGTGGGATTGCTGGATCTTATGGTAGTTCTGTTTTTAAGTTTCTGAGGAACCTCCATGCTGTTTTCCATAATAGCTGTACCAATTTATAATCCCACCAACAGTGTACACACCCTCACCGGCATTTGTTATCTCTTGTCATTTTTATAATACCCATCCTAGCAAGTGTGAGGTAATACCTCATCATGGTTTTGATTTGCATCTCTGATACTCTTGATGTTCAGCATATACCTGTTGGCCATTTGTATGTCTTCTTTGGAACATTGTATGTAGTTTTATATAACTTATAAATATTCTTAAGAGATAATGGGTACATACAAAGGAATGAAGTGCTGATACATGCTACAACATAGATGAACCTTGAAAGTACTATGCTAAGTGAAAGAAGACAGTCAAAAAGACCACATATTTTATCAAAAGTATCCAGAACAGGGAAATCTATAGAGACAGAAAAGTAGGCTAGTGGTTGCCACAGGAGGGAGTGCAGGAACAGGGTTTCTTTTTGAAGAGATGAAAATGTTCTAAAATTGTGGTGATATTTGCATATATCTGTGATATTAAAGTTGTTAACTTTGTTAATCTGGGAGGAAGTGTGGGTGTGTTTGGGATACTTTTAAATCATTTTGGGACTGATTTTTTTTTCACTTTATATTGCCAAGATTTATTTTGTGTAGCTGTAGCTCATCCACTTAACTTATATACTATAGTTTATATATTCATACTCCTGTCACATTTCAGTTGTTCTTAGGTGTTACTATGATGAATCATGCCATTAGGAACATTTCTATGCATGTCCCCTAGTACAGGTTTAAGTTTTTCTGGGTATTTGTGTTAGGAATATAATTGCTGAGTCATAAGGTATATGAATGTTGCACTTTTTTTTTTTCTTTTTGAGACAGAGTCTCGCTCTGTTGCCCAGGCTGGAGTGCAATGGCGTGATCTCAGCACTGCAACCTCCATCTCCTGGGTTCAAGCAATTCTCCTGCCTCAGCCTCCCAGGTAGCTGGGATTACAGTCACTTACCACCACACCTGGCTAGTTTTTTTGTATTTTTAGTAGAGACAGGGTTTTGCCATGTTGGCCAGACTGGTCTCGAACTCCCAAGTAGCTGGGATTACAGGCGTCCACCACCACACCTGGCTAATTTTTTGTATTTTTAGTAGAGACAGGGTTTCGCCACATTGGCCACTCTGGTCTGGAACTCCTGACCTCAGGTAATCCACCCGCGTTGGCCTCCCAAAGTGCTGGGATTATAGGCATGAGTCACCACGCCTGACCATGAATGTTGAACTTTATAAGGGTGGTGATATTACTTGACATTTCTACCAGCAGTACTTGATTTGCATTTCTCTTGTCACCAATGAGATTGAACATGTGTTTCCTTCTCCGTGAAATACTAATAGATGTTTTTTGGCCATATTTCTGTTGTACTGTTTGTGCTTTTCCTGTTGGCTTTTAGCAGCTCTTTATTCTGATACTGACCCTTTGTCTTGTATAAGACAGCAAATATCTTCTAATTTGTAATTCCTCTCTTCTCTCACTTTCTTGTGTCATCTAATGAACAAGAATACTTGATTTTAATATTGTCAGATTTATCTTTTATAGTTAATATTTTCTGTTTTATCTAAGAAACTCTTTTTTGTACAGATGAGAAGAATGTTCCCTTTGATTTTTTACTAAAAGTTGTAAGGTTTGGGACATTTAAGTCCTTGAGTTATTTTTTTTAATATGAGATAAGGACCTGATTTTATCTTGTGCCATATAGAAAATCTTTTTTATCTTGTTCCATTTGTTGAATAATCTCTCCTTTCCTCTAGTAATCTGACATATCACCTCTCATGTACCAGAGTTTCAGAACTGTGGGTTTGTTGCTTGGCTCTGTGTTTTACTGGTCAGTTGGTCTGCCTATCCCTAGACCAGTACCACACTTCAGAAAACTGGATGAAGAACATTAACGACCACCACATCTGGCCCACCTGTAGGCCAGTTTGTGTGGGGGTTCTGTGAAGAAAATGAACTAAAATGCAAACCAACAGCAACAGTTGAAAGGACTGTAGTATGCGGTATCCTTGGTGGAGAGCCAGGTTTCAGTTAGAACAAGATAAAGAAAATGTTCAGAGATATAATGAGATTCTGCTGATGATGTACTGTGAATTCCACAGAATTTAGTGATAGAGAGTTGGCAGGGAATGGGGCAGAAGAATTGATGTATTGTTACCTTCTGGGGATGAGAACATGGGATATTAGGGGGACAAGATGATTAGGGGCTTTTTGCAGTGACCAAAATGAATAGGGAGAAAAGGCATAAATAGATTATTCCTGGTGGGATGATTCCTGGGGGCAGATTGTGATAGTGAGGCTGTGAATATTGAGGATTAGGGAGGGAAGGGTATCAGCTATTATCTTGGATGCACCAAGCCAGTCCCCCTCTTAGCCTCTTTCTGGGAAGGGGCAATTTTACTGTGAGCTCACAAGACTTCCTCTTGACTCCTGTGCAAGTCAGGAAGCCGGTGTGACTAAAGAACAAGTATTTTAATCCCTCAGGGCCCACTTTTGAATCCTGTCAGGAGAGATGTGGTCTTGCTCTACAGTGTTGTCTTGGGTACCTGGCTTTTAACATATTTTAAGTGTTCTAGAGTTGCACTCTGATGTAGGTCATTTTTGCTTGTTAGCTTTAATCTTGCTTGGAATTAAATACCCCAAATCCTGAAGATTATCATCTTTTGTTCTGAAAACTTTTCTACCGTTTTCTCTGAGAGTATTACATTTTCCCAATCTTCTCTGTTTTCTCCTTCTGGAAATCCTGTTTAATATGTGTAGTACATTCTAACTCTCAATCTGATAACTCATATTTTCCATCCCTTTGAATCTCTACAACATGCTGGGTAATTTCTTCACTTTTGTTTTTCAGTTCATTAATTCTTTCTTTACCTCTGTCTAGTGTGCTGTTTATTTTTTTTCTAGTCTTATCCTTTTGTTAGTCTGATCTTTTAATTTCTTCTTTTGTTTTTTAAAAGTGCTGATTTATATTCTGTATCTGATAATTCCAATATTCATAGTCTTTATGGTTCTTATAGTTTGTTTCTGTGAAGTTTGATTGTAATCTCATTGTTCTTGAATCTTTCTTTACCTAAGGGAATTGCAGAAGCCTGTGTCAAAAGTACTTTTAAAAAATATTTGCCAGATGCCTAAGGGTACTTCCAATCCAACACCAATTGAAGCTGAGTTTTTGGATTAGATTATTTTGGGCCACACAAGTAGTGTGAATTCCAGCCACAAACCCAGGGGTTTGTGGTTATAAATCTATGTGGGAAAAATGTATTTTTACTTCCCTCTTTCTGCCCATAACCAAATCCCAAACAGGCATGTGTTCTCTCTGATTTGTGGGGGAAGGGACATCACCCACTGAGAGCACCCTTAAGCATCTTGGCTTAATGTAGTGGTCTCTGCTGGGACCTCCCACCGTGATCAGGCTTCAAACTCTGTGTCCTGGCTTCTTGGCCAGCAACCCATTACAACCAAGGATCCATATAAGACCATAGCAGATCAGTGTTTGTCCCCAAGGAAAACTCCTTGCTTCTAATCTAGTTTAATATTTCTGTTTGAGCTTTCTTTTTTTGTTTGTTTATTTGAACTTTCTTACTGTGACTGGATTCCAAGAAATTCCTTTTGTTTCCTTACATTTAAAAGTTTTCATTTATTTTCGACCTTGTCCATAAACATGTATAAAAGTAACAATAGAACAAGTAGTTCTTCAGTCTTCTTTGCCGTAAACTAATTAGCAGAATGACTTCACCAGACTTGGACAGAATTTTAGTTTGTCAGTACTAGGATAGCTTGATATTGTGTACATTGTGATTACAAACTACTTGAAAGACAAAGAAAACATACAAGTAAAGTACAGGCAAATACAGGAAACAATAGCTCCCTAATGAGGCCCAAATGTTGTTTTGTATTTGAAGTTAGCTTTTAAGAATATTTGATTCTAAGAAGCAGGGGCAGCTCGATTTACAGTAAACCGAATATGATTGTAAATGGAAGACATCATTTCAAGGGAGAGTAAAAGGTGATTTGGAAGAAGAGTATGATAAGCTCAAATTCAAGACAAATGTAAAGCAATTTCTACCCAGTTAAATAGCTTTTAGACAATCAGCAACAAAAAAACCGTGTGTTCATTGATCACATACTTTGGGCATATTTTCTATGGATGCTTCACTGAATGTTTTGGAAGGTACAGAATTGAGGGTTATATAAGAAGCAATTGCCTATCTAAGCAGCTTCCTGTACCCTCATCCTTATTATCCTTATGACTGTGTTGTTTCTGTGTAACACTATTCTCATAGTGTTAAGTGCACCCAAAGAGTATTTGTTGGCTGTGCCTGATTGGTCATTTTTGCTGTTTACTATTGTTCACAAGGCTAGTTGTTATTTTACTTTTTAATTTTATGCATTGTTGTTCCTAGTCTGTAAGGTTGGGAACAAATTTGACTCATTTTTTTCTTTTATTTGCTCTTTTATTTAGCAGACATTTATAAGATGCATGCTGTATGTCACACCTTTCACTGGACACTAGAGTTACCAGCAAGAGAAAAACAGGCTATGACCTTTGCCCTCATGGAGTTTGCAACCTTGCAACCTATTGAGATACCCATTAATGATAATTTTTACAATTCCACAAATGAATATATAATTCCAACTGTGACAAATGCTAGAGAATAAAAGACCATGGTACTGTAAGAGTTTAGGAGAGGCTGGGCACGGTGGCTCATGACTGTAATCCCAGCACTTTGGGAGGCTGAAGCAGGAGGATCATTTGAGCCCAGGAGTTCAAGACTAGCCTGGGCAACATAGTGAGACTTACATCTCTACAAAAAGTAAAATAAATTAGTTGGGTATGGTGATGCACACCTGTGGTCCCACTACTCAGTAGGCTGAGGTGGGAGGATTGCTTGAGCCTGGGAGATCTAGGCTGCAGTCAGCTGTGATTGCACTACTGCACTCCAGCCTGGGCAACAGAGCAAGACCCTGTCTCCAAAAAAAAAAAAAAAAGTTTAGGAGAGAGGGATTTACAGAAGTTCATACAAGAAATTGTAAGATCCTGAACCAAGTTCAAAACACTTCAGATCTTCATATTTCTTATTTGAAAGATTGATCACTTGGCTTATCCAATATGCTTTAAGGATATCCTGTGCACATAGTCACCCTACTTTACCAGGGAGGAAAAAATGGCCCTGGCAAAGATCCCGTTTACTTATCTGGACCAAATATCCTGTGACCCCTGTTATGTGAGTGAATGTGTCCTTCCTTCTCCCTACACCATTGGGGTGGAGAGTTTGAAGGAGTGTCTTTGATGACACTGTTCCTCAAGGCATGGCCAGTGGTTTTCCTCTAAAAAGCCTTTTACTCAGTTCGGCCACAGTCTGGCCAACATGGCGAACCCTGTCTCTACTAAAAATACAAAAAAAATTAGCCGGGCGTGGAGGCGTGTGCCTGTAATCCTAGCTACTAGGGAGGCTGAGGCAGGAAAATCGCTTGAATCTGGGAGGCGGAAGTTGCAGTGAGCCGAGATTGCACCATTGCACTCCAGCCTGGGTGACAGAGCAAGACTCTGTCTCAAAAAAAAAAAGCCTTATACTCAGAGTGGATTCCAAATTTGAAGTTTTGGTGGCAGTGGTGGTGGCTGGTTAGATTTTAAAAGCTACTTTTGGAATTGAGTGTTACACAGTCAGGTTTAATTAAAGAGTGCTAGTTTCAGCCTATATCAGAAATGTTTAAATGTACATTTTGTTTTTATGACCAAAGCCGATTGTAGTACCTAGTGGAGTTATTTTAAGTTGTTCATCTCCTGCCCTTTGAAGACTTTTCAGATATTACAAATGAGTAAGGTAGGCGGAATGTATACTCTTATTTTTGTGTGTTTTGCAAGGATATTTAAAAACATTTTTATATGTATGCAAACTGCCAGAATAATTCTGAATGGATTGTGCTTAAATTATTATTGTCATAATTGAGTCATCTATGTTGTTGGCTCTGAAAGAGGTTTTTGCCCCTTATTTGTAGGATTATTGATGTTATTTTTAACTAATTCAGAAGTCCTTGGATATGTACTTAAAATTTTTTAAACAAATTTGTGCAAAACTAAAAACAGTTACAATGAAGTTGTTTTTCAGTCACATAGTGGCTGCTCTCGGAGGCTAAAACTGTCACTGAAGAATGTTCTTGTACTTATGCCAAGAGGCTTCTGGGATGGGCATATTTTTAAGAACTTAGAACATAAACAGCTGTGATCTGTGGCAAGAAATTTAAATGACCTCATGATGACAACAAGAACAAAGCATTTTTTAAGTTATCATGGTGGTGTGTGAATTCATTGCAATGTGTTTCTTATGCTACTATTTGGGTGTATTAAGTGAGAGCCAGGCAAAAAAAAATTACAGACTATTAAACTGAAGATACTATTTCTTTATTGTTGTAAACAAAGTACCAGAAAAATAATATTTCCTAAGAATAAACATAACATGAATTATTTTAGACTTATAAGTCCTTTTCTTTTTTGTTTTTAACCACATGAACCACTTGAGGATCAAGCCCATTTATTTCAATCCTACAGTTTTGATTCATTTTCTGTTAGAGAGAATATGTTCCAAACATGAAAGATCAAACAGTTGGCTTGAAATAAGAATCCCTCCTTTAAGACAGATCAATTAAGTGTTTATTAAGTATTTACTATGTGTCTGGCACTATGCTAAATATTATGAAATACTAAAGAAGGTGACTTTAAGCTGCTTTTGGTCTAGTTAGAAGAAAGGACTGCTCAGATGAAACTTATAAATTAGGAAGACATTATATAATCAAGCACCAAATAAAATACCATCACTTACGTGGTTCAAATATTGACATAGCCCTTTTTTTTAGAAATGATTTTTAATGATTGTCTAGAACAGTGATTCTTAACTAGAGGTAATTTTGCCCCCCAAGAGGATATTTGGCAATGTCTGGAGACATTTTTGATTATTACACCTGGGGTTACTAACATCTAGTGGATAATCAGAGATATTGCTAATAACTTCCAGTGCACAGGATAGCCCGTCACAACAAAGAATTATCTGGTCCAAAATAACAATAATACTGAAATTGAGAAAACCTGATGTAGAACCTACAAATGTCAACGCTGGTAAGCTTCAAAGTTACAGGAATGGACTTTCATCTCCCCCCAGGCTAGACCTTTTCAGCTCCTATAAATGTTCTTTACCTTAAGCTCTTGGATCATTACAGAGAGATGATCTTTGGATAGTCATAAACCTCCTGAACATTGTACGCAAGTTTTTCCAGTACAGTGTTAGAGTCCATAACTTTTATCAAAATCTCATGCTATCCATGCCTCCAAAAAAGGTTGAGACACATCAACCCAGTCCTCTAGTCACCTAAGAGATAACAACATAGAACCTTCCTTAGCATCGTGGTGATTTAGAAGTAGAGCTTGGAACAAAATCAGAAAATAACTTTTTTGGTGAAAAAATTTCTATATTAGTTTAGTATTTTGAAGTAATAAAATCTTAATGCATGAGGAAATTATAGTAGAATACTTCAAAGAGTATTATTTAAACATCATGTAAGAATACAACACTGTACATTTAAAATTTTAGACTGAACTGATTGTGTGCTGACCTACAGGCAGAATACATAAATTATTTTGTTCTTTGAAATCAACTTGTTTTATCAGAATTTGCTGCTTTCTCTCACATGAACATCCCAGTTTACATTTCTTAGGTGCTGTTTGTCTGTTGAATCAGAGATCTAAACATGGTTTTATATTACACATTTCTCCTGAAAACTGTTTACTAAAGTAAATTATGTTTTTCTCATAAGAAACATTTTTGAATTGAGAACTGTGTTCTGATTTGGCATCCTGTAAGTTAGAGATCCTAACAGCAGTATGTCATAAAAACAAATCTGTGTTACCTTGGGTGTGCATATAGGTTAACATTAATACTTTTCTAAGCTATAGAAATTTGGAGATTAAGTCTTGGGTTAAAAACCAAGGAAGATCTTAGAGATCTGTTTCAGCTGTTTCAAACTGTTCTTTGAAGCTCAAGGCCCAAAAGCACTGTTTTTAGTTGTTTTATGTATTTTTACTTTTACCAAATGTTTTGAGGGGGGAAAATCAGTGCACCTGGGAGGAAAGGGTTGCATACTTCTGATCTAAACCATTCATTTTGCAGATAAGGAACCAGAGGCCCAAAGTTTTAGGTTTTATTCTTGGGCCATATATTTCTTCATTCTGTAGGTCAAACTTGCATTTTAGATGTATCTGATAATAGTAGAGAGGATGACCAGGAATTCAAAATTTAGCTGTGCAGCTTCCTACCTCCATGTTCTTAGACAAATTGCTAAATGTTCTCAGTCTGTATATACTCATCAACAAAAGAGAATTGTATTTAGTATTGTTTCTACTTTCTTAGAATTTAGAATGTATCTGAGAAGATGATCTGGATTGATGATGTCTCGGTTTTTTTAATGAATTTTGTGTCATCTAAATATTTAAAGATCCACCCAACTATGTCCTCTAAACACTACTACAAAATAAAAAACATCTTTATTATCAAAAGGGACAGCACAGTATTTACATTTCCTTTACTTTGGCAATAATGAGGGTCTTTGTAAACGGATAGATCAGCCTTAGGGCTTTTTCTCCCACCTTGTTACCCCCTCTAGTTATTGCGTAAGATACCTAGAAACGTGAATCGGGAACAGCAGACTATAGGAAGAAAGACCTTTTGAGATGAAATATAAGAGCAAATAGCAGCATTGAAAGAGCTAAACCATATGATGAAATGGAATCTGAACTTGGTGGTCCTTCTGATCTTTTCTATGTGGCCTCACAGAATGCTTGAGAAAAGATTGAGAATCCTTTGCTCATGGGATATTTCAACAGGGATTCCTTACTAAACAATTTTTGTTCAAAACCTGTAGTTCGCAGAGAACATAGGCTTTCACTTGGATGACAGAAGCAAGTGGGGATAATTAAAGACAAGAAAAGCCGCTTGTCTTTTGCTACAAAAATTAATTAGTATCCTGAGAAGAATTAGTTCAGAAGTTTTCTTAGCATCTCTAAACAAAAAAATTTAGAGAAATGAAGGCTGAGCCTAAATACAGTATTTTTCTTTAGTGGCTTGACCATGTATCAGGTTGCTAGGTTGGTTTGTTGGTTTGTTTTGATTTTGTTTGGTTAGGTTATTGTTGTTTGTCATTAGGAAATAACTTTTATAGAAGTTGGTCCTGTGTCACTGTATGATATTGGGATATTACAGATATTTACCATTGCATGTTTGTTATTCTATTAAATATGCATAAATTATATTTGTCTTTATAAATTATATGTTTAAGTGATTGCCAGACAATAAGACATTTTAAGCTAAACTATTTGGATTTTTCCTCAGGTCTTAAAGAAAGTGCAGAAGAGATGGTCAAAAACAAATTGGAAGGAAAGGATAAACTGACCCCTTGGGAACAATTTTTAGAGAAGAAGAAAGAGAAAAAAAGACTGAAAAGGAAACAGAAGGTATCAGTGATAATTATGACCAAATGTTTGTTGAATACCAGCCATGTATCAGATGGTACCAGGTGCTTGGAATCCATTATCTCAAAATGTAACCACTCACTGAAGTAGGCCTTGTTATCATCCCAGTTTTAAGAAAGAGCAAAGTGAGAATGCAGAAAGTTAAGTATTTTCGGCATGGCCACATAGTGGTGTACAAAGCCTGGTCACAGTCCAGAGCCACTTCAACTGCTGCATTCTGACATTTTACATTTACATGCCACCTACGTAAAACACATACTTAATATCTAGATATAAGCAGTATGATTCTGTTCTGTGTTTCTGAGCAAAAGAGGTACATACAGACTTTTTTCCTTGAGGATATATGCACATAGAGGTTTTTAACATGAGTGAAATTATGCCATACTTTCCATCTCTCAACCTGCATTTTCACCTTGCAGTATTATGGCTTATCTATCACCGTATTGTCATTAAATTCCTTTATCAAGAGTATTTCCTGGCCGGGTGCAGTGGCTCATGCCTGTAATCCCTGCACTTTGGGAGGCCAAGGCAGGTGGATCACCTGAGGTCAGGAGTTCAAGACCAGCTTGGCCAACATGGTGAAACCCTGTCTCTACTAAAAATGCAAAAATTAGCTGGGCGTGGTGGCGCGCATCTGTAATCCCAGCTACTTGGGAGGCTGAAGCAGGAGAATCGCTTGAACCCAGGAGGCGGAGGTTACAGTGAGTCAGGATCGCGCCACTGCACTCCAGCCTGGGCGACAGGGCAAGACTCTGTCTCAAAAAATAAATAAACAAATAAATAAATAAGAGTATTTCCTCTGTGTTAATATGGTTTCTGTGGACAATATGATTTGACTCATGTTGTTCAGGGAATAACATCTTTTCCAGAGTTTTCCAGAGTCCTCAGTAATAGTACAGATCACTTAGGTTTTTGCCACTAAAAGTGCTCTTGTCACTGAAATGCAGCATTCTGGCAGTGGTGTGCCTTAGAGCATTATTACTGATAATGACAAAATTTTGCAACTTGGGGAATCTTAAAATTATTAATTCTAGTCCAGCCCTGTTTTATAGTTGTAAAAAAAATTAGCTGATTAGTCTGAGGTTACATAGCATACCAGTGGCCAAGCTGAGACCAGAATCCACAGTTACTCAAACCAGTGTTCTTTCTTCTGTTCCCCACTATACTGTTTCTATACTGTGTATTCTTATAATGCTTTTGGTACAGCTTTGACTTTTAGTGCTATAAGGGTGGAGAGATGCAAAGCTGAATGATGCAGTGGAGTAATTTTTATACTTCTATTGTAGTCAGTGTTTGTGGAAACGGATAGTATAATGGAGAAATTGGGTCTTATGGGAAAAACTCTTCCAGACTGTGTTTTTCCTCTGCTCTCACACTGCAACTATCAACACAGAATTATTTAAACATCTGTGAACAAATGGATAGGGAGTTTTCTCCACACACTAACCAGTGGACACCAGCTGGGTGACCTCCAATTCCAACATTACCTGGAGATAGTGTCAGATCCCATAGATTGGGGGCTCAGTCCTCAAGACTGCCTCCACCCTTTCAGACACCAGTCTGAAGTCTGGACATCCAGAACTTCTGACTGACTGGCTTCAAGTTGGGGTTCCCACGACCCCCTCTTTAGGTTCAATTAACTTGTTGGAGTGGCCACAGACCTTAGGGAAACATTTACACACATTTGCTGGTTTATCATAAAGGATATTACAAAGGATACAGAGGAAATAGGGTAAGGTATGGGGGAAGGGGTGTGGAGCTTCCATGCCTCCCTGGGCGCTCCACCCTCCAGAAATTTCCACGTGTCCAGCTATTCAGAAGCTCTGTGAACTCGTTTCTCGGGTTTTTATGGAAGCTTCATGATGCCAGCATTCTTTCCCCACAAGTACAGGGCAGGACCCTCTCTGGGGAAGGTCTTAAGACGCACAATCAGAAAGGTGAGGGAAGAGTACAGTCCTGCCCTTAAGACCGAACACAAAAGACTGTAGCAAGGGCTAAGGAACTTACAAGCCAGAAACCATGTATGAAAATAATATACATGTAACACCATGTGGGGTAAGAGCCCTGCTTCCATTGATGTGCTAACTAACTCTCTTCTTCCCTAGAACTCCTTTTCAAACTCAGTAGGCAGTAAAATTTTTTTTTTTTTTTTTTTTTTGTTGAGACGGAGTCTCGGTCTGTCGCCCAGGCTGGAGTCCAGTGGCCCGATCTTGGCTCACTGCAAGCTCCACCTCCCGGGTTCATGCCATTCTCCTGCCTCAGCCTCCCGAGTAGCTGGGACTACAGGCGCCCGTCACCACGCCCGGCTAATTTTGTTGTATTTTTAGTAGAGGCGGGGTTTCACCATGTTAGCCAGGATAGTCTCCATCTCCTAACCTCGTGATCTGCCCGCCTCAGCCTCCCAAAGTGAGTAAAATATCTTCTAAATGAAATAACTCCTCAAGTGTTAAGCTATCAGTTTATTGGAGATGTCTCAAGTGGGCCCTCATGGGGTCAATAAAGTAGTCATTCTGAGAATTGTAGCAGCTATTCTGTTGGATTTTCATTTTCTGGGAGCTTTGAGTTTGTGCTTTTACTTTTTCCATTCATTTGGGCTAAGTCTGGACTCGTTTGTCAGCAGCATTCAAAATACATTGTTGAGTGTCCAGGGTGTTCTAGACCCTACAGTACTCAGTACTGGACTTGACTCCAACGGATCCTTTCCAACTCCACAGGTTCTTTGTATATGGAAGAGTTTCAAGAATTTTCTTCAAGTTAAAAATATTTTTGCCCCTTTGTTCCTCAGTGGTTTCAATTTTGATACTGAAAAATTATTACTGAAGAAATGAATACCTGTTATATGCCATGTTATCTAGTATTTTGATCTAGCTGTTGTTTAGATCTATAAAGCAGTTAAAGAAATGTGTTGAGTAGATACATAGCAAATATTCTTCGTTAAAAGCATGTTACTGCTGAATCCATATAATAGTTTGGTAAGAAAAAAAAAAAATTCTTAGAAGCACTTGTTCTGGCTGGGTGCAGTGGCTCATGCTTGTAAACCCAGCACTTTGGGAGGCCGAGGCGGGCGGATCATGAGGTCAGGAGATCGAGACCATCCTGGCTAACACGGTGAAACCCTGTCTCTACTAAAAATACAAAAAAATTAGCCAGGCGTGGTGGTGGGTACCTGTGGTCCCAGCTACTTGGGAGGCTGAGGCAGGAGAATGGCGTGAACCCAGGAGGTGGAGCTTGAGTGAGCCGAGATCGTGCCATTGCACTCCAGCCTGGGCAACAGAGCGAGACTCCATCTCAAAAAAAAAAAAAAAAGAAGCACTTGTTCTTGGCTGGGCGTGTTGGCTCACACCTGTAATCCCAGCACTTTGGGAGGCTGAGGCAGGCGGATCACCTAAGGTCAGGAGTTCAAGACCAGCCTGCCCAACATGGTGAAACCCCATCTCTACTAAAAATACAAAAAATTAGCTGGGTGTGGTGGCAGGCGCCTGTAATCCCAGCTACTTGGGAGGCTGAGGCAGGAGAACCGCTTGAACCTGGGAGTCAGAGGTTGCGGTGAGCTGAGGTCACGCCACTGCACTCCAGCCTGGGCGACAAGAGCGAAACTCTGTCTCAAAAAAAAAAAAGCCAGAAGCACTTGTTCTTAAAAGGACATTAATGTCAAAATAAATATTCTTTAGGGCTTTAGTGATTCTTTTTGCATGCAGGATGTTTAACAATAATGGCATTCTAAATATTTTTGTTTAAATGACTTCAGATGTTTTAGATTCCTAGAGATAAATTCAGTCTGGTTAGTCTGATCTTAGTTCACATGTGTTCTATTTATTCTATAGATTTGATTGCTTTATTTAAATTTGCTAATTTAGTAAAAAGTCTGTTCAAATTAGATTAGGAAAAATTTAACCAGCAGACTTACTTAAAAATAGCCTGACAGTTTTTAGGGGTGGCTTATAGATAAAACAAGATAATTGATAAAATTGGGTGATGAGAACAGAGGGTTCATTACATTGTCCTACTTTTATGTATGTTTTAGATTTTCATAATAAAAATTATTTTCTTTAACCAACAAATAAATTGTTGTAACTAATAATTTAAGAGATAATTCACAATGCACTACTTCAAGTAATTCAGTCACTGTCATTTTTCAATTTTATGAGAGAAAAGGCCACCTCCCATCACTGATCACCCATCTAAAAGTATTCTTCTCCTTCAGATCTTCTCCTTCAACTGTCTGCATCACTTTGTCTCTCCTAACCCTTCCTATCTTGAATTATTTTTATTTATGTATTTGTCTATTTATGTGTTTATGTGTCTGATTTCCTTTAATAGATGGTAAAATTTTTGAGGGCAGAAACCATGTATCTGATAACTTCCATTTCTCCCAAAAGGCCTACATGGTTTCCTGCATTTATTAAGTATTCTGTATTTTGTTCGTTTGTTTGTTTTGAGACGGAGTCTCGCTTTGTCGCCAGGCTGGAGTGCAGTTGCGCCATCTTGGCTCACTGCAACCTCCGTCTCCTGGGTTCAAGTGATTCTCCTGCCTCGCCTGCCAAGTAGCTGGGATTAGAGGTGCCCGCCACCATGCCTGGCTAACTTTTGTATTTTTAGTAGAGATGGGGTTTCACCCTGTTGGCCAGGCTGGTCTTGAACTCCTGATCTCAAGTGATCTGCTCACCTCAGCTTCTCAAAGTGCTGGGATTACAGACATGAGTCACTGCACCCAGCCGCTATAATTATTTGTTGAACAAACAGAATAACTTAGGTCGGAGTTATTTTATAAACTGGTCCATTTAAAAACTGGTTTACTTTTTTTTTCTTTTAATTATTTTTTTTGAGACAGAGTCTCACTCTGTTGCTCAGGCTGGAGTGCAGTGGCGCACGATCTCGGCTTACCACAACCTCTTCCTCCTGGGTTCAAGTGATTCTCCTGCCTCAGCCTCCCGAGTAGCTGGGACTACAGGCGTGCACCACCATGCCCGGCGAATTTTTTTGTATTTTTAGAAGAGATGGGGTTTCACTGTGTTGGCCAGGCTGGTCTCGAACTCCTGACCTCGTGAACCACCCGCCTTGGCCTCCCAATGTGCTGGGATTACAGGCGTGAGCCACCACGCTTGGCCACTGATTTACTTTTAGATTGAACTACTTGGTTTAAAAGAAATGCATACAGTTTTTCTTGGTATACATTTATTATAATTCTTGTAATAATGAAATTTTGTATTTTTATATTCAACTTTTAAGGCTCTTGCTGAAGAGGCCAGTGAAGAGGAACTTCCCTCTGATGTTGATTTGAATGACCCATACTTTGCTGAAGAAGTTAAACAAATAGGTAAGCCAGCTCATATCTGTAGTTTTCCATTGGAATCTAAAGAAAAAGGTGAGGTACATGGAAGCAATATAAACTAATCATTCTTTTAAAATTGCTAGTATTTGTGTAGCTCCCTTAGTGACATAAGCAAGTCTGTCCTGTGGCATACAGTCATTAATCTGATTGGGAAGGGTCAGCTTGTCCCTTCTACATACAAGAGGTCATTTTAATATAGGAGGCTTTTGATAATATGGTTAATAGTTTACTGGGGATTCCTTTCTGGGAAATATCCTTAGTGCCAGTCAGATCGACTCTATAAAAGAATGAGAGGAAATAGAAAGAGGAATAAATATTTTCTTGTGTGCTTTCACTGATTTTTAATAGCGTATCCATTCTAGATCCTTCTCAGCAAAGTCTGTCAAGAATTAAAAGTATGAAACGAATTTTTTTATGTGCATGTTGATATATGTATAATTTTTTTAAATTTGTGCATGAAATTTCGTATAAAAGCTTTTTCTGCTGAAATATACAAAAGCATCTATGTTTCATTTTATCCCTTTTATACTCATTATGCTTAATTATAGCTAAAAAGCCAGCTTTCCTTACTCCTCTTTTTCCTTGAATCCCTAAATTATCTGGTATCTGATTTCCTATATCCAGGGAGCCTTGTTTCCACCTCATATGCCCTACTCATTCTTTCTTTCCTCCATTATGTAGAGGAAATGCGTATGTGTAAATGTGTTTGGTAAGGTTCAGGCCATACTTGGTAAGTCAGTACAGAAATCACTGTAAGGACTTACCATTTGTTCTCAAGCATTTTGCCTTCCCTGATTATTATACCACACACAAGAACCCCAAAAGCCTTGCTCCTGGAGCAACTCCAAGCTGGCATTATAAAGAGAAGGATTTTATGAAGTTTCCCTGTTTTTTTTCCCTTGTGACTAGTGGGCCAGAATAGTTCTCAACAGGAAGGTCAGAATTGCTCAAAATTACTTCCTGATTGTTACAGCTTTTTAGTACTGACATTTTATTGATGAGAAGAAGATTAAGATAAATAAAGTCTATTATAGAATGTGAGATTCTTGGGAATTGGACAGAGAAGTGGAAACTTAGCATATTCTGCTTTTTATCATACCTGAGTGGTCATTTCTAGAAGATGATGGATTTTAGCCTTATCCTCTGGTTTCAGGAAACCAACTTTATAATGGAGAAATGCTAAGCATTATAGTTTCCTCTTTCTCTATCCAAAATGTTTCCTTTGGCATGTGAAGTCTGGTCAAATTGCAGAGCTCAGAATAGGATTCAAAGAGTAAGTTAAATGGTTTGATGGCTTGGGGTAGCCAGTTTTTTGGAATCAACACATTTAAATTGAGAGTAAGCTTTCTCTAAAGTCATTATCAGAAGTTCCAAAGAAAAAAGATATAGATAAAATTTGTTTGCTTTTAATTTACTTTTGATTTCAGAATGTTCCCAGAGGGTAATTGTTTCTATCTGGGCTTTTCTGTTTTTGTGTGTGTGTTTTGCGGTGGGTTTTGTTTTGTTTTGAAAAAGCAAAACAGCAAGGCCAGAATTTTTTACATAGAATTTAGGACAAAAAGCTAGTGTCTTGCCATGTTTATTCATTCTATAATAACTGTTTTGATTGCCTACCAGGTGCTGAGCTCTCTGCTAGGCTAGAGATACAGTAGTAATAATACAAACAGGATTGCATCCCTCGTGGAGTCTGGTTTGAAGAAAGACATGTTAGACAGATAAATAGTATGAGGGTATGGTAAATGTTTTAAAGGAAAGAAATAGAAGATATAACTGGGTAGAAGTAGGAGATATGGGAGTTTACATTGGGTAGGCAAAGAAGGCTTCTCTGAGATGATGACATTAAAGCTGAGACCTGTGGAATGAGGAGTCAGGCATGAAGAGCTGGGGGAAGAGCATTGCAAATGAGGGGAGAGTGGGTAGAAAGACTCCAAGGTGAGAATGCACTGTGTGGTGTTAAGAATTGAAAGACATCAGTGTGGCTGGAGCATTGTCGGAGAGGGAATTGGTATGAGGACAGGCTGGAGACTCAGTGGAAACTACCCCTGTAGGGCTTTGTTGTCCTGACAACAAATTTAGATTTTACTTTACTGATAGTGGAAAGCCCGAACAGTCTTTAAGCAAAGATGAGACATAATCTGGTATAGATTAACATATTACTTTGGTGCCTGTAAAGAGAACAGTTTGAGGACTGGTGAGAGCTGGAAGACCAGACTTTTGCTGAGCTCTAGAAAAAAGATAATGGTTGTTTACCTGGCATGCCGCTCGTGGAATTGGATGGAGAAGAGAATGGAACTCTAGATATACTTTGGAAGTATACTTGCTAAATCAGGAAGAAATTCAGCATAACTTCTGTTTTTGGTTTGAGTCTATGGAAGAATGTTCTTCCATTTACTGAGTTAGGAAGAAATATGGAAACAATAAGTTTGAGTGGGAAGCAAAGTAAATAGGTCCATTTGTGGCATAATCACTTTGAGACGTCAGTTAGATATACAAATGGAGGTGTTTGGTTGATATTGAGTTATAAGTCTGAGAGATGAGCAGAGAAATCAGAGTACGAATATAGACTTAAGGATCAGTAGCATATAAATAGTACTTCCAACCAGGGCAGTGGGAGTAGAGAGCAATGATAAGAGAAGAGGATGCAGGATGGGCCCTAAGGTCAGGTGAAGTCTACATGAGGCACTGTTAATCTGTCATACTAGAGGAAGTGCTACTTGAAAGGATGGGAAGAGCTTAAGAAGCCGAGAAGGAGCGGCTGGGAAATAGGAGGAACAGTATTAATGTAGTGGCCTACAGACACTTGGTGAGGTGGTAGAGGTTTCAGTAGATTAGTGTGGGTTAAAGTTTGAGGTGAAAGGTGAGGAAGTAGAGACGAGGAATATAGATCTTTTTTCAGAAGTTTACTGTGAAGGGGAGCAAAGACGTGGAGCAGTACCTGAATGTAGGTAAGGAGAAGGTATTTTTTTAAAGATATGAGCTTTTAGGGCATGTTTTCTTTCCCTTGGGATTGTTCCAACAGAAAAGAAGTTACTAAGATACAGCAAATGGGGGAAATAAAAGTAAATACAAATGCAGATAAATTTGTATATTTGGTGGCAGGAAGGTGAGGGATTTACCTGATTGGTTTATGGATTTATACTGTTTGTTCATTTCACTCGCAGAAGCACAGATAATCTGCATGAGCATATAGGGTAGGGACGTAGAAACAGGTCATTGGAGGGGGCACGGTGCAGGAGGTTACTGCGTAAGGTGGTTGATTAAATTAATTGTCAATTTTAAGGAGAATGTTCAGGTCTGGATGGCTGAAAATGGAGAAAGATGGGGCGTATAAATTTGAAGGCCAGGCCAGATACAAAACCATAGAACATGCGGCAAGAGCAGCGGTATGGGAGGCCTAGGCAGAGAAAGAGAGAACCAGCTGAGCCACAAAAGGAGCATGTCCCTTTTAAATCATGCTGGACATGGCTTTTCAAAGGCACGTTACAGAGCTGTGTGCCCCCATTCATGTACGTGGTTATTCAGTCAACAATTATTGAGTGTCAGAATCACCCAGTCCTCCCATATGACTTTCAGCATGTTACAAAATATTTAAATATATGAGAATGATACAGTTTTCCCATACTTTACATTTTAATCTGACTACCTATGGTATAACTGGACTTTTTAAATATGTGTTAGATATATATCATGTATATGCTCAAATAGATGGATTTAATGAGAAGTTTTTACTCAGTTCTGAACCTTTTCCTCCCCAGCAAAAACTAAATTTGTGCTTAACAGTATCCAGAAGATATAAAGAAGAATATACTGAATGTTAACATTTTGTACTCATGATCCAGGAGGATGGTTTTTTATTATTATTATTATTATACTTTAGGTTTTCTGGTGCATGTGCGCAGATAGGTGGAAGCATGCTTATAACCTTAGGGAAATGGATTCCCATAGGGAGTCAGGAAGAAATTGGAAGTTTTTTGTGTGCCTTCCAGATACAAGGATCTATAGTAGGTACTCTTAGAGTTAGACTTTGTTTCAAAATTTACCAGTTTGTAACTTTTATTTTTATTTTATTTATTTATTTATTTTTTTGAGACAGAGTCTCACTGTGTCGCCCAGGCTGGAGTGCATTGGCGCAATCTCTGCTCACTGCAGCCTCTGCCTCCCGGGTTCAAGCAATTCTCCTGCCTCAGCCTCCCAAGTAGCTGGGACTACAGGCGTGTGCCACTGTGCCCGGCTATTTTTTGTGTTTTTAGTAGAGACAGGGTTTCACCTTTTTGGCCAGGCTGGTCTTGAACTCCTGACTTCAGGTGATCCGCGCGCCTCAGCCTCCCAAAAGTGCTGGGATTACAGGCGTGAGCCACCGCGCCCAGCCAGTTTGTAATTTTTTAAGTGTAGAAATAAAATAACTCAGATGACCTACATTGGTATATTAATTTATTATTACAGTGTTGCCTTCATTATTAGTTTGTCAAAATAATTTTGGATTTTAGTACCTTGGAAGTAAAATATAGTCATTATCTAAGGATATAGACCTTGCTTTTCAAAAATATTTAAGATATAATGAATTTGGCACACTAGTGTTTGAGTATATAGTTCAAGTTCTGTAGTTAAACAGGACAAAAACATTGTAAACCAGATGACTTGGGTACATTTATAACATTTTTGCTCTAGGCAAACCCATAGAGCTAAACTTATGTGCCTTCAAAATGTGGAGGAAATGAGTTCATTGATGCCAGACCTGGCATTTGGCTCTATCTTTTATAATTTTTTCTCTGATTTCCTTCTAAATTGCAAACTTGGTGTCAAATGAGAGTTTTTAAAATATACATCTAGGATGAGCACATTAATGAGATGAAAATGAAATGAAACATTAGAAAAATCTGCTAATTTTCCAGTGGTAGCTGGTAGAATCTGAGTCCTAGTGGGCTTCCCTTTATTTTTTGTAATTTTACAAGTAACATTGTAAAGCAGTGCCAGAATATGGTAGCCTAGAGGGAGATTAACCCTAGAGGGAGATTATCCTTAACAGACTGCATCTGATTATGGGCAAGTGATGCAGGAACTTGCTACAAAAGAGTAAATCACTAGGGCGCTTACCACTCCCATCTGGTCAGTACTGAGACCACATCCATCTGCCCTCCAGTGAATTTTCTTAGCTTCTCTCACATGAATTGCTCAACTAAACCCTCTGGAGGAAGTTTATTATGGGAACAAGTTTCTGACATTATAAGTACTGGGAAATGAAATTTCCTTTACAGATGAATTTTATTTTTACGCACTATCTTTTTCCATGATGTATTCTGTTACATTTTTTGCCTAAAAGGTTTCTAGCCTCAGTAAGGATTGGTTAGATTTATTTAACTGTAAAACTCTAATATCTGACTTGGAGTCTCTGTTAGTATTGACTTAATAGAATCAATCCGTATGTATTTTTTGCAGCAGCCCCAGGAGATGCAGTTTCTTTTTTTTTTTTTTTTTTGACAGCATTTTGCTCTGTCACCCAGGGTGGAGTGCACAGTGGTGCTGTTATGGCTCACTGCAGCCTTGAACTCTCCTGGGTTCAAGTGATTGTCTTGCCTCAGCCTCCCAAGTAGCTGGGACTACAGGCATACACCACCATGCCTGGCTAATTAAAAAAAAAAAAAAATGTGGAGCTGGGGTCATGCTTTGTTGCTCAGGCTGGTCTCAAACTCCTGGCTTCAAGCAATCTTCCTCCTTCAGCCTTCCAAAGTGCTGGGATTATAGGTGTGAGCTATCACACCCAGCTAGAGATGTGGTTCCTTACTTGACAAAAGATTGACTGAAAAATAAAGACAATATTTTAGAACACAAACTTTCATTTCCCTAGTACTGTTCATCTAACTTAAGTCTGAAAATTTTCCAGGGAGGAAAAAATGTTTTTAAAAAATATATAGATGTGACCTCTTAATAGTTGATCTTATTAACAGTGCAGAAATGATCTATATGCATTATTTATCTTTTGACTAAACAATTCAGTCTAACATCATAGTAAATTCTTTGTTAGCAAAGAAATTTTCTTCATGCTAAAACTGGATATCATATTTAGCCCTATCTTGGGGATTTTTTTTTCTTTCTCCCTTACTAGTCCTCCTTTCAAGTTTATTTTTAATACTCTTCACCAAGTTGTTATAAAATCTGAAATAGTTTATTGTGGGCTCTTTGAAATTATTTTCCACAGCTGTATGTGAAGATCTTTATCTGTTTTAAGTATTAAATATATACTGTCTAATTTTCTCCCTGCTACAGAATAATATTTTGCATATGTCATTTGTCCATTCCTTTCAAAAGGTGCTCTTGGCTTGAGAGCGTAGGAGCAGTGGTAAACTTAGGGAATGGGGGTTCATACCCTAAGCAAGTGGAACTTTGATGATATTTATATGTAAAGGACATACACATACATTAAGACAGAGAAAGATTATACTCTTAAGATTCGTATATTATTCCCTGAAAAAAATTTCAGATAGGACCAGTGATGAGGAGCATTTTCTCTAGGGAGAAGGGCTGCATACAATAAATATTTATTCTTGGAAGTGCAAAACAAATGGCTTGGTAGCACTGATAGGTGAGCCTGGCAGCACTTTTATGCTGGCATGTACTCTTGGCTGGGCATGTCTGCTGGACAGGTGTACAAGAGTATTCGCAGGGACTTAATACACACAGAGCAGTTTCTAAAGCCTCTTTTGACTTTAGGTTTTGCTTATCCTGTTATCCCATTAGCTGCAGTTCTTCAACCATCTTGACCTATCCCTTCTCCTGCCACACCCTTCTTCAGGTGTTCTCACATCACTTCCTCACTTCATCCAGGTCATTGTTTGTGTGTCACCTTCTTGAAGAGGCCTTCCTTAACTACCCTAACAAAACCAGCCCCCTCATTTAGTCTCCAACCCTTTTGTCCTGCTTTGCCTCTGACTTTCCCAACTTCAAGGTATACTACATGAGAGAAGATTTTAACCTCTTGTTCATGGCTTGTATCACCAGCACCTGGAGCTGTGATCGCAACATAATCAGTGCTCAGTTAACATTTGTGAGATAGGTGAAATAATTTCCTTCTGTTTATTGACCATTTGGTTTTGTCTGTGAATTCTCTTTGCTCTGTGTTAATATTTTCATTTACATGAAATCTTTGTAAGTGAAAGATATTAGTATTATAATAGAAGCAGTCATTTCTTTTTTTTTTTTTTTATCAAGACAGAGTCTCGCTCTGTTGCCCAGGCTGGAGTGCGGTGGCACAATCTCTGCTCACTGCAACCTCTGCCTCCCAGATTCAAGCAATTCTCCCGCCTCAGCCTCCCTAGTAGCTGGGACTACAGGCGCTGGCCACCATGCTTGGTTAATTTTTTTGTATTATTAATAGAGACAGAGTTTCACCATGTTGGCCATGCTGGTCTCAAACTCCTGACCTCAGGTGATCCGCCCACCTCGGCCTCCCGAAGTGCTGGGATTACAGGTGTGAGCCACTGCGCCCAGCCATTTCTTGTTTTTAATTATGAAAATGTATACATTGAGAAAAATTGAGAGAATAATACAGTGAACAGCACCTGTGTTTGGCAGTTGTTAACATTTTGTCATTTTGCTTTTGTATGCATATACTTTTATGGTATATCATAAAGATATATTTATACAAGATGTTACTATGTAATAGACATATTTAGTAGTAGTCTTTTTAGTTCACTATAGTCTAGAAGATGCCATATACACTTCCCCCTCCCATAACGTTTGCCTTTCAAGAACCCAGGCTAATGATCTTTTGGAATATCTTATATTCTAGATGTATCTGTTCCTTGCCACTCGGTCCACTATATTTTCCATAAACTGGAAGTTAGACGAGTGGTTCCATTAGATTCATGTTGAATGGTTTTGGCAAGCATACTTCATAGGCAATGCTGTATCTTTCATATTATATCACATCTAGGGGCATCTTGCTTTTTTTTTTGGCCTTTACTATTTCAATACTGATACATTTCTACGAAGGTAGGCTTAGTATCTGCTTCTGAAATCTAGTAAATGTCTTTTTACAGTTTTTTACAATATGAACAGAATTTCATATTGTTCCAAAGATGACTTGCTGAGGGTGGTACAGTGTCCAGCGGGGGATTTTCTTAGGCTCTGTAGGCGGTCAAACAAAAGGCTTGAGTGGGTCACACTTGGCTTTCATGGGTAGTCAGGCCAGGAAACACAGCAGGGCAGTGTTGTGTGTTTCTCTTCATCGAGTCTTCATGGCAGTTCACTCAGCAGTACAGCTTGGGTACAAGGAAAGGAGACACAGTGTGCAGTAGTCACCCTGGGTGAGAAGTCTCATGTTCCAAATAGGAACTGAGAGCTTTTTAACAGCACCTAGACATAGCTTCCAGATCCCTGTTTTACCAGTTACAGGAGTCACGGTATCAAGGAACCCCAAAGTTATAAGCATTTAGAGACCCCAATACATGTTATTTTCCAGTCAGGAACCACTTTACCTGGTGGTAGTACCTGGTAATAGAGCTAGAAAGTTCACTAAAGATCAGATTTTTCTTAGAGAAGGAGAAAGCGTTTTTTAAAACTTATATTTACAGGTAGTGACTGTCAAATTATTATTATAAAGGTAAGTTTTTTCATTTTGCAGATGAGAGTTTGATATATAGTGTTGAGTTTATATATTCAAATCACTTGGGGGTTTTTTCTTTGTCTCTTCCAATATTCTTATGCTATGAAAATATTTTTTCTATTTAAGATACAGTAGCTGTTCCCTTGTATTTTCTCACAGGGGTTCTTTGTTTTATTTTGTTTGATGTTTAACTCTTAAATTCACCTGCGTTTTATTTTCTTATGTATTATGCTTTAATTTGATTTTTTTTTTCCAGAATGAAACAAATTGCTCAACAGCAGTTATTAAACAATCTTTTCTGTTTCTACTGATGATGCTATATTTTATTATATACAGTTTCATCATTTTTATTATATTGTGTAGTAATTTTTTGGTTATTTTCACTTTTCAGTACATGTTAATACACTATATCACTAGTATATGGAATCTATGTAATCTTTGTAAAGATTTCCTTGAATGGAATTTTTTATTTAGAATTTCATTAAATGTATATATTACTTTTATTATGAATGGATGTTGAATGTTAATCAGTATTCTTATGTTTATTGACATGCTTATTCTGCCTCTGTTGAAATGATCTATGGTATTTCTTTTTTAATTGGTAATGTAAATTATACATTACTTTGAAAGAAAATCTTCCTTTATAACATGCAGTCACTCTGTGCAGAAGCATTGTATTTATTCCATTCATATACCCACAGTCTTCTTTCAGTAACATGTTTTTCTTTTAGTTTCGACATATTTATTGTTAAGATTATTCCTAGATATCTTATATTTTTGTTCCTAGTATAAACAGAATGTTGCTGATAGTCCTGTAATTTTTACCCCTCTTATGTTGGTTTGTTGTGCCAGGTATAAATAAAAAATCGGTAAAATCTGCAAAAGATGGCACATCTCCAGAAGAAGAAACTGAAATAGAAAGACAAAAGGTAAAATACGATTATTGTTACATGCTTAGTGGATAATTCATAGGTACAATTTAAATGAAGTTGTACATGTCGCTAATTTTAAAAAACAACTTATTTTAGCAGTGGCATTTATAACTAAATTGTAAGAGACATAATTAAATATTTTAGCAGTGTAGTTTCTAAATACAGTGGTTTTTTTACCAAACATAATTTCTCCATATCGTACAAAGTTAAAATTTACCTCAAACTCAAGGGTATTTATTTTCTTTTATAAATTAAGAGGAAATTATCTCACTGTTAAAAACATTTACTATACGTATACTGAGGCAGAAAATACCCTTAAAACCTCAAAATAATATTGCCATAAGTTTTAATTCAATCTGAATCTGTCCTGGAATACAGAGTTTGTGGTTATGGTTTGTCAAATGCAAATTTCTGTTTTTTGTATTGTGAATACGTATATTTAACGTACAAAATTACATTCTTGGAAATGCAGTGAACCTTATGCTTCAGTGACCCCCTATGTCCGGAGTCACACGTAATTTTGGCACAGAGTGATATGTGCTTTTGCTGAGGCAGGAATTGAAGGCAGCAGTGCCCCTAGGGCTGATGTTCATGTCACTGTCCAGAAGTGTGCCTGACTGGCCACATAAAGTTATCTAAATAGCAACAAAGAAAATCAATTTTTATGGAAAATGTCTCTGAAAAGCCAGCTACAAGTGCCAGTGACAAAAGGAAATTAAGGCAGTCTACAGTGGTAATATAGGAAGATCCACAAAGGTCGAGAGCATACTCTGTATTTTTACTAGTGTACATGGTTATTTACTTGATTCTTGAGGGTTCCTGTTTAATTCCATGGTTGGTAGAAAATACTCATTTAGTGTAAAAAGACATTTACTAGATTTCAGAAGCAGATACTAAGCCTACCTTCGTAGAAATGTATCAGTATTGAAATAGTAAAGGCCAAAAAAAAAGCAAAAAAAAAAAACCTACTTGTTAAAAATTACACATTTAGAAAGTATAATTTGCATCACAAAATAAACATTTGCTAGATTTAGTGTCATTGCACAAAAAGAACAAAGTGAAAATGAGAACTTTTTATTTGAGGGTAGTTGGGAACTCT
Source organism: Pongo abelii (assembly GCF_028885655.2). Taxonomy (NCBI): domain Eukaryota; kingdom Metazoa; phylum Chordata; class Mammalia; order Primates; family Hominidae; genus Pongo; species Pongo abelii. The sequence continues at coordinate 8,329,380 of NC_072006.2, read as the reverse complement.
TGTTCCTGCAGCCTACTAATGAGTCACACTAAGTGAAATGGGGCCTAGTTTTTAACTACAAGGTTTTACCTCTCCTGCTGTCAGTAATGTTGCTTCCAGAGATTCTACCTTATTGCTATGCAAAGATCTCTTTGTTTTGGTAATCCACAGTCAGTTTACAGATGACAGGTGGTACCCCAGAGTTTTAGTGATTGAGTCTTCCTTTCTAGAAGGGATATCTTCTGCCTTATACTTTTTGGGGGTGAGAAAAAAAGCACTGTTATACATTTGAACTTTTTTTTGCTCTCTACAGGCTGAAATGGCTTTGCTTATGATGGATGAGGACGAGGACAGTAAGAAACACTTCAATTACAACAAGATTGTGGAGCACCAGAATCTGAGCAAAAAGAAGAAAAAGCAGCTCATGAAAAAGAAGGAATTAATAGAGGATGACTTTGAGGTAACCATGGACACCAGGCATTAGCCTCTTAAAGCTGGAATTGAATCTAAAGTGTCAGCTCTGCAGATAGAAATTGAGCATAGTCAAAATTACCCTTGAAAATATCTTAGGGGCCAGGTGCAGTGGCTCACGCCTATAATCCCAACACTTTTGGAGGCCGAGGCATGAGGATCACTTGAGTCCAGGAGTTGGAGACCAGCCTGGGCAACATAATGGGACCCTCATCTCTATGAAAAATAAAAAAAATTAGCCAGCTGGGCGTGGTGGCTCACGCCTGTAATCCCAGCACTTTGGGAGGCTGATGTGGGCAGATCACGAGGTCAGGAGATCAAGACCATCCTGGCTAACATGGTGAAACCCCGTCTCTACTAAAAATACAAAAAATTAGCCAGGTGTGGTGGCGGGCACCTGTAGTCCCAGCTACTCAGGAGGCTGAGGCAGGAGAATGGCGTGAACCCAGGAGGCGGAGCTTGCAGTGAGCAGAGATTGCGCCACTGCACTCCAGCCCGGGTGACAGAGTGAGACTCTGTCTCAAAAAAAAAAAAAAAGCCAGATATAGTGGCGCACACCTGTGGTCCCAGCTACTCAGGAGGCTGAGGTGCGAGGATTGCTTGAGCCCAGGAGGTCGAGCCTGCAGTGAGCCATGATCGTGGCACTACACTTTAGCCTGGGCAACAGAACACCCTGTCTCAAAAGAAAAAAGAAAATGTCTTTGGAAAGACTGATGGTGGAGCCAAAGCTACTGTCTTTTAATCCAGCACAGCCAGTTCATCTCAGGGTGGATGAAATCATTGTTTCTTTGGTTGAGCACCAGGTGAAATAGTTGACTTGTATTTTGGTAGCCATATTGTACCAAAAATATGTAGATTTGAATGTTAGAATCACATGCAGTGATATTCAGACCAGCAAAGGTATGCTTGAATAGCAGGTTCATGTCACAGCGTCTCACACTCACTGTGTGCAGTGGCCAACGCAGTAAGCCATGTTTTTTCAGTTGCTGTGTTGTTTCCATTACTCCTTCCTCTTTTTGTTGAGTACATATTCCTAATGGCTGCAGAGTCCCCTAAGCATGAGTTTGAGCCCTCTACCAAAAATCTACAAACAGCTATTAGAAACTGCTTAATGACTTCCAACCATTAATGTGGAAGAACTGACCCTGAGTAAGATAGGGGAAACTTGGGAAATTTTAAATTTGTTCAAACAATGGAGGGTAGCATACAGATGGCTTCTAAGTAGCATATAGAAGGATTTGGGGGCTACTCTGTAGCTTCTGTTATTTGAGTCAGTTTCACATAGGCTCCCATTCCAGTGAGGTTTTTATTGAGTTAGTTTCCTTATGAAAAGCAAAGAATGGTTTGTAGTCATTCTGCCTTCATATATTAATAATCATGCATAAAAGTATTTTTTATGGGATTTTTTTCCTTGTTCTGGGTATCGAGTCTCTTGGCCTCGTGATAACTAAGTAAAGCTACACTCCATCTCCAGGTGGACTTGTGTTTCCTGTGTTTCCCTTTCTGCTGGTTACCCATCTGCCTGGCAACCCTCAAAGGCTGGCTGCAGTTAAGGGTATACTCTTAAACATGGAACCACAAGTTTTTATAGAAAGAAGATAAATTTGGGGCTTGTGTCTGACCAGATCTTGATCTCAGATGGATTCTTTGCCATAGTGGTCTTTAAATCTTTTGATCCATGGATCACCTTCAATAGTTCCTTATTTTTGGCACCAAGATTAAAATTTCTTAAAATGTACTCAGAGTTCAGGGCCTCCAGCAGATGTTCTGATTGGCTTATTTATGCTGGTGAGAAATTGATTTTGTGCTGTAAGCATGGGAAAGCCCTGCCTCACAAACCACTGCTACAGTCATTTTGTCTAAGTGGTCGTTGTAGTTACCGGCCATAATGTGTATATGTATGGCCCACTATAATTCCCTTTGAAATATATTGTCCTTGCATGATAAGAACAGGGTGCCCCACAAGTTGTGGTCCAAAGGTAGGCCATAAAGAGTTATGGAAAAACAGTTTCCTAATGAATCAGTACAAACACTCAGGTTTGTATTTTATATAATCAACTCACCAACTTTCTAAATTTGTCCCCATTTCTGGCCTTTTGCTTTAGTAATTTTGTTTAATTAATTAATTAATTTTTTTTTTTTTGGATTTGCAGGTAAATGTTAACGATGCACGGTTTCAGGCAATGTACACTTCCCACTTGTTCAATTTGGACCCCTCAGATCCCAATTTCAAGAAAACAAAAGCTATGGGAAAAATCCTTGAGGAGAAGGCCCGGCAAAGAGAACGAAAAGAACAAGAACTTACTCAGGCAATAAAGAAAAAAGAGAGTGAGATTGAAAAGGAATCACAAAGGAAGTCCATTGATCCTGCTTTGTCAGTGTTGATTAAATCTATAAAAACCAAAACAGAGCAGTTTCAAGCAAGAAAAAAGCAAAAAGTCAAATAACTGGATGTTACTTATTTTTGAATTGAATACATCTTTTCCTAAAATGTACAGAAATAGTAGGAGGGCATATTTATTGGAAACAAAGCTATCTTTCAAGAATATGAATAAATCTTTTTCTGGACATAGTAAAATTTTTCTCCATAAATAATTGTACTTAATTGTGGATGACTGACAAATTTGTATTGTATATTCCTACAGATTAGTCATAATTAAATTACCTGAATTATAGGTTTTATAAAATTTTTATATTTTACCGTGTTCAATTCTAACTAGTGGAAAGTTACTCTAGCTTTTTAAAAGGCTGTTTACAATTCTGTGTAAAAATAGAACAGTATCTACCCTTAAGTTTGTGTAAACATTAGGGATAATTTGAAAAATATATATATTTAATACATTAATTTCTCTGGAAGCAGGAGACATGTTTAAATAACTATTAAAATAATTTATTTTTCTAGCCATAAAGGATGGAAGTCAAGAACTTTTTGTTGTTTAGTCATGTTAAGTATAGTTTATGAAACTAACTTGTAAATAAAAGTGTAAAATATTTTCATTATTTTGTATAGCACTGATTTATTCCATTTTATGCATCTGAAAGTACTCTCTGGAAAAATATCTGAAAACCGATTTTAACTTTTTAAGAGGACAACTCCATTTAAAGGCAGTTCTAGAGTTGCATTGCTCGTAAATTGCATTTGAAATATTCATGAGCTCTCCAGTGGTTTTTCTGTTTGGTAGCAACAGAAAATTCTTCTGTCCTTCAAATTTTTGGCATACTTTAGAAGGGATGGATATGCTGCTGTAGAGTTTAAGGATACCTTAATTCTTCTTAAAATTAAAACACATCTTTAAGGCCTTAACACTCTTGGATCTCATCTGGTCTAAATATTACAAACCACTGACAGTCAAATTAGATATGCTGTATAAGGAAATGTAAATAAAACCAAAATTGTTAACTTGGAGCAAATTATAAATATGGTAACTTCTGAAAGACAACAGGAATTTGACCAGGCTTGTGGTTAATAGTGAACTTGACATTTGGGGTATTAAAAATCAAACCTACTGACCAGGCAAGGTGGCTCTCACCTGTAATCCCAGCACTTTGGGAGGCTGAGGCAGGAGAATTGCTTGAGGCCAGGAGTTTTGAGACCAACCTGGGCAATATAGTAGGACCATAGGCTGGGCGTGGTAGCCTACGCCTGTAATCCCCCCACTTTGGGAGGCTGAGGCAGGCACATCACTTGAGGTCAGGAGTTCAAGACCAGCCTGGCCAACACAGTGAGACCCCATCTCTACCGAAACTACAAAAAATTAGCCAGGCATGGTGGTGCATGCCTGTAGTCCCAGCTACTCAGGAGGCTGAAGCAGGAGAATCACTTGAACTTGGGAGGCAGAGGTTACAGTGAGCCGAGATTGTGCCACTGCACTCCAGCCTGGGTGACAGGAGACCCTGTCTCGAAATATATATATACACGTCTGTGTGTGTGTGCGTGTGTATAACAAGCCAAGTGTGGCGATGCATACCTGTGGTCCTTGGCTACTCAGGAGGCTGAGATGGGAGGATCATTTGAGCCCAGGAGTTTGAGTTTACAGTAAGCTGTGATTGTACCACTGCATTCCAGCCTGGGTGACAGAGCAAGACCCTGTCTCTATTTAAAAAAACAAAAAGTCACCAATGTAGCATATATTTTAAAGACGAAAATGATGGAAAGCTCAGAGTGATATCAAAATAATAAGGGAGTATAAATAGTCTCTGTAAAGGGAAGAAGAAAAGGACATTTAAATTGCTTATTATAACAGAAAAATGCACAGTATTCAAACAGGGAATTGATTTTATCATAAAGCATTGATTGTTGGATTATTCAGCCAAATAAAACATTATTTCTTTAGATACATCTGTGAACTCCCCACATTACCACTGAGAGGTCATGAATCTTAATATGTTTATAAGTATGGTCTATAAACAGATTTATATTTTATAAATCTGCAGGGGAAAAGTTTTGTTCTCTTTAAGTTGTTTAATCATAATGTAGCAATTGCACAAAAATCAAAATCAGAGTCTGATTTTAAGGTTTCTGTGAACCTGAGCCATTGGGTTTGGTTTTTCCATTTTTGAGCCCGTTAAGTCACTGCAATTAATTGTAAAATCTCATTTTACTAGTCAAGCACATAATTATAACAAAAAAATTGAGTACGTAAGTCATACAGAGCCCTGGCTCCTTTTCTCAAAGAGTTGATATTTTTTAGGTAGGAAAAAAAATGAGAACAGCATTATCAGGTGTTAAATATTCTACACCAATAACTTTAGGGTTCTCAAATTACTGCAGGTAATGAAATTTAGGATTAAAAAGTGGCCACTAGCATAATTCAGCAAACAAATTAGGATAGTTTTTGTGGGTCTTAAGGTCACACTTAGTTGGAGTTTTTATTGCTGTTGGGACCATGGAGAGTAGGTGAATCCTGTAGCATCATCTAGAAAAAGTCGTAAGTAACTTAATACTGGTGAAGCTCTGATTTGCTTCACCAGCAGCAAATGTTGGAGATCAGCTTGATACACAATATTGTCACTACATATTCTCTGAGAGAGGTATGCTAGAGACACGAGCAGGAGAGTGGAGACTGCATTCGTTCCATGTTCGTTACCGAACAGGCCAATATTAGATAGGTAACATCTTTGCCTTTTCTGTTTATTAGAATCACTTGGTATGTCAAAAACCCTAGTGGCCAGGCTGCACCTCATACCTATTAAATCATATATATAGCAGTAGTATCCAGACATCTTTTTTTTTTTTTCTTTCGCGACAGAGTTTCACTGTGTCGCCCAGGCTGCAGTGCAGAGTGCAATGGTGCAGTCTCAGCTCACTGCAACTTCCGTCTCCCAGGTTCAAGGAATTCTGCCTCAGCCTCCCGAGTAGCTGGGATTTCAGGCACATGCCACCATGACCAGCTAATTTTTATATTTTTAGTGGAGACGGGGGTTTCACCATGTTGGCCAGGCTCGTCTCAAACTCCTGACCTCAAGTGATCCACCCACCTTGGCCTCCCAAAGTGCTGGAATTACAGGCATGAACCACTGCAACTGGCCCAGACGTCATTATTTTTTAAAGCTCCCTAGATAATTCCAGTGTTCAGCAAAGATGAAGAACCACTTTTTTACTTTGCTTAGAGGCAAAGAAGGGAGGCCCAAAGAATTTGCTTTTGGGTCCACCAGATTGGAGACAAATTAATTTAACATCAACTATATCTGTTTGCTCTTACTGCTTAACAAACCACCCAAAATCTAGTGGCCTAAAATGGCATTTATTCCTTCTTATGAATCTATAGTTTGGCTGGGCAGTTAAGATCCAGCTCAGCTGGGGCTTGATGAGACTGCATGTCTGAGGACTCAGATGGTTCTAGGGTGGCTGGAGGACCTCTCATCTAGTAGGCTAGTCCAGGCCTCACATGTGACAGAGGGTTCCCAGCTGCAAGAGAGAGTAAGTCCCAATGCACAAACATTTTCAAGCCTCCAACAGTGTCACATTTGCTATTGTCCCATTGGCAAAGAAAATCACATGGCCAAACCCTAAACCAACAGGTGGCAAAGTCACAATGCAGAGGGGTATACATACAAGGAGGCATGAACAAATTGATTGTTATTATTAAAACCATCAACACATTACTTAGGTTTCCTCTTCTGTAGAAAAATGATTTACCATCTATTCGTCTAAATAACACAAAGTTGTTTGCAGTTTTTGGCAATTACAAAGCTGTAATTATTGTATAGGTTGTTGCGTGAAACATAGATTTTCCACCTAGGTCATTTGGTAAGTTTACATTTAGCTTTAAACTGCAAATTTACTTACCAAAGTGGCTGAACTGTTTTACATTCCCATATATGAGTTCCAGTTGCTCCACGTCTTCACCAGCACTTGATATTGTCAGTTTTTGTTGATGCTCATTTTGGGCTATTGGGTTTTTGTTTTATTTGCCATTCCAATAAGCATTTACCTGTATCTCATTGTAGTTTTAATTTGCATTTTGCTAATGACTAATGATGTTGAGCATCTTTTCATGTGCATATTTACCAACCGTATATCTTCTTTGGTGAAGTGTCTGTTCATGTCTTCTGCTCCCTTATTTTAAAATTGAGTTGTTATTGTTTTCAGAGTTGTTTATATATCTTATATACAAGTCCTTTGTCATGTATGTGATTAGCTAATATTTTATCCTTTTCTACGGCCTGTGTCTTTTCATTCTTTTAACAGTGTCATTATTCACAGAGCAAAAATGTTTTATTTTTATGAAGTCCAATTTATCAATTTTTTCTTTTATGGACTGCCTTGGTATCCTATCTAAGAACTTTCCTACAAAACCAAGGTTACAAAGACTTTTCCTATATTTTCTTCTAAAAATCTTAGAATTTTATATTTTACATTTAGATCCATTTTACATTTTAAAGTAATTTCGGTATAAGGTGTTAGGGTTTGCTTGATACTCTTTGTTTTTTGCATATAACCGTTAATTTATTTCAGCATTGCTTATTAAAAAGTTTGTTCTTTCTCCACTGAATTGCCTGAGTACTTTTATCAAAAATGAATTGGTCAATTACCAAAACTCAACCACATAAAATCCATAACCCCAATAGTCCTATAGTCATTCAAGAAATTAATTTAGTTAATTAATTAAACTCCCAAAAAAGAGACTACCAAGTCCAAATGGCTTCACTGGGGAATTTTAACAACTATTTGAGAATAACACAAATTTCACACAGTCTCTTTGAGAAAATGAAGAATGAACACCTCTCAACTTACTTTATGTGACCAGTATATCCTTGACAGCAAAACAAGACAGTATAAACTACAGGATGATGTTCTTCGTTAGTATATAGAAATGCAATTGATTCTAGAGAGTCAATCTGTCTCATGAACTTAGACATCCAAGTTCTCAAAAAAGTATTAGCAAATCAAATACAACAACGTATGCAAAGAAATATACAACAGGACACAGCAAGATTTATTCCAGGTATGCAAAGCTGGCTCAGCATTCAAAATCAATCGATGTGTGCCATATCAACAGACTTAAGAAAAAAAATATGATCATATCAATTGATGAGAAAGGTATTTGACAAAATCTAACATCTATTAATGATAAAAACTTTTCAGGCCGGACACGGTGGCTCACACTCATAATCCCAGCACTTTCGGAGGCTGAGGTGGGTGGATCACCTGAGGTCAGGAGTTCAAGACCAGCCTGGCCAAAATGGTGAACCCTGTGAGACCAGCCTGGCCAACATGGTGAAACCTCGTCTCTACTAAAATACAAAAATTAGCCAGGTGTGCTGGCATGTGCCTGTAATCACAGCTACTAGGGAAGCTGAGGCAGAAGAATCACTTGAATTCGGGAAGTGGAGGTTGCAGTGTGCTGAGGTCATGCCACTGCACTCCAGCCTGGGCGACAGAATGCGACTTCATCTCTAAATAAATAAATAAATGTCTTCAGCAAGTTAGGAATAGAAGGGAACTGCCTCAACTTGGTATAATATCTACAAAACACCTGTATCTAACGTCATACATACTTCATAGTGAAAGACTAGATGCTTTTCTTCTAAGATCAAGGCAAAGATGTTTACTCTTACCACTCTTATTCAACACAATAGTGGAAGTTCTACCCACTGCAATAGAGCAAAAAAAATTAAAACCATACAGGTAGAAAAGGAAGAGGTGGAACTCTCCATACTTGCAGATGACATAGTTATGTATGTAGAAAACCACAAGGAATTGCTGGGTGCATTGGTTCATGCCTGTAATTCCAGCACTTTGGGAGGCCGAGGCGGGTGGATCACCTGAGGTCAGAAGTTCAAGACCAGACTGGCCAACATGGCGAAACTCCGTCTCTACTAAAACTACAAAAATTAGCAGGGCATGATGGCAGATGCCTGTAATCCCAGCTACTTGGGAGGCTGAGGCAGGAGAATCGCTCGAGGCGGAGGTTGCAGTGAACCGAGATCATGCCATTGCACTCCAGCCTGGGCAACAAGAGCAAAACTCCATCTCAAAAAAGAAAAAAGAAAATCACAATCTACAAAAAGCCTCAAACTAATTTGTGGGTTCAGCAAAGTCACAGGATAAAAAATCATACCAAAGTCAATTACATTTCTATATACTAACAACATATAAAATATTGCAGCCATTTTGGAAAACAATTTGACCATTTCTCATAAAACTAAACTTGCGATAACCATGCAATGTGGCAATCGCGCTCTTGAACATTTATCCCAGAAAAGTGGGAATTTATATTCATGCAAAAACTTGTACATGAATATTCATAGCAGCTTTATTCGAAATAGCTAAAAACTCAAAAGAACCCAGATGTCCTTCAATGAGTGAATGGTTTAACTATGATACATCCACACCATAGAATACTCCTTACTCAGCAATAAAAAGACTGAACTCTTGATTCATGCAACAACTTGGATACATATCCAGAGAATTATGCTGAGTGAATAAAAGCCAATTCCAAAGGATTATATACTATAACATTCCACTTATATATAATATTATTGAAGTGACAAACTTGTAGAAATGGAAAAGAGATTAGTGGCTACCAGGGAATAAAAAAAGGAGGGGTGTGGAACGCAGTGAGTGTGGTTACAAAAGGGCAAAATGAAGGATCCTTATGATGCTGGAAATGTTCCGTGTCATCAGTGTGGGAGTAGCTATATGCACTTATACATGGGATAAAATGGTATAGAACTCAATATGAACACATACATACAGGTGAATACAAGTGAAACATGAAACCTGAGTAAGGTCAGATGATTTTTATCAATGTCATTGTCCTGTTTGTGACATTGTACTACTGTTTTTCAAAATACTACCATTGAGGGAAACTGGGTAAATGAAACACAGAATCTGTATTATTTCTTACAACTGCGTGGGTCTCTACCATTATCTCAAAATAAAACTTTTGATTAAAAAATCCTGCCAGGCACAGTGGCTCACGCCACTGCAAATTTTAGCATTTTGGGAATGCTAAATTCCCAAATGCAAAATTTTAGCATTTTGGGAAGCTGGGATAAGACAATCACTTGAGGCCGGAAGTTTGAGACCAGCCTGAGCAACATAATGAGATTCCATCGCTCTCTTTTTTTTTTTTATAATTATACTTTAAGTTCTAGGGTACATGTGCACAACGGGCAGGTTTGTTACATAGGTATACATATGCCATGTTGGTTTGCTGCACCCATCAACTTGTCATTTACATTAGGTATTTCTCCTCATGCTATCCCTCCCCCCCTCCCCCCACCCCCCGACAGGCCCCAGTGTGTGATATTCTCTGCCCTGTGTCCAGGTGTTCTCATTGTTCAATTCCTACCTATGAGTGAGAACATGCAGTGTTTGGTTTTCTGTCCTTGTGATAGTTTGCTGAGAATGATGGTTTTCATCTTCATCCATGTCCCTGCAAAGGACATGAATTCATCCTTTTTTATGGCTGCATAGTATCCCATGGTATGGTATATATGTGCCACATTTTCTTAATCCAGTCTATCATTGATGGACATCTGGGTTGGTTCCAAGCCTTTGCTATTGTGAATAGTGCCACAATAAACATATGTGTGCATGTGTCTTTATAGTAACATGATTTATAACCCTTTGGGTATATACCCAGTAATGGGATCACTGGGTCAAATTGTCTTTCTAGTTCTAGATCCTTGAGGAATCGCCACACTGTCTTCCACAGTGGTTGAACTAATTTACACTCCCACCAACAGTGTAAAAGCGTTCCTATTTCTCCACATCCTCTCCAGCATCTGTTGTTTCCTGACTTTTTAAGGATTGACATTCTAACTGGCGTGAGACGGTATCTCATTGTGGTTTTGATTTGCATTTCTCTGACGACCAGTGATGATGAGCATTTTTTCATGTGTCTTTTGGCTGCAGAAATGTCTTCTTTTGAAAAGTATCTGTTTATATCCTTTGCCCACTTTTTGATGGGGTTGTTTGTTTTTTTCTTATACATTTGTTTAAGTTCTTTGTAGATTCTGGATATTAGCCCTTTGTCAGATTGGTAGATTGCAAAAATTTTCTCCCATTCTGTAGGTGGCCTGTTCACTCTGATGGTAGTTTTTTTTTGCCGTGCAGAAGCTCTTTAGTTTAATTAGATCCCATTTGTCTATTTTGGCTTTTGTTGCCATTGCTTTTCGTGTTTTAGTTATGAAGTCTTTGCCCATGCCTGTGTCCTGAATGGTATTGCCTAGGTTTTCTTCTAGGGTTTATGGTTTTAGGTCTTACATTTTAGTCTTTAATCCACCTTGAATTAACTTTTGTATAAGGTATAAGGAAGGGATCCAGTTTCAGCTTTCTACATATGGCTAGCCAGTTTTCCCAATACCATTTATTAAATAGGGAATCATTTCCCCATTGCTTGTTTTTGTCAGGTTTGTCAAAGATCAGATGGTTGTAGATGTGTGGTGTTATTTCCGAGGCCTCTGTTTTGTTCTATTGGTCCATATATCTGTTTTGGTACCAGTACTATGCTGTTTTGGTTACTGTAGCCTTGTAGTATAGTTTGAAGTCAGGTAGCATGATGCCTCCAGCTTTGTTCTTTTTGCTTAGGATTGTCTTGGCAATGCGGGCTCTTTTTTGGTTCCATATGAGCTTTAAAGTAGTTTTTTCCAATTCTGTGAAGAAAGTCATTGGTAGCTTGATGGGGATGGCATTGAATCTATAAATTACCTTGGGTAGTATAGCCATTTTCATGATATTGATTCTTCCTATCCATGAGCATGGAATGTTCTTCCATTTGTTTGTGTCCTCTTTTATTTCGTTGAGAAGTGGTTTGTAGTTCTCCTTGAAGATGTCCTTCACATCCCTTGTAAGTTGGATTCCTAGGTATTTTATTCTCTCTGAAGCAATTGTGAATGGGAGTTCACTCATGATTTGCCTCTCTGTTTGTCTGTTATTGGTGTATAGGAATGCTTATGATTTTTGCACATTGATTTTGTATCCTGAGACTTTGCTGAAGTTGCTTATTGGCTTAAGGGGATTTTGGGCTGAGACAATGGGGTTTTCTAAATATACAATCATGTCATCATCAAACAGAGACAATTTGACTTCCTCTTTTCCTAATTGAATACCCTTTATTTTTTTCCCTTGCCTGATTGCCCTGGCCAGAACTTCCAACACTATGTTGAATAGGAGTGCTGAGAGAGGGCATCCTTGTCCTGTGCCTGTTTTCAAAGGGAATGCTTCCAGCTTTTGCCCATTCAGTATGATATTGGCTGTGGATTTGTCATAAATAGCTCTTATTATTTTGAGATACATTTCATCAATACCTAGTGTATTCTCTTAAAATAGTTAAGAAATTAGCCGGTTGTGGTGGGCTACTCAGGAAGCTTAGCAGGGAGATTGCTTGAGCCCATGAGTTTGAGGTAAGCTATCACACCATTGCACTCCATCCTGGGTGACAGAGTGAGACCCTGTTACTAAAAATAAAAAATAAAAATAAATTGGTCTTTTTTTGGTTTGGGTCTGTTTCCAGATTCTCCAGTCTGTTTTATTCATCTATTTGTCTATCCTCTTTCCAACACCACACTATCTTCACTACTGTAGTTTTATAGTAAGTCTTTCAACTTTGTTCTTTCTCAAAATTGTGTTGGCTGTTCTAGTTTCTTTGCCTTTCCATATAAAGACATTTAAAAATCAGCTTCTTCATACCTACAAAAAAGCCTGCTGAGATTTTGTTTCAGAAGGGCATTGAATCTATAAATCAACTTGTGGAGAATTGACATCTCAATAATACTGAATCTTTCCAAACCATGAACATGGTATATATCTTCTATAGTCTTTGGTTTCTTTCACCAGCATATTCTGGTTTTTCGTATACTGCAGATATTTTTTAAAATTTGTACCTAAGTGTTGCAATATTTTCTCTACTATAGTAAGTGATACTTTTAAATTTCAGTTTCTAATTGTTTATTGTTAGAATATAGAAAAACAATTAATTTTGGTATATTGACCTTGTATCCCATAAGCTTGCTAAACTCATTTATTAATTCTAGGAGATGACTGTAGATTTTTAAAGATTCTTCTCCAAAGATAACCATGTCATCTATGAAGAGAGACATTTTAATTTCATCCTTCTGTATTTCCATACCTTTTATATATTTTTCGTGCCTTAGTACAACTGCTAGAACTTCCAGTATAATGCTGAATAGAGGTGGTGAGAGCAGATAATATCTTGCTCCCCATCTTCACTTGATTTTAGCCAAAAGGCTGAGAAGCGATCTTGCTCCCCATTATAGGAAGGAAGCATTCATTCAGTTTTTCACCAGTAAGTATAATATTACCTGGAGATGCTCTTAATCAGGTAAAGAAAGTTTCTTTCTTTGCCTACTTTTCTGCAAATTTTCAATCATGAAAAAATGTTGCATTTTTTTCAAATGCTTTTTCAGCATCTGTTGTTTTCATGTGTGGTTTTTCTTCTTTAGCCTGTTAATATGGTGAATTATATTTATTGATTTTGAAATCTTTAGTCAGCTTTGTATTCCTGGGATAAACTTCATTTGTTGTGATGTATTGTCTTTTTAATATATTATTATTTGAATTTGATAATATAATGTTATGGATTTTTGAAACAGTATTCAGGCAGGCCTCAAGTGATCTGCCTGCCTTGGCCTCCCAAAGTGCTGAAATTACAGGCATGAGCCACCGCACCTGACTAAAAGCATCTTTAAATGAAACCAGTTTTTCTCATAGGAAAGTTTTCAACTAAAAATTCAATTTATTTAGTTATATAGGACTATTCAGGTTATCTATTCTTCTTGAGTGAATTTTGATAGTTTGTGTATGCCAAGGAATTAGTGCATGTCATTCAAGTTGTTGAATTTATACGCATAACGGGTTTTTTTTAATTATTAAAAACTAAACTTTAATGTCGAAAATGCAACCTTGGGGAGGGGAGAAAGATCGCACACACATGGCTGTCACTTCACACTTGGAGGGTTGCACAGCGGCCAGGCAGAGGCGCTTTTCACTTCCCAGACGGTGGGCGGCCAGGCAGAGGCGCTCCTCACTTCGACCTAATGGGTGTTTTGGTAGTATTTCCTAATTATCATTTTAATGTCTGAAGGATCTGGTGATATCTCTTTTTTAATTTATAATATATGATAATTTTTGTCTTTGTCATTTGTTTTTTGTCATTCTAAATAGAGGTTTATTAATTTTCTTGATCTTTTTAGAGAACCAGCTTTTGGTTTTATTCATTTTTCTCTATTGGTTTTCTGTGTCCAACTCCTGCGGAAGGTTTCTCTCCTGCTCTCCAGAAGCCAGATTCCCAGCAAGTCCTGCCAGTGTGGCACCCCAGTAGTTTAAATTTATTTAAACTTACCTTGTTCAAGTTACTGTTTCTGTCTACTAATTGGATCTTGACTGATATCCAAGTGTGCAAAGATAACCTGGTCACCTGACCCATATTAGATCCTGAAAGGCCCTCCTGTTCCTCAATGTATATTCCAGCACACATTAAGGCCCAGCTGTATTGTGCTTCCTGATCCATGGATGTTTCCTTGAGTTCTGACTATTCTTGTTATTCATTTTTATAGCCCCAAAACTTCACAGCTTAAAACAACCACAAAAATATATTTTCTCAAGAATCTTTGATTTGCAAAGGGCTACAGGGGAAGGCTCACCTGTTCCCCACATGGCGTCAGCTGAGGTGGCTATCCTGAAGGCTGGAGGATTTGCTTCCAAGATGGCTCCTTCACATGTGTTACAAATTAGTGCTGGCTGTCAGCTGGGAGCATAGTGGCTTAGTTCCAAAGGTGATGAAAACTATTACTTTTTTTTTTTTAGATGGAGTTTCACTCTTGTTGTCCAGGCTACAGTGCAATGGCATGACCTCTGCTCACTGCAACCTCCACCTCCTGAGTTCAAGCAATTCTTGTGCCTCAACCTGCCGAGTAGCTGGGATTACAGGCACCCACCACCATAGCCTGGCTAATTTTTGTATTTTTAGTAGATACAGAGTTTCACCATGTTGGCCAGGCTGGTCTCGAACTCCTGACCTCAGGTGATCTGCCTGCCTCGGCCTCCCAAAGTGCTGGGATTACAGGGGTGAGCCACTGCACCCGGCTGAAACTATTACTTTTTATGACCTTGCCTCAGTAGACACAGAGTAGCACTTCTGCCATTCATACTTTATCAGTCACAGCAATCAAAAAAATCTTCTCAGGTGAGGAAATACACCCCTTAATGGGGGAGTGGCAAAGTTCTGAAATGGATTTCTGGAAATGTTTTGTAGTCATATTGGAAAAATGAGATCTGCTTCATTGGCCATTTGATGAACGTCTACCCCCCACCTTTATAAAGTGTATTACATTGTAGTAAATGTCCTATTATTTGAGATTACCTGAGTAAATCTTTATTCTTTGCAAACAGAACACCCTGGATCAGCAGAGAAAGCTCTCTACCAGCAGCTGGGCCATAGTACATAGGATCACTGAGCAGGTCAGACCACCAGAAAGGTTATGCACGCTCTCCAAGGAACTTGAAGTGATAGTAAGTGAGAACAATGGTTGTTCCCAAATATTTGTTCTCTCTGTCTTCCACAGTAGTAGAACCTGTTAGTTGAGTTTAGGGCTTTCCATAATAAAGATTATTTTACTCATTCTTCTTTGTATCCTGGTGTAGAGGCAAATGACAGCTTCTAGGGATCTTTCTTTGAAGTCATCAGACTAGTTAATTTTGCCTCTTGCCTTCTTCCGTCCTTTTACTCTACTGCCTGGAAAGCAAATGTAAAAGCTAGAGTTTTAGCAGCCATCTTAGGTCCTGAAGACAAAAGCCACACTCTATTAACTAGGAACAATGGATGGTAAGCTAGAAGAAGCCAAGATTACAGAGGATTTTGTAGAGCATGCCCACCATTTCATCCATGGACTTTTCCAAAAGTTCTATGTGATAGAAAAATTAAATCCTATCTTGTTTAAGCCCTTGTTTTCTCAGGTCTCTGTTACTTGCTGTTCTACCTATATCCTACCTAATATTAAGACAAATATGGTGGCCTTTGGCTATCGTCTTTGTGGGTTATCTTGCCTTATTTTGAGACCATTGCAGATCATTTCTCCATATTCTTAAAGAAACTCTTTATATTGCACTGTAGTCGGAGTGCTTGCAACTTGACATTCTTGGAATAGAATGCTCAATACTGTAAGGTTCCCAGCTTTCTGGATGTGGACATGAGTCAAGAGAAGTGAGACAAACCCCCTTAGAAGGCAATTGGGACCCTTTGTTCTATAAGCACTACTGGCACAAGAGTTACAAACTATTTTCAGCATCTCTGGGTTCACATGATCACCTTCCTCTAAGAGTTTATGAAGGAGTAGTTGCCAAGAGCAAACCAGAATCAGGCAGAGGAAAATGAAAATGTGTGAGTGAGAGTCTGTGCCCAACCGTAAGTGTGGGTTCTACATTACCCAAATTTGGCCAAAATGTGGAGATGAAAACTCCATGCTATCTGACAGTGCCAAAGCAAATAGACTAACAAATTATATTGTGTTGGGGCAAGTTGTGAGAAATTCCTGCCTTGGGGTTATGAGCTGTTTTCATGAATTTTTAAAAATTAAAATTGAGTCATTATCCTTCATCACTACATATGCTTTTTGTCTTGAGCAGTGCTATGGTTTGATTTGTCCCCACCAAAACTCATGTTGAAATTTTATCCCCAATGTGGCAGTGTTACGTTTTTGAAATGTCTTTTTACTAAAATCTGAAATTAATTAGCAGTGTCTTTTCTCTTGAATTAGTAAGAAATAGTGTACTCAATCATACTTCAAAAAGTTCATCTGATGAGCAGGACAGGAAATGGTCAATAAAATGGATTAAATTTTTTAATTTTTTTTGAAAAATTATTAAACTTAAACTAAGAGTTAGGAAAGACATTTAGTTAGAAGTGGAACAACTCTAAAAGATGGAACAGGTTAACTCTGACAACAGCTCATTTTTCAACTAAACAAAAACTCTGAAAACAATTACTTGATTTACATATTTTCCTCCATTTGGATCCATAATTTAGACTTGTAGGTCTGTCATAATCTTTCAGTTCTGGAGAGCTCACGGAGCATCAGAAACCATTTGGGGCCAGGCACGGTGGCTCATGCCTGTAATCCCAGCACTTTGGGAGGCCAAGGAGGGCAGATCACCTGAGGTCAGGAGTTCCAGACCAGCCTGGCCAACATGGTGAAACCCTGTCTCTACTAAAAATACAAAGATTAGCCAGGCATGGTGGTGGCACATGCCTGTAATCCCAGCTACTCGGGGGGGATGAGGCAGGAGAATCGCTTGAACCTGGGAGATGGAGGTTGCCGTGAGCCAAGATCATGCCACTGCACTCCGGCCTGGGCAACAGAGTGAGACTCCATCTCAAAAAAAGAAAAACAACAAAACCATATAGGAATTGTGTTTCTTCAGATTTCTTTGGGCTCAAGTGACCCTCCACTTCCCTAATCATATTCTTAGGAATGTTGCACATAACAGAAGCCAACTCAAACTAGCTTAAGCAAAATTTAAAAAGACATGAGCATGGGTATTTATTAGAAGGATACTGTAGAGTCTTGTAGCATAGAATCCAAAGGCAAGAAAGCAATCAGTGCTCAGGAAGGGACTGGGAGCCGAAACTAGAATGTCCTCAGAAACGCTCCTCCCCTCATCTCTGTTTCCTGTATTCGTATACATATTTGCTAATATTGCTGCCAATGCGTCTCTCTCCTTAGCCCATTGGGCAAGTGGAATAAGATGACCACATCGGAATTTCACATTTTAAGTTATAGGTCCATTTTCTATGTTATTAAGGAAATAGCTGGATGTGGTGGCTTTTGTCTGTAATCCCAGCACTTTGGGAGGCTGAGACAGGAGGATTGCTTGAGCCCAAGAGTTGAGACCACCTTGGGCAACATGGCAAGACCCCATCTCTACAAAATTAACAATTAGCTGGGCATGGTGGTGCACACCTGTGGTCCCAGCTACTTGAAAGGCTGAAGTGGGAGAATCACTTGAGCCCAGGAGGTCAAGGCTGCAGTGAGCCATGTTTGCATCACTGCACTCCAGCCTGGGTGACAGCAAGACCTTGTCTCAAAAATAAATAAATAAATAAATAAATAAATAAATAAATAAAGAGTTTGTGCCTTATATTTAAGATTCAGGAATAAAGTTTGAATTTTTCACATTGATGTCATTAAGATAAAAACATATTATTATATAAATAAACTTACATTACTATACGTAATGCAACATTAAGAATTGCTTAGTAAGTTTACTTGTGAATATTATATATCAACTAAAACAATTTTAAAAACAACTTTCACACTACTATTTTATAACTTAGGTAATAATCTGGAAGATGTTCCAAGCATTTGAAACAACTAAATGACAAAGGATCCTTAATGTCTATAAAGAGAGAAGTAAAATGTCAAATGTATGACAATAGAAGAATTTTTATCTTCTCTAAGTGAATAGTGACTTTTGTATTACAAATTTGGATGAATATATTCACTTGGAAACTCTTTAACCTTTGTCTTAATGGCAAACAATAAAGTTCTTAATAAATATTCAACATTCTTAAAGGAAGAACTCCTAGATCTGATTTTATTTTTCCCTGAACTAAGAGAGGCTTGGACATCCCTCTTCAATAATGTACACAACTGTGCTTGTGTATGGTAGATGGTCAATGGTCTAGAAGCATGCATGAGACACTGGTAAGAGGCATTGCCTCTGGGCGTCATATGGGAGGGAAGACTTGCTTTTCCCTGAATATCTGTTTATATGCCTTTGTTTTACCGTGTAACACTAACTTTCAAAATTCTTTAAGTTGTCTAAGCCCTAATGAAGAGACATGTAATGAATGATTGTGAACTGGACTCTTTTACTATAAAGGATATTATTGGGACAGTGGTAGAATTTAAATGGGGCCTGAGGATTAACTGGTAATGATGTATTCATATTAATTTCCTGATTTTGCAGACTGCATTTTGATTGTATAGGAGAATGTCTTTTTCTGAAGGAAATAAAAAACACTAACCTCCCCAAGAGTGTTGGGTCATCGTGTTGGTAGCTTACTCTCATATGGTTTAGAAATAAATAGATATATTTGGCTGGGTGCATTTTGGGAGGCTGAGATAGGAGGACCGCTTGAGCCCAGGAGTTTGAGACCAGCCTGGGCAACATAGTCAGACCCTGTTTCTACAATAAATTTTTTTTTTAGTTGGGCATGGTTGCTTGCCCCTGTAGTTCCAACTACTAGGCTGAGGTCGGAGGATGGCTTGAGCCCAGGAGATGGAGGCTGCAGTGACCCATGATCACACCACTATACAGTACTCCAGTCTGGGCAACAGAGCAAGACCTTGTCTCAAAAAAAGAAAAAAAAAAAAAAAAAGAAAGAAATAAAGAAGAAAAAGGAAAAATAAGGAGAAAAGAAAAAATGATCAAATATATTTGTACTGTCTTGAAACTTCTGAAAGTTTGAGATTTTTTTCAAAATTTTAAAACATTAAAATTATTTTTTAAATATTCTAAGCCCTAAATTTGCGGAGAGACAATGTGATTGGGCAAATTTTAGGCCCAGCTTATATCTGCTGCTCACCCCATTAGCTGTGATCAGTGGGAATCAGGAAGCAGTTCTCCGAATAGTTTCTAAAACAGAGAGATTGGGAAAAATGCTCCAATAGATGTCTGCTGCACTAACAAGAAACTATATCATGGTTCACTAGTTTTATACTACCGGATTTTTTTTTTTTTTGGTAACTGATCGGTATTTATTAATTTTATTAATTCTCTCTTTTCCTTTTTGGGGAAGTGTGGGAGGGTGGGAGATTAGATACATGAAGTGCAATGAGAATCCAAAACCAGCTAGAAAGAAGTGCCCAATACGGAACTCCAGGCTGTGGTCACACTGATTGCCTCTGCTCATCTGGTGAAAATCCCATTCCAATGATTGCCGATGACATTTTATCATATTCTCTGCCCTGGACAAGAACTAACCTTGACTGTTAACATTGACAATGGAACATTTTAGGACATTACAGAAATGGGAAAGCCATAAAGGTTTCTTCCTTAATTCATAGCACTTGGGCATCCATAGGTTATGCTTTCCTCTGTCACACCCACCCCCTTACATTTTCTCTGAGTGTTCCCTTCTCATCTCCCTGGGAGTGTTGGATGATGCTACCTAGCGGGGACTTTTCTCCTCTCGGCTTTGAAGGGAAACTTCAAGAAATCATAATCTTCACTTGCCATGTTTCATCATCAATGAAATATTTTTAAATTGTCTGATATAATCAAGTGTGACCACTTAAAACTACACAAGAAATTTCCCTTTCAAGATGGAAAGATCCAAATAGGTTCTGAAGTGTCCCTTTCCCTCAATTTATCATCAGTGTGGAAGTTTTTCAGGCAGTCTTTGGCATTTCAGTATGTTTTCTTCACTCTCAGAGGGAAGGCACACGAGGGAAAGGAAGTGGGTATTTGAGTACCTTCATCACAATCAAGTCTCTTTGACAAGCCAGCAAGGCAGTCATTAGTCTTGGTCGCTCTGTTTCAGCTCCTGCATCTTTTGGGCACATGTTCCCATGCATTGAAAGTTACATGTGGCCATGTGCTTTCTTTGATCAATGAAATAAGTGCAGGCAGAAGAAAGTATATCACTTCCACATAGAAATGCTAAGAACCAATATAGAATTCACTCCATTCTCTTCCTCACTACATTCTCTCCCTCTTTTCCAAGGTCACACCCAAGGTAACCAATGAACACCCAACTGACATTGTTCACATAGCATAAGTAAAAAGATAAACCTTGTTTTAAGCCATTGACACTGGAAGTCATTTGTTTCTGCAGCATAACCTAGCCCATTCTATCTGATACAGACACCTCATTCTCCATCTGGGCTCAGTTTCCTCATGCTGGCCTTTTATGCATATCTACAAGGAAGAAGTTCTCTTCTCTGAGAACTCAATGTTAAAAATGATGTATTATTTGTTATGATTGCTTATATGAACTTTTTATGATGATCCACTTGTGAGATATCTGCCACTATCGCATCAGATTTACCCTCCTTTTGAGATGACTTTGCTTGTGACTCAGAGAAGGGTTATATTATACTATGGTAGGCAGATATTGGGATATGTTCCCCAGTGCCAAGCCATTGCAGTACAGAATCCAAAGGTTTGAAAAACATGACTTTGACCCTGCTAGCAGTACACTTTAAGATGCAAGACAAATAATGGGGTCCCCACAGTGACTGGCGTGTAGGAACTAGCATAATGGCTAACTGTATAGAATTTGGAGTCAGTCAACCTGATTTTGAATCCCAGCTCTGCCATTCACTAGTAATAAGTGATTTGGAACCAGTGATTTAGCTCTTTTAGACCTGATTTTCCAACTTTAATATGGTGATACTAACAGTACCTATGTCCTAGAGCAGTTTTAAGGATTGAATGAAATATTTAACCTTATTATTACTATTACACTTCAGAAAATATTCTCAATGCCTTCCCTTCCCCAACAACTCATTTCATTTTGACGGAAGGTTGGCAAGTTTTTTATTGGAGTTACCGTTGACTGGGAGGGCGCAAGGTTATTCCTTTGAAGATAATTTTATGTGAATTCAAATGTAAAAATGTTGACCAAACTCATTTAAGGTCCTAAGTTAGTATTGTTGAATGGTGCAGAATAAGAAAAAGGGAAACTCCATTTACATTTTAGATCTAGGAGCTAGCAATACAGACTACATAATGGCCAAGGCCTCCACCATACATAGAGTTGAGTATTTTGGAAGCGTGTCACAGGTAGAGTTCGCTAGCTCCTTGGTGTCCATAATCTGGCTGGTGAGATTTGGAGGCTCAGAAGACAGATTGCTGTGCCTGGAAGGGCTTGCAAAGACTTGCTGTGACTGGCTGTTCTGAGACCTTCTGTCTTGCCACTTTGACTGCCTTGAGAGAGAGAGAGAGGCTCTCCTCGTTTTATCCTATCTTCAGAATATGCTGACTCTCTCCATCTCACCTTTGGGCAAAGCTGGGTCTCATTTCCAGGCCTCATTTCATGGCTTGCAAGTAAATAAGAGATTCATTGGCGGAATGATGCACAGCTCGTGCATTCAGATGAAACGCTAAACAATCTGCCAAATGACAGGACCCCAGTGCCCGAGGAATCTCAGTCAGAAGTACCTTGAAAACCTTCCCCCAACGATGCCACTCCTAGATGTCTCAGAAACAACTGATTTGGCAACTCAACTCAAGTGGCATATGGGACAGAAATTGTGATTGGTCTAGCTTGGGTCAGGTGGTTCCAACTACCCAACTTCCTTGGTCCCTACCGTTCACTGACTAGGTGTGGGAAGGGAAGATCAGGTCCTTTTCCAGCAGAAAGAGAAGGCAAGGCAGAGGGATTAAGCAGACCAACCTGATAGCCACAGCTTTCTTTTCTTTTCTTTTCTTTTTTTCTGAGAAGCAAAAAAAGCGTTGGTGGTTAGCAAAACCAAATGAAAAAGAAGACAGAGATGTTCTTTTTTGTTCTTGATTAACCTCACCAAAGCTACGCTGTGTCTCTGCCAACTCAGGGAGGCAGTGTGACTACAGGGACTTGGGAAAGATGAGGAAACTTGAAAAAAATACCGAACTCCAGAGCTATTGTGTGGCAAGAAGGCAGGTCAATGGTCTGCATGGTGTGCCAGGGCCTGCAGCAATCCCTGTCCTTGTTCTAAGTCCAGGCTCATTATTCAGAGTGATTACTGAAAGCGTAAGTCAGACATGCAGGGATATAAGATTGCATGTTGAAACCACAAGAGGTTCAGATCTGCAAAATAATCGAAAGAGATGAGATAAGCAGAGCCCCACAACCCCACCCCACGTGATTGCAGTAACTCTCGATTTCTCAAATTAAATGTATTTTTTTCCAGTTAATTGTGACAGTTGCCTTTCCTCTCTCTTTTATATATTTGGGGCTTCCAAAAATAACCTCAATAAGCAACACTGCCACATATATTAAGTATCCAGGGTAACAGAAGAACAAAACAATGGGCTGTGGTGATGTCTTTCTGGAGTGTGACTGAAAGTTTATGGCAGGACTGGCTGGGCGCAGTGGCTGATGCCTGTATTCCTACCACTTTGGGAGGCCGAGGCGGGTGGATCATCTGAGGTCAGGAATTCAAGACCAGCCTGACCAACATGGTGAAACCCTGTCTCTACTAAAAATATAAAATTAGCCGGGCATGGTGGCGCATGCCTGTAATCCCAGCTACTCGGGAGGCTGAGGCAGGAGAATTGCTTGAACCCAGGAAGCGGAGGTTGCTGTGAGCTGAGATCATGCCACTGCACTCCATCCTGGGCAACAAATAGGAAAACTCCATCTCTTAAAAAAAAAAAAAAAAAAAGAAAGAAATTTGTAGCAGGACTGAAGCCACAGCAGAGACTGTAGGCCTCTTCTTCTGCATGTTTGGCAAGGAGGGACAAATGGACAGGGTAGAAAGGAGGGAAGGTGAAAAATCAAACGACCTGTCGGCTGCTGATCCTGAAGCTAAAAGCTGGAAGAGGGGAGGGGATGGCCATTGAATTGTAGGCTGAAGCACAGAATAAGGAACAGATCTGCCTTTCTTACCAGTCAAGGCCCAGCAGGAAACAGAATTCATCTCAGACAGTTCAAAGAAAGAGGCTGTAGCGGAGGGACTGCTTACCAATTGAACAAGGAGGAGTGGGGAACAGACTCAAAGAGAAGTGGCAGTGGGGAGCTGTCACCTCCCTATAGCTAAAGCGTTGTGGGGGAGGAAATGGAGTCGTGGGAGCTCAGGAGAGATGGCGCCATGGAACAGGGACTTCCTCGTGGAATTGCTGGTGTGTGGGGCAGGCTTGCTGCTACCATTTATGGAACCCAGGCAGACTGTGTAGGTAAACATTTAGCAGCCAGCTCCCTGGGGGAAAAATAGCCTTAATTTGTAGTGTTTGCTGATTTATTTGGTGTAAATACCCACAGCATGCAGATCCGAGCTACCAACCTGATGTCACCAAACTGGGAATTGAGAAGAAATGGATACAATCAGCTCTGGAGAGCCACTGTGAGCTGGTTCCAGTACCTCTGGATGGGGCAAGAGGGCAAGTGGAGACCCACACACCATACATCTAAATATTTAAAAGTTATGCAAGAAGATAACACATTGTGTGTGTTCTTTCTTCCTACCTCAATAACTGTGTTAGTCCATAAGTGTTGCTACAAAGGAACACCTGAGGCTGGGTAATTTACATAGAAAAGAGGTTTATTTGGCTTATGGTTCTGAGTCTCTCTCCAGTCACTGCCCCCCTGCTGAAGGGAGCTTCCATGTCCAAGATCAGGCCATCCTCCCCCTACCAGGGGGTTGTGAGGTACAAACGCCGGTCCACCTTGCTTCAAGTTGGGACAATTTCCGAGATGCCTCAGCTGAGGTCTTTGCTGTCACTGCGCACACAAAGGCTGTACCCAAGAAGTGTGGTGCCAGCGTCTGCATCTGGTTAGGGGCTTAAGAAGCTTCCAGTCATGGTGGAAGGCAAAGAGCCACCCATCACATGGTGAGAGACAGGGCAAGAGGGAGAAGCAGAGGTGCCGGGCTCCTTCAAACAACTAGCTCAGGTGAACTAATAGAGTGAGAACTCATTCATTACTGCAAGGACAGCAAACCAAGCCATTCATGAGGGATCCACCCCCATGACCCTAACACCTCCCACCAAGCCCCACCTTAAACTTTGGTATCATGTTTCAACATGTTTCAACGTGAGATTTGGAGGGGACAGACATCCAAAGCATAGCATCAACCTTTGTGGATACCATGGTGCATCACCCACATCCCTTGTGTTTGTCAGGGTTCTCCGGAGAAACAAAACCAATAAGGGGGGTGTGTGTGCGCGCGCACGCGCGTGTGTGTGTGTGTAGAGAAAGAGAGAGAGAGTGAGAGATTCACTGTTTTTTGTTGTTTTTGTTTGTTTGTTTGTTTGTTTTTGAGACGGAGTCTAGCTCTGTCGCCCAGGCTGGAGTGCAGTGGCGCAATCTCAGCTCACCGCAACCTCTGACTCCCAGGTTCAGGTGATTCTCCTGCCTCAGCCTCCGGAGTAGCTGGGATTATAGGCGCCCGCCACCATGCCCAGCTAATTTTGTATTTTTAGTAGAGACAGGGTTCCGCTGTGTTGGCCAGGCTGTTCTCAAGCTCCTGACCCCGTGATCTGCCTGCCTCTGCCTCCCAAAATGCTGGGATTAAAAGTGTGAGCCACCACGCCCGGTGGAGAGCCTTGGCCTCCCAAACTGCTGGGATTATAGGCATGAGCCACCGTGCCCAGCCCATATTCAATATTTTCAGAGACAGTCAAATGGT
Source organism: Pongo abelii (assembly GCF_028885655.2). Lineage (NCBI taxonomy): Eukaryota > Metazoa > Chordata > Mammalia > Primates > Hominidae > Pongo > Pongo abelii. The sequence continues at coordinate 8,304,126 of NC_072006.2, read as the reverse complement.
ATTAGTTCTTAACAACTTTCCTGGTAATTTTGCCCATGACATGAGATGTGAATTTATTGAAAACACTACATCTTCACAAGAAAATTCTGTAAGTCATTCTAGGAACAGATAAAAGTTTCCATGTAAGTGAATTTTCAGTTAACTTCAGTGGGTTCTGTCCAACTAATCTACTTTCCTATTCAGATGCTAAAAGAATAGTAAATAAAGCTGAAGAGTTAAATTCCTACCCGTTTCCACTTTGGAGCAATTTCATACAGTACTGCTATGAACACTTTTGAAGTGCCTGTGGTGGACATAGACAACCATTTCTGCTGGGTGCATACTAAGACAGGATTTGCTGGGTCACTAGGTACACATATACATATATCCATATATCCCTTGGAATGACAGAAAATGAGGAAAGCAACGCCTTTACAGGGCAAAGGACGGTTGTTATTAGTAGCTTCCCAAGCCTTATTGGACTCTTGAAAGAGGCACATGGCTACCTGAAGGCAGGATTTAGATTTAGGTGTATGCAGAAAAGAGAAGTCTTTTTTATTTTTAAATCATAAAGCGACTTGACCAAAAAGACAGTTTCTGTAATCTCAGAACTGAGCTTTGCCTGGAACAACATAAACCTCTTTCTGCTTCACTGTACATCACAATATCCAGATTCCCTGGAAGCAGGTCCCATTAAATTACTTCCTCTGCTTGGAAAGCTTAGATCTGGGTGGCTGGCTCCCAGTGTTTCTTTCTTTGTTTGACTTAGCACTAGGCTTTGTTCCGGACAGCAGAGACTATTTTTCATAATTTGTTCCTCTCTGGAGCTTTTTGGGTCAAAGATCATAAGCTGGGAGTTGGCAACACACAGTAGTAGAAATACCATCTCCATTAGGATTGCTATGGTGCCATGGAGAAACTATGCTTCCTGTTGGGTTGTACTGTTGTGCTTGATTATATTTTAACAACCAAGGGTACATTAGATGGGATAAACTGTTCACTGAATATCTCTGGAGGCACTGACATTGTTTTCCATTTGAATATTTTTCCTTCTGTATATCATTCATGCGGCCCTAAAAGACATCAAGCAGCTGCTTAAGAGAGTATAGGCCACCAATTTTTAATAACGCTGGAAAACAAGTAGGGTAAGTATTTTTATTCTCATTTTACCAGTGGGGAAACTTGAAACTTGGAGAAATTATGTAATTTTCCCCAGATCATACAAATAATTCATAGCAGAAATGGTATTAAAAGTAATACCACCTCTCTCTGTCCACCAAATCACTGTGAAATGCCCCAAAATAGAATTTAAGCATGCTGGGTCCAGGTTATCTCATCAAGCATGGTCATTTGGCCAGAATCAACTATATTCATTTTTCAATATTTATTAAGTTTTAATGATGTGCAGAGACCAATTTTAATAGTTGGCCAATACGGGGCCAAACCCTCAGATTGATTATGTTCATAGACACAGTGATATTCCATTTCTTCCACTGATCAGTTTTCTTAGCTTCAGTGGATGATAATTATCTTTCTAGGTGTGGTAGAGTCTAATCTTATAAATCAGCAACACTTCCCTCAAAATTCTTTAAGAAAAATATTCTATTGCTGTGGGAATATTTTTAAAAAGAAAGAAAAACAAAATGTCTTTTAGAAAAATATTCCTTGGAAGTCCTTTAGGAAAATTATCTTTCAGAAACATGCCACTTTGGAGAGTAACATATTTAATAAGTACTGCTTGGCCAGTTATTTCTCCAGCCATTTCTGTTCCTTTTGTTGAGTACCAGTTAAAGCTGGTGTAGGGCCCTCTTTTATGAAATGTATACTAGAATCATGTTATAGTTGGCAAGATGCTCATACAATGGGAGGAAAGACAGAACCAAGCTGGTTAAGGGAAGAGCCACTCACACCTGCCATCTCAGATGGGGGGCAGAGCCACTCAAGTAATTTACACTGTTATTGTCCTCTTATGTGAGCTAAGTGTCCATGTGATGTAACTTCACTGTGTTCGACCTCTTCCCTGAAACTTAGGCCACTGCTGTTTTTTCTCTTTTCACTATTCTAGTGTGAGGTCTTAGTGAACACTCTTTGGCTATAAGTACAAGAGGCCAATTCAAACTAATATAGATTAAAAGGAGGAATTATAAAGATATGGAGTCATCTGGCCAAACTGGAAGATCAACATGATGGACATTCGTTGATTTTCTTTCCAGCATACACTTCTCTTACCAATAGTTCTAAGTTTCTTTTTGGGAATCTGTGTGCATCTGGGGATGCTGACTCCAGCTCTAACTCTAGGGATGAAACACATGACCTAGATCCATCCAGTCATCATAATCCATCCCATCCCCTACCACCACTGGCCATAGTGATTGATGCAGAGACAGGCATGTGACCTACATCAGTTCAATCAGGGCAACTCATGGAACTTCAGTGGGAATTCTGTATCTCTTTCCTCCTAGATAATAGAAAGCTAGCATATATCTCTGAGGGCTTGTGGCAACCATCTTGACCTTAGCATAATGAAGAGATGCAAAAACATCAGGTCCTTGGTGATATGTTTGATCCACTTGACAAGTTTCACCTGAAATGAGATTCCTCTGTCTCTTTAGTCATATAAGCCAGTGGTCCCCAATCTTTCTGGCACCAGGAACTGGTTTCATGGAAGACAATTTCTTTCATTGAATAGGGCTTGGGGCATAGTTTCAGGATGAAACTGTTTCACCTCAGATCATCAGGCATCAGATTCTTATAATGAGCATGCAACCTAGACGCCCTGCACGCACAGTTCACAGTAGGTTTCACGCTCCTATGAGAAGCTAATGCTGCCGCTGATCTGACAGAGGTAGACCTCAGGTGGTAAGGCTCACTCACCCCTGCTCACCTCCTGCTGTGCGGCCTGGTTCCTAACAGGCCAGGGACTGGTACCGGTCCATGGCCCAGGGGTGGGGGACTCCTGACAAAAACCAAAAAATATTTTTCTTTCTCTCTTCCTGTTCTCCCTCTCTCCTTATTTCTCTCTCTCTCTTTTTCTCTTCATCTCTCTCTCCCCTTCTCTTCTGCCCCTCTTCCTGTCTCTCTCTTCTTTGTCCCCTCCTCTCCTTTCCCCTCTCCTTTTACTTTTAAGACCATGTTCACTGACCATATAGCCAAACATAGTTCCCCCAAATGACTGAAAGTTCCTAAATTCACCTCAATTTAAGTGAACATCACATTGAATTAGAATGTGTTGCACTAATCTCATATTTCTAGAAGCAAGAATTTGATTGCTCCAATCCACAGTATCCTAGAGGGAAAAGTAAGAGAGTGAAGAGATTTGAGAAGCAGAAGGAAATACAAACTCCATTGCCGATCCACCACAGCAGTTACATAGTGGGAAGCAGGCTAGATCTCAGATTAAACTGGATCCTGATTAACGAGGTGAGTCAAGAACCCCCAGATCAAAATGAACTGAAGGTGATAGAATTTTTTTTAGGTTGTCAGCAGATACATTCTCTCATTACTTCGTTTTTCTTCAACAAAAATGGGAAGAAACAATGTGCTTTGGAAGAAATGTATGCAGTGCAAGATTTCACCAAGTAGACCAAAGGCAATTCCTAGAAGCCTTTCGAAAAGAAAATGCTAAAATTCCTATGACCACAAGAGATGAAAGATGGATGGCAGGAAGCAGACGGTGAAAGAAGTAAAGAACAGTGTTTGTGTTTTGGGACTTCTGTTCAGATGGGTTGCAAAAAATGATTACCCGTTGATTTAGGAAAGGTTTGGTTTTTAAAATTAGAATTCTTTCACAGTTAAAGCACTGTGAATTTCTTTAAATCTGGCACACACAAAAACACTTCTGGTTCAAGACCCTGTATTATGATTATCCTGTTGCAGTGGCAGACACTGTTCAGGAATGTTCTGTGCTTAGCTGAGCTCATTCTTCTATTTCAAAAATGTTTCAGATTCTTATTCATTTCAAGTTTCCTTGGGGACAGGAGAGCTTTGAACTTCAGAAAATTTTACTTGGTCTTGTTTCAAAAAGTTATTGTTAATGAGCAAACTTTTTCCGTAGATCCAAAAGACTGCATTTTGAGAGGTATTTAAAAATTTTGTGGTAGTCAGGATTCTTTCAAGTTGACAGAAACCCAATCTAAACTAGCTTAAGTACAAAAAGGAACTTACACATCTGAGAAGTCTAAGTTTCATATTATTCATAGATTTTCAGAGGGGACTTATATTTTAAGTCATAAATAGACACTAACAAACATCAAGTTTTCATGTGTTCTATGTTTACGGCAGCACTATTCACAATAGCTAGGAGGTGGAAACAGTCACAGATACATCAACAGATGAATGGATAAATGAATTGTGGTATATCCATAAAATGGAATATTATCTGGGCCAGGTGCGATGGCTCATGCTTATAATCCCAGCACTTTGGGAGGCCAAGGCAGATGGATCAACTGAGGTCGGGAGTTCGAGACCAGCCTGGCCAACATGGCAAAACGCCATCTCTACTAAAAATACAAAAATTAGCTGGGTGTGGTAGCACATGCCTGTAATCCCAGCTACTTGGGAGGCTGAGGCAGGAGAATCACTTGAAGCCGGGATGCGGAGGTTGCAGTTAGCTGAGATCCCATCACTGCACTCCAGCCTGGGTGACAGAGCAAGACTCTGTCTCAAGAAAAAAAAAAAAGGCCGGGTGCAGTGGCTTATGCCTGTAATCCCAGCACTCTGAGAGGCTGAGGCGAGTGGATCATCTGAGGTCAGGGGTTTGAGACCAGCCTGGCCAACATGGTGAAACCCGTCTCTACTAAAAATATAAAAATTAGCCAGGCGTGATGGTGGGTGCCTGTAATCCCAGCTACTCGGGAGGCTGAGGCAGGAGAGTTGCTTGAACCTGGGAGGCAAAGGTTGCAGTGAGCTGAGATCGAGCCACTGCACTCCAGTCTGGGGGATAGAACGGACTCTATCTCCAAAAAAAAAAAAAAAAAAAGGAATATTATTCAGCCGTAAGAATAAATGAAGTACTGATACATGCTATAGCATGGATGAACCTTGAAAACATGCCAAGTGAAATAAGTTAGACACAAAAGGACAAATATTGAATGATTCCATTTATATGAAATATCCAGAATAGGCAAAGTCAGAGAGACAGAAAACAGATGTGTAAAGGCTGTGAGGAGGGGATGGGGATAACTGGAACACTTGGCATGGGTTTTCCTTTTGAGATGATGAAAATGTTTTGGAATTAGGTAGAAATGGTGCTTACACAACACTGTGAAAGTGTTACATGCCACTGAATTATTCACTTTAAAAATGGTTAATTTCATGTAAATCTCACCTTGACAAAAATGAAAAGGAAAGGAAAACTTTTTTTTTTTTTTTTTTTTTTTTTGAGACAGAGTCTCGCTCTGCTGCCCAGGCTGGAGTGTGGTGGAACCATCTCGGCTCACTGCAAATTCCATCTTCCAGGTTCAAGTGATTCTCCTGCCTCAGCCTCCCAAATAGCTGGGATTACAGGTGTGTGCCACCATGCCCAGCTAATTTCTTGTATTTTTTGTAGAGACAGGGTTTCACCATGTTGGCCAGGCTGGTCTCGAACTCCTTAAATTGACCTCAAGTGATCCAAAAGTGCTGAGATTACAGGCATAAGCCACCGTGCCCAACCACAAATAGATGTTTTAATAGTTAAAAAATACTACGATCATACTGTGATCATAATTATACATAATGATACCAGTGTTCTAATAATTAGTTTATTTCTTTATTTTTAATTTTGAAATAACATTTCAGACTTCCATTAAGGTTGCAAGAATGGTCTAAAAAACTTCCATATGCCCTTCATCCATATTCCCCAACTGTTAAAATTTCACCACATCTCCTTCCTTCCTTCCTTTCTTCTCTTTTTTCTTTCTCTTTCTCTTTCTGTCTCTTTCTTTTCTTTTCTTTCTTTGTCTTTCTTTCTTTTTCTTTCTTTCTTCTCCTTCCTTCCTTTCTTCCTTCCTTCCTTCCTTTCTCTGTCTCTTTTTCTTTCTCTCTTTCTCTTTCTTTCTTTCTTTGTCTCTCTCTCTGTCTCTCTCTTTCTCTCCATTTCTCTTTCTCTCTGTCTCTTTCTTTATCTCTATCTCTCTATCTCTTTCTCTGTGTCTCTTTCCTTCTTTCTCTCTGTCTCTTTCTTCTCCTTTCTTTCTTTGTCTCTCTGTCTCTTTCTTTCTCTCCGTCTCTCTTTATGTCTGTCTCTCTCTCTCTCTCTGTCTCTTTCTCTCTGTGTGTCTCTTTCCTTCTTTCTGTCTCTTTCTTCTTCTTTCTTTTTTTCTCTCTCTTTCTCTTTCTTTCTCTCTCTCTCCCTATATATATATATCTATATAGAGACACCTATCTAATATGTGTGTATGTTTATATACATATTCATATTATTATTTTATTTTTGAGGAGGCTGCACCTCTGGTATTCTTTAATTCTTTGAATAATGGTGGAAATTGAGAGGGAGGGGCAAGCAAAATATAAATCATGCTATGGTCTTAATGTGTCACCTCCAAAATTCAGGTGTTACCAATGTGATGGTATTAAAGGTGGGGCTTTCAGAGGTAATTAGGCAATGGGAGTTCCTTCCTCATAAATAGTATTAAGGCCCTTACAGAAGAGGCTTCACAGAGTGCTCGGCTAGCTTGCCCTTCAGCCTTCTGCCATGTGAGGACGCAATAGGAAGATCCTCACCAGACCAAATGCCAAGCCTTGATCTTGGACTTCCCAGCTTCCAGAATTGTGAGAAATAAATTTCTGTTCTTTATAAATTATCCAGTCTCAGGCATTTTGTTATAGCAGCATGAATGGAGTAAGAAATTATAACAAGCCACTGCCTTGTCAAGTGAACCCTAAATGTGTGGTTTGGGGGAAGAGCAGCAGAATGGGGGAAGGGTGAGAAGATGGGATGAAAGAGGAAGTTCTCAAACCACCTTACCAGTGATGGGTTGTTGCCAAGATGAGAGCAGTGTCCACCAGCACGGGAAACAGAGGACATGATGGCTCTCGTCCAGCTCCCTGAACACACTGGCCAGCTTATCAACCCACCAACCCCTTCAGCCCACATTTCTGGTGCTTCTTTGTGCTGTGTTTGCTGTCCTCTGCTTTTGAAGATGACACTACCAGTAATTCTCCCCAGCTGGGAGTGCAGGTGTCACCGATAAGACCAGTGGGGCCCAGTAGTCTTCCCACACTGGGAACATATGGTGTTTCCTTTGTTTTGGGGCTGTGGTTGCCACACAAAGTTGTTGTTGGATGAAGTTGGTTTTAAGACTTGAGAGTTGGCTCCTTATGAGTCATCTCATTTCTCATCATTCCATGTGCAGGAGCCTCTCTAAGCCACAGAAAATACTTTTCCACCATCACAACATGTTCTGTGGAGCTCCCAATCATTGTGTGGAAATATATTCCAGCTTCATTCATACCAGTGCTGTTTATGCAATTGATTCTATAAAGATGCACATATTTTCAGCTGTTTCAAGGCAAGATTATGTTTACAGGTGCTTTATTCATCTATCTACAGAATCCACTGAAGAGTTGTTTTTTAAATAACATAATTGTGTATGGAATAAAATGAAGAGCTTAACAATATTAATTCATCATGAGACTAGCCATCACAGATTTCATGCTTGTAAATGCGCATTGATGACTTGAGTTTAAACCACTTCTACCAGTGACAACTCAGCCATGTCCTGATCACAGGCAAATCACACAGAGATTTGTGTTTACCGAGCTTTGGAAAGGTGTAACTTTCTTTAGTTTTGCTCCCTTAGAAGCAGACTCTGAGATAGGAATCTGAGTGACAGTCGTCTGTTTACAACGAGATTCCAGGAAGCACCAATAAAGGAGTAGGAGAGTGTGTCAGGGAAGAGAAGAAAGGCAACAAAGGATGTGTTTGTTGATAGGCAGTTACCACTGTAGGCAACTAGGGCTTAATCCCACTAGGATGTTCTTGCAGAGAGCACAGAACAACCACTTTGAAGTGATCACACCTGAGGGCTAAGGAAGCTGGGCTATTGATGTAACATTATTTGAGGGCTACTCAGGAGCTTGTCTGACTGCCAGTAGAGTGAAGTAGAATCTGGTGTAGCCAAGAACTCTTCAGCCAAAGAGATTTGGATGTTGGTTGCTGAAATTTAGGTGAGCCTATACTGTGGTAGAAATGTTCAAGGGAAGACGTTTGTATCTGCTACATAGGAGGTAGTCTGGGTTTATAGTTTTACCATTTTGCTGCTTGAGAAACAAGTTTAGAAACATTTAGTGACTTTCCCAAGGTCACGTACAAGTTCTTTCATTTAAAATCCAACTCAAACTGGCACAAGCAAAAGAGAACATATTGGCACACGTAGCTAAAAAGCTCAGGGATAGGTTGTCTTAGTCTGTTTTGTGTTGCTATAACAGAATGCCTGAAGCCAGGTAATTTAGACACAATAGAAGATTATTTGACTTACAGTTTTGGAGGCTGGAAAGTCCGAAGGTATGGTGATGGCATCTGGTGAGGGCCACATGCTTGGTGGAAGGCTGAAGGGCAAGAGAGGGTGAGAATGAGACAGAGAGAAATCAGATTGAATTTACCCTTTTATCAGGAGCCCACTCCCATGAAAACTAACCCACTCCCACAATAATGACATTAGTCCATTCATGAGGGTGAAGCCCTCATAACCCGATTATCTCTTAAAAAGCTCACCTCTAGAGGCCAAGGCAAGAGAATTGCTTGAACCCAGGAGGTGGAGGTTGCAGTAAGCTGAGATCATGCCATTGCACTCCAGTCTGGGCAACAGAGCGAGACTCTGTCTCAAAAACAAAAACAAAAACCTCACCTCCCAATACCACTGCATTGGCAAATAAATTTTTCTTTCTTTCTCTCTCTTTCTTTTCCTTCCTTCCTTCCTTCCTTCCTTTCTTTCTTTCTTTCTTTTTTTCGACAACGTTTTGCTCTTGTTGCCCAGGCTGGAGTGCAATGGTGCAGTCTCGGCTCACTGCAACCTCCGCCTCCCAGGTTCAAGCAATTCTCCTGCCTCAGCCACCCAAGTAGCTGGGATTACAGGCACCCACCACCATGCCCGGCTAATTTTCATATTTTTAATAGAGATGGGGTTTCACCATGTTGGCCAGGCTGATTGCAAACTCCTGACCTCAGGTGAGCCACCCACGTCGGCCTCCCAAAGTGCTGGGATTACAGGTGTGAGCCACCATACCCAGCCGGCAATTAAATTTCAACATGATGCTTGAAGGGGGCATTCAAGTCACAGCATAGTTCTTCAACTTAGGTGGGATTCAGGAATTCAAACCATGATATTAGCATCATAGTCTAACCACTCTCTTCTGAATATTTTTATATATTAAATCAACAAATATCTACTTCCCGAAAACCAAACCAAAGAAGTAGTCGACAGGACACTTTATAAAAATAACTCCTTAGCCGGGCGTGGTGGCTCATGCCTGTAATCCCAGCACTTTGGGAGGCTGAGGCTGGTGGATCACCTGAGGTCAAGAGTTCAAGACCAGCCTGGCCAACACGACAAAATCCTGTCTTTACTAAGGATACAAAATTAGTTGGGTGTGGTGGCAGATGCCTGTAATCCCAGCTACTCGGGAGGCTGAGGCAGAAGAATCACTCAAATCCGGGAGATGGAGGTTGCAGTGGGCTGAGATCGCGCCACTGCATTCCAGCCTGGTGACAGAGTGAGACTCCATCTCAATAATAATAATAAATGCATAAATATAACTATTCATTCCTGTAATCCCAGCTCTTTGGGAGGCCAAGGTGGGACAATTGCTTGAAGCCAGAAGTTCGAGACAAATATAAAAAGACCCTGTCTCTACAAAAAAATACAAAGAATTAACCAGGCATAGTAGTACATACCTTGCTACCTTGCTGCTCAGGAGTCTGAGGCAGGAGGATCTCTTGAGGCCAGCAGTTTGAGGTTGCAGTGAGCTATGACTGTGCCACTGCATTCCAGCCTGGACAACAGAGTGAGACCCTGTCTGAAAAAAAATAAAACTCAACGGAGAAAGTGAATTGTCTGTGGACAAATTATAAATTAATTTAAAATAATTAAACATTAGTAAGAAAATAAATAAAAATAATGTGAGCATGTATCTATTTACAAGTAGAGAAGCTATGACAAAATTGAAAACTTGAATGAATCTGTGCAAAAAGCAGTCAATTTTGAAAAAAAAACTACATATCTTCTTTTCCATCTAAGTTTCATCCATGCACCTTGCTAACTATACAGTGCCCTCTCTGGTATTTCAGCAATGATTCAGCAGTTCAAAGCTCAGTCACAGAATTTCAAGCAATGCCTGTGCACACAGGTGCTGCACCGTATCTTCTGTCTTGGATTGTGATGACCTCATTCCAGGGGACCCAATGGCTATTTCAGTATGCTACCAACATACATTCTTTCTGTTCATCCAGCTCAGACAGAGGATCTGGTTCTTGCCCCATCCCAAGGTTCAAATGTCATGGTCTAAAAGGTAGAACCTGGGCTAGTAGGATTCAGCAGGTAATTGGAGTGTGTTTCCTGGTGATGAGTCCAACAAAATGGCTGGCATGGCAGATTCTGGAAAACCCTGAACAGAACAGGTTATCAAGTTAGTTCTGGGGAAAGTGGGTGGAGGTGCCATCAGGCCATTAGGAACTAGGAAACCCAGGAGCGTAGATGAAACAAGAGTGAGGCTGGGCACGGTGGCTCATGCCTGTAATCCCAGCACTTTAGGAGGCCGAGGTAGGCAGATCACAAGGTTAAGAGATCGAGACCATCCTGGCCAACATGGTGAAACCCTGTCTCTACTAAAAATACAAAAATTAGGTGGGTGTGGTGGCGCACACCTGTAGTCCCAGCTATTTAGGAGGCTGAGGCAGGAGAATCGCTTGAACCCAGGAGGCAGAGGTTGCAGTGAGCCGAGATCATGCCACTGCACTCCAGCCTGGTGACAGAATGAGACTCCCTCTCAAAAAAAGAAAAAAAAAAGAAACAAGAGTGAGATGAAGGAGCGCATTTTCCATAGGTTGGGTTCTCCGAGAAGCAGACGCTGAGATGGAGTTTAGTGTGCAAGATGTTTATTGGGGAGTGGGCTTGAATTCAATGCCTGAGGAGAGGAAGGGAACGGAGCAAGGATAGACAGCAATGCAGGGCTAATCACAGAGTCAGCCAGTGTATGAGAAGCTCAGAAGCCAGAATGGGCCTTCAGGGTTGTCCCCAGTCCCGCTGAGATGTTGGGCTTTTGTACTCCAGCATCTAAGTCATTGGATATGGGCTGCTTCAGAAATGGGTAACTCTGAATGAAATAGCTCCCTGTAGCTGCAGTGATCCTCCATACATGAATGACTCAGGTATCTCTTCTGAGCTTCAGATCTGCATACAGCTGCCAACTTCACCAATGCTTTGCTGTTTCAAAAGGAATGAAGAGATTGGGAGCCAGAAGTGAGAACATAGAGAGCGAGGTGGTGATGGTGGCTATAGAAAGGTCACAGAAGGCAGAGGCTGGGGCATCAAAGCCTATGCCACCCCTTTTACAATATTCCCAAGGGCGAATCCTTATCCTGGAAACAGCTTCATGAAGAGTGGACCCCAGATCTTCACATGTTCCCTTACCTCCTCTCTTCACTCAACTGCCCCCCACCCCCAGTGATGCACTCCCCACATTTCACACTGTTGTGTAGATGTTTTTCCCTTCTGCCTTGAAAGTTGAAAGTTGATTTTCCTCCTCTTCTTCTTTTTTTTTTTTTTTTGAGACGGAGTCTCGCTCTGTTGCCCAGGCTAGAGTGCAGTGGCACGATCTGGGCTCACTGCAAGCTCCGCCTCCCAGGTTCACGCCATTCTCCTGCCTCAGCCTCCTGAGTAGCTGGGACTACAGGCACCTGCCACCAAGCCCGGCTAATTTTTGTTTGTATTTTTAGTAGAGATGGGGTTTCACCGTGTTAGCTAGGATGGTCTCGATCTCCTGACCTCATGATCCGCCCGCCTCGGCCTCCCAAAGTGCTGGGATTTCAGCCGTGAGCCACTGCGCCCGGCCCCTCTTCTTCTTTTATTTATTGTTCAGTGTTTATAAAAAGGCCTTCAGGAATTAACAAAAGACCAACACCATTTAAAGACAAAATACTTTGGAAGAAAGAGTTTAAGGCCTTTGAAGCATAGATGGCAGCCAACAGCTCGAACTATTGAGATTTTCTTGGGCAAGGAAACTTTGGAATACTAGAATAAGACTTTTCCTCTCTCTTTCCATCCTCTGTCTACAAATTGTTCCATAGGTCAAATATTGAAATGGAGGAGACTTCAAATTTTATCTCCAAAGCTACAATTTATCTCCAAAAATTTAGAGGAAGGAAAAACAAAGAAAAAAATCAAAAGAGTGAAACTGTATATTCATGGTATACGGGAAAGAGTATGGGATTGGAAGCCAGGAGACTTGGATTTCTGGTCCCAAACCTGCCACTGAAAGTGGCTCTGTGATCTTGAACAAGGAACTGACAATTTCTAGGCCTCTTCTGTAAAAGGAAGAGATCTGGGCATGGTTGTCTTTAAGTCTCCCCCAGCCCCCACCCCCCATCACCAGCCCTCTGCAAAACACGCACTACCACCATTACCTTCTTCTTTTTTAAAACTTGTAAAGCAGCTGTATTCCTGGTTCTCTGTCATCCCTTTAAGTCTCCTCAGTGGAGCTGTGCTGTTTTCTATCCCTAGAAAACCTGAACGGGCTTTCATGGCTATTTAGAGTCCCACTTTGGCAGCCAAAGTAATTTTTTTGATAACTTGTAAGATTTCAGTTTCTTAGTCTAACTTTCCTTTCAATGATAAGATCTTATTATTTACATAGTTGTGAGTAACAATAGCTCACACATTGGCAGAATTATGTTGAAGTCAGCAATGTGCTTCCGTATATAGTTACTCATTTGAGCCTCACAAATGTTAACAGATCTATGGAGGTAGGCTGAGAAGATAGTAAAAGTTCTACTGTTTTGTTGCTTGAGAAATAAGTTTAAGGACATTTAGTGTATCAGGGTTCTTCCAGTTGCAAGTTTTTCCTAGAAATCCAACTCAAAACTGGCCCAATAAAAAATGAGAGCTTATTGGCTCATGCAATCATAAAGCCCAGCATAGGTCTTCAGGTTCAGTTGGATCAAGGAGCTCAAACTATGACATTAGTACCTTGTCTGTCTCTATGATCTAACCCCTCTCTTCTGTGTATTTTTATTAATTGAATTAACAAGTCTTTATTGAACATCTTATATGTGTTAATCATTGTCATAGGCACCAGAGGTACAGTGAACAAAGCATTGTGTTTAAAACAGTGACTAAACACATAGCTGCATTAACAAAATCCATGAGATTTACATTCTTACATTCCTGGGAATATTCATAGAACTTATATACTAGTGATAGGAGAGGGCATAATAAACAGATAAATGATATGTGCTAATGGAATAATCTATGCAAGAAAAAATGAAGGATTGTAACAGGATAGTGGAGGCAATGAAAAATAATTGGATTTGGATGTTCTTTGAGAGGAAAGCAGAAGCAGTTTTCTGATGGATTGGATGTGAAATAAAGAGAAGAATCAAGGATAACTCCATAGTTCTGGTCAGTGGTGGAGCCATTTATGGGATCAAAAAGACTATTGGGAAAGCATATTTGGGATGTGTGAATACCAAGAGTTGCTTTTGGATACAATAAGTTGTAGCACCTTTTTGACATGTAAATGGAGATGTCAAGCAAACCATTGAATATACACCTCTGGCTTTTAAGAGAGGTCTAGCTTTAATCTACAGTGTGGGCTGTGTCAGCTCAATGTATATGAAGATTATATGTGTTTTGTTGCTTAGTTATTCATACCCCAATTCCAGTGGAAGATAAAATGCTTATTTTTTAGTCATTAAAGCAGAAGTCGGATATAGCTTGGTTATCTTGGATCATTGCCATCTCTAATCACTGTGGCTGGGGAAAGGGAAGCTCTGATTGGCCAGACCTGTATGTCCAGAATTCCCCAATTGAGCCAGGGTGGACTGGGCACATTCACTAAAAGCAGAAATGGTTGATTCCTCAGAGAACTGATACCAGAAGTTTGGAGGGAACACTGGGAGGCCAGAAACCATGAAAAATAGGTGGAAAGATCTGAATCTCAAAGCAGATTTCATCTCCCTTAGGCAGTAGCTAAGAGGGAGACTCATGTTTTTGTAGTAAAATTTTGATAGAAAGAAAACCCCACAAAATAGGTTAATAGGTGACACTAAGAGAAGCAAGAAATCATCCAAGCAAAAAATCAAAGGCTGAAGCATTTGTACCCAATTCGCTGTTTTAGGACTCCACATTGAGAGCTCAAAAGCAGACAGTTCCAAGCTCTATTCCACCACTGTTTCTGTTATCAATCGAAGTGTATTACAAACCACCACAAAAGTTAGTGGCTTAAAACAATAAACGTGTTATTATACTTACGTTTCTATGTGTTGAGTAGACTTAGCTGGGCAGTTCCTCTGGTCTGGCTTGGTTTACAGTGAGATGTGGCTAAGACCGGAGCCATCTGGAAATTCAGCCTGGGATGCTGAGCAGCTGCATCTCTTTCCCTCTCTGTTGTCTCAGGGCCTCTCCTCTAGTAGCCAGATTTCTTTCTTTTCTTTCTTTCTTTTTTTTTTTTTTTTGAGACGGAGTTTCACTCTTGTTACCCAGGCTATAATGCAATGGCGTGATATCGGCTCACCACCTCCACCTCCTGGGTTCAAGTGATTCTCCTGCCTCAGCCTCCTGAGTAGCTGGGATTACTGGCATGTGCCACCACGCCTGGTTAATTTTGTATTTTTAATGGAGACGGGGTTTCTCCAAGTTGGTCAGGCTGGTCTCGAACTCCCAACCTCGTGATCCAACTGCCTCAGCCTCCCAAAGTGCTAGGATTACAGGCATGAGCCACCATGCCCGGCCCAGAGTAGCCAGATTTCTTAAGTGGTAACCCAAGGCTCCCAAAGTTAAGTATTTCCAGAAGGAGACAGTGGGAATTGCCAGCTGTCTTAAAGGCCAGGTCTGCAGTGTTACTTATGTTCATTCTATTGGCTGACACAAGTCCCAGGCCAGCCCAGATTTAATGTGAGAATGGGGAATGGTAGCCATGGTAGCCATGGCTACCAGGAATGGCTCATTAGGGGTCACTCTTGGAGACAGCTGCTACAGTCACATCATGTGAGACCCAGAGTGTTCAGTCTAGGCCAATCTTGCCCAAAATGTGTCTATAGAACACTAGCCTCACAAAATGTTCATGAAAGAAAAAGTATTGCAATGTCAATAAATTTAGAGAATACTATATACTATAAACAATTTTAGAGTATCACTGCTGTCCATTAAACAATAGGGACTTAGGGAAGTTTGCACTAGAATAACTAATTGTTTCATCTGGAGTCTTAATCTAGGTTACTCTAGAAAGCACAGCCCGAGACAAGGGTTTGTGTGTAAGTAGTTTTGTTTGGAGACAGGGTCTCGCTCTGCCATCCACGCTGGAGTGCAGTGGCACAATCACAGCTCACTGCAGCCTCGACCTCCCTGGCTCAAGAGATCCTCCCACCTCAGCCCACACCCCCAAGTAGCTGGGACTGCAGGAACATGCCACCACACCCAGCTCATTCTTTAATTCTTTAGATAGTGTCTTACTATGTTGCCCAGGCTGGTCTCAAACTCCTGTGCTCAAGTTCTCCCACTTTGGCCTCCTAAAATGCTGGGATTACAGATATGGCCTGACCTGGTTTTTGTTTTTGTTTTTTTGAGATAGGGTCTGACTGTCACCCAGGCTGGAGTGCAGTAGCAAGATCTCATTTTGCTGCAATCTCTGCCTCCTGGGCTCAAGTGATCCTCCCACTTCAGCCTCACAAGCAGCTAGGACTATAGGCGTGCACCACCACACCAGGCTAATTTTTGTATTTTGGCAGAGACAGGGTTTCACCATGTTGCCCAGGCTGGTCTCAAATTCCTGGACTCAGGTGATCCATGTGCCTTGATCTCTCAAAGTGCTGGGATTACAGGTGTGAGCCACCATGCCTGGCCCTGTATTTATTTATTGATTTATTTAAAGACGGAGTCTTATTCTGTCGCCTAGGCTGGAGTCCAGTGGCACAATCTTGGCTCACTGCAATCTCCACCTCCCAGGTTCGAGCAATTATCCTGCCTCAGCCTCCCTAGTAGCTGGGATGAAAGGCATGTGCCACCATGCCCAGCTAATTTTTGTATTTTTAGTAGAGAAAGGGCTTCACCAAGTTGGACCAGTCTGGTCTCGAACTCCTGACCTCAGGTGATCTGCCTACCTCGGCCTTCCAAAGTGCTGGAATTACAGGCATGAGCCATTGTGCCCGGATGTTTTGTTTTTAAAGTGATCCTGAGGAGCAGGAAGAGCAGAAAAGAGAAAGAAAAAAAAAAAAGCCAATCTAAGGGTGTGCTATTGAGTCGATAACCACTGTAGGGCTCTACATGGATAGCGCTCCATGGAGGAGCTGTGTAGAATGCACCTCAGAATTTCTACCTGAGAGAAATTTTCTTTCTTTTCCTTCCTTCCTTCCTTTCTCTTTCTTTCTTTCTTCCTTTCTCTTTCTTTCTCTTTCTTTCTCCTTCCTTCTTTCCTTCCTTCTTTCCTTCCTTCTGTATTTCTCTCTCTCTCTCTTTCTTTCTTTTCTTTTTGAGATGGAGTTTCGCTCTTGTCGCCCAGGCTGGAGTGCAGTAGTGTGGCCTCAGCTCACTGCAACCTCCACCTCGCAGGTTCAAGCAATTCTCCTGCCTCAGCCTCCTGAGTAGCTGGGATTACAGGTGCCCACCACTACACCTGGCTAATGTTTTGTATTTTTAGTAGAGATGGGGTTCCGATATGTTGGTCAGGCTGGTCTCAAATGCCTGACCTCAGGTGATTCGCCTGCCTTGGCCTCCCAAAGTGCTGGGGTTATAGGCGTGAGCCACCACACCCAGCTGAGAAATTGTTTTCATTGGCTCTATCCCACATTTATCAAAGTTTCCCCTTAGATGTTACCTCTTTTACATCTCCAGGATTGTGCATGCATTAGAAGCACTCAACAGACTCCTGAAGGCATCCCAGCCTGCAGTGACAAAGAAGCCCTGAGGCAGAAAACAAGAGGAATATGTTGTGGCTGAGATGAGGTACCTGCCCATGGCTGGTTGGCACAGCAATGGCTGGAGTAAAACTATGGGCTGAGGAGATGTGGCCTGAGGCACAGGTATGTTTGATGGGAGGTAACATTCCTCAAATTTGTCTGCTTGAGGACCCATATTTCAAACGGTGCCTATCGTTATTCCACGTTGCACAGAACACACTTGTGAGTGCATAGGTCTAAATGTCCACCAAAGACAGTGTTATACCAAAGCAATACAGACCACCTTCTCCCAGTTTTCATGCCTAATTTCTTCCAGACTGTGTTCTTTCTGACCCTCCTGCTGAGTCCATGTTAGCATTGAGCGTCCATTGGAACACATGGGCACAGAATCTCCTGCCCCGTATGTACACTTGTCTGCAATTCTACCACTAAGGATTCCAGCCTGTGGGGACATAGTTAATTGTCTACATATGTATTAGTCCACTTTCATGCTTCTGATAAAGACATACCTGAGACTGGGCAATTTACAAGAGAAAGGTTTAATGGACTTATAGTTCCATGTGGCTGGGGAGGCCTCACAATCATGGTGGAAGGTGAAAGGCATATCTCACATGGCAGCAGACAAGAGGAGAGAGCTTGTGCAGGGAAACTCCCTTTTTAAAAAGCATTAGATCTCGGCCGGGCACGGTGGCTCACACCTGTAATCCCAGCACTTTGGGAGGCCGAGGTAGGCAGATCACGAGGTCAGGAGATTGAGACCATCCCGGCTAACACGGTGAAACCCCGTCTCTACTAAAAATACAAAAAATTAGCCAGGCATGGTGGCGGGTACCTGTAGTCCCAGCTACTCGGGAGGCTGAGGCAGAATGATGTGAACCCAGGAGGCGGAGGTTGCAGTGAGCCAAGATCGCACCACTGCACTCCAGCCTGGGTGACAGAGCGAGACTCCATCTCAAAAAAAAAACAAAAAACAAAAAACCATTAGATCTCATGAGACTTATTCACTATCATGAGAACAACATGGGAAAGACCCACCCCCATGATTTAATTACCTCCCACTGGGTCTCTCTCACAACATGGGAATTCAAGATGAGATTTGGGTGGGGACACAGTCAAACCATATCAATATAGCATCCATTTCTCCTTTTCTCTTCCTAACAGCACCTCATAGGTGATTTGGGTGACAGTGGTTCTATTCTTGGCTCAGGAGAGCAGGTGGTTTAAGGCAATTAGTGCATTTCATCTGGGGGCCCTAGTGACTGGGTTATGATGTTCTGGATGTGGATGAGAGGGCATGTTGCCCCAGTTTTATTGATAGCCACCTTGTGACCATATAGAGAGCCATCCCTGAGGTGAAGCCAACACTGTGGCAGGTAAAGTTAAGGTTGAAAGACTCAGGGGGACCTGGGTCAACATTTGCCTGAAGTTCAACTTACCGCCAGATTTCTCAGTTATGTATGCCAATAAATCTTCTTTGTGGCTTAAGCCATTTGAGTTCATTTTTCTGGTTTTTTTTTTTTTTTTTTTTGGTAATTGATTGCACACTACTTGATTGCTTTGAAAAGGATAACTACATTTCAGACTCATACAGGCCTCAAAAGATCAGTTGCATGAAGCCTCATTTTTCAGTACGTTCATAAACTATAGAAGAAATAAGTATTTATTTGGCATAATTTCACTATTTTTCCCCTGAGCATACATTTGCTCACAAGTGTAGAACCTCAATACCCTTCCAGAAATCTGGTCAGAGGTGTGTGAGAGGTCGTTTTCTAAGGAGAGATATCTCAAACTGAAAGACAGTCTACAAAATAGCTGGCCTGAAATAACTGACTTTTAGAAGTGCCAAGGTCACGAAAAATGAAGGATTGAGTAACAGCCCTAAATTAAAGTGTCTAAAGAGACATAACAACTGAATGCAACACGTGATCCTCAATGGGATCTGGGACCAGAAAAGGGAGATTAGCAGGACAACTAGTGAATTTGGAATAAAGTTTATCACTTAGGTAATAGTAATGAATCAATTAATGTTAATTTTCTGATTTTGGTAACTGATTAACTAGTTACGTAAGTTGTTAACTTTGGGGGAGCTTGGTGAAGGATGTACGAGCATCTTGGTACTATTTTTGTGAGCTTTTGAAAGTTGGAAATTCAATCGAAAAATAAAATACAGGGTTAGAGCGGCCCTTTGTTAATGCATTGATTAGAATTTCCACTGCTATGATATCTTACAAATACAGAGAGAATGTGGGTCTCTAAGACTTCTCTGGAAATCCATTCATTAGCAAGACTCAGAATTCACAGGTCTGCCCTGGAAGACACTAAGCTGAAGGCAAATCTATATTTTTCATGCCTTATTAAGGAGATCTGACTTGGTCTTGGAAGAATGCAAAAAATGTTTTAGTATGGGAGTAAGACATATGTCAATCCAGAAAATTTTTTAAGAGCAGGCAATTGTTCAAATAAGACTTTTAGTCTCAGATTAGAGAGGAAAACGATTTGGCATAGAAATGCTGAGGAGACTCATCTGAATGGGTTGTTTTGGCAGCCATGAGTGAGTTGTAAGCCAGCATTTAGAATGGGTGAGTCTGGAAAGTAGATTTGGTGGAAAAAGAGGATGATTCATTCACCAATAATAATAGTAATAAATACTGCTGACAAGGTACTTTTCATTAGCAAATGGAAAATAAGCTCAAGACACATACACCAAGTCCCTTAGAAGTGAGGTCAGAACAAATTCTCTTCAAAAAATGGGAACATTTGTAGTAGCTCCTGTTCCTGGAATTTATTGACGGTTTTTTCTTTTTGCAATGTGGGAGATATGTTCTCCTCTCTTTCAGAGGAAATCCAATTGCTTCCCCATTGATTTAATATGAAGATTATTCTGGAATGTATCAGAAGAGCACTGCACAGTATATTTATTTCTTTCTCCAAGTATAAAGAAGTATCCAAAGTTTTATTTTTCAGAATCATTAGCTGATTCATATTCTGTAATTGGAAAAAGAAGCCAGGACCAAATTCTGGGAAGTGAGCTCAATCAAAACCCTTAATTTGGAAACTTATTTGGAGAATTTCCTGCCCCAGAAAGAGGCATTGCCTGGGGTGGAGGGGATGTCACTCTCAGGACACTGGGGGAGAAGGGTTAAAGTTCTGTCCATAAAATCTTGAATTTCTTAATCAGAAGCAAGGCATCCTATCTTCCATAGGATCATTTCTAATTACCTTTTTCTACCTTCTAACAACAAATTCCCTAAAATTTCCTCTTCTATTCCCTTTGTTATCTCCCTTTTTCTTTGTCATCTTCAGCCTTCTTTGATCCCATCTGTAGAGTTTCATTTTGTATGATTCTGAGGAATAAGATGTTGGGACAAGAAAGAAAAGAAAAGAAGAAAGAAAGAAGAAGGAGGAGAAGGAGGAAGAGGAGGAGAAGGAAGGAAGAAAGGAAGAAAGGAAGAAAGGAAGAAAGGAAGGAAGGAAAAAAGGAAGGAAGGAAAGAAGGAAGGAGAGAGACAACAGACAATAAGCATTAAAAGTCTTCCTTCCCTTGAGGCTTTGTAGATCCTCCAACTCCAACTTCAGGTCCCATCCAGAGTTTAGTATAACCACAAAAAATCGTTATCATTTGATCATTCTCCTGTGAGCCAAGGCTGATTTCCATCCTGGTTCCACCCACTGGTCCTTCTTTTATACCCTGGAGGGTCTGGGGCTGATTGGATTATTGTTTCTGATTCTTCACTGTTTATAATAGAATTTTTTGCCAGATAACTTTCCAATGCCTCTCAGCAAAATATAGGCAGGAACTTCTGCTTTCAGTTCTGACATGTTAGGATCTTAGAAGTCACCACTCTGTCCCAACAGCAAGTAAAAAGCTGAACAGAATGAAAAATCAACAACTCTTCATAGATATATCAGAAAAGTGAGGTCACAGGGCAAACAGCTGCCCCCAGAACTGAAGAGATAGATAGAGAGATATGGAGAATCAGAACTTACAGGGACAGAAAACTTAGCTGGCATCAGTACTAGGATGGGAAAATCTGAACTGATGGATGAATTGCTGGAGGCTCAGTGTGGACAACTCTGAGATTCCAGGGTCCCCCGGAGTTTAACAGGGTGGGGGACTCAGAGTTTTGTGAGGGGGCGGGGGACCCTTGGTTTTGTGAATTTTACCTCCGGAGTCTCTACGAGGTCCTCACAGTGAATCTTAGAGAAAAAACCCCTTGTGCTTCTGGCAGGTGGAGGAGAATAGAAACCATTTTAAAATACACCAGAGAATTCTGTTCTTTCTAAACAGGCCTGCTCTCAAGAGAAATGATTTTATTAGAGGTCAACCTTCTGGGGCTTCATCAGAGCCTAATCTACCTGAGACAGGGGAAATACCCAGCTTCAGCTAGCTCCAGCCATCCTGTCCCACCTAAGGGTGGAGGGGTCCTGAGAAGCACTGTTGAAGTTCACAGTCTGGGGCACAGGCTCACCACAAGACTGAGACCTAATCAAAGGGTATAGAGCTTCCCCTCCCCCAACAACTCTTCACATTAGTAAAGGTCCATTTATTGCAGTTCCTCTTAACCAGTGCATCATATTTACCTTTCAACAAAAAATTACAAGACATACTAAAAAACAAAAACACAGTTTGAAGAGACTGAATATCAGAACCAGAATCTGATATGGCAGAATTTTAGAATTATCAGACTGGGAATTGTTAAAACACTATGATGAATATGCTAAGGGCTCTAATGGAAAAAGTAGACAACATACAAGAACAGATGGATAACATAAGCAGAAAGATGAAAATTCTAAGAAAGAATAAAAAAGAACTTCTAGGCCACGCAAGGTGGCTCACGCCTGTAATCCCAGCACTTTGGGAGGCTGAGGTGGGTGGATCATCTGAGGTCAGGAGTTCGAGACCAGCCTGGCTAACATGGTGAAACCCCATTTCTACTAAAAATATAAAAAATTAGCTGGGTGTGGTAGCGCATGCCTGTAATCCTAGCTACTCAGGAGGCTGAGGCAGGAGAATCACTTGAACCCGGGAGACGGAGGTTGCAGTGAGCCGAGAGATCGTTCCATTGCACTCCAGCTTGGGCAACAAGAGTGAAACCCCAAACTCTTGTAAAGAACTTCTAGATTTCGAAAGCACTAAAACAGAAATGAAGAATACCTTTGATGGGCTCATTAGTAGACTGGACGTGGCTGAGATAATAATCTGTAACATTGAGAATATCTCAGTAGAAACCTCCAAAACTAAAAAGCAAACATAAAAAAGACTCAAAAACAAACAAACAAACACAGAACAGAATATCTGAGAACTGTGGGGCTACTACAAGTGATGCAACATACATGTAATGGGAATACCAGAAGAAGAAAAAAGAAAAAGGAAAAGACACAATATTTGAAGCAATAATCACTGAGAATTTTCCTAAACTTACATCAGACACCAAACCACAGATTGAGGGATCTCAGAGAATACCTAGCAGGATAAAGGCCCCTCCCATTCCTCCCCACCAAGAAAAAGAAAGAAAAAGAAAACAACAACCAAGAAAACCCCTATACCTAGGAATATCATATTCAAACTTTAGAAAGTCAAATATACAGGAAAAATCTTGAAAGATACCAGAGGAAAAAACACATTTTACCCACAACGAAGCAAAGACAAGAATTACATCTGACTTCTAAGAAACCATACAAACCAGAAGAGTAGAATAAAACATTTAAACTGCTGAGATAAGAAACACCAATCTAGAATTCTGTACTCTGAAATTATCCTTCAAAACTGAAGGAGAAATAGAGTGTCTTAGAAAAACAAAAATTGAGGGAACTTGTTTCTAATAGCTCTGCCTTGCAAGAAATATTAAAATAAGCTGTTTAGGCTGGGTGCGGTGGCTCACGCCTATGTTCCCAGCACTTTGGGAGGCCAAGGCAGGCAGATCACCTGAGGTCAGGAGTTCAAGGCCAGCCTGGCCAACATAGTGAAACCCCCATCTCTACTTAAAATACAAAAAAATTACCCAGGCATGGTGGTGCACGTCTGTAATCCCAGCTACTTGGGAGGCTAAGGCAGGAGAGTCGCTTGAACCTGGGAGGCGGAGGTTGCAGTGAGCTGAGATCATGCCATTGCACCCAAGCCTGGACAACAGAGTGAGACTGCATCTCAAAACAAAGACAAAAACAAAAAAAAACCATTGTGGACCCCAAAACAAGACATAACTACAGATAGTCCCCAACTTATGATGGTTCAACTTACAATTTTTTGACTTTATGATGATGTGAAAGTGATATGCACTCAGTAGAAACTGTACTTCAAATTCCTGTATAAACCACTCTATCTTTTGCTTTCAGTACAGTCTTCAATAAATTATATGAGATATTCAACACATTATTATAAAATAGGCTTTGTATTAGATTATTTTGTTCAACTGTAGGCTAATTTTTAAGGTAGGCTAAGCTATGTGATTTTGTAGGTTGCGTGTATTAAATGCATTTTTGACTTACAATAAACTATTCTGGGTTTATCAAGACATAACCCCATCATAAGTTGAGGAACACCTGTATATGCTGTCCACCAGAAATCCATTTAGAATATAAAGACATATATAGATTAAAAGTAAAGAGATGGAAAAAGATATGCTATGCTAACATTAATCATAAAAAGTGGGAATAGGCCAGATGCAGTGGCTCACGCCTGTAATCCCAGCACTTTGGGAGGCCGAGGTGGGTGGATCACGAGGTCAAGAGATGGAGGCCAACATGGTGAAACCTTGCTCTACCAAAATTATAAAAATTAGCTGGGCATGATGGCCGCAGACCTGTAGTCCCAGCTACTTGGGAGGCTGAGGCAGGAAAATTGCTTGAACCCGGGAGGCGGGGGTTGCAGTGAGCCAAGTTCGTGCCACTGCACTCCAGCCTGGTGACAGAGCAAGACTCCGTCTAAAAAAAAAAAAAAAAAAAGTGGGAATAACTATATTAATTTCAGACAGAGCAGATTTCAGAGCAAGGAAAGTTATCAAAGATAAAGAGGGGTATTACACAATGATAAAAGGTGAATACACCAAGAAGACAAACCAGTCCTTAATGTGTATGAACCTAATAACAGAGCATCAAAATATGTGAGGCAAAAACGGATAGAACAGCAAGGAAACAGATGAATCCACTATTACAGTTGGAGGCTTCAACACCCCTCCATCATAAATAAACAGATTCAACAGGCAGAAAATCAGTAAGGACATAGTTGAACTGAACAGCACCATCAATGAACTGGATATAGTTGACTTCTATAGGTTAATTTATCCAACAATTGTAGATTACATATTTTTTCACAGGTTCAAATGGAGCATTCACCAAGATAAACCACATTCTGGGCCATAAAACTCACATTAAAAAATGTAAAAAAAAATAAATTATGCAATGTTTATTTTCAAACCACAATGGAATTAAAACAGAAATTAAAAAAAAAAACCACAGAAACATAAAAATATAAAAAACACTTGAAAAAACACAGGAAAGTTCAGGCAGGGTGGCTCACGCCTGTAATCCCAGCACTTTGGGAGGCCGAGGCGAGTGTATCACTTGAGGTCAGGAGTTTGAGACCAGCCTGGCCAACATGGTGAAACACTGTCTCTACTAAAAATACAAAAATTAGTCGGGGGTGGTGGCATGCACCTGTAGCCTCAGCTACTCGGGAGGCTGAGGCAGGAGAATCTCTTGAACCTGGGAGGCAGAGGTTGCAGTGAGCTGAGATCATGCCACTGCACTCTAGCCTGGGCAACAGAACAAGACTCTGTCTCAAAAAAAAAAAGAAAGAAAAGGAAAAAAGAAAAAAAACGCAGGAAAATAAAAGAACACTTGAAGATTTAACAACACACTTTTAGGTCAAAGAGGAATCCTCAAGAGAAATTTTAAAATATTTTGAACTAAATTAAAATACAACTTTTTTTTTTCTTTTGAGATGGAGTCACCCAGGCTGGAGTGCAGTGGCGCAATCTCAGCTCACTGCAACCTCCGCCTCCTGGGTTCAAGCGATTCTCCTGCCTCAGCCTCCCGAGTAGCTGGGATTACAGGCACCTGCCACCACGTCCAGCTAATTTTTGTATTTTCAGTAGAGATGGGGTTTACCCATGTTGATCAGGCTGATCTCAAACTCCTGACCTCAGGTGATCTGCCCGCCTCGGCCTCCCAAAGTGCTAGGATTACACACGTGAGCCACCACACTCGGCCAAAAATACAACTTATAAAAGTTTTCAGGATGCAGTGAAGGCAGTACTTGGAGGGAAATTTATATCATTAAATGTATATATTTGAAAAGAAGGATCTTAAATCAGTCATTCAAGCTTCCACTTTAGGAAACTACAAAAATAAGAGCAATTGAATCCAAAGTAACCAGTAGAATAGACAGAATGTACACCTTATCTCATTTGTCTTTGAACTTGGCCATGTAATTCACTTTAAACAATGGAATGTCATCAGATATATGAGCAGAGGTTGTAAATGTGCTTGTGTGGTTTGGCGTGGTCTCTTGTGCTTTTGCCATCTTCATAAGTGTGCCCTTGGTAGCTGCTGTTTCTAGAATTAAAGACGTTTGGAGCAGTCGTAAACCGGATCTTCCAACTGGAGCCAAGCCCAGCCAACTCACAACCTGAAGCAGAACTTCCCCAGCCAGCCTGAAGACCTATGATTGAGGAAAATAAGTGTTATTACAAGCCACCGAAATCTGTTTATGTATTTATTGTATTATACAGCATTATTTCAAAAATAGCTGGCCTCTTTTCTTTATATTCCCAGTAATTAACACGTTTTTTAGTTTTACCTCTAAAATTTACCATTGTGTAAATTTTGGTGGGAGGAAGTCCTCTCAAACCATTCCCCTTCCCAATAGCAATATCAGTCATGTGATCTGATTCAGCCAATCAGGTGCTGTCTTCTCCCAAAACCTGGAATCTGGAGCAAGTGATACAGACATGAGGGGACAGTTAGAATTCATTTATTTGGTGGTAGCAAGAAGTATCCAATGGGAATGACAGTATAACCAGACTCTTCCCGGGGGAAGATTTTTATTGCAATTTTGCAAGTCTAGCCTTCATTGGTTGTGGCCCATTTTCCAGCCATCTCATCAATTCTGTGAGCAGCCAACTAATTTCTTTTCCGGTTCAATTAAACACAATCCATTTCTGTTGTTCGCAATCAAGAGCCCCGACTGGTACAAACAGCTCATCTGAAATGAACATAGAAGCCTTTTACATTTATTTTGAAGGCTCTAAAAATCTCTAGAGCCAAGGGAACTTTTTTTTCTCCCCGAAAATGATTCATCATTTCTATGAAATGATACCAACTTACATCAAGAAAGAGTGCTGGCCGGGTGCAGTGCCTCACACCTGTAATCCCAGCACTTTAGGAGGCCGAGGCTGGTGGATCATCTGAAGTTAGGAGTTCGAGACCAGCCTGGCCAACATGGTGAAACCCCGTCTCTACTAAAAATACAAAAATTAACTGGGCGTGCTGGCCGGTGCCTGTAATCCCAGCTACTTGGGAGGCTGAGGCAGGAGGAATCACTTGAACCTGGGAGGCAGAGGTTGCAGTGAGCCGAGATCATGCCACTGCGCTCCAGCCTGGGCAACAAGAGCAAAACTCTGTCTTAAAAAAAAAAAAGAAAGAAATAGTGTTAATTAGATCCATCATTTTAGAAAAATCTTTCTTCTTTAGATCTACATTAGCATATCTTTCTAGAAGGGACAAGATCTTTTAACATAAGAAATCTGGTATGCCTTCATTTTTTTTTTGCCTAGAGACAATAGTTCCAGAGAGAGAGAGAGAGAGAGACAGAGACAGAGACAGAGACAGAGAGAGAGAGAGAAACAAGATACCAAGCACAATGGCTCATGCCTGTAAGTCCAACACTTTGATGGGTCGAGGTGGGAGAAGGGCTTAAAGCCACGAGTTCAAGACCAGCCTGGGGAATATAGGGAGTCCCTGCATCTACAAAAAATTTTTAAAAATTAGCCAGGCACAGTGGCGTGTGTCTGCAGTCCCAGCTACTTGGGAGGCTGAGGCTAGAGGATCCATAACAACAAACCCAAAAATAAACAAGAAAGAAAAGAAAAGGAAGAAAGAAAAAGTCTGGAGTTTTTCTCTGGCAAATTGGAGGTAACAACAGTGTCTTTCGTGAATAAGACCCTTTCTACTCTAACTAGATTATTTCAGAATTGATAAACTTTCATATTATGAAGCGTGAAAATTACTAATCCATATCTTATGAACTAAATTCAGCTTAGCCAAAATAAAAACTGGCTCTGAAAAGATATTATGGGAGAGAACATTTGATGATTTGTAGGACTTGAGAGTTAGTGAAATAAACATCAAAAATATAAAGGGAGCTGGGTGTGATGGTGTGCACCTGTAGTCCCAGCTAGTTTGGAGGCTGAGGTGGGAGGATCGCTGGAGCCTAGGATGTCAGGCTGCAGTGAGCCAAGATTTCACCACTGCATTCCAGCCTGGGCAACACAGTGACACACTGTCTCAAAAAGAATAATATTAATAATAATAATAAATAAAAATAAAATAGTCTGGGCGTGGTGGCTCATACCTGTAATCCTAGCACTTTGGGAGCCTGAGGCAGTCGGATTGCTTGAGGCCAGGAGTTCCAGACCAGCCTGGGCAACACGGCCAAACCCCGTCTCTACTAAAATT
The DNA here is from genome assembly GCF_028885655.2 of Pongo abelii. NCBI lineage: Eukaryota > Metazoa > Chordata > Mammalia > Primates > Hominidae > Pongo > Pongo abelii. The sequence goes on along the minus strand of NC_072006.2, from coordinate 8,276,384 downwards.
ACAAAAAATTAGCTGGATGAGGTGGCATGTGCCTGTAGTCCCAGCTACTCGGGAGGCTGAGGCACGAGAATTGCTTGAACTCAGGAGGCAGAGGTTGCAGAGAGCCGAGATTGTGCCATTGCACTCCAGCCTGGGTGACAGAGTGAGACTCTGTTTCAAAAAACAAAACAAAACAAAATAAAATAAAATGAAATAAAATACCACTATATGCCTATTAGAATCGCTAAAATTCAAAACACTGACACACTAAATGTGACAAGGATGTGGAGCAAAAGGAATTCTCCTTCTTTGCTGACAGTTTCTTACAAAATTAAACATAATCTGACCCTATGATCCAGCAATCACACTCTTCTTTGTCTACTCAAATTAGATGCAAACTACATCCACACAAAAACCTGCACACAGTTATTAACAGAAATTTTATTAATAATTGCCTAAACTTGGAAGCAACCAAGATGTCCTTCAATAGGCAAATGGATAAACAAATTGTGGCACATACATAAAATGGAATAGTATTCAGCAATAAAAAGAAATGAGGCCAGATGCGGTGGCTAACGAGTGTAATCTCAGCACTTTGGGAGGCTGAGGTAGGCAGATCGCTTGAGCTCAGAAGCTCGACACCAGCGTGGGCAACATGGTGAAACCCCATCTCTACTAAAAATACAAAAATTAGCCTGGTGTGGTGGAGCATGCCTATGATCCCAGATACTCTTGTGGCTGAGGCAGGAGAATCGCTTGAATCCAGGAGGTGGAGGTGCAGTGAGCTGAGATCATGCCACTGCACTCTAGCAATCTAGTTATCAAGCCATGAAAAGACATAGAGAAAACATATGCATATTACTATGTGAAAGAAGCCAATCTGAACAGAAAAGTCTGCATGCTGTATGATTCTAACTATATAGCATTCTGAAAAATACCAAATTACGGAGATAGTGAAAAGATCAATGGTTGCTAGGACCTTGGGGGTGGGGGGTAGGGGACAGGAGGGAGTGACAAATAGATGAAGCACAGAAGATGTTTAGATCAGTGAAAAATACTCTATATGATACTGTAATGACGGATACATGTCATTATACATTATACATGTCAAAAGCCATAGAATTATAACACAAAGAGTGAATCCTGATGTAAACTGTAGATTTTAGTTAATAATAGGTATTGGCGGGGCGCGGTGGCTCACTCCTGTAATCCCAGCACTTTGGGAGGTCGAGGCAGGTAGATCACTTGAGGTCAGGAGTTCGAGACCAGCTTGGCCAACATGGTGAAGCTCCATCTCTACTAAAACTACAAAAACTAGCCGGGCGCAGTTGTTCATGCCTGTAATCCTAGTTACTCGGGAGGCTGAGGCACGAGAATCTCTTGAACCTGGGAGGCGGAGGTTGCAGTGAGCCGAGATTCATGCCACTGCATTCCAGCCTGGGGGACAGAGCAAGACTCTGTCTCAATAATAATAATAATAATAGTAATAATAATAGGTATCAATGTTGGTTCACCAATTGTACCACATAGTCATAAGATGTAAATAATAGAGACTACTCTGTGCAGAGGGAGAAGGGGTATGTGGGAACTCTACTTTCTGATCAATTTGTAATTTCCAATTTTCTGTAAACCTAAAATTTTTCTACAAAATAAAGTCTACTTAAAAAAAATAAAGGCATAAAAACCATGCCCACCTATTCACCTCCTCAAATGTATGGCATATAGAAAACCAGCTCAATCAATCAACAAACCATTATTAATCAGGGTGCAGAGACAAGGGGCAAAAGCTAACACAGATAAGGTATGCAAGATATTCCAAAGAGGGGCAACGGGTGAGTTCATGCCATTCGCCATTGTTGTTTCTGCCATGTGCCAAGTCAGAGGGGCTTGGAAGAGCTGTTCTGACCAGCATATGACAAAATGAATTTGGAATTTGGAAAGGATTTGAAACTTGGCATCCAAAGACCAGGAGTCCTGGTTCCACCAGTTGAAGGGTCATAAGTCCCTTTCCCTCTCTGAGCCTCAGTTTCCTCATGTGCAAAGTGGATGCAATAAATTGAAAGGGAAAATGTTTTTTGTTTGTTTGTTTGTTTTGGTTTTTTGTTTTTTTGAGATGGAGTTTTGCTCTTGTTGTCCAGGCTGGAGTGCAATGCCATGATCTCGGCTCACTGCAACCTCCGCCTCCTGTGTTCAAGCAATTCTCCTGCCTCAGCCTCCTGAGTAGCTGGGATTACAGGCATGTGCCACCATGCCTGGCTAATTTTTGTATTTTTAGTATAGGTGGGGTTTCACCATGTTGGCCAGGCTGGTCTTGAACTCCTGATCTCAGGTGATCCACCGGCCTTGGCCTCCCAAAGTGCTGGGATTACAGGCGTGAGCCACTACGCCCGGCCGGGAAAATGTTTTAAAACTTTAAACAGCTACACAGAGGGAAGTTGTTGTTGCTATTACATTCTGAATATTCAGAATGTATTGCTATCCCCTATCTCCTCAACGATGGGGGAAAAAAGAAAAACTTTATGGAAAGATCAATTGCTAGTGGCTGTTTCTAGCAAGAGATGAACATTGCAGTAAGAGCAACAACAACAAAAAAATGCAGGCTCAGGCTTCTTGGGGTTTTTGGCTCAGCCCTCAGCTAATCACAACTCCAAATTCTGGCGAGCAAAATAACACAATCACGTTGAGTTAGGCTCTTTTGCGATGTTATGGAACACGCATTGCAAAGAGCACCTGGGACTCCAAGAATGCTGCTGAGCTTCAGCCAGGAGAGGCTGCTGAGGCGTTCTAGTCATGTAAAGGGAGTACTTCTGTGATCCAAGAGTTTCTACTTGGCTGTACATCAGAAAAATGGCCCAGCTAGTAGGAAGTGAGGGTAATGTGCCTGGAAACTTAGAGCTATCCTGAGTGACTTCTCATCGGAAGCACTGCTAGGCTCTCGGTGAATCACATGTCCTAAGACACAGACTGGCTATGTTAGCTGTCTTTGTCTTCCCGACTGCATCTTTCCAAAGTAAACCTTCATGTGTAACTACTCTAATGGATGAATCTGTTATTACAAATTAACAGTCTCCTATTTACTTTTATTTTCATTTCTTTTGAAACAGTGTCTCACTCTGTCGCCCAGGTTGCAGTGCGGTAGAGCGATCTTGGCTCACTGCAACCTCCTCCTCCAGGGTTCAATTGATTTTCATGCCTCAGCCTCTCGAGTAGCTAGGAATATAGGCATGTGCCACCACACCCAGCTAATTTTTTGTATTTTTAATAGAGATGGGGTTTTGCTATGTTGGCCAGGCTGGTTTTGAACTCCTGGCCTCAAGTGATCCACCCGCCTCAGCCTTCCAAAGTGCTGGGATTACAGGCATGAGCCACCACACCCAGCCCAGACTCCTATTTAAAGCCAACAACCGGCTGGGTGCGGTGGCTCACGCCTCTAATCCCAGCACTTTGGGAGGCCGAGGCAGGTGGCTCACGAGGTCAGGAGATCGAGAACATCCTGGCTAACACGGTGAAACCCCGTCTCTACTAAAAATACAAAAAATTAGCCACTACAGGCGCGCACCTGTAGTCCCAGCTACTCGGGAGGCTGAGGCAGGAGAATCGCTTGAACCTGGGAGGTGGAGGTTGCAGTGAGCCGAGATCATACCACTGCACTCCAGCCTGGGGGACACAGCAAGACTGTCTCAAAAAAATAAAATAAAATAAAATAAAGCCAACAACCTCCTTCCCTATATTGGTAAATATAGGTTCGTAATGTGTTCCTAAATGGAACACATTAGTGGTTCCTAAATATGTTCCCTAAACCAGTAGCGTCAGCATTATCTGGGAACTTACTAGAAATGCAAGTTCAGTTGGTTGGGGTGGTTCATGCCTGTAATCCCAGCACTTTGGGAGGCTGAGGTGGGTGGACTACCTGAGGTCAGGAGTTTGAGATCAGCCTGACCAATGTGGTGAAACCCTGTCTCTACTAAAAATACAAAAATTAGCCAGGCGTGGTGATGTGCACCTGTAATCCCAGCTACTCGGGGGCTGAGACAGGAGAATTGCTTGAACCTGGGAGGCGGAGGTTGCAGTGAGCTGAGATCATGCCACTGCACTCCAGCCTGGGCAACTCTGTTTCAAAACAAAAAAAAAAAGAAAGAAAGAAATGCAAGTTCTCAGGTTCCACTCCAGATGGACTGAATCAGAAACTCTGGGGGTGGGGGCCCTGCAATCTGTGTGTTTGCAGGCCCTCTAGGGCATTCCGACTCACCCCGAAGCTTAAGACCCACTGTTCTGTACCGTCTCCTACAGCCTGTTCAAAAACATAGCTTCAACAGTTCTTTCCTCTGCACCAATATCAATTTCTCCCTCTCCTTTTGATCATTCCTGTCAGCACATTTATTCGTGCTATTATTTTTCTTATTGTAAAAGAAACACTTTATTGACTTCACTTCTCTTGCTATAGCTTCAATCTTTGCTTCTCTTTAGTGTGGCTAAACAAAATTCCTCAAAAGATCTGTCTGTTTTTCCCCCCAGCCTCCTTTTCTCAAATTAGGCATTGCCATCAGAACTCCAAGAAAGTGCTCCAATCAAGGTTAACCAATGACTCCAATGCCACTAAATCCTCAATGCGGACAAACCTCAGTCTGCTTCTTAGTTGATCACTTTCTCTTCCTGGGAGCACTTCCTCACTTGGGTTTCAGGTCTTCACACTCTACTGGTTTTCCTCCTACATCCTCTTTTTCTTCTCTTTTTTTTGAGCTGAGATTCTCTCTGTTGCCCAGGCTGGAGTGCAGTGGCGTGATCTTGGCTCACTGCAACCTCCACCTCCTGGGCTCAAGCCGTTCTCCTGCCTCGCCTCAGCCTCACAAGTAGCTGGGACTACAGGTGTGCGCCACCATACCCAGCTAATTTCTGTATTTTCAGTAGAGACGGGGTTTTGCCCTGTTGGCTAGGGCTGGTCTCAAACTCTTGACCTCAAGTGATCCACCCACCTCAGCCTCCCAAAGTGCTGGGATTACAAGCGTGAGCCACCGCACCCTGCCTGACTCATCTTTTTCAACCTTCTTTGTAGGTTCTTCCCATCTCCTTGACCTCTTACTGAGATTTTGGCTACTTCTGTATATCTGCACCCATTCCCTTAGGTGATCTCAATTTTATTCTCATGACTTTAAATATAAACTATATGTTTGTGATTCTAAAAAATATACTTCCAATCCAGAAACATCTCCTGAATTCTAGACTCATATATTCCACTGCCACGTTGATATCTCCACTTGGATATCTGTTAGATGTATCAGAATTAACATGTCCCAAATTGACCTGATCTCCCCCCTACTCCACAAATAATCTTCTCCTTATTGTTTTCCATATTTCAATGACTGAACATGCCATCCTAGTTGCTAAGGCTAAAGAGCTTGGAGTCAGTCATCTTTTATCGTTTTCTTTCTGACATAGTTCATGTCCAGTCTAACAGGAAATCATCTTGGCTCTACCTTCAAAATATAACCAGAATCTGATCGCTTCTCACCCCTGCTGCCCCCTAGCTCCAGCCATCATCTCTCAGCTAGATTACTGAAATTGCTTAATGCATGGTGCCCCTGCTCTCTATTGCTTCTCTACAGTAGATTCTTAGCAACTAGGATAATCCGTTTATTTATTTATTTAGAGACAGAGTCTCGCTCTGCCACCCAGACTAGAGTGCAGTGGCACACATCTTGGCTCACTGCAACCTCCACCCCACAAGGTTCAAGCAATTCTCCTGCCTCAGCCTCCTGAGTAGCTGGGATTACAGGTGTGCACCATCATGCCCCGCTATTTTTTTTTTTTTCTATTTTTAATAGAGACAGGGTTTCGCCATGTTGGCCAGGCTGGTCTCAAACTCTTGACCTCAGGTGATCCACCGGCTTCGGCCTCCCAAAGTGCTGAGATTACAGGCACGAGCCACCATGCCCAGCCTCAAATACACTTTTTAAAGTGAGGCTTACCTTGTCCACCTGATGTAAATGGCAGCACCCCTACTTAATCCTGCTTATCCTGCTCTTTTATCTCATTGCACTTCACATCATCAACCTATTTTATTATTTGTCTATCTAGTTTATTGCCTACTTCCTCACAGCAGAATATGAATTTCATCAGGGCAGAGATCTTTGTTATGGGTGAATCCTCATAATCGTAACTAGAGCCGTTTCTGGCACGGGGTCAGCACTCAATCAATACTTGTAAATGTTCAATTGAATGAATAAAGGAATAAATTAGGGTATAAGTAATGCATATGGAATTATTTGGGGCCTTGGTGATACTGATGCCATCACTCTGTGTCTTTGATCTTAATATATGTTGTCCAGAGAAGCTGGTAAATTTCCTCTTGTCATAAACCCATCTGTATTTCATTTTTTATTGCTATCATCACTGAACATCATATCTCCAAAGTCTCAAATGAAACAGACTGTAAAAATGGAAGCGGAAGCAGAAAAGGAAGCTGGATACCACAAAGTGTAAATTGCAAGGGGAATTACCACTTCTAAGCTGGAAAATATTTATTATTGTTGGTGTTAGTTTTGTACTGAGGCCAGAAGAAAGCAATGACACTTGACCCGTGACTGCAGTAGAGCTCAAACATAGAAGACCCTGGTGACAGCCATAAAGAATAGCAGGGCATTTCAAAGACAGGTAGGGAAGTCAAAATTGAGTGATTGATGTATGAATTATGCCTGTGACACATGCAAAGGTTTTGTAGTTTCTTCAGATGCAACAACGAATCTGAATCAATTTCCTATTGTTGCTGTAACAAATTATCACAAAATTAGTGGCTTAAAACAACACAAATTTGGCCAGGTGTGGTGGCTCAGGCCCGTAATCCCAGCACTTTGGGAGGCCAAGGCGGGCAGATCATTTGAGGTCAGGAGTTAAAGACCAGCCTGGCCAACGTGGTAAAACCCCATCTCTACTAAAGATACAGAAATTAGCTGGCGTGGTGGCAGGCGCCTGTAATCTCAGCTACTCGGGAGGCTGAGGTGGGAGAATCGCTTGAACCCGGGAGGTGGAGGTTGCAGTGAGCCGAGATCATGCCTTTGCACTCCAGCCTGGGTGACAGAGCAAGACTCCGTCTCAAAAAAACAAAACAAGACAAAAAAACCCACACACAAATTTGTTATTTTCCAATTCCATGATACACAATTAGTATTACTGGGCTAAAACCAAGGTGTTGGCAGGGCTGTGTTCCTTTCTGGAGGCTCTAAGGGAGAATCCATTTTCTTTTCCAACTTCTGGAGGCTGTCTTCACTCCTTAGCTCATGGTCCTCTCCCATTTTCAAAGTTAGCAGTGGCCACTTAAGCCTTTCTCACATCCCATTACTCCAACACTGATACTCCTGATTCCCTCTTCCACATTTAAGGACTCTTCTGATTGCATTGCACCCATCTAGGTAATCTAGGATAATCTCTCTATTTAAGGTCATTTGATTAGTAACCTTAATTCCATCTTCAACTTCAATGTCCTTTTGCCATGTGAAATTACATGCTCACAGATTGTGTGGATTAGGACATAGGTATTTCAGGGGGATTATTATGCTGCCTACTACAGATAGTATCTGAATTGTAACCATTACTTATTTATTTATTTTGTTTTTTGTTTATTTGCTTTTGTTTGTTTATTGAGAAATAAGTTCTAGGAAAAAGAGGACCAGCCCGGACTGTGCAAAAAATATAACATGGCTGATTAGAAGGCAGGCAGTATTCAAAGCTCATACCCTGTAAATATTTATTGGATAAATGATTAAAAAGTAGAGTGGGAGGCCAGGCGCGGTGGCTCATGCCTGTAATCCCAGCACTTTGGGAAGCTAAGATGGGTGGATCACTTGAGGTCAGGTGTGCGAGACTAGCCTGGCAAACGTGGTGAAACCCCACCTCTACTAATAATACAAAAATTAGCCAGTCGTGTTGGTGCATGCCTGTAGTCCCAGCTACTCAAGAGGCTGAGGCACGAGAATCACTTGTACCCAGGAGGCAGAGGTTGCAGTGAGCCAAGACCACACCACTGCACTCCAGCCTGGGTGACAGAGTGTGTCTCAAAAAAAAGTAAAGTGGGAATAGAGGTGCTTTTACTGGAAACCTCCCATATGAGTGTTTAGAATCTCTTGGGGCCAAAAACAAAACCACTTTCTACCAGCAATTTCTGGTCATGTTTCATATTTGTAAACCTTAGAGATAAATAATAGAAAAAAGAAGAAAGTGATATTGAGAATCAAATAATAATGTTTAATAGTTTCTGAGTGAATGCTGTTGGACTCAGGTAAATCTTTGGATATTTTTCTACTGTCCTACTTCAGGTTGGAGTAGATGATTTACATAATTTTCCAATTAATCTTTATTAGGTTTCTCTCTTTCCCAGCTTCTGTGAGTGTTGTTAGTAGATAATGCCTGAATGAATGTTGAATGCATGAGGTAATTCACATACTTGTGACTGGTAACACCTTCCCCTGAACTCTCAAACTGGCCCTGACAGAAGATAATGTGAGCCTGGGTCAAAAGACTGTCATTTCCACTTTCCTAGAGATTGGCACTTCTCCATGCCTAAACCATGCCCAGAACATGGTACATGTTCTTGACAGATAGATTGGGCTAAGCATTGGTGAAATGAAAGGATTGGAGCAGGTAAACTTCATCTCAGGTCTTACACGGGTTTCTTTGGAAGCAGACCCTGAGATGAGGAGTTGTGTGAAAGCAATATGTTAAGGAAGGACTTTTGGGGGGAACAGATAAGGGAATGAAGGAGATAGGACAGGGAATAGAAAGAAGCTAAGCAAGGGAGAAATTTCAGACAGAGCCCCGGTCTCTGCTTCATCCCACAGGGATGCTCTGGAGTCTAAATTACACCTCAGAGTTTGTACCCTCTTGAGGGAAGGGGGCCGGGCATCTATATGTCACCACCGGTCATTTGTTGGCCGTAGGCCATCCTGGGTGGATGTGAACTCTTAGGCACTTGTAGCTCTCCGCAAAGTGGGCAGAGTAGCTCCAACAGGCCAAGGGTTGGCTTTGAAGAGTCACAGATGCTGGCTGTTAAAAGCAAAAACATAGAAGCTAAGGGCAGGGCACAGAAATGGTAAAAGGCATCCAAGGGGATCCACAGAGTTTATCGTAGTTTCTTCCAGCTCCACAGTTGTAGAAATATTGCTGTAAAGTACAATGTGTCACTATTTGTATGTGTAAACGTTTACATTTTGAGAATCCTGAAAGAAAGATATTCCTGTACTTCAGGTACATTTCTCTTTAATAAATATGGCTTTGCTCCCAGGAAATTTTTTCCAGTGGTAAATCTGGCTTTAAATGACCATGTTATATAGAATTTCTCCTTTTAAAAATTTCCATTTTGTTGTTTCTAAGAATATTTTGGATTTTTCTAGTCCAAATTCTACTACATTTGTAGAATTGGATCAGAAAAAATGCAGTTGACCACCTATTAGATTCAAATGTCCCCTTGTCAGTTATGGTTTAATTTGGTTTAATATTGATGTTTTGGACATTATTCATGGCATAGTGAAAAAAAACCATAAAAATAAAATTTGAAGCATATGTTCCCTGGTTCATTTCTGAATAAATATCTCAATAATTAAAGAAAAGTTACAGAAAATAGAAGAAACTGAATGTGCCCATTTTCTCATGATTTTGGAACCACTGAGGGCAGAATGGGAAGATAAGGACATTTCTCTTATAAAATTTTAAGTTAATCTGGTTTCCACTGAGGGCAGGTTAAAAAGGCACTTGAAAGCAATGCAAAGTGTTGGTTTTGGATCATTTTAATGCTAAAACATATATTTAAACCACTTACACAAAATAAACTAACAATTATTTGGCTAAAGTGTTAAAAGAGCCCTATAAAAAGCCATGAGTTGTTTGGGATGTAATTTGAGCCTGTTTTTTGGACAAGCAAAATTTGTGAAAGCCCAGCCTGTTTCAGTTTAGGACCAGCTTTTTTCTGTAGGCTTACGCGGCTTCTGTGTCTCCAAACTACTCTTAGAGCTGTTTGTCTAGAGAGTGACTGGCAGGATTACTGAGATATCACTTGGACAAGAGAGGTACAAACGGAGCAGAACCCCCTCCTAGGAGTCTGTGGAATCCCTCTCAAGCATGGAAAGAAAGGAAAATCTTAAGTTCCTTCAAGGAAAATTCCAGGCACATGGCTAGCCCTGAGAAGTAAATAAGTAAATAGATAAGCAAGAAGTAACAGTAGCTTAAAACAATAGCCAAGGAAGGTAGAATCACAGGGTATTTGGTTTCCTATACAAATTAAAGGTAACATCTTCTCCTGCCTCAGCCTCCCGAGTAGCTGGGACTACAGGCGCGTGCCACCACGTCAAACTAATTTCTTGTATTTTTAGTAGAGATGGGGTTTCACCATGTTGGCCAGGCTGGTCACAAACTCCTGACCTCAGGTGATCCGCCCAGCTCAGCCTCCCAAAGTGCTGGGATTACAGGCAAGAGCCACCACACCCGGCCTAAAGGTAACAACTTATGTCCCTGAATTGTTTTTCAGAAATCCAGTCCCCCCCCATCAAATGGACCCACTGACCCAAAGACCTCAGAAAAGGGAGAACTGAAAGCTGAACTCTGACCTCTGCTTTTTGTTCTAAATTTATTCCTGAGGTACCTGGAGAAGGTCACATCCACAAGCCAGGGCTGGCATTCTTTTTCTGCTGACTCCAAATTTTTTTTTTTTTTTTTTTGAGACGGAGTTTTGCTTTTGTTGCCTAGGCTGGAGTGCAATGGTGTGATCTGGGCTCACCGCAACCTCCGCCTCTTGGGTTCAAGCCATTCTCCTGCCCCAGCCTTCCGAGTAGCTGGGATTACAGGCACCTGCCACCACGCCTGGCTAATTTTGTGTTTTTAGTAGAGATGGGTTGGTCAGGCTGGTCTCGAACTCCCGACCTCAGGTGATCCACTCACCTCAGCCTTCCAAAGTGCTGGGATTACAGGCATGAGCCACTGCGCCGGCCTGCTGACTCCAAATTTTTAAACAATTCTTCTCTTCCTTAATCAATTGCAAATCAGAAAATCTTTGAATCTACCTATGACCTAGAAGCTCCCACTTCAAGATACCCTGCCCTTTATAGGCCAAACCAATATGCAACCTCCATGTATTGATTTGTGATTTTGCCTGTAACTTCTGCTTTCCTGAAATTTACCTCTGCCTTTAAAAACCCTTACTTACAAACCATTGAGGATATTGGGTTTTAAGCACGAGCTGCCTAGATTCTACTTGCTTGGTGCCCTGCAAATAAACACCCTCCTTTCTCCCACTGCAAACCTCAATGCGGATGTTTGGCCTTACTGTGCCAGGCAAGCAGACCCCATTTCGATTTGATAACATATGTAAGGATTCAACTCACCTAAAAACCGCAGTGACTGGTTGTTAAATATGCCACGTTTTTGCAATTATTATTATTATTATTATTTTTGAGACGGAGTCTTGCTCTGTCGCCTAGGCTGGATTACAGTGGCGCAATCTCGGTTTACTGCAATCTATCCCTCCCAGGTTCAAGTGATCCTCCTGCCTCAGCCTCCCAAGTAGCTGGGATAACAGGCACCCACCACCATGCCTGGCTAATTTTGTATTTTTCGTAGAGACTGGGTTTCGCCATGTTGGCCAGGCTGGTCTTGAACTCCTGACCTCAGGGGATCCACCCACCTCAGCCTCCAAAAGTGCTGGGATTACAGGCGTGAGCCACCACACTCGGCCTGCTTTTCTTTATTTTCAGATTTTCAGCATGTTTGAAAATGTTCATCATACAAAGGTGGATGATGAAAATGAAAGAACTGGTTTGGAAGTCAGGAGATCTATGATTGTGTACCGCCTCTGCTGCTCACTCACCATGGAAGCTTGAAAAAATTCCAAACACTGTGAGAATCAGTTTCCTTATACTAAAAAAAAAAAAGGGGTTTGACTATATATCTGTCAGGAGTCTTTTGGTTGAAAGTGACAGAAAGCCATCTCAAACTATCTGAGAGTGGCCAGGTACGGTGGGCACGGTGGCTGGTACCTGTAATCACAGAACTTTGAGAGGCTGGGATGAGAGGATCGCTTGAGGCCAAAAGTTTGAGATCAAAACTGTCTGAGAGAGAGAGAGAGATAAAGAGAGGAAGAGGGAGTGAGAGATTAGTGAACATAGCTGGGCGGGAAGGAGCTTCAAACAAGGCCATTTGAAATTTCTCCCCATCTCTGGCTGTGCTTCTCTTCACGTGTTGGCCTCAGTTTTTTTCAACTTTAGACGAACTTTCTCCATGCAAAAGAAAAAGGGAATGGCCACTCTTTCCTATTTAGTAACCCTACATGTAAAAGCGCATCTTCTCTCCAAAAACGATTGTTGAAAATTTCAGGGAAGAACTTGGATTGGACTGGCATAAGTCATGAGCCCAGACTTACACGGCCCAGGGCATGGTATGTCATTAGCAAGGCCTGGATCACATGCTCATACCTGGGCTGGGCTGCAATGTCATTGTGATTGGCAGACCCAGCAAAGCCACATAAAATGGAAATGCAGATAAGTTACCATGGTCCAAGTGACTGTTGTTATTGGGAACAAATGGGAAGAGTTGCTGGAGAGAGACAAGGAAACAGATGCCTTATGGCCTAGGATCTCTAAGGAATCTTCTATTGTTAATGTTTTACAAGTGCTAATAAGACTGCTGTGTACATAACAGATGCTCAGAAAATATGTGTTAAATGAAAGAATATGTAGAAGCCATAAAATGACAAATTATTTAAAATGTTAATAATGAGAAAGTTCTTTAGTGATCAGTTAAGTCTAATGCCTTCATTTTACTGAAAAAGGAAAATGAAGCCCAAAGAGGCTAATTGATACTCCTAAGGACATGTGATTACTTCCACAAGTCAGGCATCCCAATCTCCCATACTACGTCTGCATCTCTCTTTAAATCAATCTCATATCAGGCCAGGGGTGGTGGCTCACACCTGTAATCCTAGCACTTTTGGAGGCCGAGGCGGACAGATCACTTGAGGTCAGGAATTCAAGACCAGCCTGGCCAACATGGTGAAATCCTGTTTCTACCAAAAATACAAAAATCAGCTAGTCATGGTGGCGTGAGTCTGTAAGCCCAGCTACTGTGGAGGCTGAGGCAAGATGATTGCTTGAACCTGAGAGGCAGAGGTTGCAGTTAGTTGAGATAGTGCCACTGCACTCCAGCCTGGGTGACAGAGTGAGACTCCATCAAAAAATAAAAAAAGATTCTCATTTCAAACAGATTTCCTTTGCCCCTAACTTTCAATAGATTAACCATCAGCTAATATCACCCGTGTTAGCAAAAAGAAAACAGAAGCTTTACAAAGAAAAAGGAAAAAAAAATCCTACCTTTGTTTAATTGTTATTCTAATGAGTTAAACCTTGGATTCAGCACAGGCAGGCTCTCCTAATAGAAAAGAAGACAGCTAGGTTGGCTGCCCTCACAACCAGGCTTGTGGATAAAATGTGTTTATACAGCTGGATTGGTCCAGAAGGAGCCAGCGCTGAAAACATTCAGTGAGCAGGCTGATAGCAGGCGACAGCTGGGAGCATCTGTTTCCCATTAGAGACACTGGGCTACAATAGTGCTGTCCTCTGACCTCTGGGCCCAGCTTCCCTGGAGGCCTGGGTGTGTTCCCAGGTCTCAAAGTGCTGACAGCCAATTCACTTGCTAACACATCCTAAGAGTACCCATGGGTTAGATGGCTCTAGTACAAGATTTAGAGGTAAAGCTCGGAACTCAGATTGGGTGGGTGAGGTTTTTTATGTTCAGCTCCAAAAGCACACTTAAATTCTGTAGTAAAAACTGTCAGAAAGAAGAGCTTATTCCTTTCCCTCTCCTCTTTCCTTTCTTCTTTCCTTCCTTCCTCCCTCTCTCTTTCCCTCCCTCCCTCCCTCCCTCCCTCCCTTTTAACTAACCAAGAATATTGAAGAGAGTGCTACTCAATTTCTGTAGAAAGGTAAAATATTGGGAGGCCAAGGAGGGCGGATCACCTGAGGTCAGGAGTTTGAGACCAGCCTGGCCAACATGGCGAAACCCCAGCTCTACTAAAATTACAAAAATTATCTGGGCATGGTGGTGCACGCTGATAGTCCCAGCTACTTGGGAGGCTGAGGGAGGAGAATCACTAGAACCTGGGAGGCGGAGGTTGCAGTGAGCTGAGATTGTGCTACTGCACTCCAGCCTGGGCAACACAGCGAGACTCTGTCTCAAAAAAGAGGAAGAGCAAAATAATGCTGCTCCTACATAATGCTGTTCTCTACAGCAGTTAATTACATCAGCCAACATCTTGAAAAAACATCTTGAGTTATGTCTGCAAAATGAGCTTTATATAAATCAATATTAGACGTTGCCAGTAACCAAAAGATATGACTGGGTAAAGAAGCCTGTCTAAATTTGGGTTCCCGTGAATACAAACCCCTAGACAGGAGTGTAGGTGCAGGGAGTTTTTTGGCAGGTGATTGCAGACAGCAAAGTGAGAGGCTATGAAGAGCAAGGCAGAAAGGAAGGAAAAGCCAATGTCAGGACACTTCATCCTTTGCTGCAAGACTCAGTATCCCAAGAACTCCGAGAAGTTTACAGTTTGCCTTTCAGAATTGGCCTGAAGGGCTTAAGGCTGGAGCATTTAAATCCCCTCTTTGGTTGAGGGTGAACACCCCCCTTGGTGGGCACTCACTTCCATGTGTCCCCAGGTTATGCTTGGGCATTGGAGCTGGCTCTGGGACAGAAAGCAGAAGGACAGGGAAGCTGACAGTGCAGGCTGGAGCTGCTTGCCAGGGCTGAGACTAGAAGTAGCCAAGTAGCTGCAATCTGGGCACCAGAAGCATCTGCTAACAAAGTGTGAGCAGCCAGAATAAACTCAGATAAACTACAGATTAATTGGTGACTGGAACATGGGATTTCATTCAAAAGGAAGGAAGAGTGAATCAATGCTGTAAACTTCGTTGTTGTCTTTTTTTTTTTTTTTTTTGAGACAGAGTCTCGCTCTGTCGCCCAGGCTGGAGTGCAGTGGCGCGATCTCGGCTCACTGCAAGCTCCATCTCCCGGGTTCACGCGATTCTTCTGCCTCAGCCTCCTGAGTAGCTGGGACTACAGGTGCCTGCCACCACGCCTGGCTAATGTTTTGTATTTTTAGTAGAGACGGGGTTTCACCGTGTTAGCCAGGATGGTCTCGATCTCCTGACCTCGTGATCCACCCACCTCGGCCTCCCAAAGTGCTGGGATTACAGGCGTGAGCCACCGCGCCCAGCCCGTTGTAGTCTTATTTATTTATTTATTTATTTTGAGACGGAGTTTCGCTCTTGATGTCCAGGCTGGAGTGCAATGGCATGATCTCAGCTCACTGTGCCCTCCGTCTCCCGGGTTCGAGTGATTCTCCTGCCTCAGCCTCCCAAGTATCTGGGATTACAGGCACCCACCACCAGGCCCAGCTAATTTTTGTATTTTTAACAGTGATGGGGTTTCACAAGGTTGGCCAGGCTGGTCTCAAACTCCTGACCTCAGGTGATCCACCCACATCAGCCTCCCAAAGTGCTGGGATTACAGGCGTGAGCCACTGCACCCACCCCATTGTTGTCTTATTTTAACAGATTTTAAAAATTTTCCATAATGGGCCGGGTGCAGTGGCTCACGCCTGTAATCCCAGCACTTTGGGAGGCCAAGGTGGGCGGATCACCTGAGGTCAGGAGTTCGAGACCAGACAGGCTAACATGGCAAAACCCCATCTCTACTAAAAATATGAAAATTAGCCTGGTGTGGTGGCACATACCTGTAATCCCAGCTACTCAGGCGGCTGAGGCAGAATTGCTTGAACCCTGGAGACGAAGTTTGCGGTGAGCCAAGATCATGCCACTGCACTCCAACCTGGGAGACAGAGTGAGACTCTGTCTCAAAAAAAAAAAAAAAAAAAATTCATAATAAAATGTTTTTCAGAAGTTAGTTTAGGGCCGGGTGTGAAATTACGGGCTCATGCCTGTAATTTCAGCAGTTTGGGAGGCCAAAGTGGGAGCATCACTGGAGCCCAGGAGTTTAAGACCAGCCTGGGCAATATAGTGAGACCCCCATCTCTAAAAATAAAATACATTAAAAACATAAAAAGTTAGTTTAGTATACAAATTACATCCCTTCAATGTTATCCTCACACTTAAGAGAAACATTGAAATAGAAGCTAAATATATTTTTTCCCCAAGTACTATTAGGTATGCTCTTCTTCACCAAGATCATAAAGGATGGAGAAATGTTGTTAGTTCTAAACTATATAAAATAACAATGGTTAATAATTCAAAACAAATATTTTTTTTTAAGTTTAGTGAAACTTTATTGAATTCACAGGCATAGATAACATAGCATAGCATAGAGGCAGCTTTTCTTTCTTTCTTTTTGTTTTTTTGACACAGTCTTGCTCTGTCACCCAGGCTGGAATGCAGTGGTGCGATCTTGGCTCGCTGCAACCTCCACCTCCTGGGTTGAAGCGATTCTTCTGCCTCAGCCTCCTGAGTAGCTAGGACTACAGGTGTGTGCCACCATGCCCAGCTAATTTTTTGTATTTTTAATAGAGGCAGGGTTAGCCTCTATTTTTAATAGAGGCATCCATGTCAGCCAGGATGGTCTTGATCTCCTGACCTCGTGATCCACCTGCCTTGGCTTCCCAAAGTGCTGGGATTACAGGCATGAGCCACCATGCCCAGCCCAGATATTTTTTTAAAGGATATATATGGAGTTGGAGAAACCCTTGCTGGTCCTCTTATTTTAGGTAAAGTTATACCCAAAACATCCTGGACAATGAGCATCCATTGTTCTGCAGCCTGGCATCCATGTTTCTTATCTTGGAAATCGTTTATTGATTTCCTTCTCCCATTTTATGCAGTTTTAGAGGGAGTATGAGTTCAAGGATCTTGTCCTTTCTTGGACAAGGTGCAAACCCTGATTCAATTATGTGATAAAATTTTTTTAGCTTGGAATTTGAGCAGGAAGACAAAAGTGTGTCCGGAATTGGTGGGTTCTTGGTCTCACTGACTTCAAGAATGAAGCTGCGGACCCTCGCAGTGAGTGTGACAGCTCTTAAGGTGGCACGTCTGGAGTTTGTTCCTTCTGATGTTCGGATGTGTTTGGAGTTTCTTCCTTCTGGTGGGTTCGTGGTCTTGCTGGCTCAGGAGTGAAGCTGCAGACCTTCGCGGTGAGTGTTACAGCTCTTAAGGCAGCGCGTCTGGAGTTGTTTGTTCCTCCCGGTGGGCTCGTGGTCTCGTTGGCTTCAGGAGTGAAGCTGCAGATCTTTGTGGTGAGTGTTACAGCTCATAAAAGCAGCGTGGACCCAAAGAGTGAGCAGTAGCAAGATTTATTGCAAAGAGCGAAAGAACAAAGCTTCCACAGTGTGGAAGGGGACCCGAGCGGGTTGCCAATGCTGGCTCGGGCAGCCTGCTTTTATTCTCTTATCTGGCCCCACCCACATCCTGCTGATTGGTAGAGCTGAGTGGCCTGTTTTGACAGGGCGCTGATTGGTGTGTTTACAATCCCTGAGCTAGATACAAAAGTTCTCTACGTCCCCATCAGATTAGTTAGATACAGCGTTTCCACACACAGGTTCTCCAAGGCCCCACCAGAGCAGCTAGACACAGAGTGTCGATTGGTGCATTCACAAACCTTGAGCTAAACACAGGGTGCTGATTGGTGTGTTTACAAACCTTGAGTTAGATACAGAGTGCCGATTGGTGTGTTTACAATCCCTGAGCTAGATATAAAGACTCTCCACATCCCCACCAGACTCAGGAGCCCAGCTGGCTTCACCCAGTGGATCCTGCACTGGGGCTGCAGGTGGAGCTGCCTGCCAGTCCTGTGCCATGTGCTCGCACCCCTCAGGCCTTGGGCGGTGGATGGGACTGGGTGCCGTGGAGCAGGGGGTGGCGCTCGTTGGGGAGGCTTGGGCTGCACAGGAACCCACGGAGGCGGGGGAAGGCTCAGGCATGGTAGGCTGCAGTCTCGAGGCCTGCCCCGCGGGAAGGCAGCTAAGGCCTGGTGAGAAGTCGAGAGCAGTGCCAGTGGGCTGGCACTGCTGGGGGACCCAGTACACCCTCCGCAGCCACTGGCCCGGGTGCTAAGTCCCTCATTGCCCGGGGCCAGCAGGGCTGGCTGGCTGCTCCGAGTGTGGGGCCTGCCAAGCTCACGCCCACCCGGAACTCCAGCTGGCCCGCAAGCGCCGCACGCAACCCCGGTTGCCGCTCACGCCTCTCCCTCCACACCTCCCTGCAAGCTGAGGGAGTGGGCTCCGGCCTTGGCCAGCCCAGAAAGGGGCTCCCACAGTGCAGTGGTGGGCTGAAGGGCTCCTCAAGTGCCACCAAAGTGGTAGCCCAGACAGAGGAGATGCCGAGAGTGAGTGAGGGCTGTGAGGACTGCCAGCACGCTGTCACCTCTCAATCCCCCCTGTAAACAGGACACCCCAACTGCTGTTGGGAATTTGGCCGATGACCACTCTAGCTACTTCCTGCTGGATAGGGGCAAAGAAGGGGCCCTGCAGTTGTAGTGTCCTCCAGAGGGGAACTCTGTAGGCCAGGGAAAGTGCCAGCGGGTTTGTCCTGGGGTCCTCGGTAGAAGTTGTTAGTTGAACTCATTTGGGGTTCCATTTGTAAGACCATCTGTAGCTTGATGGCCTCGATTCTAGAGGAAACAAATTTGACAAGAAGGTTAAAAATACAGGGCCCAAAGGCGAGTAACAGCAAGATGGCTGCCACAGGACCTAGAAAGGGGAGAAGCCATGTTGCCCAACTCCAGAGGTTGGTATAAGAATTTGAAAGGCATTGTCCGATTTCAGAAGCCTTTTCCTGTAAATGCCGGGCAGCATCTCGTACTATCTCTGACTGGTTAGTGTAAAAACAACACTCTTCCCCTAAGAAGATGCAGAGTCCTCCTTTCTCAGCAGTGAGGAGGTCTAGGCCTCGGCAGTTTTGGAGAGTCACTGCTGCCAAAGAGGCTATTTGGGATTGTAAAGTAAGAATAGATTTCGTTATTTCTTGCAAACTGTTTGAGAGGCAGATATGGGTTGAAGATCCACATAAGTAGAATATGCCTTGGCTGGGTAGATAGAAATTTACTCTGGCTTTTAAAGGAATAGGGTACACTGTTTTTTCTTTACTACTTCCATCTCTCTCTTTCTCTCTTCAACTTCTTCTTTGTCTCTTCCTCTCTTTTTAACTCTCTCTTTCTGTGTCTGTCCCTCTTTCTCTCTGACTTCTTTGTCTCTTCCTCTCTGTTTCTTTCTTTGACTTCCTCCTTCTTTCCTTTCTGCTGCCTCTGCCAGCTGCTTATGCTGCTGTTCTCTCCTCTCTTTCCCATTTTGATGGCTTTGTCAGTGTAAGATTCCCACCTCTTTGGGTTCCTGCACCATGTGCAATAACTCCATAACTTCCCTGTGGCATCCAGTGGGGGTTCCCAGAGGTTAGGAACTCCCATTTTTTCCATATTGCAGCATGGGCATGTAGGATTAGATAAGCATACTTGCTATCTGTATACACATTTATTTTTCTTCCCTTTCCCAGTTCTAAGGCTCGGGTAAGTGCCACTAGTTCTGCTAACTGGGCACTGGTCCCTGGGGGAAGAGGCTTGCTTTCAAGTATGGTTACATCACTAACTATGGCATAACCTGCCCTTCGTATCTCATTCTCCAGAAATGAACTTCCATTGGTATATAGATTAAGGTCAGGATTAGTTAAGGGGACTTCTAAGAGATCATCTCGGGCAACGTAAGTCTGGACTATAATTTGTTGGCAGTCATGCTCCATTGGTTCCCCATCCTCTGGGAGAAAAGTGGCAGGGTTGGGGGCCATGCACCTGCATATTTGAAACACCGATCCCTCAAGGAGGAGCGTCTGGAATTACTGCCTCATTAATGAGTCTAAGATCTTGCACTAGTCTCCACTGACCATTTGGTTTTTGTAATCCCAGAATTGGGGTGTTGCAGGGACTGCTGCATTTCCTTACTAAGCCTTGAGCTTTCAAATGTTTAACAATATTCTGTAATCCTTTATGAGCTTCAGGCCTTAAGGGATATTGCCTTTGATAAGGAAAAGTGGTGGGATCCTTTAACCTGATTTGGACTGGGTGGGCATTTTTTGGCCTTCCAAATTGTCCTTCCAATGCCTAGACTTCAGGGTTGATTCCCTCCTCAAGTAGGGGACAAAAAATGGGTAACTTGTTCCCCATATTCATGTAGACAATACCTCCAGCCTTGGCTAATATATCCCTCCCTAATAAGGGTGTGGGACTTTCAGGCATAACAAGAAAGGCATGTGAAAAGAGCAAAGTCTCCCAATTACAACTGAGGAGGTGGGAGAAATACCTGGTTACAGGCTGTCCCAGGATTCCTCGGATGGTAACGGACCTTGAGGACAGTCATCCAGGACAGGAGATTAACACTGAGAAGGCCACGCCAGTGTCCAGGAGGAAGTCAATTTCCTGGCCCTCAATAGTTAAACATACCCGGGGCTCAGTGAGGGTGATGACATGAGCTGGCCCTTGCCCCAGGCACCCTCAGTCCTGTTGTTGGATCATCTGGTTGGGGGTTTCTGACCCAGGGAACCTTCGTCCTCTGGGGCAGTGCACCTTGCAGTGATTGCCTTGGCATAGTGGACACGGACAAGGGGGCAGCTTGTTTCTCATTGGACAATCTTTTTTAAAGTGTCCTAGTAAACCACACTGATAACAAGCTCTATCAGATGACTGGCCTGCTTCATTTTCTGTCCTCTCTGAACCACCAAGGTTTGTTTGTCTGAGGGCCATGACTAAGGCTGCAGCCTTTCTCTGATCTCACTTTTCCTTTTGGGCCTGTTCCTCTTGGTCCCTATTATAGAACACCGAGGTTACCAGGTTTAATAATGTCTCTAGATTTTGTTCAGGGCCCAGGGCTTGCTTTTGGAGCTTTCTCCTGATATCTGCAGCTGATTGGGAAATAAACTCATCTTTTAGAATCA
Organism: Pongo abelii; assembly: GCF_028885655.2. Lineage (NCBI taxonomy): Eukaryota > Metazoa > Chordata > Mammalia > Primates > Hominidae > Pongo > Pongo abelii. The sequence continues at coordinate 8,255,448 of NC_072006.2, read as the reverse complement.
ATTGACCCTCAAGTGATTCAGGTGACAGGGGAGTATATTTTCTTAAGGCCTCTCGTAGCCGCTCGAGGAAGGCAGAAGGATTTTCTTCCTTTCCCTGGGTTATGGTGGACATCATTGAATAATTCACGGGCTCTTTCTAATTCTCCTTAGTCCTTCTAGAACACAGGTCAACAGATGTTTACGACTCCAGTCCCCATGATCTGAGTCAAGGTCCCAGTGGGGATCCATACTGGGGATGGCTTGCTGACCAGTAGGGAATTTGTCCCTTTCTTCGGCTGTCATCCTATCATTTACTTGACTAAGATACCAGGTATCTCCAAACTCTCGGGCTACAGCTAAAGCCGCATTCTTTTCATTAAAGGCCAGGGTTATATATAACAGTAGCATGACATCTCTCCAAGTGAGGTCAAAGGTTTGCCCTAGACCCTGTAGGACATCTATGTACCTATCAGGATCATCTGAAAACTTCCCCAGGTCTGCCTTGGTCTGCTGTAAGTCAGAGAGGGAGAAGGGGACATGTACCCAAGTTGGGCCAAATTCCCCTCCCCCTACAGCTTGAAGGGGACATAACCGATAGCCTGGGGGTTTTTGTGGACCTTTGGAGATTTCTTTGCTTATTCCCTTGTGGGCAGGGGAGATTAGAGGAGGAGTATCATTAATAGGAAGGGGAGCTATAGGGAGGCTAGGATATGGGGGTAAGCTGAGGGGTCCTCCTGTGGGATGTAAATTGCAAGCTTTGCATAGTTGTGTATTCTCCCTCAATGAAAAGAAAGCTTGGGCATAAGGTATTTCACTCCATTTGCCTTCCCTCTTACAGAAAAGGTCAAGCTGCAGGACAGTATTGTAATTTATACTTCCCTCAGGTGGCCATTTTTCCACATCAGAAAGAGAATATTGGGGCCAAGCCATAGTGCAGAAAAAAATGAGCCACCCCTTTTTCAGGGTTTGTGGGTCAAATTGGTCCCAATGGCTTAGGATGCATTTCAAGGGTGAGCCTGTTGATGCTTGAGTGTTTCCCATCTGAAAGACAAAACCGCCCGCAATTTTGGTTTGTTTTGTTTCTCTCCCTGCCCAAGAACCCGCAATGATCCCTGGACCCTGCTGATCGGAATAGTTGCGCTCACCGACGCAGCAGCAGAAACACTAGATTTCCTCCCAGACCACATGGAGGACCGAGGAAGGTCAGATTTAGTGGTCCTTACTGACGCATTCTCGAAAACCTGCACCCTTGCCTGTCCTCCTAGACCACAAGGAGGACCGACCGAGAAAAATCGGATTTAGTGGCCCTTACCGACACATTCTCAAAAACCTGTTAGAATCCTAAGCATTCTCCTGTTAGTATTGGGACTTTACCCCTGTCCTATAAAGATGTTATGTCCCAAAAATGAAGTGGAGGGCCATACCCTGAGGGAGGGAAAGGATCTCCTGGGCTGGAGGAGTGACACCTTTTGTCCTTACTTATATGAATAGGAAGGATACAATTTCTGAGGCTCCCCATATCCTAGCTGCAGGAATAGCTTTTGTTAGGCCTGTTAGTCTGAGGAGGGATCCTAAAATTCCAGGTAGTCCCCACTATGACGGGGCTTTGGGCAAAAATTATGTCTTTCTGATCGGTGAGCTCGGGTGCCTAAAGAAGGTAACAGAGTCCTGGAGTTTATACTAGAAATCATTCTTATAGGAGAAACTAGAAAAGCACCAGAGACAGGTAGCAATGTTTAGAGGCAGGTCTAACCTCAGAGAAGGACATTATCCTAAGCAAACTAACGCAGGAGGAGAAAACCAAATATCGCATTTTCTCATTTGTAAGTGGGAGCTAATCATTGCGTATACATGGACACAATGCAGGGAACAATAGACACCTGGACCAACTTGAAGGTACATAGTGGGAGGAGGGTGAGGATCAAAAAACTACCTATCAGGTACTATGCTTATTACCTGGGTGATAAAATAATCTGTACACCAAACTCCTGCAGCACACAATTTACCCATGTAACAAACCTGTACATGTACCCCTGAACCTAAAAGTTGGAAAGAAAACACAATATAATGGATAAATTACCTCAGTGAAATACCACATGGCAAGGAGAATAAACATCCAACATGGACTAATCTCAACGTGTGACATTAATACACATAAAAGAGTTTTCATACTGTAAAATTCCATTCATATAATGTTTAAATACAGAGAAAATGGATGTGTGATGTTAGATGTCAGGATTACCCTGGGGCGAGGTCATGATTTTTTTCACTTCATCTGAGGAATTGTTACACACTGTGTTTACTATATGAAGAATCATCAAGCTGTACTTTTCTGTATTTATGTTTAACATCAATAAAATGTTTTTTTTTTTCTTTTTAAATCTCTGTTCTAGCTGGGTGCAGTTGCTCACACCTGTAGTCCCAGCTACTTGGGAGACTTAGGCAGGAGGATGGCTTGATCCCAGGAGTCTGAGGCTGCAGTGAGCCATGGTAGCATCGCTACACTCCAGCCTGGGTGCTACAACAAGACACTGTCTCAAAATAAATAAATAAATAAATAAATAAATAAATAAATATAGCCCCATCTTTATGGAACTGACTTTACAGGAGAGATGATTAATAAACTAAAAGAATGGGGAAAATTTTAGAGGATTAGTTGGGGTGTGTGCTACTGATAGAGATAAAACAGGAAGGAGAACAGGCAGGAGAGTGTGATTGCAATTTAAAACAAGGTGGTTAGGAAAAAGTGATTGAGAAGCTGACACTGGTTCTGGTTCAGCAAATTGTATTTAATGTTTATAACAAGCTTATGAGAATAGGGGGACACGCTTTATATGTTACAATAAAAAAGCTAAGAGATTGCAGAGAAAGGTGTTAAATCACAAACTGGTCAGACAGTTTGTTGTGCAGGAAGAACATTCATATCGCCCTATAAATGGGGGATGACAACGTAGCTGGCCAGATAATTGACAGACAACAAGGATGAAACCAGAGATGGCAGGGAGGCCACCTTTCATCTTACCAGTCTTTGTCAGGGCTCCGAAGACAATGTGTTGTCATCAGGGCTTGACATGGGAGTCAAGTAATCTCTGGATTATTTGTCTTGCTCAAAATTTTATAAATTAAAGAAGAAAAAAGGAATTTGTTGGAAGGATAGGGAGTACCTAAGATAATTGAAAGAAAAACTAAGGAAGCAGTTTTTGGAAAAATACAAGCTCTGGAGCAGTAACAGGGAACTCTGTAACCTTGGCTGAACAAACAACTGCTTCTACTCTTTGCATTATTGCTGTCAATTTTCAAATTCCAGGCAAGAAGCAGCTTTAGCTTAGCATGGGTCAGTTGATCATCCCATGGAGCATCCTGATGGACAGTCCCACTTACGCTGGGTGCAAGTGGTGAAGGGCAGTCACTGGAAGTGAAGTGGGGTGCCGTTAGGAGAAATAAGAAGGAATTCATGCTGGGCAGGCGAAACAACTGCTGTCTACCATAGGACTCCTTGAAGGGTTGTTGCAGTCCATCTATAATTGAAACTTTCTTTTTTCCACATGGTAGGCAAAATTCTAAGATGGTCTTCAAGATTTCTACCCGTGGTGCACAGACCCTGTATGATCCTCTCCCCTGGAGTGTGGATGGAAGCTGAGAATATGATGCCCATCCCTCCTGAAACTTGACGACAAATCATTGACTCTGTGTTCATCAAAGGAGAGATTATCCTAGGGGACCTGACCTAATCAGTTGAGTCCTTTCAAGGTGGAAAAGTCAGAGAGGACTGCTCCTCCTGACCTTGAAGAAGACAAAAGCCGCCAGCTCTACAGCTGCAAGGATTTGAATTCTGCCAATCACCTGAATGACCTTGGAGAATCTCTCAGGGCATCTGATGAGATGGCAGCTCTGACTGACACCTTGATTTCAGCCTTCTGAGATCTGAGCAGAGACCTGGACACCTGATCCACAGAAATGGAAATATTGCATTTGTGTTGTCTTAAGCAGGTGAATTGGTGTTAACTTGTCGAACAACAATTGAAAACTATCACTATTGTTATGCTACATTTCTGACACATGTGTTAAAGCAATAGTGTTTTCCAGGAATACGAAACAAAGGGAGACCCCCAGGGAACCAGGACAGAGGGGGCTTACTTAGAGTACAAAGATCAAGATGCAGCAGACATGATTATTCGAGATAAACGAAGTAATTCCTCAGCCTGCTGCTCTTCCAGGTTTGGGAGAGGTGGGAACAGGAAGAGGGAGGCAACCAGATTTTTTCTGAAGGAGATTTACTAGTATAGACTTTCCTTTCATATTTAACATGTTGAGTTAATCAAATAGATATTACAACTGTTCATTATTAATATTTCAAAGTATCTCATTGTTACTGTACCCAATGCAGGTTAAAAATGTTAAAACTTGGGTCTGGGCCGGGCGCGGTGGCTCATGCCTGTAATCCCAGCACTTTGGGAGGCTGAGATGGGTGGATCACCTAAGGTCAGGAGCTCGGGACCAGCCAGGCCAGCATGACAAAACCCCATCTTTACTAAAAAGACAAAAATTAGCCGGGCGTGGTCACGGGCACCTGTAATTCCAGCCACTGGGGATGCTGAGGCGGGAGAATCACTTGAACCGGGGAGGCAGAGTTTGCAGTGAGCTGAGATTGCACCACTGCATTCTAGCCTGGGCAACAGAGTGATACTCTGTCTCAATAATAGTAATAATAAAAAGGGTCCAAAGAATTTTGTTACTTTTACTTGAGCAGTATTCACCTACCAGAGGATGGCCTGTGTGGCATCTGGGTGTGATACCCAAGACAAAAGTGTACAGAGCAGCACTGGGAGATGATTATCATAATGTAGTTAAATTCCGGGAAGAATGTTGCCTAAGAAATGGAAGGGAGCATGTCTATGTCTTTTTAAAACTTTAACATCTTTCTTTTATTCCTGCTGGTTCCAGTTAATATTGCTGTGTAAAAATCCACTTTAAAGGTGCAAAAGAACAACTATTTTATTATGCTGATGGATTCTGCGGGTGAGGAATTCAGAAAGGGCACAATGGGGATGGTTTGTGTCTGCTTCCTAATGCCTGGGCCAAACTTTCTGGCACTACATAACAAGGGCCCCATTTTCTCCAGCTTCCAATAACATCTTCCTTAGCTCCCTTCAACCCTCATTGGCAGCTTCCTCAAGTCCTTTTAGACTCTTGTTAATACTTTGGTTCCCTTCCTGCTCTTGCTGCTTCACCTAGTTCCAAAGCCAATGCCACATGTTTTACTTTTATGATGTTATTATGTTATGTTTTGTTATAATATCCATCCTACTTCTAGGTAACAAAATCGGTTTCAGTTACTATTGCTATGTAATAAACTGTTATTCTTGCTATGTAATAAACTTCTTCCCCTTGCCCCTCCCTAAGAAGTCAGTGGTAGAAGAGAAAGAAAAAAAGCCGCATGCTACATAATAAAACCACACAGTTTATATTTATAATAATGGTATCAGTGGTTCTCGAACTTTTTGGTTTCAGCATACCTTTATACTCCCCCAAATAATAGAGAACACTCCAAAGCTTTTGTTTCTGTGGGTTACATCTATTAATATTTACTATATTAAAAACTGAATACAAAGCTGAAATGTGGCTGGGTGCGGTGGCTTACGCCAGTAATCCCAGAACTTTGGGAGGCCAAGGCAGTCGGATCACCTGAGGTCAGGAGTTTACCAGCATAGCCAACATGGTGAAAACCTGTCTCTACTAAAAATACAAAAAATTGGTCGGGTGTGTAGCGGGCGCCTGTAATCCCAGCTACTCAGGAGTCTGAGGCAGGAGAATTGCTTGAGCCCGGGAGGCAGAGGTTGCAGTGAGCTGAGATCGTGCCATTGCACTCCAGCCTGGTTGACGGAGTGAAACTCCATCTCCAAAAAAACAAAACAAAACAAAACAAAACAAAAAACACACAAAAAACTGAAATGTTAAAAAGTTATTTAAAATGACAATAATAAACCATTATGTGTTAATATAATTAACACATTTTAATGAAGAATAAATATTTTCCAAAAACAAAAAAATGTGGTAAGAGAAGTGTTATCTTTTGCATTAGTGTAAATTCCTCTATATCTGGCTTAAAGAAGCCAGTTAGATTCTCATTTCTGCCTTTACATTCAGTTCTACGTGATGTTTTGGTTGAAGTATATAAGGCAAATCCCTCAGTCATGGGTCTTCAAAACCCATGACTGGGTTTTGGTCTTACATTCTAGCCGATAAAAGACCGCCTACACTCTCCTTCCCCCTGGGCAAGGCTCGTGCCCCAACTCCTACAAGCAATGCAGGCAGAACCTTAGTTTTCCCTACCCTATAAGAGTGCTGTAAGGATTGAAAGAAAGTAAGCTCTTAAGCGACACCTAGATAAATGAGGGTCAGTTTAATTTCATTTCTTATCACAGTATTAGTTAATCAACCACTCGGATACAATCACATCCTGCGGGCTTATTCAGGGGCGGGGTGGGTAGAGATAGGCAATAGCGCATGCGCAGCTCAGAACGAAGCCCCAGGTGGAGTTAGCGCTGCACCTCTTGAGGCCAGGTGAGCCGCTCCGAAGCGGAGGGCGGAGTCAGAGCCGCTTGTGGGAGGCTGCTTCCGGCCACGTGATACCCCGAATGACCAATGGGGAGACTTGATGTCACCCCCGCTTCCTCACCCTGGCAACGGGCGGGTGACTACTTCCGGTGCAGTGAAGGCTCGGGGCTGAAGCGGGTGAGTGTCCCTCTTTCCCACGCTGTCCGCGCCGCTGCCGCCTCCGCGCTGCTGCCTCTGTGTGTGGGCCCCGTACGCTAGCTGGGACGTCCTCTCCGGGTCTGAGAGTGGGCGGCGCGCAGGACACCCCTTGCCCCGGCGGGGCTAGAGGAGGGGGCCAGGATGTCCCTAGTTCCCTAGTCTTGGTCGCTCTAGGCGGCCCCGTCGTCCCCCTTCCCAGCCTCATCTCCGGCTTGGCGTCCTCGTGGCCAGCGGGGAAGGACTGTCTGTATGTGGGGAGTTCTCTCAGTTCTTCACCCAGTCTCAGGCTGGAGATGTCTCAGAGTCCGAGGTTCGCAGAGAGCCGAGAATGTGCGCCTTGTCCTGGGTGGCGGGTTGGGGGTAAGGCAGCCCCTTACTTAGTAATAGAGGCCTGATGAGAGTCCTGTGGGTCGTTAGCATTTACTACTCCGGAGGAGGAGGAGGAGGAAGAGGAGGAAGAGGAGGAGGAGGAAAGGACCGAGAAGATGGAGCAGCTGGAGAGGAGGGGGGAAGAGCAGGAGCTGGAGGTGTCCTGGAAATCGAGGGTATCATGTTTCCGGAAGGAGAGAGTTCAACGTTCCTGGCTTCTGTAGGGGAGGGGAAGGAAAGGTGTTTTAGGGGCCATTAGATTGCTGAATTATTATTATTCTTTATTAGCGAAGGAATTTTTACTTATATTCTTAGGAGTTTAATAATTTATCTTTTTTGTTGTAAATAAAACTTCCTCACCACTTACAAAAAGCAGTGCTTACTAAGGAACATCTGGAAAATGTAGAAATAGTTATGAAGAGATCACCTATAGTTCTGCCAACCCAGCATTTTGATCTTTTTTCTAATATTTTATTCATATTAACCTATTTGTGATCATAATGTATGCGTGTAAAATACAGTTATAACTAAGAGGCATAGTTACATACATTGTATTCATTGCACGGATAGATTGTCTTTTTTCCTCTTGAGAAAGTCTTATTAAGGTATTCATACACCATAAAATTTATTCTTTTAAATTGTAAATTTCAGTGCTTTTTCTCATATCGCAAAGTTGTACACCCATCACTACTATCTACTTTCAGAACATTTTCATCACCCCCAAAAGAAATCCTGTACTCATGACAGTCACTCCCCATTAGATTCTCCGCTTTCTCTCCCAGGCCTTGTAACCACTAATCTACTTTCTGTGTCTATGGATTTTCCTATACTGGCATTTCATGTAAATGGAATCATAGAATATATGGCCTCACTTGTCTGGTGTCTTTCAGTTAGTATGCTTTCAAGGTTCATCAGTGTCTGTGTATCAGTATTTCATTCTGTTTTATGGATGGATAATGTTCCATTGTTTGAATATACCACATTTTGCTTAACCATCATCAGTCGATGGACATTTAGGTTGTTTCTATTTTTTGGCTATTTTGAATAATTCTGCTATAAACATCTGTGTACAGGTTTTTGAATAGACGTATGTTTTCAGTTCTCTTGGGTATATACCTAGAAGTGGAATTGGTGGGCATATGGTAACTCTATGTTTAACTTTTTGAGTGAGTGCCAAATGTTTTCCAAACTGGTTGCACCATTTTACATTCCCACCAGCAGGTTATAAGGGTTCTGATTTCTTCATATCCTTGGGAGCACTTACCTTTCTTTTTGGTCATAGCAGTCTTAGTGCTTATTAAGTGGTAGCTCATTGTAGTGTTGATTTGCATTTCCTTGATGGCTAATAATGTTGAGCATCTTTTAATGTGCTTATTGACCCTTTGTATATCTTTGGAGAAATGTCCATTTAATTCCTTTGCCCATTTTTAAATTGAATTGTCTTATATTAAAGTTGTATGAGTTCTTTCTATATTCTAAATGTAAGTCCCTTTCCAGATACATGATTTGCCCGGCATGGTGGCGTGCGCCTGTAATTCCAGCTACTTGGGAGGCTGAGACACAAGAATCACTTGAACCTGGGAGGCAGAGATTGCAGTGAGTTGAGATCATGCCACTGCACTGCAGCCTGGGTGATAGAGTGAGACTCTGTCTCAAAAAAAAAAAAAAAAAAAAAAAAGCAACAACACAGTTATTTATTCATGAGTTGTAATAGCTTAAGGGCTGGATTTCTGTCAAAGCCCTTTGCTGTAAGATGGATGAATTCCATGACTTATTTCCTTTTTCAACTGCTTCTTAAAGAATAAGCAAACCTATGGTGAAAAACTTTAACACCACAGCAACAGGACATGTGGTAGTTTTCAAAGTGGTGTAAGCAAAAAAAAACAGTGTCATCACATAAAGTAGGAAAATAAAACAATCTTTTAGAGAGATGAGGCAAGATTTAGACCTTAAATTAGTGCCATGAAAGTCCCTGCAGAGCGTGTTTTGGTTAGGCCAAAGTGAGGTGGACCTAGATTGAGCTATCCATAAAACTTGTGGCTATAGTTAAGACAGAAGATAAAGTTAGGAATCATCTGATTTGCTGAGAGGATAGTTTTGAAAGGTTGGCAGTAGATGAAGTTGCTGAAGGTTGGCCGGGAGTGGGGGCTCACGCCTGTAATCTCAGTACTCTGGGAGGCTGAGGTGGGTGGATCACCTGAGGTCAGGAGTTTGAAACCAGCTTGGCCAACATAGTGAATTCCTGTCTCTACTAAAAATACAAAACTTAGCCAGGTGTGGGGGTGCATGCCTTTAGTCCTGGCCACTCAGGAGGCTGAGGCAGGAGAATTGCTTGAACCCGGGAGGCAGAGGTTGCAGTGAGTTGAGGTTGCGCCACTGCACTCCAGCCTAGGCAACAGAGCGAGACTGTGTCTCAAAAAAAAAAAAAAAAAAAAGAAATTGCTGAAGGAAACATTTGCAATTGGGGTCAGAGTGGGTTATGAAGAACTAGGATAGTAGATTTGTGTGTTGCCAAGGAAAGCAGGTGATCAAGAGAATCAAAGGTTGTAAGCAGAAGATTAAGAAAATGCCATTGGGTTAAGTAACTTGGGAAAGGTACAATTTATGGGAAGCAAGACTTTTTTTTCTCTTTTTTTGAACAGCTTAGTAAGATCAGTTTGCCCATTTAAAATGTACCCAGTGTATCAATTTACCCATTCAAAGGGTACAATTCAGTGGTATTTAGTGTATTCACAGAGTTGTGCAACCATTACCAAATTCAATTTTAGAACTTTTTTTTTTCTTTTTTTGAAATGGAGTTTCACGCTTGTTGCCCAGGCTGGATCGCAATGGCACGGTCTCTGCTCACTGCAACCTCCGCTTCCTGGGTTCAAGCGATTCTCCTGCCTCAGCCTCCTGAGTAGCTGGGATTACAGGCATGCGCCACCACGCCCAGCTATTTTTGTATTTTTAGTAGAGACAGGGTTTCTCCTTGTTGGTCAGGCTGGTCTCGAACTCCTGACCTCAGATGATTGGCCTGCCTCGGCCTCCCAAAGTGCTGGGATTACAGGTGTGAGCCACTGCGTCCAGGCTTTTTTTTTTGGACGGAGTTTCCCTCTTTTGCCCAGGCTGAGGTGCAGTGGCGCAGTCTTGACTCACTGCAACCTCTGCCTGCCTGGTTCAAGCGATTCTGCTGTCTCAACCTCCCGAGTAGGTGGGATTACAGGCGCTCGCCACCGCACCCAGCTAATTTTTGTATTTTTAGTAGAGACGGGATTTCGCCATGTTGGCCAGGCTTGTCTCAAACTCCTGACCTCAGGTGATCCACCCGCCTTGACCTCCCAAAGTGCTAGGATTACAGGCGTGACCCACCACACCTGGTCCTAGAACATTTTTATCAGCACAAAAAGAAAGTGCTCCCATTAGCAGTCCCTCTCCATCACCCTACCTTCCATCCCTCCAGCCCTAAGCAATCACAGATCTACCGTCTGTCTCTTTAGATTTGCTTATTCTGGACATTTCATATAAATGGAATCATACAATATGTGGCCATTTGTGTCTGTTTTTTTCATTGTTTCAATATTCTTTAATGACATAGTATGTGTCAGCACTGCATTCCTTTTTATGGTTGAATAATGTTCCGTTGTGTGACTATACCACATTTTGTTTATCCATCATCAGTTGATGGACCTTTGGGTTGTTTTTGGGTGCTGTGAATAATATTGCTATGAATATCCATGTATAAGTTTTTGTGTAGCATATATTTTTAGTTCTCTTGGGTATATACCTAGAAATGGAATTCTTGGGTCATAGCATAACTCTGTTTAACTTTTTGAATGACAGTTGCAGAGGATAGACAAGTTGCCAGTGCTATTTAGAAATAATCATGATGAATTTTAATATCATTACTAGGAGGAAATTGCAAAATGTCTGTGTTCAAACATTTTATTCAGAAATAAAGCCATTATTAAAGTGATCGATAGAAGTTTTTCTTTTTTTTGGTTTAAACCTGTTATGTGCCTATGTTTCTCCTTTCATTGGAAATCTTTTGTGTTGAGTGTTACCTCAAAGGTTAGCTGAAGTATTAGACATTTTTCTTGTGGATCTGTGTATTGATTTAAGTACACGTAACCAGTTTCACATAATGATTTGTAACAATGATTACAAATATGATAAAAACATCACAGATATTTGATGATAAGCTACATTCATGATTTATTTTTCTCCCTCATCTTAACTGTAAAGATCAAATACTATGATTTCCTTCCCCCTCAATTTGGATTCCCTGTAGCTTATGCATCCCAGAAGTTCAATACTCAGAGAAACATGCTTGCCCTATTTTGGTTCTTTGGCTTAGCTCATTACCTAGTGTTCCCGTAAATGAATAAATTAATAAAAATTTTTTTTGTAAATAATTCATTCAGATGGTTCAAATTTGAAAGGTTCAAGGGGGTGAACAGTGAAATTTCTATCCCATCTTTTGTTATTAGTTATCCAAATCTCCTTTGGTAATCAGTTTTGTATGACTTTTTTGTTTATCCGTCCAGATTTATACTTTGCATATGGTACTGCAAATACTTCTGTACCATACCTTAAAAAATTAGTCATTTCCATTCCTTTTTTACTTAACAAATATGTTTGAGACTGTTACATATATGCTTATCAAGTTTTCTCATTGTTTCCAATGGCTGCTTTTATTTTTAACCACTTCCATCAAGACATTTTTGGGTCTATATCTTAATTTTGATTGATTTTGCCAAATTGCTGTTGAGTCGTACCAATTTATACTGCGGCTAGCAACTTAGCTCCAGTTTTTCTGTACTCTCAAAATATGTTATTTTTTGATATTTGCCAATCTAAGTTAAAAAATGGTATTTAAGTGTAGTTTTATTTTGCATCTTTCCTTTGAGTGAGATTTAGAATTTTTTGTCTGGTTAAGCTATTATGTAATTTTTCTGCAAACTGAGATTTGTCTATTTGCCCTTTGTTTTTGTCTTTTGTTGGCACTCTTTATTTATTAGATGTCAGACCTTTATTGAGTTCTGAGTTAAACAAAAACTGATGTTAGAGTAGAAGTTGCTTCATTTCTAACTGAATAAAAAATATTTCAGTAACCATTGGGAGTTGGAGGATAGAGTCGTATATTGATAGTTAATTTAGTTGCGTTCCTTTCCCAGTCCAGTGGAACTTTAGGGCCAGGATTTTTGGAGGGGTTTGTTGAGATTATATGGTTTGCTAAATAAATATATTTCAGATAGTCTCTGAGGGAGAGTAGATTGCTCAAGAAATGGAATATTAATCACCTTCCACATTTTCTTCTTAGGCAATGTTGAGAAGCAATGCTTTAAAATCTCTCATATATATTAAGATGCCTGTTACATCAAACCATATAAAATGTTGACGTTGTAATTATGTTTGTATTTTCTTTTCTTTTTTTCTTTTTTCTTTTGTTTTTGAGATGGAGTCTTGCTCTGTAGCCCAGGCCGGAGTGCAGTGGCGTGATCTCTGCTCACTGCAACCTCTGCTTCCCGGGTCCCAGTTCAAGCAATTCTCCTGCCCTCAGCCTCTCGACTAGCTGGGATTATAGGAACGCGCCACCATGCCCAGCTTTTTGTATTTTTAGTGGAGACGGGGTTTCATCATGTTGGCCAGGCTGGTCTTGAACTCCTGACCTTGTGATCCACCCGCCTTGGCCTCCCAAAGTGCTGGATTACAGGCGTGAGCCACCACGCCCGGCCAGTATTTTCTTACAAAATATAAATATTATAATTTCTTATTTATGAAAAAATATCTCAGATGACAGTGATTCAAAGTTGCTTCAGGTTTCATAGTCCATACTGCTTAGTGTGTTTTCATTTTAGCTGAAGCTCATAATTTTCCAAAGCCTGAGTTTTCAGTCTATGTTTATGCTTCTAGACTAATGGTCCCAAGCTCATTTCATGGCTGGGCTGAATATCATGGCATGATACAGACATGATAGCGTTATAGGCTGACAGATGAACCACTAAATCCACTTTGTCAAGTCATACATGGCTAAATGATAGCCTATTTCAGAGAAATATTGTGAGAAATAACCAAAAGAAAATAAAGGTAATTGAGGCAGGTTCTTGTGAAGTCTTTGGAAGAAAAACATGGTTAGGAAGACAGAACACACCACCACAAAACAAAAACAAAATCAGGCATTTAAATTTACTGTTACTTAATTAAAAATCAGCATTTTTGTAATAAAAATTTTTTCCTGCATTTGTGAATCTGTATAAATATTTGAATGCAATGGTGTGTATATATAATTGATTTTAAACCATTTATCTTATAAATAAAATGTTATATAATAAAATTAAATAGACTCTTAAACCAAGAATTAAGGGAATTTAAAAATGTCATATAACAGTGCTTCTCAGACTATCTCTGTTATGAAAGACCAGCTTTCAAAAATTTCCAATCCATTGTGGGTCAATACTTATATAAAATACAAATAAAAAACTCCCCAAATACTGCCAAAAACCAAACATTCAAACAAATTTGAAACTTAAAAATAAAAGCTCAAATTTTTGCTTGATTTAGCAGATAAAATTATTTAAAAAAATAGCATGAGGAACTAGAAAAGAATTGTGAAAACTACACATATTGATTATTGAAAATGTGCTTATAAAGCAACTGACATATGAATAAAATAATACTCTCTTGTGGGCTGGTAATAAACACTGGGATGCAGACTGTGTTCTGAGTAACCTGCTTTTTTTTATTTTGGAATTGGCAGCTAAGTAACTTCTTTATGTTTCTTTTCTTTTCTTTTTTTTTATTTTGAGACTCCTTTTTTTTTTTTTTTTTTTTGAGACAGAGCTTACTTTGTCGCCCAGGCTGGAGTGTAGTGGCGCGATCTCGGCTCACTGCAACTTCTGCCTCCTGAGTTCAAGTGATTCTTCTGCCTCAGCCTCCTGCAGAGCTGGGATTACAGGCGTGTGCCACCACAGCAGCTAATTTTTTGTATTTTTAGTAGAGATGAGGTTTCACCATGTTGGTCAGGCTGGTCTCGAACTCCTGACTTCAGGTGATCCACCCGCCTCGCCTCCCAAAGTGCTGGGATTACAGGTGTGAGCCACTGCGCCTGGCCCCAAGCAGGTACTATCAGTGGACAGAGAGATTTAAATTCTAAGCTTTTTATATTACCCAATTAAATAATTTTATCCAACTTCAGTGAGAATAAGAAAAAGTAATTTTATTAAATAGCTTGGATACCTTTTTTGTATTGCTCAATTAAATAACTTAAAAATAGGATTTTTGAACATTATCTTTGCACGAATTTGTGTAAGTAACTTATGTGTTGGTGGAAAAAAATGTATACCATCTTTGCCTGTTTTCCTTTAGGGTAATTCCCTCCTGCAATTACTTTTGGATGGAAGTATGCCCCTTTCTCAGTAGAAGATGGTAATCTTGGAGAATGACCATGGAGAAGGGGATGAGTTCTGGAGAAGGGCTGCCTTCCAGATCATCTCAGGTTTCGGCTGGTAAAATAACAGCCAAAGAGTTGGAAACAAAGCAGTCCTATAAAGAGAAACGAGGAGGCTTTGTGCTGGTGCATGCAGGTAAGCTTTGTGGATGGCTTGGAAGATGCCAATAATGTCGATTTTTCTTTTTCTGTCTTGAAGTACACTGAGAATCACATTTCACACTTGGAGGAGGCAAAACTGCCAGAGAGGAATTGGAACCAAAGCGATTGTTTGACTTTGATATAGTGAGGACCTCTTTACTCCCCAGTTAGAAGATCTTAGAATGGCAGCTCCCTAGGTTTTCACTTCCCTAACCTATTATTTACTTTAACTCTGTGTAATAGATGTATTTAGGTTAGGTAGTATTAAAGCCAGACAAAGTGATTTTTGAACTCTGGTTTATGTTTTTTAAAAATAATGTTGCTGTGGGAGGCTGAGGCAGGAGAATTGCTTGAACCCAGGAGGCGGAGGTTGCAGTGAGCCGACATCGTGCCACTGCGCTCCAGCCTGAGCGACAAAGTGAGACTCCATCTCAATAAAATAAAATAAAATAAAATATTGCTGAAAAAATTGTATTGATTCCCATGTTAGACTGTGGGTATTTTAGGTCATAATTATTACACAGTCTTTGAGCTGGTTCACCTTCTTTTTTTTTTTTTTTTTGAGATGGAGTTTTACTCTTGTCGCCCAGGCTGGAGTGCAGTGGTGTGATCTTGGCTCACTGCAGCCTCCACCTCCCAAGTTCAAGCAATTCACCTGCCTCAGCCTCTTGAGTAGCTGGGATTACAGACGTCCACCATCACGTCTGGCTAATTTTTGTATTTTTAGTACATGGGGTTTCACCATATTGGCCAGGCGGGTCTCGAACTCCTGACCTTGGGTGATCCACCTGCCTTGGCCTCCCAAAGTGCTGGGATTACAGGTGTGAGCCACCGCACCCACCCCACCCTCTTAATATTTTAAGTGAGGAACCTTAAGACCAGAGAGATTAAGTGACTTAAGGGACTTCAGCCAAACTGCTGGTTGGTGCTAGAGCCAGTGTAAGAAACACCTAAGTAGGCCCTTATGTCTCAGTCTAGTGCTTTTGATGCTATGTCAGCCTGTGATCTTTCTACTTCAGAGGACCATGAGGACAGACACAGTGGAGTTCATCCCCTGGGTCTCCCATCTTTGAAAGGTCTTGGGTTGCAGAGCAGTGCTGCTCTGCCCAGGTTCCTCAGCAGCCTCTTTTTCTTTTGGCCATTTTTATTTTCTTGCATTCAGAGTCTACTTTCCATGACCTCCATGAAGAGAGAACGAATCTCTGGGTTTCCTTTTAACTTTCCCTGGGCAGTCAAGCAAGATGACAGCAGGATTAACTTTGATATGGAATGAGGAGTAGAACTGTTTCTTCTTGTGAGACTGGTGTCCTGCCTGGCCATTAACGTTTGGCCATATCTAGACTGGACAACCCGAGAAGACTTATGTGAATTTAATCCAGAGTATCTAAAAAAATCCAAAAAACCAGAAACCAGGTTTAATCCCATTTTCTCACAGGTGCTTTTACAAGGAGGTGAGGTAAATTTACAGAAATAACCCAGTTAAAAGTAGACCTGGGACTAGAGCTTCTGCCTTCAGACTCCTAGTCTGTGTTCTCTCCACTACACTATGTTGATGGTACATCTTCCATGATCTTCCATGATACCAGTGAGTTACCGTATTCAGAGTGAGGGTTTGGAAAGTGTAAAAGAAAGGTCTGAACATTGTAACAAGCAATAACATAAAGCTTCAATTAGTTGGAAAGCCTTACTTTCTATAACTATTATGACCCTGTCCTTCCTCTCTTAGATACAGACTAGATGATAATGGCTCTGCCAACCTTAAATAATGGAAGTCAGAAGCTGTGATTAAAGGTAGAGCTTATTCATGCACAAAGCTTGAGGATGTCCACCTGGGAAACACTGACTCCAAACAAATGGGGTCAGTGTTCCAAAGTGGAGAAGTTAAGGTTTCATTTATGTAAGTAGAGAGAGAAAAATTTTAGCAAGATAATAACATTTTCCGTAGGAGACCAGTGCATAAGTTACAGCAATTTGATTGGTTATAGATTGCTACATCCTAAGGAAGATTACTTTTTACTTTGTGAGAAGGGGCAGTGATCTGAGAGGCTCTTGTCTCTGGTGTTGTTTGGTCTTCCTAATTATTTGCAGGAAAAAGGCAAAAGTTGCAGCTGCATGTTGTGTGACTCAGGCTGCATAGCCACATTCCTTTCAAGGCTCAGAATGATTTAATGGCTCAACATTTTTTTTTTTTTCTTTTTTGAGACTTAAGTTTCACTCTTGTTGCCCAGGCTGCAGTGGTGTGATCTTGGCTCACTGCAAGCTTCGTAATTCTGCCTCAGCCTCCTGAGTAGCTGGGATTACAGGCACGTGCCACCATGCCCAGCTAATTTTTGTATGTTTAGTAGAAATGGGGTTTCACCATGTTGGCCAGGCTGGTCTCAAACTCCTGACTCAGGTGATCCACCCACCTCGGCCTCCCGAAGTGTTGGGGTTACAGGCATGAGCCACCGTGCCCAGCTGGTTCAACAGTTTTAACTTTGAATTATTTAATTTCATACTCTCAGGTAAAGGTTGGTGCTGGGGGCCAGCAAGAAGAGTAGGAACTCTGAGTTATGATAGGATATTGTGTGAATTAAGGGTGACCCTCACTTCTAAATTATTAGAAGAGTGATTGATTATGCAGAAGTATGTATCTTGCACATTTAAGGGTCAAAAATTCGTATCCTCGTCCAGTGTAGAGCAGTTTTTTTTAGCACTAGAGTAGACTTGCCCAAACTTTTGTGATTCATGTAGTAGATTCTTGATTTTTCCCACTGCCTATAGTGTTTTATCTAATATTCAAACAACTAAACACTTTTTAATCTTAACATTTGAAAGATGAAGTTTATGGTTACTTAAATGAAATAGCAGTATCACTTGCCATAAAGAGAAAATAACTTTAAACACAGTGCAAACAAAACACTGTAATTGAATTTTAACTAGATCCTATTTGTCAGTGGCTTGGATCCTGAGCCTGCCTTTCCATTGTTAAACAGGGAAATTAGCAAGTGTTAACCAGGAATTAAAGATATACGGGGGCTCTGCTGAGACTTTTATTATTTCAAAAGGATTTACATGTTAAGGCTATTAAATGCCCTTGTCCCTTACACTGAAGTCATCTCTTTGGAATAGTATCCCATGCTTTAGGAAATGCTGCTGAAAGATTGGGGCCTCTGAGATCTAAGACAGCCAACTTGAGATCACCTATTCTTAGAGAACCATGAAGAGAGGCCTATTAAATATTGGCACAGGCTCTGAATGTTCAGAGTTCTCTTGAGAAACAGGTTTAGGATTTGGGTATATTGTGGATTCTGGTGGCTTGGGCATCTCTGCTTTCCTGGCTCCTTGTACCGCAATTTCGTGGGTGAGTGCTTTCTCTACCTTGAGGAAAGGTGGGTTAGGTTTGTGTCGAGAGTCTGCAGACCTGTAGGAATCCTAAGGCCTAGAGATGTAGCTTTTTTGTTTTTGTCTTTTTTAAAATGGCAAACGTGTTTTTTTGTTTGTTTGTTTATTTATTTATTTATTTATTTTGAGTCAAAGTCTCACTCTGTTGCCTAGGCTGGAGTGCAGTGGCATGATCTTGGTTCACTGCAACCTCTGCCTCCCAGGTTCAAGCGATTCCCGTGCCTCAGCCCCCTGAATAGCTGGGATAACAGGCATGGGCCACCACGCCTGGCTACTTTTTTTGTATTTTTAGGAGAGATGGGGTTTCTCCATGTTGGCCGGGCTGGTCTCAAACACCTGGCCTCAAGTGATCCTCCCACCTCGGCCTCCCAAAGTGCTGGGATTGCAGGTAGGAGCCACTGCGTTTGGCCTAGAGGTGTATTTCTTAACCTTCCATACACTGGACCCCTATGGGGCTTTAGGGGTGGGTAGGGATAGGTAGTTCAGTGCTCTGTTAAAGAACTTTGATTAGAGAGAGGCCTAATTAAGAGAGTTTAAGGGCTCTTGTCTTTGTTTCCTTCTTGTTTAGATTATTCTTAAGTCCCTAACTAAGCAAGTTATGTATCCTTGTAGGGAAACCATTTTATTCAGAGCCATTGTCTTGAGAAAGTTCTTGGGTATTTGATTAAAAGACAGAGACCACCAGGAATTCTAATAGAGAGTCATGAATGTGCTGTCACTTAGCTTTCAGAGACACCCTGAGCTACATACTAGCAGGTGAGAGGATGTGAAGTGTTTGGTTAGGAATGATGCAATTGGTGGTGGTTGTGGACATGTGAGATGTAAGACACCTCAACTTCAAATGTTATTCAGAAGCGATTCAGCTTTCTGAATTACTCTTATGAATTCTGGATTTGAAACAGTAACTTCCCAAATGGCAGGGGCTTTCTGACAGTCAGCAGAAAGGAACCCGGAGGGACCCTGTCCCTGACACCTTCTGGGTTATTAGCTCCAGATCAAAAGAACTCCTGATTTTGGAAAGAGTTCTTGAAAAGAAGAGGGGAGGGGACCTTGGTGAAGCCTCTTTGGGGACATGAGCTATTT
The DNA here is from genome assembly GCF_028885655.2 of Pongo abelii. Lineage (NCBI taxonomy): Eukaryota > Metazoa > Chordata > Mammalia > Primates > Hominidae > Pongo > Pongo abelii. Next base: position 8,236,307 of record NC_072006.2, on the reverse strand, counting down.
TTAGGGCTTTTGGCAGGAAAAGAGCTTTTGAAAACGGAGGTAAGGCATGGTATTAAAAAGGCTTACATTGGAGTAAGAAGTCATAAAACTCCATGCAGTTAGGGCAATAGTTTTGTTTTTTACTAGGACAGCATCAGTTTATATGGAGTATTTATATAACATAAGCAAGGTCTCTTGATATTTTAATAATTAACAACTGGATTTTATTTTCTACTATAGGTGCAGGTTATCATTCTGAATCCAAAGCCAAGGAGTATAAACATGTATGCAAACGAGCTTGTCAGAAGGTATGAACACAATGTGTATGATCTGTGCATTTCAGTTTTGAACAGAAAGCAGTTTTACCTTGAAATTCAACATTTAAAAGTTTCATTTCTAGGACAGTCTTCCGGTTTGGACTACAAAATTATTTTGCTTGTTTTTGTAGGGGATCGTTTTGTGTTTTTCTCCACATGATGCTTAGCTCTTTCCCCACTTTCCCAGATTAAAGTGTGCATTTTTGTAATTGTGGGCACACAATCATATCTCTTTTAATCTTTGCAACGATGTTGAACTTCTGTAGACAGAAGGATAGAGAAAACAGCTTAAAGGCAGTCAATGTGTTTTTCCATGAAGGGAAAAAAATAAATAAAAAAATTAAAATGGGTACTTTTTTTTAAGAGAGATTATCCTATACTTTTTCATTCTGTTTTTCATCATGTAGTTTGTATCATAGCAAGTTCATTGTCATTCCAGAGTTCAGCTTTGCCCTTGTACTCAGTTGTGCTTTTTTCCCATTGGTTTTTGAGGTTTTGCTAAATTGTTGAATATTTAATGTGGGGACAGGAATGGACTCAGAAGAAATGTTTGTTTTTATTTTGATTCTTACTAGTCTTGTAGGCAAACCTTCCATTACTTTTTATGCAAATAGAATCTAGTTGAATATTGTATATCAAGTAAATATGCGTCTCTTTCTCTGCTCTTTTCATTGATATTTACATAACATTAAAGAGAAGATTATACTTTATCAGAGATTCAAGCTTTTTCTTATGAATGAAGTCCTATAAATAAGAATATTTTGTTACAGGGATTTTGTTCTTTTGAAATTTATAATAATAAAGCTAAAAGTTCTCTAAGCTATTTTATATTTTTTCTTATTTTTCAAGGTGTGAAATTTTTCTATCATCTGAAAATAAATTTTATATAACTATAGTCCTAGAAATCTAATACATTTGAATGTATACTTAGCCTCTTTAATATTTACAATGAATAAACTTCTTAAAAGTTTAATTAGGAATACAGTTCTTAGTTTTTGAGCTTTCTCTTTGTTGACTAAATTGGAATGTTAATAATTCATTTATAAATGACTTTTCCTTCTCTCTCTTTTCCTCTCCTAATTTATGCTCAAGGCCAGGTGATTTTATAGACCTTTACTCTGTGTAGTTTATATTACAAAATAATATGATACATCTTGATTTAGAATTTACATTATAGTATCCAAAATGTTTTTGTCAAATGTATGCTTTTATCCTCAGATTCTGGCATGCCCCTGTGACTGAGAGTCACTTCTTTTTAGGTATGGAGAGTATGAACAGTGGGAGGAGAAATGATTCGTTTGAGATTTAGTTATCTGTATAAAATATGAATTGTCAGGATATTTGAACCAAACTGGGTCATACAATTTCTGTGGCTATTTTGAATTGCCTTACAATGAATGAAGCTTACTAAATTCCTTGTACTTTTCATTTAATAACTAGATTTTATTGTTTTAATTTGAATAATATTAAGTGAGCCATATTACCAGTTAACCTGAATATAAACACTTGCTTGTTTTTAATCTGAGTAGTTTATGTCTTAAAGTATGGAATGGAACTAGTGGTCAATTTTTATTAATCTAAGTGTCTCCCATATTTCTTTAAGCTTTTGGAAAGTTTGAGAAGTTGTGATTTTGCAATGAATAATCTCTCCCCTTGGTTTCATAGGCAATTGAAAAGCTGCAGGCCGGTGCTCTTGCAACTGACGCAGTCACTGCAGCACTGGTGGAACTTGAGGTATTTCTTTTCTCTGTTTTATTTAAAATATTTGTGAGTTTATCTTTATTGTTCTTAAATGACATGAAACTGTTGAGTTAGTCAACCATAAATTATATGACCAGTGTTTCCCACCAATATTAGCAAAGTTATGAAGAAGCCTATGATATTGTTGTTTTCATTGGTGACTTTTCTGAGTAATATAAAAGTTGGTTAAATTCCTTTCTTCTCTTGGTTTTTTTTTTGTTTTTTTTTTTGTGAGATTCATGAATACAAAAGTTAATGATTGGATACTTAAGTTTCCCATTTTCAGTAGGAAAATCCTTGAAGTTAACCCCCAAAAAGTGATGTATGTTCTGTTGTTTAAAAATAAAAGAAAAATTCCAACTGTCTAGAAGTGCCTAAAGTAGAAGGGGAAGATTCTTCACAAACCTAACAGTTAGATATATACCCTGAAATTGTGTGCTGTGAAGTGTGCCTTGTCCCAGTGTTACGGTTAGGTTTGTCCCCAGTTTACTGTGGACGTCGAATAATTGAGTGGGGAGGCTCTCACGTTTGCCATAATTTTTTATACTCTAGAGTGAGGTTCTCTCAGTTTTCTTGATTTGGAACCTTGATGAATTTGTGCAGGGGATATTGAGGTCTTCAGAAGATTGACTTGCTGCTCAAACTTGGAGAAGATAGATTTGTGTCAATCAATTGAGAGGATTATTGTGAAAAATATTTTTCTGGTTGAGAATGCTACTTAGGGAATCAAGTAAGACATGATGACAAAAACAATGATGAGTTTGAGGGAGGAGATGATTAAGTCGACATTTCCAGGTTGACTGGGTTGTAGCCCTTGTATTTAGGCTCTCATACCAAGGCACGTACCCTTTCATGCCTTTCCTTGTGAAAATTGCCCAGGTATTTACCAAAAGTCCTAGCCGTGTTTTCTGTATATTCTCATGCTTAATTGTGGACCTGAGCTTTCTGTATATTCTCATGCTTAATTGTGGACCTGAGCTTTTGATCATGCTTTGTAGATTTTGATTTCTCAGATTGGTCCTAATGTAGTCAAGGAAGGTGAAAGTATATGGTGGGCACCTAGTTCTATTGAATCTGACATGGGGATGTGTGATGCCTTCCTGATATGACTGATACATTTCATACCAGCTCTACCAGTCATTAGCCATGTGTCCGTGGGTGAGGCACATTCTGTCCTTGACTCAGTTTCCCTATTTATGAGGCTAGTAATTCCCACTTCATAGAGTTGTGAAGATTAACTGAGTTAGTATATGACTAATACATGACAGTCTCTTAGAACAGTGTGTGGTACATAGTAAGCATCCCATAACTGTTAGCAATTATTACAGTTATGAGGTGCTTTGGAAATGGTATGTATGAGATGAATATTTATGGTAACTATTAATGACAAGTTTTACAGCATCAAAGAAAGTTTAATTGTATGTTGAGGATAAGAGGAGAAAAATGACATAAGAAAGAAGATAGATGTATTTACCACCAAATGTTACCTTTACTCAAAACAGACACACAAAGAGGGCTTCATCTAACTTAGCTAATTCAATTGTTAGTTGAAAATTACTTGCGTGGAGTCACTGTAGGTCTGGGAAAGAAGGTTAATGAGTATCCGGAGAATATACTAGAATGGCAACTATGAATGCAAAACTGAATAAAATTAAGTTTCTCTTTTCATCTTAGAATAACTTTAATTTTCCTAAGTCATACTTATATATCATGTTTAATATTTCATTCTGTTTTCCCCTAGTGTTGAATCCTACTTTTAAGGGGTTTACTTATTTATACTTAAAAATGATAAAAATACATTTTGAAATAATGAGTTTCTCCTGAGTAAGTGCACTTACAGTTTCGGATAACTTGTGTTTTTTTGAGTGTGGATATGAATTTAAAGGAAAAAAATTTGTTGTTCTATTATTTTTGATTGGAATAAGTCATAAGGATAATGGTAGCACAGAATTCTTCCCCAAGTGACTTTAGTGCATCCCACACCTCAACTTTTAGTTATTTTATTTTTTTTATATATATATATATATATTTTTTTTTTTTTTTTGAGATGGATTCTCACTCTGTAGCCCAAGCTGGAGTGCAGTGGTGCGATTTTGGCTCACTGCAACCTCTGCCTCCCAGGCTCAAGTGATTCTTGTGCCTCAGCCTCCCGTGTAGCTGGGACTACAGGCATGCACCACCACATCCGGCTAATTTTTGTATTTTTTTTTTTAAGTAGAGACGAGGTTTCACCATGCTGACCAGGGTGGTTTTGAACTCTTGAGCTCAGGTGGTCCACCCACCTCGGCCTCCCAAAGTGCTGCGATTACAGGCGTGAGCCACCGTGCCTGGCCTCAACTTTTAATTATTAAATTTGTGGAAGAATTTCAATTAATTATCTTTAACAATTGACTTTTCTATGGACTGTTTGAATGAAATATATGTTAATAGTTTAAGGTTAAGCTTACACTAACTGGAAGAATTTTCCTAAATCTTAAGAATTATGTTGGAAATCATGCTTATACTGCCCCCTGGAGTTTCTCTCACCTTGAATAACTGTGATTCATTACCTTAAAACAGGATAGGTTTTCAGATGGAGTTCAGTTGGGGAAGTATTGTAATAGCTTGGGTCAGTGGAAAGATGTAAGAAGATTGGATTCTAATATTTGCTGTACTTAGAGAAATATAAGTAGCAGTATTGAGTCCTTTCAGAATACTGAAAAGTGCTGAGAAAAATTCTGGAGAGCCTTATTAATAATGCGTTATATTTAATTTGAGAATAAATACTTATCTTTAGTTTTGGTCAGTCTATTCAGTTAAGTCATGTCTGGATTATTGAACAGATGCAAACAGTCATTGTTCTTTTCTCTTTAGACTTTGGGATTTACTTTTTGATTTAAAAAATGATGCTGTTGCCACTGAGCCTAAGGAAACAATACATAAACATATTTTAAAAACTTGCCCGTTATATTATTACTTAGGCAGATATTGAAATTGATGTGAATTCCTTAAATACTAATTGTGGATTGAAATGACTGAAATGTTCTAATGGTCTTTATTGCCTAGAAAGAGTATCTGGCTGTATATTTAAAAAATGTGATAATTTGTATTTTCCCAAATAGTGAAAAGTACACTGTTCTTAACTCCATGCAGGGGGAAGAGGAAGAGACAAGGCAAAAGAAATATGTGTATATGTATGTGTGTGTGTGTATGTGTGTGTGTGTAAATACCACAGACACACACACACACACACACACACACACACAAAAGGGAATTATGCAGGCATACCATTTTTTAGCTTTTGTTAGAGACTGATAATTTTGTGTGGTTTTATTTGTCTTTACCACCACTGCAGACAAGTGATGTCATTTTAAGACTGTCACTTCTGGACACCAGAATGAGGTGTTTTCTTCATTTAAGTAAAGGAGGAGTGGATGCAGAAGTTCCTATCTATTAAATTGACCACCTTCTTCCTTTAGAGTTTTGGGAGGGAAGGTGGCTGCTTCTGTATGAGAAGTTTTCTGCAGTGTTGAAATGCAAATGATACTACTCCAAAGTATATTTTGTTTATCTTCAAAATGCAGGGAAGGAAATGGAAAGGTCAGTTTATAGATCATATTTTAATGATTTATTGGTAAATTGATTCATTCCTGTTGTTTCATATAGCTTTTTTGAGATTATCTTAATAACTGATGAGAAAGTGAATTCTGTTCACTGGATGGTACAACTCTGGTTTCACTCATAGCAGAGAAGATTAATATTGTGAAAGAATTTGGTCTTCATATTTGGGACTATAGATTTGGATGACAGTTGCTTTTTTGGCTGCCTTTGAAATAGTTTTGGATCAAGTAGTGACAGTGGATTTAAGATTCCGGACCATAATTTTGCATATTTCACACGGTATAACTTCTGATGTGAATTTCTTTTTTGAGAAAATTGGATATAGAACTGGGTGAGTCATGATGCTACCATTTTCTTAGGATTGTTTCTAAAGTAGAAAGTGTTTCATGGATTCTGATAGAAAATGAACTATTTATAAAATACTGCCTGAAGCTCCTTTTGCACATCGGTGTTTTTCTTAAAAAGTATGAAGACCTGGTTTAAAAAAGTCTGAGTAATAATAGGTGAAATATGAATGACAGACTTTTGGAAGGTAATTTATAATCTTTTGTGAGAAAACTGATGAATTTGGCAGAGGTTTTGAAGATCTTGTTGTAACCTTTGAGAAATTTTGGTTAATTCATTCTGAAAACTGATTATTTTGGTAGGTAGAATACTGTGTATTAAGAATAGTGATAGGGGCCAGGCACGGTGGCTCACGCCTGTAATCCCAGCACTTTGGGAGGCCGAAGCGGACGCATCACAAGGTCAGGAGTTCAAGACCAGCCTGGCCAATATGGTGAAACCCCGTCTCTAATAAAAATACAAAAAGTAGCTGGGCATGGTGGCACGTTCCTGTAATCCCAGCTAGTTGGGAGGCTGAGGCAGGAGAATTGCTTGAACCGGGACCCAGGAGGCAGAGGTTGCAGTGAGCCGAGAATGCACCACTGCACTCCAGCCTGGGCTATGGAGTGAGACTCCGTCTAAAAAAAAAAAAAAAGAATAGTGACAGGAATAGCTTTTACGTTTTATATAGTAAAAGGCAAATTATACAGGTTCCTTTGTTAAAAATCTTTTGTTGAACTTCTGTTATTAAAAATGGACTGTGAAGTTTTTTATTCACTTGATTCATGCTTTAAAGCTCCCTATGGTCAGGGGAGATGCTAATTCATGGTTAAAACTCGTTTCTTGTCCAAATGCTTTAGTGTTTATAGGGCAGATTATATTGGGCCAAGTTTTTAGTCATTCTGTTAAAAACAGTTCATTGTCTTTGGATCTCTGTGTAATACAGATATTGCTTGCTTGTAAACTCTAGGGAAGTCCTTTAAGAATAACTTATTCAGATGACTGATATTTTGGTATGTAAGAGAAAGAAAGTAGGTATTTTCATTATATATTTATATTATTATGTATAATACTGTTATACATTTGTCTGTATCTCTACATTTTTTTTGTTGTCGTTCAGACAGATTCTTGCTCTGTTGCCTAGGCTGGAGTGCAGTGGTATGATCTTGGCTCACTGCAAGCTCCACCTCCCAGGTTCAAATGATTCTCATGCCTCAGCCTCCTGAGTAGTTGGGACTACAGGCGTGTGCCACCACACCTGGCTAATTTTTTTGTGTTTTTAGTAGAGACGGGGTTTTGTCATGTTTCCCAGGCTGGTCTCGAACTCCTGGCCTCAAGTGATCCACCCGCCTCGGCCTCCCAAAGTGCTGGGATTACAGGTGTGAGCCACCGTGCCCAGCCAGGTCTTCATTTCTTTAAGGCAGGGATCTCCAGAATGGGAATGTTGGTCACACTTGAGTAATTCATTGTGAGTGGACCCCAGCCCAGGCCTCTTGTGCAGCTACAGGAATAGGCCATATTCTCTTCCCTGGGCTTTATACTTCTGGCTGGAATTGTCTGTGTGCCTCAGGGGGATAGAAGAAACTTCTAAGGCCTGCCAGTCCTTGAAATGCCTGGTGGTCATGGAGATGGTGTGGCTTCCTGATGGCATATGGGCATACCTAGGATGGAAGGGGATGTTAGGAAGGGCTGATAATTTCCCTTTTCACCTCACCAAACTTATAACAAGTTTTCTTGTGAGCAGATGCTTAACCATACCCTGCTCCCTACCCTACTTCAGTCAGTTGGTTTTTATTGCAAAAAAGGAGGGGCATCTGCTTTAAGGTCATTTCTGTTATTTGGGAAGTTTAAAATTATTGAAATAAACGAGCATCTCCAGTTTCCTGTACATTTTTATTTTTGTAGAAATTATATTTTCATACGCAGAGTGGTCCCTTGCTCTTTCCCCAGCACCCCCTGCCCCCCAGTAGAGCTGACCACACTGGAAAGACAGCTGGATGCATTTAGCTCACATTTACGTAAGTGCTCATTAACTATGATGTGGCTGGTGAGTCTAATTTTAGACCTACCACCCTTGAAAATCTCATTTTTCTCTTCCATTGATAATATCTTTTATTCTCTGTAAGGAGAGTGGGATGTGTTTCTATGTATGTGAAGTAGAAGATTTACCTTTTTTCTTTTGTAGTACTTAACAGTGTTTTCATTGCATGAAATTTGAGTTTTGACATTAGGTTCTCTTTTTTCCTTTTTTTTTTCTTAACTTGGTATTATTGACTATTTCAAAGACCCTATTTTGCCTGTCTGTTTAGCAGTATTCCCAGTGGTGCTTCAGTATTTCTGTGTATTCCAGCTGTTTATGGAGTCTTTATGTTTCTCTGCATTTTTTGTTTTATTTTTTGAGGTGTACACACACAGTTACACTTCATGGAGTTGCATCCAGCCAAGTATCCATGTTCTTCTTGTGAAGAGGCAGAGAAAATCACCTCTCCCAAGAATTTCCACCTTCTGAACAAGGGAAATGTGTCCTGAAGAGCTGTACGCAGATGGGAGGCAACTTGTTTGCTTGTTCTGCTGCTAGAGCATTGATTTAATTAGAAGACAGGCTGTGGGTGGCCATGTGCAGACAAAGAAGCACCAGACAGAGCCCATTTAGCCTGGGACAGTAAAAGTAAGTTACACTCTTTTTAAAACACTTTTTTGAGTACTGATGCTGATTCTTGCCTTTAGTACTAAGGGGCAACTTGTAACTTACTGTTTGTGTTTACACATAGATACATCTGTTCTTTTTCTGAGACCCTAGAAATGACACATGCTCTCTAGCACAAAGTACCTGCTTAATGGAAAAGCAGTGATTTCTTCCCCAACCACCTTTTTTTTTTTTTAAAGAATAAAAAGAAAACGGAATCAATGATTACATTCTAGATTAATTTTACACGGTAGCAAACCCGGTGTTAGCTTTTGACCAAGTCAAAACACTTAAGTATAGAGCTTGTCATGCTTTTACTTTGTAGTAATGGGAACATGAAAAATGATTTTAGCCTTTTCTGGCCATTTCTTGATGAAGTATGTGGATCTCATCAGATATATTCATCCTGGCTGAATCTAGTAGAAGAGAGGGTCCAAGATCAGACCTAGCAGTTCCTGAGGAGCATGGAACTCTATATGTATGCCCTTGTTTTTCTCTGGGAGTTGTTACTCTCAAAAATATACTTCATTTTGGAATTCAGTTTTGAGCTACCTAAAGCCACATATGGTAGTGTGGTGGAGTTAGTGGAAATCCTGTGTTTTTGACTATGTGGAAGCAATTTAGACTTTTGGATTTTTAAGTGTAAAATGTCTTCTAGTCCTATATTAATAGGATATTACACAAAAGGGATTTAATTAGATTCATTGGTCCTAGGATTTATAGTGTTGTGATTTTTGAATCATTGTGTGTGTGTGTGTGTGTGTGTGTATTTGTGTTTGTTTGGATCTGTATCATTTGTGGCATCAGGTTTATACCTTAACATCTACTGTTTTTGTCTGTTTTGCTCTTGGTAATGAAGGATGTAGGCTAATAAGATTTTTCTATGTTTGGAAAATCACAGGCTGGTATGATGGTGTTTAATTTCAAAGACTACCTTTTGATTTTAAGTTTTTTTCCATCTCTCAAACCCACCCCTTTATTCAGAATCTGGAAAAGAATGAGGAAGAAACTTAAGTTACATAGTTTTTAAGATTCTGGGCCTGGCATGGTTGCTCACACCTGTAATCCCAGCACTTTGGGAGGCCGAGATGGGCGGATCACGAGGTCAGGAGATCGAGACCATCCTGGCTAACACGGTGAAACCCCGTCTCTACTAAAAATACAAAAAATTAGCCGGGTGTAGTGGTGGGTGCCTGTAGTCCCAGCTACTCGGGAGGCTGAGGCAGGAGAATGGCGTGAACCCGGGAGGTGGAGCTTGCAGTGAGCCGAGATCGCGCCACTGCACTCCAGCCTGGGCGACTGAGCAAGACTGTGTCTCAAAAAACAAAACAAAACAAAAAAAAACCAGTTTCTCATCAAGATTCTAAATCTTGCTCTCCTCTCTCTCTTTCTCTTTCATGTGTTCATTACCTAAGTGTTAGAATAATGAAGGATTGTACATCACTATAGAAATCAGCTTAAAGTTGAATCTTAGACATACCAGTTGACAGAAGTTCTTTGGCCATTCCCATTGCCAGATAGTTTTTACTGGCAGTCATTCTCACTCAGGGTCCAGCCTCCTGCATGGTGTACGCATTTCCTGACAATTCATGACACGCATGTACTGTAACACAAGACATCAACACTATAACACATTCAGAGTGGGGAATTTATTTATGTTTCCCTTTTCTGGAGTATGTGCAAATGTAAGCAACATTTTCTAGTGGGTTGGAAGTCTTTTTATTAAAAAAAGCTTAGTAGAGGACTTAAAAGTTACTAGTATCCCTCTTTCCTCTCCAGTTCTGACCATGTCATTTGGTAAAAGGATGGTTTAAATTATTATAATTCCATGGTCTGTTAGGTTCTTCTTGAGTGACGTTTCCATATTATTGTCAATATGGTTAAAAGGTATAATTATTTAGGTTGAAGGGAAGTATAAGTGGCTGCCAAATTTGGTAGTACTGGAGAAACAGCTACGTTTGTCTTTTCTGTTTTAGCTCACATGGAAAGGACAATTTCAGGTACTGTGTGTGCTAACTAACCTCTTCCTGGACATCATAAAGAATCCAACTAAAACAAAGTTTAAAACTATTTCAGATGTGAAAGTTTAGATTTGTGTTATGTTTTTGACAAGTAACTGTACTGTAATTATGTGGCTTTCAATTAAAAAATGTGAAAACTGTTGTGATGTCGTTTTTCTGCTTAATTATATTGTGTGTGTCCTTGTAAATTAGACAGATTGGTAATAGAAAGGAGGTGAGTGCAGACGTGCAGTGCCTTTTTGTGAAAATATTTTAAATAATAAAAATATCTTGAGCTCATAGTGGGCAGTGCAAGAAAAAGTTTCCATTTTTGGACAGAATATTTTATGTCAGATTAACAAATGCTCTAATGAACAAATATTAACATTGGTTCAATTTTTTCTGACATTTCCAGAAAAGCGTGGGCACTTTAAGAAGATCATAAAAAGCCTTAGTTTCTACTACATATGTTGTTGTGTGAGGGTTTTTTTTTTTAATGAAGTATGTTGTCTTTTGTAAATTGAATCGTTAAAAAAATGAACTGTCACAGATACTAAAACCTGGTATTCAACATACTATATTTGACTCAAGTGTTCACAGAATGTGATGCAAACAAATGTTCTCTCAACTTACATCCAGGATAGCTAAAATATTACTTTAACACATGTTGAAAGTAGAGTGCTCTAACTATTTGGCTAGATATAATTCCAGGCTGTCTAAGTTGAGTAATTTCCTCAGACATTACAACTTTGATCAACTGCAGCAAGAACTTTTAGCATGTCTGTAAAGCAGCCAGTGCATCTGTAAGTATGTCCGGAGATAGGGAGAAAAGAGAATGCTAAAAAAGAAAGAATACCTTGTCGTTTAGGAGCAGTTTATAGAACAAAAATGGAAAGTTTTTTGTTTCCTTAGGAACTTTTTTAAGATAATTGAGCCTCTGATTTCCAAGTATGCCCTGTGGTTCTGTATTAATGAATGAAAGATACTTCATTTGGGCCTAATAAAAGTGTTTTGTGGCTAACTCTGCTGAAACTTATTGGTTAAAGTTCATTAATTCTTGAACTTTTTACTCTTTATAAATGTAATATTAATTGGCTACAGCCTCAAACATAATAATATATAGCTCAGTAACGCATGTCTTAATTGTTTATAATTGGCCAGTATTTGGGTGAAAATGTTCATATGTGGCTGAGAATAAGTCTAAGAACAGGCCGCATCACTACAGAAATAGTCTCGTGTGCCTTTTTTTCAATACATGGATGAAAATAGGCTTTCTGGCTTTAATTTTCAGTGACCTGAAAATGAATTTGCAAATATCTACTAATTTTCCTATACAAGCATTAACTTAAGAGTGTTTATAATGGCAGATCACCCTCTGCTATATGGGAACTGCATGTTTTCTGTGTTTTTGGCACAACACGTTCATATTCACATGGATATATAAGTTCCCTGGAAATATTTTAAGCTGTAGTTAGCAACTACTTGCAAACTGGATATTAAATTGGATTATAAGTCTAGCTTCTTTCTGACCTTGCTTTCTGTAGTCCCATGATTACAAATAATGTGACTTCCAATTAGCTCCAGTTACGAAAATTCTGCTTTTTAGATCAATTTTGTACCAAAACTTAGAAGGAATTATTAACCCTCTGTGGCTTCTATGTTGCAGATCTCTATTATTGTCCATATTCTCTAATTATTTTGTCATGGAAAACAAGGTTAACACAGTTAAATTTATTACTAATAAAAAAAGTTTTGCCATAGTTTTACCTTCTTTTCATTGAGCTGTTTTTCCAGAACTGAACAAAGTGCAGTATAATTGATAGATTTACATCCTTCAAACCCATCCTCTGATTCCTAAAATAAGTGCAGAGAAATGGTGAATGGGCATGCTGGGAGAGAAGATGGAGGGGCAAGTCCTGGGTGTAGTAATTTTAATTTCTTGGGCAGGGTACTTGAACAGATATCTGAGTTGGTTATCTTGTTACTGTTTCTATGTTTACCAGAGAATTTTTCTTCTGTAAACCGTGTCCTTCTGAATGCCAGGATTTCTTCAAAATTTTTAATACTTATTTTATGTCATGTGCCTACTTTCTTGATCTTGAAGTCGTTATTGTTCATAGTGGGAATGGAAGAGTCAACTTTTGCCTATGTGGGGGCTGGTTATCTAATTTATAGACAGATTCTCCTTATCCTATAATTATTTTACCTGATTATATCTTTGCCATTTTTGCATGTTACCTGAACATTATAGCCCCACCTCTCATGTGCTGCTGTGTATGGGGAATGCGTGTATGTGTGTGTGTGTGTGTGTGTGTGTTTGCTACAAATTACTAGTTCTAAAAAGAATATCATGTTTTGTCTTGATAGGCAGTTTACCACTGGGTAAAGTTGTAGATGAAGTTGTCTATACTAATGATATTTGAGAAAAATACCATGATATTTTATTAGTTTTCTGGTATTTGAGAAAAATACCATGACTTCCTGTGGGCTCTGAGTAGAAAGCTCATCTGACTCATTTTGGAGAAGGAAAAAGGTATTACAAATTTTATTTGTTATAATCAGAAGATATGCAGCATTTCTGACCAGTAATCTGGCTCTTTTTAGTAAAGGTGAGTTGACACTTGGTAGACTGCAGTACAGGTTACTTCCGTATTGTTTCTTTAAGTAGCAAGAGGTAATTCAATATTTTAAATATTTAAGCATGATAATAAAATTTGTTGTTAGGGCTGTCATTTGTGTCAGAGCTATTTTGCCTGAAACCTGTATTGTATGGAAAACTGAAGATTTACGCAAGCTTAGATTTTGCATCTGGAGAAGCTTGAGACCTTCTTAATCTTACAAAGTGATGTAGGCCAGAGATTGCAAAAGAGACATTTCACAGATGCGTGTTGATTGGCCCATAGACTAGCTTTTAAAAACTGGAATTTGTTGTCAACATGTAAAAATGAGGAGACTAATATAAGCATCTGGACTTCTAAATTATCTTGGCAAAAATGAGATCTGGCCACGTGGAGCATGCATTCTCCCAGGGCTACAATCTGCCAGAGCTAAGTGACAGCTGGTTCTTTTGAGTGTAGGAGCTTTTGTAGCACTGTACTTCATTTTAAGGTATAGCTGGGAATAAGTCTTGGACAGAGATGCCAACTTTTGTCTTGTTGCAAGGGCCGGGGAAATGAATGTATGGTTTAATGGTCATTAATTTAATGGTCTAGAGGTTGCAAATTGTTGTAATAGGGATTTCTACCAAACTAATAGTAAAGCTGGAATGAGCTTTGATTTAATTTTTCAGAATAGGAATTGGACTTAAATATTAACTTTTATTTTGAAAATGAACTTCAAATCAAACTAGACTTTTCAAAAAAGTTCCTCATTGAAACAATTTGAACTAATAATACCAAAGTATATCACTCTAAAAATTTTGACCTGAAGCTAAAGCAGATCAAAAACCTCTGTGACCCAAATAAGGTTGAACCAAATTGTTTATTTACTTCTAGTCCCAGGAGTGAAATGTTGTTTTTACTGTTTGTGATGAAGGAACATATCGTTAAGTCCAAGCATACTGCACTGATTTTCACACTTTGTCCTGATAACTTCCTAAAGGATATTTAGCTTCCAACATCATTTATCTTATCTTGATTGCATTACATCTTAATGGAAAACATAAGAAAAATCACTGTTTTGTGGATAATATTTATGGCTGTCTTTGTGATGATTGCCCAGAAAGGTTTCTATGTCTATTTACCATTGACTGTCTCCCATTTTATTAACTTTTCTCCAGTCCATCTAATTTTTTTTCCAGGGTTGAATCCTAGCCCCAGAGTGGTTAGCTTTTGTAGCCTCTCATGGATCATTTGTAGCTTTTTTACTCCCAATATCCTCTGTGTTGTTGCAATAGATGCCTTTACAAGCCCCCTCAAGATGTGGTTCATGGAGAATATGAAATTAAGCAGCTGATGGAGTTCATTTACATTGGAGTTTCTCAAGGTGAGGGCTGGATTAGAATTGTTGGAGGTAGCTTATTTTAAAAGATGATGATTCCCTGGCTTTCAACTCATGACCTGGACCAGAATCTTTGGGGATGAGAGTCTGGAATTTTAATTCTTTGACTCTTTAAAAAAAAAGTTAATTGTGGATACATGCAGGCATAAGAAATAATACTGAGAGATCCTTTGGACCCTTTAATTCACAATAGTAACAGTTTTTTAAAAATTTGCAATCTTATTTTGAAAATTTTATAGTTTCAGAACTTTCTTATGTGTATAGTATACATATGGAAAACTATACACATTTATTTTAAGGGGACAGCTTCATGAATTTTTTTCAGAGTGAACATGGCCCTGTGTCACTAGCACCCAGATCAGCAAACGGAACATTTCTGCCCTCCAGAAGGCCCCTTGTGCCCCCTTCAGTCGCCTCAGGGTAACACTGGTTCTGACCTCTATTGCCATATGTTAGTCTTGCCTATTCTAGAACTTCATGTAAATGGAATCATATATTATGTATTCTTTTGTGTCTGCCTTTTTAAATTGAAGTGAAATTCTTAGAATACAAAATGAAGCATTTTAAAATGCATAATCCCATGGCATTAAAATGCTCACAGTGTTGTGCAACTACCACTTTCAGTTCCAAACATTTTTATCTCCCCAAAGGAAACCTCATACTCATCAAGCAGTTGCTCTTCATTCTTTTATCCTTTCCCCCTTGTGGACCACCCATCTGCTTTCTGTCCATGGATTTACCTATTCTGGATATTTTATATCAATAGAATCATGCCATTTATGTGGCCTTCGCTGTCTGGCTTTTTTCACTTAGAATAATGTTTTTGAAGTTTGTTCACAGTGTAGCATGTGTCAGTACTTCATTTTTTGGAGGAGCAGTATTCAACGTTATTCATGTATCTATCACAGTTTGTTTCATTCCAAATCCATTCATCCATTGATGGACATTTGGGTGGTTTCTACCTTTTGGCTATTGTGCATAGTGTTGCTATGAATACTCTTGTATAGGTATTTGAGTAACTTTTTGCAGTTCTTTTGGGTATATACCTGTGAAATTGCTAGGTCATATGGTAATTAATTCTATGTTTAACTTTTTTTTTTTTTTTTTTTTTTGAGACAGAGTTTTGTGCTTGTTGCCCAGGCTGGAGCAATGGCGCCATCTCAGCTCACTGCAACCTCCGCCTCCCAGGTTCAAGCTATTCTGCCTCAGCCTCCCGAGTAGCTGGGATTATAGGCGCCCACCACCATGCCTGGCTAATTTTTAAAAATATTTTTAGTAGAGATGGGGTTTCACCACGTTGGCCAGGCTGATTTCGGACTCCTGACCTCAAGTGATCTGCCCGCCTCGGCCTCCCAAAGTACTAGGATTACAGGTGTGAGCCACTGCGCTTGGCCTGTGTTTAACTTTTCGTTGAACCTTTTTCTATGGCAACTGAATGAACCCTTTTTGCATTTCCAGCAGCAATATGCAAGGTTATAATTTTTTCTACATCTTTGTCAACACTTATTATTTTCTGTTTTTGTCATCATAACTGTCCTTGTTGGATGTGAAGTAAAATCTTTGTAGTTTTGGCTTTCATTTTGCTGATGACCATGATGTTGAATATATTAACTTGCCTGTAGCCATTTGTGTATCTTTTTGGTAGAAATGTTTATTTGAGTCTGTTCAAGTTTTTTGCCCATTTTCAAATTGATTTTTTTGGGTTGTTATTGAAATTTGGAGCTGTTTATATAGTCTAGATACTAGACTATTGTACTTTTCTATAAGTCTGAAATTATGTCCAAAAAAATGAAAAATAAATTGTAACTACTGCTATAGTTTTCTTTTTAATAAAAGCCCTCTGACCATCCCCAGTACTCCTATTGCTTACCTGTTTTATTTTTTCACTCTCGTGTTTACTGCTATCTGACATGTTATCTAATGTATTTAATTTCTTATTGTTTGTCTCCCTTAGCTAGAATTGAGGCTCCATGTAGGTAAGAATGTTTTTTTGTTTCGTTCACTGCTATATCCCCATGGTTTAGATCAAAGATTGGCCAACTATGGCCTGAAAGCCAAATCTGGCCAGATGCCTGGTTTTGAATGGCCTGCAAACTAAGAATGATTTTCACTGTTTTAAATGGTTGAAACAAAATCAAAAGAAGAATAATATTTCATGACACCAGAAAAGTATATGAAATTCATATCTCAGTATCCATAAATGAAGTTTTATTGGAACACAGCCATGCTTATTCATTTGTGTATTTTCTGTTGCTGCTTTTGTGCTACGGTGGCAGAGCTCAGTAGTTGTAGCATTGTCTATGTGGCCCACGAGGCCTGAACTTGTTAATATATCTTGCCCTTTACAGAAAAGATTTGCCTGGTACAATGGTGCCCAATAAATATTTGTTGAATTAATGACTCTTAACCTGTACTACCACAGAGGAATCTAAATTGGAAATCTTTTAACCATCCAATTTTTGAAAATTTGAGCTTAATTGGCTGCTAAACAAAAAAAACAATCCCCAAATGATTTTTTCAGTCAGTAATACAGTTTCATTGGCTTCCATTCATCCTATAAATGAAAACTGATGTTGGGATACCAGAAAATTAGTAATTCTTAGAATAGTGCTAGCTAAGATAGGCATATTGTGCAAGTTTTACTAGTGTTAGTTTGAAAAAGAGTATAATGACATGGAGTACATATCCTGTTTTTGTAACTCTTTTAAAAAGATGCAAGAAAGTTCATTTCAAAAGCTTTTTCCACATCTTTCTCAGCTTTAGAAGGTTATATGTACCTGCTTATCAATGAAGTTAGTAATTAAAATGATTTTTCTTTTCTTTTTGAGACAGAGTCTTGCTCTGTCGCCCAGCTGGAGTGTACAGTGGTGCAGTCTTGGCTCACTAAAGCCTTTGCCTCCCAGGTTCAAGATTCAAGTGATTCTCCTGCTTCAGCCTTCTGAGTAGCTGAGATTGCAGGCACCCGCCACCACGCCTGGCTAATTTTTGTATTTTTAGTGGAAATGGCATTTCATCATGTTGGCCGGGCTGGTCACAAACTCAATTAAAATGATTTTGATAGGACATTCAATTTTCAACAAGAGTTATATATTCTACTTTATTTCATGTATCTAATGATGTGTTTGTTGAATTTGCACTTAAGCGACAGAGTGAGAGTACTAACATATTAGTAATTTCCTGTTAATGTCTGACTTCTCCTTAAAGGAAGATTGGAAATTGGACAAACATAAATCATTTTATATAA
Source organism: Pongo abelii (assembly GCF_028885655.2). NCBI lineage: Eukaryota > Metazoa > Chordata > Mammalia > Primates > Hominidae > Pongo > Pongo abelii. The sequence continues at coordinate 8,218,418 of NC_072006.2, read as the reverse complement.
AAATGATTTTATACTGTGCCAGTCTAGTTTTTGTACAGTATTTGAAAACTAAATTGTTTGCATCTGTAAGAGCTGTTAATAGAGGTCTCATAATAGATCCTCAGAGATACAGTATACCCTGGAGCCTTGCAAACAGTTCTTATATTATTTTATGCCTTCAGCAAAGGACATTAAATGGGTAATACAAGTTGTGGTTTATAGTGAAAGAGTAATACTTTGCAGATCTTTGCCTTGGCTTGGGGTTCCAAAATTTCATTAATAGGAAAGGGTTTCCATGCCGTTGTGGGAGAGTAGCTCCTGACTTGCCTGTTGGCCTTTCTGCCCTCTCTTTGCTGGGTTGGTTAGTCAAAGGGCATCTCACTTTTTAAAGCCATGTCTCCTTGAAAAGTTATGAATAAGCTTAAAATATATTTTGCTTTTAGAATTCCATTTTTTAGAAACAGAAAATACTGTTGCCTAAGTTTGTTTAATTTCTCTTGTTTTAATCATGAAAAGATTAGATTCTTAACACTCCACTGCATTTTCCTGACATTTCTCTATAGGAGCAACCTGTAAGAATTAATAAGTGTCAGCTTGCTTAAAGGGTTATAGCTCACAATAATTACTCTGTTTATATCTAGTTATAATTAACTGCTATTTGTTCATTCTGCAAATACTTATTGATTACCTTCCTGCCATGTGCCAGGCATTGCCTTACATATTGGGATATAGCACCTAAAAAGACAAATCCTTTTTTTTTTTTTTGAGACGGAGTCTCACTCTGTCACCCAGGCTGGAGTGCAGTGGTGTGATCTCGGCTCACTGCAAGCTCCGCCTCCAGGGTTCACGCCATTCTCCTGCCTCAGCCTCCCAAGTAGCTGGGACTACAGGTGCCCACTACCACACCCAGCTAATTTTTTGTATTTTTAATAGATACGGGTTTTCACCGTGTTAGTCAGGATGGTCTCGATCTCCTGACCTCGTGATCTGCCCACCTTAGCCTCCCAAAGTGCTAGGATTACAGGTGTGAGCCACTGCGTCCAGCCTAAAAAGACAAATTCTTATATTTAAGGGTCTTACATTCTATTTGGAGAGGTAGACAAACAAAAATTATGTATACTGTCAGGTAGCGGAAAGTGCCATAAAGAAAAATAAAATAGAGATAAGAGAATGGTTGGGAATGGCTAGGGAAATGCTATTCTAGATGAGTCAGTAAGGGGAGCAGTCTCCGATAAAGCTGGCTTTTGAACAGAGACATGAATGAAATGGGGGAGAAAGCCATGTGAAGATGTTGGGGAAGGGAGTTCTTGTTCAGAGAGAAAAGTACCCACTGTCCCTTCATATTCCACTTCATTCTTCTTTATAATACTAATCACCGTGGGACCTCAGGTATTTATACATACATGTAATGCATCTTTACACACACACACACACGCACAAACATACACATGCAGTCTATATTTATGGGCCCTCTTCTTTCACTAGAAATCTCTCACCAAGCTCAGCATCTCAAAGGAATGAATGAATAATAGATGCAACAGCCCTGAGGTAGGGGCGTTCTTGGTGTGCTCAGAGAATCGCAGTGTGGGCTGGAGTGTGGTAAGAGAGAAGAATGAGGGGAGTAAGCTGGAAGAGGGAGGGAAGGGTCAGATCATGTAGGGCCTTGTAAATGTTGAAAATTAGGACTTTGGATTTTATTCTAAGTGCGCTAGGAAACCATTGTAGGTTTATGAACAGAGGAGTGACGGAGTCTGACAGATTTTAAAAGGATCACTGGCTACTTACTGGACATGATTATTAATTATGCAAAATGAGTTCCATCAGAAGATCAGATGACCACTGAAAAAGTTTATGTATATTATTTTAAATTATTTAAATTTATTATTATTATTATTTTTAGAGAAAGGTCTCACTCTGTTGCCCAGGCTGGAGCGCAGTGGTGCAATCATAGCTTACTGCAGCTTAGAGCTCCTGAGCTCAAGCAGTCCCCCGATCTCCCTCCCGAGCAGCTGGGACTACAGGCATGCACCACCGTGCCCAGCTATTTAAAAAAATTTTTTTGGAGAGATAGGGTCCTACTGTGGTGCCCAGGCTGGTCTCAAACTGCTGACCTTGAGTGATCCTCCTGTCTCAGCCTCCAAAAGTGATTTTATTATTTATAAGAGGCAAGTTAGTATATAGGCTGATTAGTTTATGTCAGGTAATAGGTATACTACTTTTTTGTCAGCTTTATTGGAGTATAATTTACATGCAACAAAACTGATCAATGTAAAGTGTACAATTTGATGAGTTTTGACAAATATATACAATTGTGTAACCACCAGTACAATCATGATATATAACATTTCCATTACTCTCAAATTTCCCTCATACCTATCCACAGTGGCCCCTGGCAACTGTTATCTGCTTTTTGTCACTATAGTTCAGTCTTTTCTAGATTTTATTCTAAATAGAATTATACAACTTGTGATCTTTTGTGACTGGCTTCTTTAACTCACGTAATGCTTTTGAGATTCACCCATATTGTTGGGTGTATAACATACATATATATATATATATATATATATATATATATATATATATGTATGTCTTTATGTAGACTTTACGTGAATTTATGTGAACATATGCTTTCATTTCTCACAGATAAAATTCTTAGGAATAGAATTGCTGAGTCTGTGGTGAGTGTATGCTTAACTTTAAAGAAAACTGCTAAACAATTTGCCATTTGTGTTCTCACTAGCAACGTATATAATTCATTCAGATTTCCACAGATCTGCAGTTTTGCCAATACTTAGTTTTGTCAATCTTTTAAATTTTAGTCATTTTAGTGGTTGTATAATGGTATCTGGTGGTTTTAATTTGCATTTCCCTAATGACTACTGTTAATGAAAAAATTATTTATGACCCGTGTGAAAGGTGGTAAGGCAGACTTTATTCAAGGGAGGAACTATTGTGATAGGAACCACTGCTGTATTAGTTGCTTTTGCATTGCTATAAAGGAATACCCGAGGCTGGATAATTTATAAAGAAAAGAGGTTTATTTGGCTCTTGGCTCTGCAGGCTGTACAAGCATGACACCAGCATCAGCTCAGCTTCTGGTGAGACCTCAGGAAGTTTAAAATAACGGTAGGAGACAAAGGAGGAGTTGGTATATCACATGGTGAGAGAGGGAGCAAGAAAGAGAGGGAAGAGGTGGCAGGCTCTTTTAAACAACCAGATCTCACATGGACTCATACAGTGAAAACTTACTAATTACTGTGAGAACAGCACCAAGCCGTTCTATGAAGTATCCGCCCCTATGACCCAGATACCTCCTACTAGGCCCACCTCCAACATTGGAGGTCACATTTCAATATGAGATTTGAAGGAGACAAAACATCCAGACCGTATCAACTGCTATGGGATTTGGCAGTGAGGAAGAGAGATTGGGTTCAACTCTGAATACAGCATGGACAAGTGACAATTTATAGCTAAAAAACTGGGTTGGAGTCAGTGGATGGAAAATTACTAAGAGGAAACATCACAGGTAAGGGGAGATTCTAGCTAAATCGACCTAACAGAATTCTTGCTGGAGACAGACCACAGTGATCAGATGTCACTTGGGGGATGGTGGAGAATGAGGAATCTGATTAAATATTGAGGGTGACCAGATGTCAAGGGTGGGAGTATCTTGTTAGACTGATTTAGCAAGATTCTTATTAAAATTGGGCAGTGCAGAGATAAACATGGAAGTCCAAAAGTCTAGCCCAGTTGAAAAGTAGTTCAGGGGAATTTGAATAGAGTTTGGTGAATAAGAGACATTTTATGGCTAATGATGCTAGGCATGTTTTCATGTGTTATTTGCAATCTATATAGAACTGTTTGCCCCTTAAAAACTTTGGATTGTCTTACTGCGTTATGTATGGATTTTTAAAAATAAATTCTGGATAGAAGTCCTTGAAGAGATAATATGTTTTATAAAAATTTTCTCCCAGACCGTGGTTTGATTTTTCTTTAATAAACTTATTTATTTTTATTTTTTTGAGACAGGATCTTGTTGTGTTTCCCAAGCTGGAGAGTGGTGGCATGATCATGGCTCACTGCAGCCTCCACCTCCTAGGCTCAATCGATCCTCCCACCTCAGCCTCCAGGGTAGCTGGGACTACATGCGTGTACCACCATGCTTGGCAAATTTTTGTATTTTTTTTTTGTAGAGACTGAGTTTCATCATTTTTCTCAGGCTGGTCTTGAACTGCTGGATTCAAGCTGTCTGCCTGCCTTGGCTTCCCAGAGTGTTAGGATTACAGGTGTGAGTCACCCTGCCTGGCCCATTTTTCTTTTTTCTTTTTTTCTTGAGATGGAGTCTTACTTTATCTCCCAGGCTAGAGTGCAGTGGCATGATCTCAGCTCACTGCAACCTCCACCCTCTGGGTTCAAGTGATTCTCTAGCCTCAGCCTCCAGAGTAGCTGAGATTACAGATGCATGCCACGATGCTCAGCTGTTTTTTGTATTTTTAGTAGAGATGGGATTTTACCATGTTGACCAGGCTGGTCTTGAACTCCTGATCTCAGGTGATCCACCTGCCTCGGCCTCCCAAAGTGCTGGGATTACAGACATGAGCCAGCATGCCTGGCCCCATTTTTCTTTAATAAACTTATTTTAGAACAGTTTAAAGATTTACAAAACAATTGTGAAGATATTTTAGAGCAGGGGTCCGTAACCCTAGGGCCTCAGACTGGTATCAGTCTGTGGCCTGTTAGGAACTGGGCCACACAGTAGGAGGGGAATGGCAGGCAAGTGAGCATTACCGCCTGAGCTCTGCTTCCTGTCAGATCAGCGGTGGCGTTAGATTCTCATAGCAGCAGGAGTCCTGTTGTGAACTGTGCATGTGAGGGATCTAGGTTGCATGCTCCTTATGAGAATCTAATGCCTGATGATCTGAGGTGGAACAGCTTCATTCTAAAACCATTCCCCACCCCATCCATGGAAAAATTGTCTTCCACGAAACTGGTCCCAGTGGTGCCAAAAAGGTTGGGGACCACTGGTTTAGAAAATTCTCATATGCTAATATCCAGTTTCCCTAATTAGCATCTTAATTAGCAGGTACGTTTGTCATAATTAATGAACCTATATTGATACATTATTAACTGACATCCATACTTCATTCAGATTTTCTTAGTTTTTGCCTAATGTCTTTTTTCTCTTCCAGGATTCCATCCAGGATACCACATTACATTTTTAGTTGTCATGTTTCTAGGTTCCTCTTGGCTGTGACAGTTTCTCAGACTTTCCTTGTTTTTTGTGACCATAACCTGTTTGAGGAGTACTAGTCCAGTGTTTTGTGGAGTGTCACTTAATTGAGATTTGTATGATGTTTTTGTCATGATTAGAACGGGGTTATGTGTGGCCAGGTGCAGTGGCTCACGCCTGTAATCCTGGCACTTTGGGAGGCTGAGGAGGGCAGATCACAAGGTCAGGAGATCACGACCATCCTGGCTAACACAGTGAAACCCCGTCTCTACTAAAAAAATACAAAAAAATTAGCTGGGCATGGTGGCAGGTGCCTGTAGTCCCAGCTGCTCGGGAGGCTGAGGCAGGAGAATGGTGTGAACCCAGGAGGCGGAGCTTGCAGTGAGTGGAGATCGAGCCACTGCACTCCAACCTGGGCGACTGAGCGAGACTCTGTCTCAAAAAAAAAAAAAAAAAAGAATGGGGTTATGGGTTTTTAGGTGGAAGACCTTAGAGATAAATTGTCATTCTCATCATACGATATCAAGGGTACATATTATGACCATGACTTATTGCTGTTAATGTTGACTTCTATCACATGCCTTACACAGTGTAGTGTTTGCTGGGTTTTTCCACTGTAAAGGTATTCTTTTTTCCCTCTACACATATACTGTATTCTTCAGAAGGAAGTCAGTATACATACCTCACACTTAAGGAGTGGGGAGTTATGCTTCACCTTCTGAAGCATGGAGTAACTAATATTTTTGGAATTCTTTAGCAAAAATTTTCTTTTTCCTCCTATTATGTATTTATTCATTCAATAATGAATTTATATCAGTATGGACTCATGGATATTTATATTTTATCCTTTTAGTTGTAGTCTAATACTGCTTTATTTATTTTGTTGCTCAAATTGTTCCTGCTTTGACCATTGGGAGCTCTTTCAGTTGGCCCTTGTGGCCCTTTGATATATCCCCATCATTATGAGTTCTTTTTTTTATTTTTGAACACTTCCTTTCTGGTAGTATAAGATGCTCCAGGCTCATTTTTTTTTTTTTTTTTGAGACAGTTGCTGTCTTACTGTGCCCAGGCTGGTGGAGTGCAGTGGCATGAGCACAGCTCACTGCAACCTCAGCCTCCCAGGCTCAAGCCATCCTCCCACTTCAGCCTCTCAATAGCTGGGACTACAGGTGCCTGCCATCACACCTGGCTAATTTTTGTATTTTTTTTTTAGAGATGGAGTTTCACTATGTTGCCCAGGCTGGTCTCGAACTCCTGAGCTCAAGTGATTCTCCTGTCTGGGCCTCCCAGAGTGTTGGGATTACAGGTGTGAGCCACTACACCCAGCCAGGCTTACCTTGTACATTTCTTGCCTCAGTCCTAGAATCAGCCATTTCTCCAAGGAATACTGGTTACCTTATTGGAGAATAGTATTGGAATCCAAAGCTTGGGTGCTAGATGTGCTCATTGGAGTATCATTGTTTATAGGGCGTCTCAGCTGACAGAGCAAGGAAATACATGTTTTTGTACTAACCGACATATGTATGTATGTGTGCATATACATACACATATGTATATGTATAATGGCTTGTTTTTTCTTAATTGCTTTTGAACAGTAAAGTAATTGATAAAATTCAATTATTTTTTCTTGTATAATTTATGTTTTTCTGTGTAAGAAATACTTGCCTAATGTAAGGTCACAATACTTTATCCTATTTTTTCTTTTACGGTGTTTATAGTTTTGACCCCTACATGTAGGTGTATGGTCCTTTTCAAAAACAATTTTTCCTGAATTCTAGTGTGAGGTAAATATCTTTTATTTCGTTTGTATATTTTTCTAGTACAGTTTCTTGAAAATATTATTCTTTCTCCATTGAATTGCCTTGCCACCTTTGGCAAAAATTGACCATTTCTCTATGTGTCTATTTCTGGACTCTATTCCATCTCTTTCATCTATATATCTAAATTTATGTCAATACCACACTCTTGAAATCTTGAAATCAGGCAATGTGAGTCCCTAAATTTCTTATCCAGAGATTTCTTTGCTATTCTAGTTTCTTTGCATGTGCATAAGTATTTTAAAACTGACTTGACAATCTTTACAAGAAGAGAAAGACTGCTGGAATTTATATTGGGATTGTGTTGAACCTGTTGATCAGTTTAATAATATTGAATTTTCCAATTCATGAACATAGTATTTCTTTCCATTTATTGGATTTAAAAAATATCTCTCATTTTGTGGTTTCCAGTGTACAGATCTTGTATATATTATGTTTATTCCCAAGTATTTCCTGTTTTGATGCTATGATAATTGGTATTAAAAACATTTAATTTCCAATAGTTTGTTACTACTATATAGAAAAAGTTTTTGTTTATATATTGATCTTATATCCTACGAGCTTACTAACTCAGTGGTTCACTTAGCTTGTTTTTAAAATATAGACAAATATGGGAATAACTGTTTGTTTTTCATAAATAAGTTTTTATGTGGTTGAGAAGGTTGAGAAAGTTCCCTTCTATTCCTTGTTTTCCAGGATCTTTTTTTTTTTTTTTTAAATCATGAATGGATGTTGGATTTAGTTAGCCTCTTTATCTGTATCTACTGAGATGATCATATGGTTTTTTCCTTTTTCTCTTAATATGGTGAATTACATTGATTTTTTTAAAAATTATACTTTAAGTTCTAGGGTACATGTACACAACGTGCAGATTTGTTACATAGCTATACATGTGCCATGTTGGTTTGCTGCACCCATCAACTCGTCATTTACCTTAGGTATTTCTCCTAATGCTCTCCCTCCCCTAGCCCCCCACCGCCCGACAGGCCCTGGTGTGTGATGTTCTCTGCCCTGTGTCCAAGTGTTTTCATTGTTCAGTTCCCACCCATGTGTGAGAACATGTGGTGTTTGGTACTCTGTCCTTGTGATAGTTTGCTGAGAATGATGGTTTACAGCTTCTTTCATGTCCCTGCAAAGGACATGAACTCATCCTTTTGTATGGCTGCATAGAATTCCATGGTGTATATGTGCCATATTTTCTTAATCCAGTCTATCATTGATGGATGTTTGGGTTGGTTCCAAGTCTTTGCTATTGTGAATAGTGCCGCAGTAAACATACATGTGCATGTGTCTTTATAGTAGCATTATTTATAATCTTTTGGGCATATACCCAGTAATGGGATTGCTGGGTCAAATGGTCTTTCTAGTTCTAGATCCTTGAGGAATCGCCACATTGTCTTTCACAATGGTTGAACTAATTTACACTCCCACCAACAGTGTAAAAGTGTTCTTATTTCTCCACATCCTCTCCAGCATCTGTTGTTTCCTGACTTTTTAATGATCGCCATTCTAATTGGTGTGAGATGGTATCTCATTGTGATTTTGATTTTCATTTCTCTGATGAGCAGTGATGATGAACATTTTTTCATGTGTCTGTTGGCTGCATAAATGTCTTCTATTGAAAAGTATCTGTTCATATCCTTTGCCTACTTTTTGATGGAGTTGTTTTTTTCTTGTAAATTTGTTTAAGTTCTTTGTAGATTCTGAATATTAGCCCTTTGTCAGATGATGGGTAGATTGCAAAAATTTTGTCCCATTCTGTAGGCTGCCTGTTCACTCTGATGGTGGTTTCTTTTGCCATGCAGAAGCTCTTTAGTTTAATTAGATCTCATTTGTCTATTTTGGCTTTTGTTGTGATTGCTTTTGGTGTTTTAGTCATGAAGTCCTTGCCCATGCTTGTGTCCTGAATGGTATTGCCTAGGTTTTCTTCTAGGGCTTTTATGGTTTTAGGTCTAACATTTAAGTCTTAATCCATCTTGAATTAATTTTTGTATAAGGTATAAGGAAGGGATCCAGTTTCAGCTTTCTACATATGGCTAGCCAGTTTTCCCAGCACCATTTATTAAATAGGGAATCCTTTCCCCATTGCTTGTTTTTGTCAGGTTTGTCAAAGATCAGATGGTTGTAGATGTGTAGTGGTATTTCTGAGGCCTCTGTTCTGTTCCATTGGTCTATATATCTGTTTTGGTACCAGTACTATGCTGTTTTGGTTACTGTAGCCTTGTAGTATAGTTTGAAGTCAGGTAGCGTGATGCCTCCAGCTTTGTTCTTTTTGCTTAGGATTGTCTTGGCAATGCAGGCTCTTTTTTGGTTCCATATGAGCTTTAAAGTAGTTTTTTCCAATTCTGTGAAGAAAGTCATTGGTAGCTTGATGGGGATGGCATTGAATCTATAAATTACCTTGGGCAGTATGGCCATTTTCATGATATTGATTCTTTCTACCCATGAGCATGGAATGTTCTTCCATTTGTTTGTGTCGTCTTTTATTTCGTTGAGCAGTGGTTTGTAGTTCTCCTTGAAGAGGTCCTTCACATCCCTTGTAAGTTGGATTCCTAGGTATTTTATTCTCTTTGTAGCAACCGTGAATGGGAGTTCCCTCATGATTTGGCTCTCTGTTTGTCTGTTATTGTTGTATAGGAATGCTTGTGATTTTTGTACATTGATTTTGTATCCTGAGACTTTGCTGAAGTTGCTTATCAGCTTAAGGAGATTTTGGGCTGAGATGATGGGGTTTTCTAAATATACAATCATGTCATCTGCAAACAGGAACAATTTGACTTCCTCTTTTCCTAATTGAATACCCTTTATTTCTTTCTCTTGCCTGATTGCCCTTGCCAGAACTTCCAACACTATGTTGAATAGGAGTGCTGAGAGAGGGCATCTTTGTCTTGTGCTGGTTTTCAAAGGCAATGCTTCCAGCTATTGCCCATCCAGTATGATATTGGCTGTGGGTTTGTCATAGATAGCTCTTATTATTTTGAGATACGTTCCATCAGTACCTAGTTTATTGAGAGTTTTTAGCACGAAGGCTGTTGAATTTTGTCGAAGGCCTTTTCTGCATCTGTTGAGATAATCATATAGTTTTTGTTGTTGGTTCTATTTATGTGATGAATTATGTTTATTGATTTGCGTATGTTGAACCAGCCTTGCATCCCAGGGATGAAGCCGACTTGATTGTGATGGATAAGCTTTTTGATGTGCTGCTAGATTTGGTTTGCCAGTATTTTGTTGAGGATTTTTGCATCGATGTTCAACAAGGATATTGGTCTAAAATCCTCTTTTTCTGTTGTGTCTCTGCCAGGCTTTGGTATAAGGATGATGCTGGCCTCATAAAATGAACCTAGGAAGGATTCTCTCTTTTTCTATTGATTGGAATAGTTTCCAAAGGAATGATACCAGCTCCTCTTTATACCTCTGGTAGAACTCGGCTGTGAATCTGTCTGACCTGGACTTTTTTTGGTTGGTAGGCTATTAATTATTGCCTCAATTTCCGAGCCTGTTATTCGTCTATTCAGAGATTCAACTTCTTCCTGGTTTAGTTTTGGGAGGGTGTGTGTGTCCAGGAATTTATCCATTTCTTCTAGATTTTCTGATTTATTTGCATAGAGTTGTTTATAGTATTCTCTGATGGTAGTTTGTATTTCTGTGGGATTGGTAGTGATGTCTCCTTTATCATTTTTTATTGCGTCTATTTGATTCTTCTCTCTTTTCTTCTTTATTAGTGTTGCTAGCAGTCCATCTATTTTGTTGATCTTTTCAAAAAACCAGCTCCTGGATTCATTGATTTTTGTGGAGGGTTTTTTGCATCTCTGTCTCCTTCAATTCTGCTCTAAACTTAGTTATTTTTTGCCTTCTGCTAGCTTTTGAATTTGTTTGCTCTTGCTTCTCTAGTTCTTTTAATTGTGATATTAAGGTGTTGATTTTAGATCTTTCCTGTTTTCTCTTGTGGGCATTTAGTGCTATAAATTTCCGTGTACACACTGCTTTGAATGCATCCCAGAGATTCTGGTATGTTGTGTCTTTGTTCTCATTGGTTTCAAAGAACATCTTTATTTCTGCCTTCATTTCGTTATTTACCCGGTAGTCATTCAGGAGCAGGTTGTTCAATTTCCATGTAGTTGTGTGGTTTTTTTGTTTGTTTGTTTGTTTGTTTGTTTTTTTTTACTGAGTTTCACTCTTGTTGCCCAGGCTGGAGTGCAATGGTGTGATCTTGGCTCACTGCAACCTCCGCCTCCCGGGTTCAAGCAATTCTCCTGCCTCAACCTCCCGAGTATGTGGGATTATAGGCATGCGCCTATAATTTTTTATTATAGTTTTTTTGTATTTTTAGTAGAGACGGGGTTTCTCCATGTTGGTCAGGCTGGTCTCAAACTCCCGACCTCAGGTGATCTGCCCTCCTTGGCCTCCCAAAGTGCTGGGATTACAGGCGTGAGCGACTGTGCCCGGCAGTTGTGGGGTTTTGAGTGAGTTTCTTAATCCTGAGTTCTAATTTGATTGCACTGTGGTCTGAGAGACAGTTTGTTGTGATTTCTGTTCTTTTACATTTGCTGAGGAGTGCTTTACTTCCAATTATGTGGTCAATTTTAGAATAAGTGCGATGTGGTGCTGGGAAGAATGTATATTCTGTTGATTTGGGGTGGAGACTTCTGTAGGTGTCTATTAGGTCTGCTTGGTGCAGAGTTGAGTTCAAGCCCTGGATATCCTTGTTAACCTTCTGTCTCGTTGATCTGTCTAATATTGACAGTGGGATGTTAATGTCTCCCATTATTATTGTGTGGGAGTCTAAATCTCTTTTTAGGTCTCTCAGGACTTTATGAATCTGGGTGCTCCTGTGTTTGGTGCATATATATTTAGGATAGTTAGCTCTTTTTGTTGAATTGATCCGTTTACCATGATGTAATGGCCTTCTTTGTCTCTTTTGATCTTTGTTGGTTTAAAGTCTGTTTTATCAGAGACTAGGATTGCAACCCCTGCTTTTTTTTTGCTTTCCATTTGCTTGTTAGATCTTCCTCCACCCCTTTATTTTGAGCCTATGTGTGTCTCTGAACGTGAGATGGGTTTCCTGAATACAGCACACTGATGGGTCTTGACTCTTTATCCAATTTGCCAGTCTGTGTCTTTTAGTTGGGGCGTTTAGCCCATTTACATTTAAGGTTAATATTGTTATGTGTGAATTTGATCCTGTCATTATGATGTTAGCTGGTTATTTTGCCATTAATTGATACAGTTTCTTCATAGAATTGATGGTCTTTACAATTTGGCATGTTTTTGTGGTGGCTGGTACCGGTTGTTCCTTTCCATGTTTAGTGCTTCCTTCAGGAGTTCTTGTAAGGCAGGCCTGGTGGTGACACAATCTGTCAGCATTTGCTTGTCTGTAAAGGATTTTATTTCTCCTTCACTTAGGAAGCTTAGTTTGGCTGGATATGAAATTCTGAATTGAAAATTCTTTTCTTTAAGAATGTTGAATATTGGCCCCCACTCTCCTCTGGCTTGTAGGGTTTCTGCCAAGAGAGCAGCTGTTAGTCTGATGGGCGTCCCTTTGTGGGTAACCCGACATTTCTTTCTGGCTGCCCTTAACATTTTTTCCTTCGTTTCAACCATGGTGAATCTGACAATTATGTGTCTTGGAGTTGCTCTTCTCGAGGAGTATCTTTGTGGTGTTCTCTGTATTTCCTGGATTTGAATGTTGGCCTGCCTTGCTAGGTTGGGGAAGTTCTCCTGGATAATATCCTGAAGAGTGTTTTCCAAGTTGGTTCCATTCTCCCTGTCACTTTGAGGTATACCAATCAGACGTAGATTTGGTCTTTTCACATAGTCCCATATTTCTTGAAGGCTTTGTTTATTTCTTTTTACTCTTTTTTCTCTATTCTTGTCTTCTCACTTTATTTCATTAATTTGATCTTCAATCACTGATATCCTTTTTTCCACTTGATCGAATCAGCTATTGAAGCGTGTGCATGTGTCACAAAGTTCTCATGCCGTGGTTTTCAGCTCCATCAGGTCATTTAAGGTCTTTTCTAAACTGTTTATTCTAGTTAGCCATTTGTCTAACCTTTTTTCAAGGTTTTTAGCTTCTTGCGATGGGTTAGAACATGCTCCTTTAGCTTGGAGAAGTTTGTTATTACCGACCTTCTGAAGCCTACTTCTGTCATCTCCTCAAAGTCATTCTCCATCCAGCTTTGTTCCATTGCTGGCGAAGAGCTGTGGTCCTTGGGAGAAGAGGCGCTCTGGTTTTTAGAATATTCAGTTTTTCTGCTCTGGTTTCTCCTCATCTTTGTGGTTTCGTCTACTTTTGGTCTTTGATGTTGGTGACCTACAGATCAGGTTTTGGTGTGGATGTCCTTTTTGTTGATGTTGATGCTATTTCTTTCTGTTAGTTAGTTTTCCTGCTAACAGTCATGTCCCTCAGCTGCAGATCTGTTGGAATTTGCTAGAGGTCCACTCCAGACACTGTTTGCCTGGGTATCACCAGCAGAGGCTGCAGAACAGCAAATATTACAGAATGGCAAATATTGCTACCTGATCCTTTCTCTGGAAGCTACATCTCAGAGGGGCACCTGCCTGTATGAGGTGTCTGTCAGCCCCTACTGGGAGGTGTCTCCCAGTTAGGCTACACGGGGCTCAGAGACCCACTTGAGGAGGCAGTCTGTCCGTTCTCAGAGCTGAAATGCGATGCTGGGAGAACCACTGCTCTCTTCGGAGCTATCAGACAAGGACGTTTAAGTCTGCAGAAGTTTCTGCTGCCTTTTGTTCAGCTATGCCCTCGCCACAGAGGTGGAGTCTATAGAGGCAGTAGGCCTTGCTGAGCTGCGGTGGCCTCCGCCCAGTTCGAGCTTCCCAGCCACTTCGTTTACCTATTCAAGCCTCAGCAATGGAGGACGCCCCTCCCCACACCAGGCTGCAGCCTCGCAGGTTGATCTCAGACTGCTGCACTAGTAGTGAGCAAGGCTCCATGGGTGTGGGACCTGCCGAGCCAGGCATGGGAGAGAATCTTCTGGTCTGCTGGCTGCTAAGACCATGGGAAAAGCACAGTATTTGGTCAGGAGTGTCCTGTTTTTCCAGCCACAGTCTGTCATGGCTTCCCTCAGGTAGGAAAGGGAAATCCTCCGACCCCTTGTGCTTCCTGGGTGAGGCGATGCCACACCCTTCTTCGGCTCGCCCTCTGTGGCATCCACCCACTGTCCAACCAGTCCCAGTGAGATGAACCAGGTACCTCAATTGGAAATGCAGAAATCACTTGTCTTCTGCATCGGTCACGCTGGGAGCTGCAGACTGGAGCTGTTCCTATTTGACCATCATGGAATGGAAGGCGATTTTTTTTTAACTGTTTAATCAGCCTTGCATTTCTGGAATAAATGCTACTTTTATTATGATGTATTATCATTTTTAAGTTAATTAAGTTAAGGAAATTCTCTTCTATTCCTAGATTTCTGAGAGTTTTTAACATCATGAATGGATACTGAATTTTTTTAGGATGTTTTTGCAGCAAGTATTGATATGATCATGTGATTTTTCCTAGTCTGTTAATTGATTTTCTAATGTTGGACTAGTGTTGTATGTTTGGGATGTATTTCACTTGGCTATAATGTATTGCTCTTTTTATATATTGCTGGATTAGATTTGTTAATATTTTGTTAAGGATTTTTGCATGTATATTCAAGAGGGATGATGTTCCTCATTCTGAAGAAATTTGTAGCATTCATTGCTTATTAGAAAAGAAGGAAGATCTCAAATCAGTTATTTAACCTATCATTTTAAGAAACTAGAAAAAGAGAAGCATGTCATATCCAAAGTATGCAAAAAGAAAAAAAAATTATAAAGATGAAAGTAGAAATCAATGAAATAGAAAACAGAAAGTCAACCAAACCAATAGTTAAGTTAGTTCTTTAAAAGATTAATAAAATATATCAACATCAAGCCAGACTGATTAGGAATGTAAAAGAAGAGTCAGACATCACTAAAATGAGCAATGAGAGAAGGGATGTTTTGATATATTTTTGGTAATATCTTCTAATATGCTTTTACTTTTAGCTATCTATGCTCTTATAATTAAGTACAGTTTCTTGTAAAGTTTTCTGACAGTCAGTGAGCCTCTAATTCAAGTGCTTAGACAATTTGAATATAATGTTTTTTTCTTTTTTTTTTTTTTGAGACAGTTTCGCTTTCATTGACCAAGCTGGAGTACAGTGGTGCTATCTCGGCTCACTGTGACCTCTGCCTTCTGGTTTCAAGTGATTCTCCTGCCTCAGCCTCCCGAGTAGCTGGGATTACAGGTGCCCGCCACCATGCCCAGCTAATTTTTTTACTTTTAGTAGAGACAGGGTTTCACCATGTTGGCCAGGCTGGTCTTGAACTCCTGACCTCGTGATCCGCCTGCCTTGGCCTCCCAAAGTGCTGGGATTACAGGTGTGCGCCACCGTGCCCGCCTCCGTGCCCAGCTGAATTTAATGTAATTGTTGATATGGCTGCATATAAAGCGATCATCTCGTTATTTTCTATTCGTTTCATCTCTACTTTGTTCTTATTTCTTCTTCTTATGCCATCTTTTGAGGATTTAAAAAAAATGAACGATTTTTTTCTCCACTTTTGTCCTAGTAGCTATACTTCTTTTATTTTTTTAGTAGTTGCCCTACCATTTGCAAAATACACTTTTGGATTATCATAGTCTACTTTCAAATTGTATTAATATTATAGGCCATCGTGTATAATGTCAGAAGCTTGTAACAGTACACTTCCATTCATTCCTCACAATCTTTGTGCTACTTGTGCCCTATAGTTTGCACCTGTATATGTTATAAACCCCATGATACATTGTTAGTATTTTTGCTTTAAACAATTATCATTTGAAACACTTTGAAAATGAGATAAAAGTTCTCTATATCTTCCCACTTATTTAGAGTATTAATCACTTTCATTCTTTTGCATATCGTAGATTTACATGTGGTGTCTTTTGTTTGGCCTGTAGAATATCCTTTAACATTACTTATAGTGTAGGTTTCCTGGTGAAAAATTATCCCAATTTTTGTGTGTCTGAAGAAGTCTTTATTTTGCCTTTACTTAATGAAGACATTTTGTAGTTTTCTCAGTTTTTAGTTTGTTTCCTCTCTTAGTTCTTTAAAGAGATTACTCCATTGTCTTCTGTCTTGCATTGTTTCTGACCAGAAATCTGCTTTAATATTTTTGTTCATTTTCACATGTGTCTTTTTGCTCTTGTTGCTCTTAAGATTTTATTACTGGTGTTCAGCATTTTGATTATGATGTACTCTGTTGTATTTTTATTCATATTTCTTTTATTTGGGGATTGTTGAGCTTCTTGGATTTGTATGTTCATAGTGTTTATTAAGTTTGGATAATTTTTGGCTGGTATTTTTATTGTTCATCCATTTTTCTACTTTTATTTGGGACTCCAGTTACATGCATGTTGGATCATTTGATATTTCCCATTCTTCTCCAGTACTGTTTTTTTCTTTCTTTTCCTCCTTTTCTTTTTCTTCTTTTTCCTTTTCTTAGTATTTTTTTCACTTTGTCATTTATTTGGATAATTTCTATTGCTATATTATTATGTTTATTGCTATTTTCTTCTGCAGTGCCAAATTTACTGTTAACAATTTTCAAAGTGCCTTTACCTTAAATTATTGTCTATTTCGTCTCTAAAAATTTAATTTTTTTTTTTTTTTTTTTTTGAGACAGTGTGTCGCTCTGTTACCCAGGATGGAGTGCAGTGGCATGATCTCTGCTCACTGCAACCTCCACCTCCCGGGTTCAAGTGATTCTCTTGCCTCAGCCTCCTGAGTAGCTGAGATTACAGGTGAGCACCACCATGTCCAGCTGATTTTTGTATTTTTAGTAGAGACGGGGTTTCACCATGTTGGCCAGTCTAGTCTCAAACGCCTGACCCTGTAATCCTCCCGCCTTGGCCTCCCAAAGTGCTGGGATTACAGGTGTGAGCTGCTGTGCCTGGTCAAAAATTTTTACAGTTGTTTTTTCTTTCCTTCTTTTGCTAATGCTTTCACATACCTACCTGAACATATAGAGTATGTTTATATGATCGAGTTTAACATTGTTAGCTAACATTAAAATTGTTTGCTAATTCAGTAATTGTTGTAATTTCTGCGTTTGTTATTATTTGATATTTCTTCTGGTTGTGGGCCGTATTATTCTGCTTACTTGCATTTCCGTACATCCTTCCCAACATGTGTTGTTATCTGTATGATTATAGCCATCCTTGTGGGTTTGAAGTAGTATTTTGTTGTGGGTTTTGATTTGCCTTTTCCTGATGACAAAAGATGTTGAACATTTTTCTTTTTCTTTTTTTGAGACAGAGTCTCGCCCTGTCACCCAGGCTGGAGTGCAGTGGTGCAAGATCTTGGCTCACTACAACCTCTGCCTCCTGGGTTCAAGTGATTCTCGTGCCTCAGCCTCCTGAGTAGCTGCGATTACAGATGCCCACCACCATGCCTGGCTGATTTTTGTATTGTTAGTAGAGACAGGGTCTCACCATGTTGGCCAGGCCTGTTTCGAACTCCTGGCCTCAAGTGATCTGCCTGCCTTGGCCTCCCAAAGTGCTGGGATTACAGGTGTGAGCTGCCATGCCTGGCCACATTTTTCTATTTTTAGAATTGATTTTTATCTATTTATTTTTTAGAGACAGGGTCTCACCTTATTGCCCAGGCTGGAGTGCAATGGCATGAACATCTTTTCATGTGCTTGCTGTTGATTTATATATCTTATTTGGAGAAATGTTAATTCATATTCTTTTCCCATTTTTAAATTGTGTCATCTTTTTGTTTTAGAGTTGTAGAATTTTTTTAAATATATATTCTGGATATAAATCCCTTATTAGATCCATGGCTTGCAATTTTTTTTTCCATTTTATGTTTTTTCCCCCCTATTTTCTTTTTGGTGTCCTTTGAAATAAAAGTTTTAAATTTTGATGAAGTCCTATTTACCTAGTTTTTTCTTTGGTTGTTTGTATTTTTGCTGTCAAATCTGAAGCTATTTTGTTATTCAAGGTTATGAACATTTGTTGTTATGTTTTCTTTGAAGAGTTAGGTAGTTTTAGCTCTTACATATAGACCTTTGGTCCACTTTGAGTTAATTTTTATACATGGTGTGAGATAGGGGTCCAACTTCATTTTCTTACATATGGATATCTAATTGTCCCAGTACCATTTACTGAAAAGACTATACCTTCTGGCCAGGCACGGTGGCTCATGCCTGTAATCCCAGCACTTTGGGAGGCCGAGGCGAGTGGATCATGAGGTCAGGAGATCGAGACCATCCTGGCTAACATGGTGAAAACCCTGTCTCTAATAAAAATACAAAAAATTAGCCGGGCATGGTAGTGGGTGCCTGTAGTCCCACCTACTCAAGAGGCTGAGGCAGGAGCATGGCGTGAACCCAGGAGGCGGAGCTTGCAGTGAGCCGAGATCACACCACTGCACTCCAGCCTGCGCAACAGAGCAAGTCTCCATCTCAAAAAAAAAACAAAAAACAAAAAACAAACCCACAAAAGACTATACCTTCTTTATTGAATTGTTGTGGCAACCTTGTTGAATTGATTATAAGGGTGTATTATTTCTGGATTCTCAATTGTATTATATCAATTTATATATCTATCCTTAGCTATATGTCTATATTACACTGTCTTGATTACTGTAGTTTTGTAGTAAGTTATAAAACCTAGAAGTATGAGTCCTTCAGTTCGATTCTTTTCAAGATTGTTTTGGTTATTCTGGGTCTCTTGCATTTCCATATGAATTTTAGGATCAGCCTGTCAGTTTCTGCCAGAAAAAGTAGCTAGGATTTGATAAAGGATTATTTTGAATTAGACTGATTTGGGGAGTATTGCCATTGTAACAACATTAAGCCTTCTGGTCCACGTACATAGAATGTTTTTCCACCTATTTAGGTATTGAATTAAAAATTTTTTCAGTGTGTTTTACGGTTTTTAGCATACAAGTCTTATACTTCTTTTAAAAATGTGTTTCTGTTTTTTTGTTTTTGATGTTATTGTGAGATTTTCTTGATTTCATTTTTAGATTGTTTATCGCTAATATATAAAAATCCAATTGATTTTTGCATATTAATCTCATATCCTGCAACCTTCCTAAACTTATTAATTCTAATTTTTTTTTAGTGGATTCTTTAGGATTTTCTACATACAGGATCATGTTATCTTGAAACAGACAATTTTACTTCTTCCTTTCCAATCTAGACCGACCGACCTACCTACCTACCTAGCTACCTACCTTCCTTCCTTCCTTCCTTCCTTTTCTTTCTCTCTTTCTTTCTTTCTTTCTCTCTTTCTTTCTTTCTTTCTTTTTCTTTTTGTCTAATTGTCAGGTTAGATTGTACAGTATATTGGTGAATAGGTACTGAGAGTGGATATCCTTGTCTTGTTCCTGATCTTAGGGGAAGGCATCCAGTCTTTCACCATTAATTATAATGTTAACTCTGGACTTTTTTTTTTGGCGTAATTATGGTTTGTTGGAGCCTCAATCTCCTAGGCTTCAGTGATCTCCAACCTCAGCCTCCTGAGCAGCTGGCACCACAGATGCATACCACCACACCTGGCTAAGTTTTAAATTTTTTTGTATAGATGGTGTCTCACTGTGTTGCCCAGAGTGGTCTTGAACAGCTAGGCTCAAGTGATCCTCCCACCTCAGCCTCCCAAAGTGTTGGGATTACAGGTGTGAGCCACTGTGCCTGGCCTGGCCTTTTCATTGATCCCCTTTGTCAAGTTAAGAAGTTCCCTTATCTAGTTTTCTGTTTTTCCCATGAAAGGGTGTTGGATTTTGTCAGATGCCTTTTTTCTGTGTTTTTTTTTTTTGATACAATCATGTTTTTTTCCCTGTATTTTATTAATACAGGATATTACATTGATTTTCAGATATTAACCAATCTTACTTTCCTCTTGTTTGTGATATACCATCCCTTTTATATTTTGCTGGATTTGTTTTGCTGGTATTTCTTTGATGATTTTTTTGGTCAATATTTACACAGTATATTGATCTGTACTTTGCTGCTGATATCTTTGTCATGTTTTTAACATCAGGGTGGTATTGGCATCATACGATGTGTTGGGAAGTATTCTCTCACCTTCTAGTTTTTAGAAAATTTCATGAAGGATTGGCATTAATACTTTTTTTAAGACTAATGATATTTTAATTTTTGTTTTTGTCTTTTAGGATTCTCCTTTTACAAACGCAGGAATGGGATCTAATCTAAATCTGTTAGGTGAAATTGAGTGTGATGCCAGCATAATGGACGGAAAATCCTTAAATTTTGGAGCAGTTGGAGCGCTGAGTGGTATGTGGCATTATGACCTACTATCTTTGGAAAATCATGCGCGTGACCATTTTATGCATTCTAAAGATGGTTACAGTCTTTTTCACCATTTCTGCTTGGAATAGTGTTTAAAACAAATGTTCTTTTTTAATTGAATTTAAAACATACAGTCTTAGTTATAAGTAGTTTTTGGTTTGAATTTGATCATTCTCCTGTATCCCTTGAAGAGATTAAAGACATTTAAGACTTGATTTAGAATATTAATTTTACAATTTGAAATACACACTATATTTTTTGTTGTAAAAAATTTCAGGTAATATAAATAAAATTTACCTTTGATCCTCCAAATCTTTTCTTTCTCATTTCCTTTCCCCGTGGGGTTTAACCAGTAAAAATCCAATGCTTTTATCTATATTTTTATGTAATAGAAACACAGTTTTATTTTGTGCCTGTATTTGTTTTCTTAAAAAATAAATGTGTTAATTATTACAAACTTTTTAGATTTAAATATAATCTTTTGGAGATTTTTTCCACATCAGTACATAAAAGATATGTCTCATGTTTTATAATTCATTTATTAAAGCAAAATATACACGAAGTATGTATTTTATGTGTACAGCTTCATGAATTTTTAGATGTAGACACCATATAAGCCACCACCTAGATCAAGACATTAAACATTTCCATGTCAAAATGTAGAACATTTTCATAATCTCAGAAGGACCCTTTATGCTTCTCCTTGGTCCATACTTCTTGTGCTCTCCTCCCCCATGCTAACTTTGGGTACCATAGATTAATTTGCCTGTTCCAAAAATTTACATGAGTGGAATCGGACACTTCCGTGTCTGTTTTCTTTTGCTTAATGTTATGCCTGTGAGATGGATCCATGTTTTGTGTCAGTAGTATTTTATTTTTTACCACTTAGTAGTATTTCATTGAATGGATATACCATAACTTCTGTATTTACTCTCCTCTTAATGGGCATATGAAATTTCTAGCTTTTTACTTTTTTGAGTAAAGCTTCAGTGAATATTATTTTACATGTCTTTTGGTAGACATATGTACTTCTGTTTTTTTTTTTTTTTTGAGATGGAGTCTCATTCTGTTACCCAGCCTGGAGTGCAGTGGTGCAATCTCGGCTCACTGCAACCTCTGCCTCCTGGGTTCAATTGATTCTTCTTCCTCAGCCTCCCAAGTAGCTGGGATTACAGGCACCGACCACAGTGCCTGGCTAATTTTTGCATTTTTAGTAGAAACAGGGTTTCACCATGTTGGCCAGGCTGGTCTTGAACTCCTGACCTCAAGTGATCTGCTGGCCTCAGCCTCCCAAAGTGCTGGGATTATAGGCGTGAGCCACCGTGCCTGGCCACATATGTACTTCTTTAGGTACATATACATATATATTTTGTTTTAATAGATACTGCCGGTTTTCAAAATTAATTGTTGCAATTTATACTCCCACTAGCAGTGTAGGAGCTTTTCAGTTACTCTGCATCCTTGCCAATTTTTGGTATTGTTAATTGTTTTTAAAATTCAGCCATTTTGATATGTGTGTAGTGGTATTATTGAGTGTCCCCAGTGACTTATGTGTGTAGTGGTATTCAATTTGAGTGTCCCTAGTGACTTATAAGAGCCTTTTCATATGCTTATTGACCATTTAGATAGCCTTGTTGAGAAGTGCATATTTGCATCTTTTGCAGATTTTTATTTGATTATATCTTTTATTGATTTGTTGGAGTATTTTAAATATTTTACATACAAATCCTTTGTAAGATACATGTATTATGGATATCTTCTCCCAGTCTGTGGTTTGCCTTTGCAGTCTCTTAATGGTGTTTTTTGATGAATAGAAGTTTCTGATTTTAGTGAAGTTTAAGTTAGCAACCTTTTCTTTTGTGATTAACTCTTTGTATTTTAAGAAGTTTTTGCCTGTTCAAAGTTATGAAGATAATCTTCATTCTTTTCTTTCTGTAATTTTATTGTTTTTATCCTTCACGTTTAGCTTTCTTATCAAGCTCAGATTAATTTTTGTATATGTAACATAGGGGTCAACATTTATTTATTTTTTCCTCATATGGATATCCAAATGGTCCATTGCCCTCTATTGAAAGGAAGTCTTTTCCTCACAGAATTGTGTTGGGAAATTAGGTGACTGTGTGGTAATTTATTTCTGTACCCTGTTATGGCTGCTTTCAAAAATGAATTGGGGACTTTTTTTTTCCCCATTCTTTGAAAAGGTTTGTATATGATTGGAATAATTTCTTTTTAATTGTTTGAAGGAATTCATAAATTATTTCAAATTAATGGGGTTTTCTTTGTGGGAAGTTTTAAAAAGTAGTATTCAATATTTTTAACATTTATATGATTATATTTTATTTTTCATGTGCGTTTTTCTAGGAATTTGTCTATTTCATATAAGTTGTCAAATTTATTTGCCTGAAGACATTTTAGTTAGCTTTCTTTATTGATTTCTAGTTTAATTCCACTGTGGCCAGAGAATATACTATGTATGATACCAATCCCTTGAAGCTTTTAGAGACTTGCTGTATGGGCCAGATTATGGTGTGTTTTGGTAAATTTCCCTGTGAACTTCAAAAGAATATGTATTCTGGAGTTGTTGAGTACAGTGCTCTGTGTGTGTCACTTAGGTCAATTTGGTTATTTATTTGTTCTGATCTTTTATATCCTTTCTTTTTTGTGGTAGTTAAGAAAGCGTGGTTCAATTAGTTTTAATTTTAATTTCTCTTATTATGAAGTTTTATTGGTATTTAATAAAATTTTGTGTGTTTGAAGGCCATTAGCATTTCTCTGTGTACTAGCTGTTCATACCTCTTGTGTGGCTTGCCTTTTAACTCTGTTTTTATGTCCTTAATCATATTGGAATTAAACATTTTTGTTTGTCAGACTTACTACTTTCTCTTTTGTGGCTTTTGTATTTTGTATTTCTTAAAGTCTCTCATAATTTATAAGCACAATTTACTTGTATTTTCTTCTAACATATGTATAGTTTATTTTTCATTTACCTCTTGAATGCATTTTTTTTCTGAAATGACTGCAAATTGTTCCTACGTAGTTAATTGAATAACAATAAGTACAGTTTATTAAATGACAGTAATACCGTAGGCATTGTTCTACAGTGGTTTACATATTTATTTATTTGTTTATTTTTGAGATGGAGTCTCGCTTTGGATGTTGGCCGAGGTTGGAGTGCAGTGGTGCGATCTTGGCTCACTGCAACCTCTGCCTCCTGGGTTCAAGTGATTCTCCTGCCTCAGCCTCCTGAGTAACTGGGATAACAGGTGTGTGCCACCACGCCTGGCTAATTTTTATATTTTTAGTAGAGATGGGTTTCACCATGCCGGCTAAGCTGGTCTTGAACTCCTGACCTCAGATGATCCACCCACCAGCCTCCTAAAGTGCTGAGATTGCAGGCGTGAGCCACCGCATCCAGCCCAGTGGTTTACATATTTTAAATCATTTAGTTCTCACAATACCCTTATGAGGCCTATGCTTTTATCCTATGTAATACTGTTATGAGGCCTATGCTTTTATCCTATGTAATACCATTATGAGGCCTATGCTTTTATCCTATGTAATACCATTATGAGGCCTATGCTTTTATCCTATGTAATACCATTATGAGGTCTATGCTTTTATCCTATGTAATACCATTATGAGGCCTATGCTTTTATCCTATGTAATACCATTATGAGGCCTATGCTTTTATCCTATGTAATACTGTTATGAGGCCTATGCTTTTATCCTATGTAATACCATTATGAGGCCTATGCTTTTATCCTATGTAATACTGTTATGAGGCCTATGCTTTTATCCTATGTAATACCATTATGAGGTCTATGCTTTTATCCTATGTAATACCATTATGAGGTCTATGCTTTTATCCTATGTAATACCATTATGAGGTCTATGCTTTTATCCTATGTAATACCATTATGAGGTCTATGCTTTTATCCTATGTAATACTGTTATGAGGCCTATGCTTTTATCCTATGTAATACCATTATGAGGCCTATGCTTTTATCCTATGTAATACCATTATGAGGCCTATGCTTTTATCCTATGTAATACCCTTATGAGGTCTATGCTTTTATCCTATGTAATACTGTTATGAGGCCTATGCTTTTATCCTATGTAATACCATTATGAGGTCTATGCTTTTATCCTATGTAATACTGTTATGAGGCCTATGCTTTTATCCTATGTAATACCATTATGAGGCCTATGCTTTTATCCTATGTAATACTGTTATGAGGCCTATGCTTTTATCCTATGTAATACCATTATGAGGCCTATGCTTTTATCCTATGTAATACCATTATGAGGTCTATGCTTTTATCCTATGTAATACCATTATGAGGTCTATGCTTTTATCCTATGTAATACCCTTATGAGGCCTATGCTTTTATCCTATGTAATACCATTATGAGGCCTATGCTTTTATCCTATGTAATACCATTATGAGGTCTATGCTTTTATCCTATGTAATACCATTATGAGGTCTATGCTTTTATCCTATGTAATACCCTTATGAGGCCTATGCTTTTATCCTATGTAATACCATTATGAGGCCTATGCTTTTATCCTATGTAATACCCTTATGAGGCCTATGCTTTTATCCTATGTAATACCGTTATGAGGCCTATGCTTTTATCCTATGTAATACCGTTATGAGGTCTATGCTTTTATCCTATGTAATACCGTTATGAGGCCTATGCTTTTATCCTATGTAATACTGTTATGAGGCCTATGCTTTTATCCTATGTAATACCCTTATGAGGCCTATGCTTTTATCCTATGTAATACCATTATGAGGCCTATGCTTTTATCCTATGTAATACCATTATGAGGCCTATGCTTTTATCCTATGTAATACCATTATGAGGCCTATGCTTTTATCCTATGTAATACCATTATGAGGCCTATGCTTTTATCCTATGTAATACTGTTATGAGGCCTATGCTTTTATCCTATGTAATACTGTTATGAGGCCTATGCTTTTATCCTATGTAATACTGTTATGAGGTCTATGCTTTTATCCTATGTAATACCGTTATGAGGCCTATGCTTTTATCCTATGTAATACTGTTATGAGGTCTATGCTTTTATCCTATGTAATACTGTTATGAGGCCTATGCTTTTATCCTATGTAATACCGTTATGAGGCCTATGCTTTTATCCTATGTAATACCATTATGAGGCCTATGCTTTTATCCTATGTAATACCATTATGAGGCCTATGCTTTTATCCTATGTAATACCATTATGAGGTCTATGCTTTTATCCTATGTAATACCGTTATGAGGCCTATGCTTTTATCCTATGTAATACCATTATGAGGTCTATGCTTTTATCCTATGTAATACTGTTATGAGGCCTATGCTTTTATCCTATGTAATACTGTTATGAGGCCTATGCTTTTATCCTATGTAATACCATTATGAGGCCTATGCTTTTATCCTATGTAATACCATTATGAGGCCTATGCTTTTATCCTATGTAATACCATTATGAGGTCTATGCTTTTATCCTATGTAATACCATTATGAGGCCTATGCTTTTATCCTATGTAATACCGTTATGAGGCCTATGCTTTTATCCTATGTAATACCGTTATGAGGCCTATGCTTTTATCCTATGTAATACCCTTATGAGGTCTATGCTTTTATCCTATGTAATACCCTTATGAGGCCTATGCTTTTATCCTATGTAATACCCTTATGAGGTCTATGCTTTTATCCTATGTAATACCCTTATGAGGCCTATGCTTTTATCCTATGTAATACTGTTATGAGGCCTATGCTTTTATCCTATGTAATACTGTTATGAGGCCTATGCTTTTATCCTATGTAATACCATTATGAGGCCTATGCTTTTATCCTATGTAATACCATTATGAGGCCTATGCTTTTATCCTATGTAATACCATTATGAGGTCTATGCTTTTATCCTATGTAATACCATTATGAGGTCTATGCTTTTATCCTATGTAATACCATTATGAGGTCTATGCTTTTATCCTATGTAATACCATTATGAGGCCTATGCTTTTATCCTATGTAATACCATTATGAGGTCTATGCTTTTATCCTATGTAATACCATTATGAGGTCTATGCTTTTATCCTATGTAATACCATTATGAGGCCTATGCTTTTATCCTATGTAATACCATTATGAGGCCTATGCTTTTATCCTATGTAATACTGTTATGAGGCCTATGCTTTTATCCTATGTAATACCCTTATGAGGTCTATGCTTTTATCCTATGTAATACCGTTATGAGGCCTATGCTTTTATCCTATGTAATACCCTTATGAGGTCTATGCTTTTATCCTATGTAATACCCTTATGAGGCCTATGCTTTTATCCTATGTAATACTGTTATGAGGCCTATGCTTTTATCCTATGTAATACTGTTATGAGGCCTATGCTTTTATCCTATGTAATACCATTATGAGGCCTATGCTTTTATCCTATGTAATACCATTATGAGGCCTATGCTTTTATCCTATGTAATACCATTATGAGGTCTATGCTTTTATCCTATGTAATACCATTATGAGGTCTATGCTTTTATCCTATGTAATACCATTATGAGGTCTATGCTTTTATCCTATGTAATACCATTATGAGGCCTATGCTTTTATCCTATGTAATACCATTATGAGGTCTATGCTTTTATCCTATGTAATACCATTATGAGGTCTATGCTTTTATCCTATGTAATACCATTATGAGGCCTATGCTTTTATCCTATGTAATACCATTATGAGGCCTATGCTTTTATCCTATGTAATACTGTTATGAGGCCTATGCTTTTATCCTATGTAATACCATTATGAGGTCTATGCTTTTATCCTATGTAATACCATTATGAGGCCTATGCTTTTATCCTATGTAATACCATTATGAGGTCTATGCTTTTATCCTATGTAATACTGTTATGAGGCCTATGCTTTTATCCTATGTAATACCATTATGAGGCCTATGCTTTTATCCTATGTAATACTGTTATGAGGCCTATGCTTTTATCCTATGTAATACCATTATGAGGCCTATGCTTTTATCCTATGTAATACCATTATGAGGCCTATGCTTTTATCCTATGTAATACTGTTATGAGGCCTATGCTTTTATCCTATGTAATACTGTTATGAGGTCTATGCTTTTATCCTATGTAATACTGTTATGAGGCCTATGCTTTTATCCTATGTAATACCATTATGAGGTCTATGCTTTTATCCTATGTAATACCATTATGAGGCCTATGCTTTTATCCTATGTAATACCATTATGAGGCCTATGCTTTTATCCTATGTAATACTGTTATGAGGCCTATGCTTTTATCCTATGTAATACCATTATGAGGCCTATGCTTTTATCCTATGTAATACTGTTATGAGGCCTATGCTTTTATCCTATGTAATACTGTTATGAGGTCTATGCTTTTATCCTATGTAATACTGTTATGAGGCCTATGCTTTTAAATCATTTAGTTCTCACAACACTCTCATGAGGTCTATGTTTTACAGATGAGGAAACTGAGACACAAGAGAGATTGAGTAGTTTGTCCAAGGACGTTGTATTAGTCTGGGTAAAACTAGAAGACAGAAACCATACCATAGTTTAAATAGAAGTTTAATATAAAGAATTATTAAGCAGTGATTGAAGAGTAACTCTATAAACATGGGACGAGAACTCAAAAATGTATCCTAGGGCAGAGAGAGAATACCCGAAGAGGAACATGTTTGGAAGTACGTTTGGACTTCATTGAAGAAGGTGTGGCTATCATTCACTGTATGGCAGAGAAGTTGCTGGGTTACCCAGGCCAGAGCTGGTCTACAGTCATTGTGTGAGTAGGATCAATCCTGTGAGGCAGAGGCAAGCTCAGGCTGGTAGGTGGGCACACAGAGGTCAAGATGCTGTGAGAATTAAACCTCCCTTGGGCAGGATAAAGATTGGGCTTTGGCTCACTACGCAGGCACCCCGTGGAACACTTGCTATGTGTGCCTGTGGGGCTGAGGAGTGGGTGTGGGGATCGATGACCTGAACTAGAGTATGGTCTCATTCTTTCTGGAGCTCTCAGCTATGCTGCTGTGGCACAAATCAGGAGCTGGAGAAAACGTGGTGTTCAAATGCTGGAGAAAGCTGCTCCCTGTGGGCACTTAGCACAGGAGAGTACCACATTGGCTAGAAGTGAAGCCTGGTGAGCAAGATACACTTTCCTCCTACAGTGTTTCTTTAGTGTCCTCTACTGACAAAGCTTACGTATTGTGCTAGCTGGCAAAGGAAACATACTTAGAGGGCCCATATCCATTTTCACACATCAGGCGATAAAGGGTGAATTTGTAGCTGAGAAGCAATAAACTGATTAACTGGAACAGTTACAAAGTAGTCTGACTCCTAGGCTTTTACCTCTATGTTCTTTCTCCCTCTTATGTGTAGTTCATCCTTTTCCTACTGATTTGAAATATTAAATACCTAAATTCAAAAGGGTTTGTTTCTGAACTTTAGCTTTATTCTATTTCATTGACATTTGTTTATTTTGTACTCAAACCACTGTTTTTTAATTAGAATAGCTTCAAATAAAAAAATGATATCTTGCAGGGTAAATAACTCTTCATTTTTCTTTTTCAAAGTTTTATTTTCCTGATTAAGAGTCAGCTTCTCATGTATCATGGAAATCCTTTTGAAGTTTTGATGGAGAATTGGATTTATAAGTTATAAATTGGATTTATAAGTTGTGTTATAAATGTATAAGTTGTAACTTATAACTTATAAATCCAATTTATAACTTATACATTATAAGTTATAACTTATAAATTTATAACAAATTGTTAATTTATAAACAATATAAAGTTATAAATTGGATTTATAAGTTGGATTAAAGATTTGGATTTATAAGTTAACTTGGAAAAGATGAATGTCTTTACAATATTGAATCATCACATCTAGAACTATATTGTTTTAAGAACTAGTAAAGAGATCTGATTTGGGCTTTTCTTTTTTTTGTTTTTGTATTTCATACTTTTTTTATGGAAGATTTGGTATTGAGCTACATTTCTACAATTGGTTTTACTTGGAGTCTGTTGGCCTTAATTTAAATTTTTGTAGTCTCTTTGTATATCCCACTGATGATGTGTTTGTATTAATAATTTCCTGAAAGGCAGGCATATATTAGTGATGAAGGGTATGGTCTCCGATATTAGCTGCCTCCGTGTTAAAACTCAGCGCTGTGATCATGGGCAGGCAACTTAACCCTCTGTATAAATGTTTTCTCGTTAATCAGATAGGATTAATAAGTGTGGTTATATGACAGAATTGAAGGATCCGCTAACTCATCCGATACATTTAAGAATTTGGCACTGGGCCTGGAGCACATTAGGAAATGGTTACTTTCATTGCCTTCCACCATCATCATCATTGTCGTCATCACTGTCATTGTCTTTGTCATTGTCATCCTGACAGTGTTTATCACACTCAAACTGTCCTGTCAGTTCTCCTGGATAAGCACTATCACCTCACTTGTACATACTGGTTAGCCTCTTGGAAAGAATCTGAACCACATTTTAGGTTACAGTCTTTTACACAGTTGGCCTCTTCTCCCACCCTTACCCAATTTGAAGGACATTTCCCCGTTCTGTCTCTGTTGTAGGTGACATTTAAAATTTTTGGCTTATTTTTCCCCCATTAATTTTTCTCTCCAAGGTCAATTTGAAGCTGTTTATAATCATGTTTATTCTTTAAAAGGAATTTATGGTTTTGCGGTCACTAAATGTCTGGAGCATGTATGTAGTTTTGATAATAAGATAGTACCATATTTTCAGTTCATTTTAAAAACTCTATTCTGAAATCTATTAAAAAGGAACCTAATTTAAATATGTAGTATTTCAATTCAGCCTTTGCTTCTATAGCACATGACAAAACATGAGAATATGTATTTTATATTCGTTCTTTTCTTCTAGGTTTTCATACATTTTTTGATTTAACTCTTATTGTTCATGGTTATTAAGGGTTTTCATTAGTATTACTTGATACATCGAAAAAGAATTTCCAAGATATATTCAAGTTGTTTTATTGAAACAACTGCAAAACTGAGTGGGAAACTGGAAGATATTTCTGACATCTTTTTTGCCAATTTTTTTTTTATAGGAATCAAGAACCCAGTCTCAGTTGCCAACAGACTGTTATGTGAAGGGCAGAAGGGCAAGCTCTCGGCTGGCAGAATTCCTCCCTGGTAACCACTTTGTTCTTCCCGACTTTCCCTGTCTTTAGTGCATTTTTATCCACAGAAGGCTGATGCTGTTGGTTACATACCAGGTAGCATGCCTTTGAGAAGAAGACAAACTTTGTTCCGTGATCTTGGAACATTTTGTACAGCTGATAAAGTTTTGGATGGAAAAGAATATTATGGATTAAAGCAGAAAGGGGATCAATGTTCAACTGGGCTCATTTTATTATGAAACTTAAAAAAAACTTACACATTGTAGTCCCGAGTCTAAAGTAATTTTTAATTTTGAGAAGTTCTTAGAATAAAAGTACGTGGAATATAGTAAATAGCCCTTATGAACCTGTGATACAGCTCCAGTAATTACCAGTGTTTTGTTCTTCATCTGTTTCATGCATCTCAGTTTTTTTCCTATAGGGTTTTTTGTTTTTGTTTATTTTTATTTTGTTTTATTTTATTTTTGAGACAGGGTCTCACTCTGTCACCCATGCTGGAGTGCAGTGGCACAGTCATGGCTCACTGCAGCCTTGACCTCCTGGACTCAAGAGATCCTCCTGCCTCAGCCTCCTGAGTAGCTGGGACTACATGCATGTGCCACCGTTCCTGGACATTATTTTTATTTTTTGTAGAGATGGGGTCTTGCTATGCTGCCCAGGCTCATCTCAAACTCCTGGACTCAAGCAATCCTCCTGCCTTGGCCTCCCAGAGAGCTGGGATTATAGGCATGAGCCACTGTGCCTAGCCCCTATAGTATTTTAAAGCAAATCCCCGACATTGTAGTTTACCCTTAAATAGTTTTGTAAGTAATTCTGTGTTTGCAAAACGTAGCCACCATACTGTTAGCATGCCTAACAATATTAAAACTTATGCTTTAATACCTTGTCACACTTAGTCTGTGCTCAGCATGCCTGGTTGTGGAGGTTACATTCATGTTCTGTGTTCAAAGTTGTGGTGACAGTGCTGTAGGAATCACTTTGATTCTACTGTGTTTTGAAGTCACAGAAAATAAATTAATATAGTTTAGAAAAATCTTAAATCCTTTACCCAGATAGATTTCAGATTTTAATTATATATGTCCCAGTTTAATTATGGCACTAGAGAGTCAATTATGAAAAAAAATCTCAAATATTAATTTTTATTATGTGTTTTTGATAAAGCAGTGGTAAGGGAAAGCAAATCTGATTTATTGAGATCCTTTCTAATATGTGTTGGATTGAGTTCAGTAAGTTTCCTGATAACTCTGAAAGTGAGAAAAGCCGGGCGCGGTGGCTCACCCTTGTAACCCCAGCACTTTGGGAGGCTGAGGTGGGCAGATCACGAGATCAGGAGATCGAGACCACGGTGAAACCCCATCTCTACTAAAAGTACAAAAAATTAACCGGGCATGGTGGCGGGCACCTGTAGTCCCAGCTAGAGGCTGAGGCAGGAGAATGGTGTGAACCCAGGAGGTGGAGCTTGCAGTGAGCTGAGATCGCGCCACTTCACTCCAGCCTGGGCGACAGAGCGAGACTCCGTCTCAAAAAAAAAAAAAAAAAAAACTTACACGTGCTTCTGTAATGATTTATATTAAACCCATGCTATTTTGTTTAACTGGTATGAGATTACCAATCCATAATTTACTAAGTGTTTGTTCAGTAGGTGCATGTGGAGTCCTATCCATACCTTTTTAAGGGAGTAATAAGTGCAAAGAGACTGTCTCTGGATTTATATTCTCTGTAATGTGCATTTAAACATGACTGTGTTCTTTCACCCAATATTTCCTATTGTGTGTAAAACTTAATTAACATGAACTAAACAATTTAGAAGACATGTACCCAGTAGGGAGAAAAAGATGTAGTTGTTTGGTTGGCAAGAAAAATAGCATAAACCGTGTAAAAAGTATTTTGAAGTTCACCTACAAATCTACCATAATCCCATTGACCCCACTCCTCATGGCGTTTACCAAGCAGATTCTCAAATTTATATGGAGGAACAAGTGTACAAGAATAGTCAAGACAGTTGTAAAACAGAAGAAAGAGTTGGACGTGCTTAATGGATAGCATGATACTGTTATATAATACTATAGTAATTAACACAGGTTGATATAGATATGGATAAAAAGATCAGTAAGAACTGCAAGTCTAGAAGCTGCATGAGGGAATTTGGTCTGTGATAACAGTGTCATCTCAAATCATTGTGGGGAAAAAGAATGGTGCATTAAATAAATCGTGTTGGGGCAATTGACTACCTAGTGCAAGAACATTAAATTCCGATGTCACATCACTAAGAAAAAGCCCAAACCCAAAAGTAAAAAAGTGTATTATAAAAATATTAGGAAAAAATATGGGAGAGTATTCTTATGACTATGAGGCAGCAAAAAATTTATTAAGATAAAAAATAAAGCTAAGTCTTGAAACATATGACAAGTGAAGATGTATACCTATTATACAAGTGAAGATACTACAATCAGAATTGAAAGACAATATTTCCTTTGGAACTGAGAAAAATTATTTGCAGGATGTGTAGCAAACAAAAGATTATCCAGAGTGTTTATGAACTATAAAATATCAATAAGAAAAAGACAACCCAAATTTTAAAAATCAGTAAAGGATACAAATAGGCAATTTATGGGAAAGAAAATATTAATGAGATATAAATACAATAAAAGGTGCTCAATAATATTAATCAAGGAATTGTTAGTAAAAAAAAAGATTATATTTTCACCTTTTTCAAGTAGGAAAATTAACAAAAACCCACAATGTGCAGTATTATTCAGGGTGCAGAAAAATAGGTTCTTCTGCTGTTGATGGGAACATAAACAGCCAGTTGAGAGACATTTTGGTATTATTTATTAAGTACAAATTGAAAATGCACGCTGTATGCTCCAGCATTTCTATCCTGAGACAAAATGCCTTCATGAGAAGGCTTGTACAGCACATGAAGGCTATAGCATTGTTGCTTGTAGAATATAAAAATGTAAGCTACCTAAATATCCATCAATGGCTAAATAAAATTGTTTTCTAGTTATATTATTAGATACGCTGTGGCATGAGAAAAAAGGAGAGAAACATTTGTGTATAGTAACATGGCTTAGTGTTAGAATTAATTTACTTGGGC
This sequence comes from Pongo abelii, assembly GCF_028885655.2. Classification (NCBI taxonomy): domain Eukaryota; kingdom Metazoa; phylum Chordata; class Mammalia; order Primates; family Hominidae; genus Pongo; species Pongo abelii. Next base: position 8,184,758 of record NC_072006.2, on the reverse strand, counting down.
TGCCTTAACAAAATACCCTAGATTCAGTAGCTCAAACAGTAGAAAAGTATTTCTCACAGTTCTGGAAGTTAAGCCGTCCAAGATCTAGGTTCCAGCCTGTTTGGTTTCTGGTGAGGGTTCCTTTTCTGGCTTGCCTTCTCACTGTGTCCTTACACTAGAGATAGGGGTGTAGGGAAGGGGTTGTTGAGAGAGAGAAAAATTTCTTTCTTATAAAGACACTAATAACATCATGAGGGCCCTACCCTCATTTTATCCAACTCTGATTATTTCCCAAAGGCCCCATCTCCAAATATTATCACATTGAGGGCTAGGGTTTCAACAAATGAATTTTTGGGTGGACACAATTCAGTGCACAGAAATAGATCTCACATTGTAGAGTAAAAAAATCAAGTTGCTGATGATGTGTTCATTTTAACTTCTGTTTTCTTAAAAAGATTACAAAACAATATGATGCATACCTGTTTTCTGCCATCTAGGATAGAAAATAAAACACCACTAAAAGATTTGGAGCTGCCTAGACTAAACTCTGCCAATTTACATTTCTACCTACAATGTCTTATGATCATTCAACGAAACACTTATCAGGAGTAATATAACATTTAAAAAATCTTTCCAAAGTTAAAAGAGAAGAGATTTAACATATACTCCTTGTTCCTTCTACTGTCCCCCATGCTCACCCTGACCCCCATCTCTGCCCTACCCCTGGGTAACAATAACCCTGATTTTCTCATTGCCATGTATTCTTTCATATTATTATAGCATATACAATACTCTAATTTTCTTTGGCTACATAAATATGTGCATAGATGTACAAAAATGACTTGTAAAGTAGGTTACTAAACCCACTGTGATTACCTCAGGGGAAGAGGGAGTAAGATGAGGCAATTGTCAAAGGGGACATATGCAATATGTTAATATTTTACAAAGAGAAAACATATGGGAGAAAGTGATGGCTACCTCTTTATTAAAATTATATAATAATGCTACACTTGTCTGGAACTAGCTGGTTTTCTCACAAACATAGTTTTCAACTTTATGTTTGAGTGTTCTGATATTTTAGGTATTTAACATTTTCATATGAATTTTAGAATTTGTTTTTCCATTTCTGTAAATAGCCTGCCAGAATTTTGATTGTGATTCTAATATATGCATTTATTAAGATTTTTAAACTCTCTCAACTGTTTTATAGTTTCCAGTGTATAGATCTTGCACAGCTTTTATTTTATTTATAACTGGTATTTTGTTTCTTTTTGATGCTGTGGTAAATGGAAATTAAGCATGTTAATTTCCAACTGTTCATTGTCAGTATGTAGAAATGTGATTGATTTTAACATATTGACATTCTATCATGGGAATTTGGTAAATCCATTTGTTTTAGTCCCATTTTTATAGATTCCATAAGACTGACTTTCTTTCTTTCTTTCTTTCTTTCTTTTTCTTTCTTTCTTTCTTTCTTTCTTTCTTTCTTTCTCTTTCTTTCTTTCTTCCTTTCTCTTTCTTTCTTTCTTTCTTTCTTTTTCTTACTTTCTTTCTCTTTCTTTCTGTTTTCTTTCTTTCTCTCTCTCTCTCTCCTTCCATTCTCTTCTCTTCTCTTCTCTTCTCTTCTCTTCTCTTCTCTCTTTCTTCTCTCTTCTCTAGAACTCTTCTCTTCTGTCTCGGAATCTTGCTCTGTTGCCCAGGCTGGAGTGCAATGGCATGATCTCGGCTCGCTGCAGTCTCTGCCTCCTAGGTTCAAGCGATTCTCCTGCCTCAGCCTCCTGAGTAGCTAGGATTACAGGCATGCACCACCATGCCCTGCTAATTTTTGTATTTTTAGTAGAGGAGGGGTTGGCCAGGCTGATCTCGAACACCTGACCACAGGTGATCCGCCCACCTCAGCCTCCCTCAGTGCTGGGATTACAGACGTGAGCCACCGTGCCCAGCCAAGATTTTTTACGTAAATATTATGTCTCCTGGGAATGAATATAGTTTATTTCTATTTCTAACCTGGATTCTTTTAACTAATTTTTTTCATGCTTTATTGCATTGGCTGGAACCTCCAATGCAGTATACAGTAGAGAAGTGTGAGAGTGGACATCATTCCCTTGTTTGTGATCTTAGGGAAGAAGCATTTGGTCTTTCACCATTAAGTATGATGATTGCTGTCGGTTAATCACAGATGCTCTTGATCATGTTGAGAAAGTTCCCTTCTTTTCCTAATGTATTACCTCATTTTTATACTGCTATGAACTAATACCCAGGACTGGGTAATTTATTGAAAAAAGAGGTTTAATGGACTCACAGTTCGACATGGCTGGCGAAGCCTCACAATCATGGCAAAAGGTGAAGGAGGAGCAAAAGTACATCTTACATTACATGATGGCAGGCAAGAGAACGTGTGCAGAGGAACTGCCCTTTATAAAACTGTCAAAGCTCATGAGATTGACTCACAAGAACAGCATGGGAAAAACCTGCTCCCATGATTCAGTTATATCCCACTGGGTCCCTCCCATGACACATGGGTATTATGGGAGCTACAATTCAGTATGAGATTTGGGTGAGGACACAGCCAAACCATATCACTTAGTGTGCTGAGAACTTTGGTAGGAATAGGTATTGTACTTTGTCAAATGTTTTGCTGCATCTATTGAGATGATCTTATAATTTAAAAAATTTAGTTAGCTAATTTAGTGATTCGTTGATTTTTGACTGATAAAATAGCACTTGCATTCCTGGGATAAATTCTACTTGGTCATAATGTATTATCCTTTTTATATTGTTGACTTCAGTTTGCTAATATTTGGTAAAGAATTTTTACATCTGTGTTTATGAGTGATACTGGTTTATAGTTTTCTTGTAATAACTTTGGTTTGGGTTCCTTTTGCTTTTTGGATGTGTGGGGATATATATTTCATCAACTTTGGGAAAAAAATTCCTCATTATCTCTTCAGATATTTTTTTCTGAATCCCTGTCTGTTCTATTCAGAATTCTGATTACACATAATTTCAGCCTCTTGTAGTAGTTTGCAGATCACTCATGATTTGTTTACTTTTTTCATTGTTTTTTCTCTCTGTTTCATTTTGAATAGTTTCCATTGCTGTCTTCAAGTTTACTAATTATTTTTCTGTCTAATCACTTAATGTCTAATTACCTGCTAATCCCATTCAGCTTGTGTTTTATTTCTTTATTTATTGTTATTTTTATCTCTACAAGTTTGATTTGTATCTTTAAAAAAAGTCTTCCATGTATCTACTTAACATGGTTAAACTTTCCTCTAGCTTCGTGAACATATGAATAGTGTTATAACAACTATTTAAATATCTTTGTTTGCTAATTCTGTCATCTTTGTTATTTATGGATTGTTTTCAATTGAATGATTTTTCACCTCATAATAGGTTACCTTTCTTCCTATTTTGCATGCTTGGTAATTTTTATTGGGTTTCGGACATTGTGAGTTTTACCATTTTGGGTGCTGTGTATTTTTGTATTTTAAAAACTATTCTTACATTTTATTCTAGGATGTGGCTAAGTTACTTAAAAACAGCTTGAGCCTTTCAGGTCTCACTTTAAACTTACATGAGACGAGAAGCATTTGGCCTTGAGCTAATTTTGCCTTGCTATTGAGGTAGAATCTTTCAAAGTATTATAACAGATGCACCTAGAATGAGGCCTTTACTTTGGCTGGTGGGAGCAGGAGCTGTTGTTCCTGGCTGTCTGAACTTGGGGACTTTGTTTCTTTTTTTTTTTTTTAAACTTTCATTTCATTTGTTCCAACGCTTTGGGTAATTTCTTCTTACACATTCACTAATCTCTACTTAGCTGAAGCTTAGAGGGATACTCTCTGCAGATCTCTAGCGTACTCTCTATATGCAGCTTTCTCCTCTCTGGTCTTGTGAACTCTGGCTACATGGCCTCTCTGGATGCCCAACTGTGTCACTTCAACTCAGAGATACTGCTGGAGCTACTGTGCTGTGGTTTAGAAACTCTCTAGGCAGTAATGAAGGCGAACCCTATGGTTGCAGTAAGGCAGTCATGAGGTTTACCTTGTTTTCCTTTCTCTCAAGGGTTACTGTCCTATGTTGCCTAATGTCTTACGTCTGAAAACTGTTATTTTCTATATTTTGTCTTTTGTTTTTTTCACTGCTTCAAATAAGAGGGTAACTTTGTTCCCTGTTACTCCATCTTGTCCAGAAGTGAAAAATCTCTCACATACCTGGAAGTTCACTTTCTAAATTATAATAGAAATTAGATGACTAGAAATATTTGGATCACATGTAAATAAGCTCAAAGTAAAAACATGATAAATTTGGTTATATTGATTTAGGGTACTCAGGGAGTTTTTAAAAACTATATTACATGTAGACAGTGAACTCTAGAGAGTTTCTACTATAACAAAACACCTTAATACCGTAAACTAGTTAGCTTATAAACAATACAAGTTTCTCACAGTCCTGAAGGCTGGGAAGTTCAAGATCAAGGAGCTGGGGGATTCAGTGTCCCATTAAAGGGGGCATTCAAGAGGGCTAATCCCATTCAAGAGGGCTTCACCCTCATGACCTAATCACCTCCCAAAAGGCCCCACCTCCTAATGCCATCCCAATACCTTGGGGGTGAGGTTTCAAACTATGAATTTTGGGGGAACACAGTTGTATATGTTAGAACATTTCAATAATAAAAAAATTAAAACAGAGTCCAAAAGAGAACAGTTATAATTTGGTTGTTATATGTTATTTCCAAATACAGCAAGTTTTTCTTTATTTGCATTTTGTGTTGATAAGCTTTAAATAATCAATAACTGAAGTTATCTTTCTTCAGTTTTTTGTATTTATGATGAGTAAAGAAGTCATAGATAAAATGGAAATCAGTTCTTGAGTCCAGAGAATTAGTTGTGTTCTCCCATATCTTTCTCTTTGAAAACAATGTATTTTGATTACTGGGGTTCCTGAAGATCCTTGAGCGCTTTCTGAACCACTAAATTACACATTTTAGACTGATTATAGTCATGATTCTTTGAAAATGGGAGGTTCCCATCCATGAGAACATCCACGAGATTGTAATTCACATGAGTGCATCCATGAGATTGTAACTCCTATCACTGTATTTGCCCAGATAGTCTGTTTCAGGGTGTTTTCTCTGTCAGCACTTGCAGCTCAGTTCTTGAGAGTTTTTTTTTTTTTTTTTTTTTGAGATGGAGTCTCACTCTGTCACCTAGACTGGAGTGCAGTGGCACGATCTTGGCTCACTGCAACCTCCATCTCCCGAGTTCAAGTGGTTCTCCTGCCTCAGCCTCCTGAGTAGCTGGGATTACAGGCGTGTGCCACCACACCCAGCAAATTTTTTTATAGTTTTGGTAAAGACAGGGTTTCACCATGTTGGCCAGGGTGGTCTCAAACTCCTGACCTCAAGTGATCCACTTGCCTCGGCCTCCCAAAGTGTTGGGATTACAGGTGTGAGCCACTGCGTCCAGCCAAGAGTTTTAATTACCTCACCTCCGTGGTGGTTTTGCTTTTTGTTTTATAACCATTTATATCTGCTTTAATGTGAAGGAAGATGGGTATAACACAAGGAAAATGCTGTCCTTTAATCTAGGGAAGTTTGACACTCTATTATTTTGTTTAATATCTTGACAATTTTTATTTAATGTTTAGTATGCTTCAGGCACTGTTCTAAATGCTTGAGATATGTTGATGAAGAAATGAAGATCTCCACCCTTATGAAGCTCGAAGCTTTTAAGGAATTTATACAGAAATAAATTAACAGATACAATGTGTAAATTATCAATGATATAATATGTTAGAAGGTGGAAAAAAGTAAAAGGAGCAGGATAAGGAGATTGTGAGTACTGGGTAGAGGAGTGCAGGTAGTGGGATGCATTTTTAAGGAGGCCTCATGAAGGAGGGATATTTGAGCATGTGAAGGAATTTCCCATTTGGGAAATAGGGAAAGAGCCAGACAGGGAGCATTCAGGGTGAAGATCCCGAGGCTGGAGCCTCCTTGGTATGTTTGTGGCTTTACAAGACATTAAGTAGAGTACACAAGGAGGTAAGAGGAATAAGAGATGAATTGGGGAGCGGGGAGGATCAGATTCCATGGGAGCTTGTAGATTTTTAAAAAGATCCTAGTTTTTACACTGGTCCTCACAAGAGGTTTTACAGGACTTTGAAAGAGGAGTGCCATTACCTGACTTGTATTTTACAAGGATTTTAGTGGCTGGTGTGTTGAGAATTGACTGGGGTCAGGGAATACAGGGCAAGGCAAGCGTAAAAATAGTGGGGCCACTGCAGCATTGTAGGTATCAGATGATGGTGGCTCAGACCAAGGTGGTAGCAGTGGAGGTGGTGAGAAGTGGTCAGATTCCAGGTATGTTATAAAGGTAGAGTCCATGAGACTTTGAAGTAGATTGGCGTGAACGTTTTCTAAAAGTTTCCTCCTCGGAGAATCAGAAGAATACTTGAGAGAAATTTGAATCGGTGCTGCATTTAATGTTTAGAAATGTGATTTTTTTTTTGACATGTCAGTATAGTTTTTAGTAAAAGCTTCTGCTAAATGATTTCAAAAGCAATTATATGATATTTTGTGTGATGATGACCTACTATACAATACTTTTTTATGTGAAGGAAAGGGTAGATAGTATCCTTATCCATAAGAGGACATCCAACTATTTGCCTTCCTATGAATATTTTACAGTGCCCGAAGTATTTAAAAACTTAAATAGTTGACAATAGCAAATTGATTTTACTTAGAATAAAACCTTTGAATGATTAAAAAATATATAAAATAAAGCTGAGAATATTTTGTAAAATGCCCCTCACTGATTCCAGATACTGGAATTGAACCCAAAATAACCAATGGGAGTGCTGAGAATATTAGATTCAACTCCAAACTTTTGTCTTGATCATGTAGTTTACTACTTCAGCTTCTCTTTTACATCTTCTCATGAAGAGAATTATTTCTTTTATCAGTTTTTTTTTTTCCTAGAAGAAGGAAATGCTAAAAATGCCATCAGGACAGTTCACATTTGCATCCAAATTTGATGCAATTTTGGATCAAAATTTCTTTGGAGTGGATTTCTTTGGAGCAGCTTTTCTTTGGAGTGGATTTCATTTCGTACAAGAATAGGAAAAACTGTTTTCTATTCTTAGAATCCTTTAGAATTTTTTTTTTTAAAGTAGAATCTTGAAGAGGTAAAGTTGTTTATTCTCATTGGCCTTCTGTCCTCTCTATTTAAAATAGTCCCTCTATCCCCATCTTTATGTATATTAGAAAGCAGTTATTGAGGTTAACCATTTGGTTTCCCATTGGAGCCATTTGGATATGTTTCTGAGGGTCTACTTAGATTTTGTTTTGCCAGTTTGTCACTGGTCTTATTAGCAGTCAAATCTTAAGACTTCAATATGTATTACTTCGAGTTTTTAATGTTGGAATGATTAAAATAACAAACAAAAAAATAGGGAGTGGAAAACTAGCAAGTAGGCACAAGTTCAAGGTATCCATTACTAGCTGGCTGAGATCTTTAAGAAGCTGGCTATGGAAGAAGATGGAGTGATTAATTATTATGGTAACTGCTTGCTATTACTATTTGCTTAGTCAAATTACTTAGGGAATGGGGTAATTATCCTACATGCTATTTGAAATCTTTGAAAACAAGTCTTTTATATTTAGCTAGCAGTATCCTTTTATCCACTTTGTTATATTAAAACTTGCTATTTAGGACTTAAAAGTTGCTTTTGGGACATACCATAGTACTTTACTTACCACAGTAAAAGTGATTCTGAAGGTTATGTATGTATTTTTGTTGCATCAAGGTTTAGAAATGTAAGCATATATATTTGGGCATCTCTAGATGTACCCACTAATTTTGAATGGATCCAGGTATTCTACTAGGTAGTAATGCCAAATCTGAAGGCATTCACTTAATTGTAAACTGTTAATTTGAGTAACCAGTCTTGTGACATTAACTGAGAACCCTGTTGGTCCAAGATAAATCTTAATGTTTTCTACTGAAAAGTCAACTATTTTTACATCTTATTATGTTGAGTTTGCCAATTTTTACTAGTTAGTTATTGCAAATCGTATTGTAACATTCCAATTGTAAAATTTCTAATTTGGGGAAAAATTTTCAGGAAATTTTTAGCATGCAGTCATCTTATTACTTTGAGTTAAATCTGGAATTATGTCCATATGCAAGACTTTTTCTCAACTGCCTTACCATATTACCTATATTTATTGACTATGTAGGAGAAGATGACACTGTGAATTTTAAAAATAATTTTTCTGTTGTTAGCTTTTTAGTTGGAGAAGGAGCCTACAGATGGGCAGTAGATCATGGAATACCCTCTTGCCCTCCTAACATCATGACCACAAGTGAGTAAAAACTTAAAAAAAATTAAGCTATATGAGCATATATACCTAAAAGTATAATATTGCTTCTGTTATGACCCATGTAGTACAGATATTTATGGAAGAATACTTATATGTTGAAAGATTTGTAGTTAAAAGATACGTAGAAAGTTATTTCATTTTAAACCACCTTTGTATTCCTGAGTTCTTCTCACTGCTTCTTTATGCTTTTATAAAAGTATTACTAAAAGATCCCTTTTAGAGATTACTTAAAATAATTACTACTAATAAAACAATAATACCACCCTTCAATGAGAGAGAGAGATGGAGAGAGAGAAAGAGAAGAAAATATAGGTCAATATTTAACAGTCCTTGAGCTGAGGGAAGGACTTTTTAGTTACAAATGCAAGGGAAGGAAAAACAAAGGTGTGACTACATAAGAGTTAAACTGAAAAACAGTTATCACAAATATGACAAAGGGATAAATATCCTTAATCTGTGAAGAAATTTACCAAATTAAAAACAACATAAATACAAGTAATTGTCCAATATAAAAATGATCAAAAGTCCTAAGTAGATAATATAACATAACTGACAGGCAAATTCAAATTCAAATGAGTACATGTTAAATTTGTTCCCTTTTAACTTTTGAAAGATTTAAAACATATTACTCCTGGTAAGTGTTTGGTTAAATAATCATAGTACATTGTAAGTATAAATGTAAATTGGCAGAGATTTTAGAGGACAACTAAGTAGTACAGATAAAAAGCGTTAAAAGCCTTGTTCTGCTTCTAGGAACCTGTCACTGGAGATAGACAAAGATTTATATAGAAGGGTGCTCAAGTGAGCATTATTAAGAATATACAAAATTTTGAAAAAAATCTTATATCCAACACAGAGGAATATGAGTAAATAAATGATCATATATTCTTACAATGAAATGTTATGAAGTAACTAGAAATTGTTGTGAAGACTAATCTCTGATAATGATTAAATCTAATGACTTTAAAAAAGTGAAAAATGAAGTTATAAATATGTATATGTTTGTGTATATTATATGTCTATTTAAAAATATTTGCATAAAATGAGAAAGAAATATTAAAAACACTATTTTTTAAATAAAAATTTTATTTTTATCACTGAAATCTGTGAATATAATTTAAATAATCAAATGAAAAAGTGAGGATTAACTCCAAGGAAACCAAGTTAGTTAAATAGGGTATAATTAGCCAGGTGTGGTTGTGCACTCCTGTACTCTCAGCTACTTGGGAGGTTGAGGCAGGAGAATCCTTTGAGCTTAGGAGTTTGAGGCTGCAGTGGGCTATGATTGCACCACTGTATTCCAGTTTGTGTGACAGAGCAAGACCTTGTGTCTAAAAAAAAATTATATTCAGAATGAATATTCATGTAGTGCTGAAAGTTGTAATATAGGGAGGCTAGAGGGAAGAGAAATGTGTGTGTAGCAGTAGGGCTGGCATATGAGAGTTTTAAATTCCCAAGATCCCTGTCACTAATTATGTCTTACAGTCTTTCCAATGGAACTTATTTTACAGTCCTTATATCAGGCAAACGAATTAGGTCATCTGTCAGTTCCTTTTTTTCCCTTGGAGACAGGCCACCTGGCCCCTTCCAGTCTCGAGTCTTACTAGGTCTGCTGTGTGGCTGCCATCCTGGACTGTGCCTTGCTTCACCTTGTGATCTCCTTTGCCTCTTTCCAGTATCAGGTTCTCTGTTTCCTGGATCTCATGTGTTTTTCTTATTTTATTCCTTATTCAGTACATACGAGACTGAAAATCAATTTCCCTTACGTTTTTGAGGAAATTGTTCTCTTATCATCTGGTTTCCAGTCTTGCTATTATTGTGCAAGACTCACAAATACTGTGGTGTATTTTTTTCTCTTTGGAAGGAAGCTCTTAATTCCCATGTTTTGATGATCACAAGCATCTTGGGGCATTTTTTAAAAATTCTTTATGTTGAGTGCTCATTTTGCACATTGTCTGGACATTTATATGTTTCAGATTTGGAGAAATTAAAAGAAAATTTTGGGATAATTTCTTCCTTCACATTTTCTGTATTTTATTTTCCTAATACCTATTTTTTAAACACTTTTAATGTTAGGGACACATGTACAGGTTTGTTATATAGGTAAACTCATGTCACAGGGGTTTGTTGTACAGACTATTTAGTTACCCAGGTATTAAGCTAAGTACCCTTTAGTTATTTTTCCTGATCCTCTTCCCCTCTCCACCCTTCACCCTCAGTTAGGCTCCACTGTCTTTTGTTCCTCTCTGTGTGTCCATGTGTTCCATCATTTGGCTCCCACTTATAAGTGAGAGCATGCGGTATTTGGTTTTTTGTTCCTATGTTAGTTTGCTAAGGATAATGGCCTCCATCTCCATCCATGCTCCTGCTAAAGACATGATCTCACTCTTTTTTATGGCTGCATAGTATTCCATGGTGTATATGTACCATATTTTCTTTATCCAGTCTACCATTGATGGGCATTTAGGTTGATTCCACGTTTTTGCTGTTGTGAATAGTGCTGCAGTGAACAGATGCATGCATGTGTCTTTATGACAGAACAACTTGTATTCCTTTGGGTATATACTCAGTAATGGGGTTGCTAGGTCAAATGGTAGTTCTGTTTTTAGCTCTTTGATGAATTACCACACTGCTTTCCACAGTGGCTGAACTAATTTACACTTCCACCAGCAGTGTGTAAGCACTTTTTCTCTGCAACCTCACCAGTGTCTGTTATCTTTTGACTTTTTAATAATAGCCGTTCTGACTGGTGTGAGATAGTATCTCATTGTAATTTTGATTTGCAGTTCTCTAATAATCAGTGATGTTATCTTCTTTCCCAACTTAACCCCGGATAGCCACTAGTATATTTTACATTTGTATAATTTTGTCATTTCAAGAATGTAATATAAATGGTATCATACAGGCTGTAACCTTTTGGTATTTGCTTTTTTTTTTTTTCCCTCCTCACTATAACTCTCTGGAGATAACATCCAGGTTGTGCTTATCAATAGCTTGTTTTTTTTTTCATTCCTGAGTATTGATGGTATGGAGGTACTACCACTGTTTAGCCATTTACCCATTTGTGTCTGGGTTGTTTCCAATTTTTGGCTATTATGAATAAAGCTTCTGTAAACATTCTTGTACTTTTTTTGTAGTTCTTTTTAAAATTATGGTAAAATACACATAACATAAAATTTACCATCTTAAATATTTTTAATGGTATAGTTCAGTAGCTTTAAATATTTTCTTATTGTTATGGAACTAACACTACCATCAACTATAGAACCCTCTTCATCTTGTAACACCAAAACTGTACCCGTTAAACTGTAACTCCCCATGTCCCTTCCATTTAGTCCCTGGCTAATTCATTTTTGTTCTATGAATTCTGCTTTTATAAGTGGAATCACAGAGTACTTGTCCTTTTGTAATTGGCTTATTTCACTTAGCATGACTTCTTCAAGGTTCATCCATGTTGTAGCATGTGTCAGAATTTCTTTTTAAGGCTGAATAATACTTCATTGTATGTATATACCACATTTTGTTTGTCTACTCATCCACTGATGAATACGTGGGTTACACTACCTTTTGGCTGTCATGCATAATGCTACTGTGAACATGGCTGTACAAATACCTGTTTGAGTCCCTGCTGTCTATTTTTTTTGGGTACCCCGAAATGGAATTGCTGGATCACATGGTTATTCTATTTTTATTTTTTGAGAAGCCACCATACTGTCTGTTTTCCATAGTGGCTGCACCATTTCATGTTCTATCAACAGTGCACCAGGGTTCCATTTTCTCCATACCCTTACCAATACTTGTTCTTTCCTTTACTTTTTAAAAAATAGTTGGCATCCTAATGGCTGTGAGTTGGTATTTCATTGTGATTTTGATTTGCATTTCCATAATGATTATGCTGTTAAAGTGTCTTTTCTTGTGCTTATTGGCCATTTTTATATCTTTCTTAGAGAAATATATATATCCTAGTCCTTTGCCTATTTTTCAGTCAGGGTTTTTCTTGTTGAGATGTAGGCATTCTTCATATCTTCTGGATATTAACACTTATCAGATATGACTTGCAAATATCTTATCCCATTCCACGAGTTGCTTTTTCACTACATTGATTGTGTCTTTCACTCCATTGTGTCTTTTAAATTTTTATCTATTCTTTTCTTTTATTGTCTGTGTTTTGGTATCATATCCAACCTTTCCCCTATGTTGTTTTCTAAGAGATTTATAGTTTTAGCTCTTACACTTAGGTCTTTGATCCATTTTGAATTAATTTTTGTATATGGTATAAAGTGGGGGTCTAACTACATTCTTTTGCATGTGGTTATCTACTCTTTCAAACACAGTTTGTTGAAGACTGTTGTTTCCCTATGGAATGGTGCTAGTACCCTCGTCAAATCATTGACCATATATGTGAGAGTTTATTTCTGAACTCTTTAATCTATTGCATTTTTCTGTGTAACGGCCTTTATGCTATTTCCATATTTTTTTTTTTTTTTTTTTTTTTAAGATGGAGTCTTACTCTGTTGCCCAAGCTGGAGTGCCACAGTGTGATCCTCTGCTCACTGCAACCTCTGCTTCCTGGGCTCAAACAATTCTCCTGCCACAGCCTCCTGTGTAGGCACAATCCCTGTGTACACAATCCCTGTGTAGCTGGGATTACAGGTGCCCACCACCACACCCGGCTAATTTTTTTTGTATTTTTAGTAGATATGAGGTTTCACCACGTTGGCCAGGCTTGTTTTGAACTCCTGACTTCAAATGATTCGCCTGCCTCGGCCTCCAAAGTGCTGGGATTACAGGTGTGAGCCACCACGCCCGGACTTCATACTGTTTTGATTGCTGTAGCTTTGCAGTAAGTTTTGAAATTAGGAAGTGAGACTTCCAGCTTTTTTTTGTTTCCAAGATTGTTTTGATTATTTAGGGTCCCTTTAGATTGTACATGAATTTTAGGATTGATATTTCTGTTTCTTAAAAAAAACAAAACAAAACACTATTGGGATTTTGTTAAGGATTCCACTGAATCTGTAGATTGCTTTAAGTAGTACTGACATCTTAACGATATTAAAGCTTCCAATTCATGAACATGGGTGTCTTCATTATTAACGTCTTTAATTTCTTTCAGCAATGTTTTGTAGTTTTCAGCATACAAGTATTTTGCCTCCTTGATTTTAGTTTTTTTCTAAGCATTTTATACTTTTCGATGCTATTGTAAATGGGATTGCTTTCTTAATTTCTTTTTAAATTGTTCATTGTTAATTTATAGAAATGCAACTGATTTTTTTGAGTGTTGATTTTGTATCATACAACTTTGCTGAATTTATTAGTTCTAGTGGGTTTGTGTGTTTGTGTTTGGGGGTGGGGTTGGAGATCTTTAGGATGTTCCAAGTATAAGATCAAGTCATAATTTTATTTCCTCCTTTCCAATTTGAATGCCTTTTACCTCTTTTCCTTACCTAATTGCCTTGGCTAGGACTTCCAGTACTTCTAGGACTTCTAGTTCTAGTACTTCTAATTTTAGGTTTGGACTTCTAGTACTAGAAGTGGTGAAAGTACATATCCTTGTCATGTTTCTGATTTTAGGGGAAAAGCTTTTCAGTCTTTCACCATAGATATGATGTTAGCTGTGGGCTTTTCACATTTTGCCTTTTTATATTGAAGTAGTTTCTATTTCTAATTTGGTGTTTTTACTATGAAAGAATTTTGAATTTTGTAACATGATTATTTGTGCATCAGTTCATGATCATGCTGGGTGGGGTGGCTCATGCCTATAATCCCAGCACTTTGGGAGGCTGAGGCGGGAGGATCACTTGAGGCCAGAAGTTCAAGACCAGCCTGGGCAACATAGTGAGGCCCTGTCTCTGTAAAAAAAAAAAAAAAAATCATATGGCTTTTTCCCTTCATCCTGTTAATGTTAGTGTATAACGTTGATTTTCATATGTTGAACGACCTTTGCTTCTTAGGAATAAATTGCACTTTGTCATAGTGTATTATCCTTTTAATATGCTGCTGCATTTGGTTTGGCAGTATTTTGTTGAGAAATTTTGCGTCAACGTTCATAAGGGGTATTGGTTGATAGCTTTCTTATGGTGTCTTTGTATGGTTTTGGTATTAGGATAGTGCTGGCCTCATGGAATGACTTTGGAAGTGTTTCCTCTTTGTTAATGTTTTTGGTGTTTGTTGTTTAAATGTTTGGTAGAATGCTCCAGTGAAGTCATGAAGTCTGGGAATTTTTTTTTTGCCGGGAGAGTTTGGATTATTGATTCAATCTCCTTACTAGTTATGAGTTAATTTAAATTTTCTGTTTCTTCATGATGCAGTCTTGTAGGTTTTGTGTTATTGGACTTTGTTAATTTCATTTAGGCCATTCAATATTTGGGTACACAATTTTTCATAGAACTCTCTTATTTATATGTGTATGTTCATATATATGCATGTATACCTTGTCTCAAAAAAATTATATCTCTATATACACATATATGTGTGTGTGTGTTGTGTATGTGTATACGTGTGTATGTATGTGTGTGTATATATACACCTATGTGTGTGTATATATGTGTATATACACCTATGTGTGTGTATATATGTGTATATGTGTGTATATATGTGTATATACACCTATGTGTGTGTATATATGTGTATATACACCTATGTGTGTGTATATATGTGTATATACATCTGTGTGTGTATATATGTGTATATACATCTGTGTGTGTGTATATATGTGTATATACACCTGTGTGTGTGTATATGTGTATATACACCTGTGTGTGTGTATATGTGTATATACACCTGTGTGTGTATATATGTGTATATACACCTATGTGTGTGTATATATGTGTATATATGTGTATATATGTGTATATATATGTGTGTGTATATATGTGTATACACATATATACACACACACACAGGTGTATATATACACACACGTACATACACACGTATACACATACACAACACACACACACACATATATATATGTATATAGAGATATAATTTTTTTTTTTGAGACAAGGTCTTGCTCTTGACCAGGCTGGAGTGCAGTGGTGCAAACATGGCTCACTGCAACCTTGACTTCCCAGACCAAGATGATCCTCCCATCTCAGCTGCTGGAGTAGCTGGGACTACAGGTGCATGCCACCATGCCTGGCTAATTTTTGTATTTTTTATAGAGACAGGGTTTCACCATGTTGCCCAGGCTGGTCTCTAACTCCTGTATTCAAGTGATTCACCCACACTGGTTTCCCAAAGTGCTGGGATTACAGGCATGAGCCACTGTGCCTGGTCTATAATACTTTTTATTTTTGAAGAATCAGTAGTAATGTCCCCACTTTGATTTCTGATTATAGTGATTTGTCTTTTTTTTTCTTAGTTAATCTAGCTAAAGACCTTAAATTTTGTTAGTGTTTTCCATGAACTAACTTTTGGTTTTATTTGTTTTTCTCTATTTTTTTGGTATTATCTATTTTATTTATCTCCACTCTGATCTTTATTTCCTTTGTTTTGCTAGCTTTGGGTTTAATTCTTCTTTTACTAGTTCCTTAAGTTTTAAAGCTAGGTTGTTGTTTGAAATCTTTCTTCTTTTTTAATGTGTTTATAGCCATAAAATTTTCCCTTCATAAGGCTTTTGATGCACTTTGTAAGTTTTGGCGTATTAATTTTTATTCTCATCTAAGGATTTTCTTTTATTATTATTATTATTATACATTAAGTTTTAGGGTACATGTGCACAATGTGCAGGTTAGTTACATATGTATACATGTGCCATGCTGGTGTGCTGCACCCATTAACTCATCATTTAGCATTAGGTATATCTCCTAATGCTATCCTTCCCCCCTCCCCCCGCCCCACAACAGTCCCCAGAGTGTGATGTTCCCCTTCCTGTGTCCATGTGTTCTCATTGTTCAATTCCCATCTATGAGTGAGAACACGCGGTATTTGGTTTTTTGTCCTTGCAATAGTTTACTGAGAATGATGATTTCCAGTTTCATCCATGTCCCTACAAAGGACATGAACTCATCATTTTTTATGGCTGCATAGTATTCCATGGTGTATATATGCCACATTTTCTTAATCCAGTCTAACATTGTTGGACATTTGGGTTGGTTCCAAGTCTTTGCTATTGTGAATAGTGCCGCAATAAACATCCGTGTGCATGTGTCTTTATAGCAGCATGATTTATAGTCCTTTGGGTATATACCCAGTAATGGGATGGCTGGGTCAAATGGTATTTCTAGTTCTAGATCCCTGAGGAATCGCCACACTGACTTCCACAATGGTTGAACTAGTTTACAGTCCCACCAACAGTGTAAAAGTGTTCCTATTTCTCCACATCCTCTCCATACCTGTTGTTTCCTGACTTTTTAATGATTGCCATTCTAACTGGTGTGAGATGATATCTCATTGTGGTTTTGATTTGCATTTCTCTGATGGCCAGTGATGATGAGCATTTTTTTATGTGTCTTTCGGCTGCATAAATATCTTCTTTTGAGAAGTGTCTGTTCATATCCTTTGCCCACTTTTTGATGGGGTTGTTTGTTTTATTCTTGTAAATTTGTTGGAGTTCATTGTAGATTCTGGATGTTAGCCCTTTGTCAGATGAGTAGGCTGCGAAAATTTTCTCCCATTTTGTAGGTTGCCTGTTCACTCTGATGGTAGTTTCTTTTGCTGTGCAGAAGCTCTTTAGTTTAATTAGATCCCATGTGTCAATTTTGGCTTTTGTTGCCATTGCTTTTGGTGTTTTAGACATGAAGTCCTTGCCCGTGCCTATGTCCTGAATGGTAATGCCTAGGTTTTCTTCTAGGGTTTTTATGGTTTTAGGTCTAACGTTTAAGTCTTTAATCCATCTTGAATAGATTGTTGTATAAGGTGTAAGGAAGGGATCCAGTTTCAGCTTTCTACATATGGCTAGCCAGTTTTCCCAGCACCATTTATTAAATAGGGAATCCTTTCCCCATTTCTTGTTTTTGTCAGGTTTGTCAAAGATCAGATAGTTGTAGATATGTGGCGTTATTTCTGACGGCTCTGTTCTGTTCCATTGATCTATATCTCTGTTTTGGTACCAGTACCATGCTGTTTTGGTTACTGTAGCCTTGTAGTAGAGTTTGAAGTCCGGTAGCGTGATGCCTCCGGCTTTGTTCTTTTGGCTTAGGATTGACTTGGCGATGCGGGCTCTTTTTTGGTTCCATATGAGCTTTAAAGTAGTTTTTTCCAATTCTGTGAAGAAAGTCATTGGTAGCTTGATGAGGATGGCATTGAATCTATAAATTACCTTGGGCAGTATGGCCATTTTCACGATATTGATTCTTCCTACCCATGAGCATGGAATGTTCTTTCATTTGTTTGTATCCTGTTTTATTTCATTGAGCAGTGGTTTGTAGTTCTCCTTGAAGAGGTCCTTCACGTCCCTTGTAAGTTGGATTCCTAAGTATTTTACTCTCTTTGAAGCAATTGTGAATGGGAGTTCACTCATGATTTGGCTCTCTGTTTGTCTGTTATTGGTGTATAAGAATGCTTGTGATTTTTGTACATTGATTTTGTATCCTGAGACTTTGCTGAAGTTGCTTATCAAATAGAGACAAAAAAAAAACCCTTCAAAAAATTAATGAATCCAGGAGCTGGTTTTTTGAAAGGATCAACAAAATTGATAGACCGCTAGCAAGACTAATAAAGAAAAAAAGAGAGAAGAATCGAATAGACGCAATAAAGAATGATAAAGGGGATATCACCACCGATCCCACAGAAATACAAGCTACCATCAGAGAATAGTACAAACACCTCTGTGCAAATAAACTAGAAAATCTAGAAGAAATGGATAAATTCCTTGACACATACACTCTCCCAAGACTAAACCAGGAAGAAGTTGAATCTCTGAATAGACCAATAACAGGAGCTGAAATTGTGGCAATAATCAATAGCTTAGCAACCAAAAAGGGTCCAGGACCAGATGGATTCACAGCCGAATTCTACCAGAGGTACAAGGAGGAACTGGTACCATTCCTTCTGAAACTATTCCAATCAATAGAAAAAGAGGGAATCCTCCCTAACTCATTTTATGAGGCCAGCATCATCCTGATACCAAAGCCGGGCAGAGACACAACCGAAAAAGAGAATTTCAGACCAATATCCTTGATGAACATTGATGCTAAAATACTGGCAAACCGAATCCAGCAGCACATCAAAAAGCTTATCCACCATGATCAAGTGGGCTTCTTCCCTGGGATGCAAGGCTGGTTTAATATACGCAAATCAATAAATGTAATCCAGCATATAAACAGAACCAAAGACAAAAACCACATGATTATCTCAATAGATGCAGAAAAGGCCTTTGACAAAATTCAACAAACCTTCATGCTAAAAACTCTCAATAAATTAGGTATTGATGGGACGTATCTCAAAATAATAGGAGCTATCTATGACAAACCCACAGCCAATATCATACTGAATGGGCAAAAACTGGAAGCATTCCCTTTGAAAACTGGCGCAAGACAGGGATGCCCTCTCTCGCCACTCCTATTCAACATAGTGTTGGAAGTTCTGGCCAGGGCAATTAGGCAGGAGAAGGAAATAAAGGGTATTCAGTTAGGAAAAGAGGAAGTCAAATTGTCCCTGTTTGCAGATGACATGATTGTATATCTAGGATTTTCTAATTCCTTTGTGATTTCTTTCTGTATTTTAGTTTTCACAATTTGTGCATTTTACAGTTTTCTTCTACCATTGATTTCTAACTCCATCCTGTTGTAGTTGGAGAAGATGCATTGTACAATACCTATCTTACAATCTATTGAGATTTGATTTGTGCTCACACAGAAATGGGACATTTTGGAAAAATGTCCCAAGTGAACTTGAGAAGAATGTGAATTCTGTTGTTGAATAGAGTGTTCTGTTTATATCTTTTAGATCTACTTGGTTTATTGTGTTCTCTTTTCATTTTCTTTTGTGTGTATTGTCTTGCTATTTTTTTTGTGGTTACGATGGGGATTACATTTAACATTCTAAAATTATAACACTCTAATTTGAATTTAGACCAGCTTAACTTCAATAACAAATAAAAATTCTGTTCTTATACAGCTCTATCTCAACCCTCTTTTGCAAAATTGTATCTTTTCCCATTGTCTGTCTCAAAACAGACTGATAGTGTTTTAATGCTTTAATTTCTTAAATCATGTAGAAAATAAGCTAGGCATGGTGGTTCATGCCTGTAATTCCAGCACTTTGGGAGGCTGATGTGGGTGAATCACCTAAGCTCAGGAGTTTGAGATGAGTCTGGCCAACATGGTGAAACCCCGTCTCTACTAAAAATACAAAAAATTAGCCAGGCGTGGTGGCACGTGCCTGTAATCCCATCTACTTGGGAGGCCGAGGCAAGTGAATCGCTTGAACCTGGGAGGCAGGGGTTGTAGTGAGCCCAGATTGTGCCACTGTACTCCAGCTTGGGCGACAGAGCGAGACTGTGTCTCAAAAATAAATAAATAAAATCACGTGGAACACAAAAAGCATAGTTAGAAACCAAAATTACAATAAGACTAACTTTTACAGTTGTCCATGTATTTATCTTTATCAGAGATCATTATTTGTTTACAGGTTTGAGTTCTGTCTAAGGTTCTTTCATTTTAACCGGAAGGATTTCTTGCAGGGTAGGTCCAGTAAAAATGAACTATCTCAGTTTTTGTTTACCTGAGAGTATTTTAATTTGCCCCTCATTTTTGAAGGACTGTTTGGCCACATCCAGGGTTCTTGGTTGATGCTTTTGTTGTTTCAGCACTTTGAATATATCAACCCACTGTTTCTGGCTTCCAAAGTTTCTGATGAGAAATCTGCTTATAATTTTATTGGGGATCCCTAGTAGGTGATAATCTGCTTTTCAAGATTCTCTCTTTGTCTTTGGCCTTTGACAATTTGATTATAATGTGCCTTGGTATGGATCTCTCAGTTTTCCTACTTGGAGTTCCTTGAGCTTGGGTGTTTATATCTTGGGTGTTCATATCTTTCATCAAATTTGGCAAGTTTTCAGCTATTATTTCTTCAAGTTAACCATCTTCTCTTTCTCTCTTTCTTTTCCTTCTGGGACTGTACAGTGTGTATATTTGTAAATCTATGCAAGGGCCCCATGAGACCGAAAGTTTCTCAGAGATAGTTTTCTTTCCCCACCTCTTTCGAATACTTTGTTCTTTCTTTTTCTCTACCTTCTCCCTATTTTCTCCCCCCACCTTCTCTCGGTCTCAGGCTATGCTATAATCTGGGACAATATTGCCTGCACCCATTTGCTTTTGAGATAGAGGGAGTAATGGACTTAGTTATGGATTAGCTTTACTCTAAGAGAATTAGCACTTTAAATTCCCAGTTTATTGTGGGGAATGTCTCCTATAAAACTCTCTACTCTTAATGGGCTTTGGGCTTGACGTATCCCTTTCCTTGATGCCATTTAGTCAAATGCAAGTGTGCTAGTGTTGGCAAATGTTCACAGTGCAATAATACCTTTAGTCCTCAGTTTACCCAAGAATTTAGCTTAGTACTTGTAAGGTTTTGAATGCTTTTAAGGTGGTATTTTAAATATTTTACCCAACATTTTTAGGAATATTTTGTGGATAATTACTCTGAATAACTTAGTCTGCCATTATCAGAAAACTTCAGTAACTTCATCAGTGTTATGTTCCAGTTTGTAATTTCTTTTATGAGCTGGATCTAATTGGCTATTAAAATTTGTATATCAAGTTTTAAAATTTTGATTATTTTATTTATTGATTGATTGAAGCTCTATTTGTTCTTCAATTCAGCCTGGTCAGTTTATCATCTTGCTGCTTCATCCTGTTTTTGATATCTTTCTTTTCTTTCTCTGAGCATAAACATGTGTTATATTCTGTATCTGATTATTCCAGTATCTGAGATTTTTGCAGGTCAGGTTATGCTTTCTGATATTTGGTTGGCTTTTATTCTTGGTAGTTTATCTCTTATGTGTTTTATGAATTTTCCTTTTAAAACTATGAGCACATGTTGGTTGAAACATGGGAGTTCTTTGAGGACTGGGTAAGTTAAGGCCAGTTTGTTTTTCTGGGGAGTATTTGCATTTGTGTTTGGAGGCCCTTTGAAGCACTGTTGATCACTTTTTTACCCTGGGGTCTCACAGGTAATGAGAATTCTACTCGAGGCCTATCTAAATGCCCTCATTAGTCATGAAATTTCTAGGGAGATGTTTCCTCTTTACATCTAGAACCAAAGTTGAGATTTGCAAGTTTTCTGGTTTAAAAAATGTTTTATTTACTTTTTATTATTTTTTGGTGCCTGGTGGCTTTTTTCTCATTCTCCCGTTCACTGGGCATATCAACCATTGAGACTTTCTCCTTTCTTTGTGGATAATCTCCAGTGTGTTTTCTCATACTGCATTGTGCCCAAGTTTCATCTCTTACCTCCTTTGCGCAGAGACCTTTAAAACCACAGTTGGCGGAGGCTTGCATCAACAGATGCCCTGAGGGTAGTGTCTACCTTCAGGACTCCTTTGTTTCTCTGGGTTTGACCATTTTCTTAATTTTAAAATCTTAGTTTATTTCTCTTATTCTCCTACTATCCCTGTGTACATTGAAAAGACTTTTTAAACCCTTAATTTAACATACTGAAGGATTTTCTTCTGGGAAGACTCTTCAGATATCTCATTTGACCCATTGCCCTAATATTTCTTAAATGTTATGTTTAATGTTTTTTATTTTTATTTTATAGGATTCAGTTTAGCTGCATTTAAAAGAAACAAGAGGAAACTAGAGCTGGCAGAAAGGGTGGAAACAGATTTTATTCAACTAAAGAAAAGAAGACAATCAAATGAAAAGGTCAGGTGGTGTTTGAAATGTTCAAATTAATGTATCATAATGATATATCTTCTGCATTTAGATACAAGCTTTAGGACAGTACAATTCAGTAGAAATAGAATGTGTGTCACATATGTACTTTAAAGTTTTTCAGTAGCTACATTAAAAAATATCTTCATAATATTAGGTTCATAAAAGAGAAAAAGAAAGTAGAAAGAAACAAGGGAAATTAATTTTAATATATTTTATTTAAACCAGTGAATCTAAAATATAACTTTGAAGTATGATCAGGGAAAAATTTTTAATGAGCTATTTTACATTATCATTTTTAGTATTAAGTCTTCAGAACCAGTTTGAATTTTCCACATCTCAATTATAACACTAAATTTTTATTAGATATATTTGATCTGTATTTATATTTCATAAAAATTTACTGTGAAATAGTAAATTTACATACCAAGTTATTACAGGTATACTTAAATCTTTCTAATAGTTTAATATATTAGAAATTAATTAAAATTTTATAAAATTAAAAATTCAGCTTTCCATTTGTCCTTGCCTCATTTTAATTTCTGAATAGCTACATTTGGCTCGTGGCTACTGTTTTGGTTCTTACAGCTCCAGATAGTGATTCTTAACATGACTGTTTAGGGAGTAGAGTGTAAGTATAAGAAAATATACATATTGTATTCAGACGTTTTTAGGGATAGAAAGAAGTTGGAAACTACAACATTCTTGCTCAGCTGTGGCTTAGGGGTTTCTTAGCATACAGTGCACGATGGGTGTCCCAGGTCACATAGTCATGTGATGTACCTTAGCATTCATCAATATTCTTTATTGTTTAGTTCTTCTGTAATGGCTTATATACTGTTTTGTCCTTTGCGTCATAGTTTTATATGGTTTACCTATGTATAAATGCATAATACATCATCTTTTGTAGTGATAGATATTTTCTTGGTGTGTTGCCACGAGACAATCAGTTTGGTACAAACCTTTTTAATTTTCTGCCCGGAAAGAGTAAGAATTTAGAAGGCAGATGAACAAATTAATAAGTAGATCTTGATATGATGGTGGTTAGTCTATTTCTTGGGTTTCTGCATCGGATGTGATGTGTGGGTGAATGAATTTAGGACATTTTTGCCTTTTTAAAAATTCATGATAGGCCAGGTGCAGTGGCTCATGCCTGTAATCACAGTACTTTGGAGGCCGAGGTGGGTGGATTACTAGAGCCCAGGAGTTGAGACTGTCATGGGCAACAAGGAAAACCCCATCTGTACAAAAATTTAGCTGGATGTGGTGGTGCATACCTGTACTCCCAGCTACTCGGGAGGCTGAGGTAGGAGAATCACCTGGGTCTGGGGTGTCAAGGCTGCAGTGAGCCGTGATCATGTCACTGTGCTCTAGCCTGGGTGATGGAGTAAGACCCCGTCTCAAAAAAAAAAAAAAAATTGTAATAAAATTTGCATAGAGTAAATGATTCAGTCAGTTTTTATAAACATATATGCCCATGTAAACCATACACCTATCAAGATATAGAATATTTCCAGTTCTTTCATGCTGCTTTCCAGTTAGTCTCCAACTTATAGGCAGCTACTGTTCTGATTTTTATTACAGTAAATGTTTTTTCTTGCTCTGAGTGTTATATAAATGGAATCATACAGAATGTACTCTTTTCTGTTTGGCTTCTTTCACAAAAAGCTTTTATTAGACATTGTATCACTGATTTATTCTTTTTTATTACTGATTAATATTTGCTAATATAAATACACATTAATTTATCCATTTTCCTGTTGATGGACATTTGATTTTTTTTCCAGTTTTTTACTATTATGAATAAAGCTGCTGTGAAATTCTCATACCGTTCTTTTTGTGGAGATCAGGTTAGGATTTTTATATATAGAAGTTTCACTGCATTTCATAGAGAATATCTTCAGCTGGAATTATTCAAGTAGTTCAGTTTTCCATTCAGGAAATGGTACCGAACTGGATAGTAAGAAAATAATGGTGAACAAGATGGAGGAAGCTCATGCTCTAATGAGACCTTACATTTTAGCAGAAAGAGACATATTAGCATATAATTAAGATAGTTATTCTGTAACTGTTATGAAGGAAAAAAAGAAGAACAAAATGATGTGATATAGAGTAACTTGGATGTGAGAGTCTGAGTGAAGACTTTATTAAATAGGATGATCAACGGAGACCCCTATGAGGAGATAACATTTGAGGTGACATCTAAAAAATGAGTGGCTTTTATGAAGACTCAGTGGAAGAGTGTTCAGGCAGAATGAGCTGCATGTGCAGAGGCCCTGTGGGAGTTTGGCATATTACACGAATGGAGAGAGAGAGTCAGTGTGCCCAAATCAATGAGCAAGGGGAGAATGGTATGAGATGAAGCTGGAGAAGTTTGTATGAGCTAGCTCCTTTAGGACCTGGTAGATCATGGCAAGGAGTTTGAATTTTATTCAATAATTTTATTTATTTTATTCTTGAATTTTATTCAAGAATAATGGCTAGCCGTTGAAGAGTTTAAAGTAGGGAAACAGTGCTTTCTCATTCACATTTTGCAAAGTTCTCCATGGGCTATTATGTGAATAATCAGTCCAACGGGGAGTTAAGAGTAGAAGTTGGGAGACTAGTTACAAAGTCATTACAGTTTGGAGATTATGGCACCTTGGACTGTAGGTGATAGGGATGGAGATGATGATAAGTGAATATATCCAGAAAATATTTTGAGGGTTTCTAGAAAGACAATATTGATGCCAATAGTTATTGGCAAGAAAGAGAGAGGAATTAAGGATTTTACCTGAGCAGAGGATTTAAGGGTTTTAGCTGAGCAGTTGGATATTTGCCATTTACTAAAAGAGTAGAGCTGGGGAAATAGGGCTTTCTGGTGGTAGAAGTAGGCAGTGGAAATCAGTAACTTTCTTAACCCATCTCCAACTCAATGGGCTCAGATTAACCAATGCTTTCCATTTTCACCATAAAACCTATTACTTGATGCCAATAGCACCTTAAATACCCAAAGCTAATAGAGTACCTTTTGGTGTACCATCCGCCTCTGTTCCTGTCATTTGAATTATATGCCACCAAGATCCTCATTATGCTTGCTGTGAATCAAGGGGTAATTTTGATTTTCAAGTCTTTATTGCTTGAGAAAGACATTTTGTAAGGCTAAGGCTGCCATAGATAGTGATTCCTCTGATGGATTTGGGCAAGGTAAATTGAAAACCTTCTGGAAGGGACTCACTATTCTAGATGCCATTATGTATGTTCGTGATTCATGGGAGAAAGTCAAAATATCAACATTCATAGGCATTTGGAAGAAATGGATTCCAAGCCTCATGGATGACTTTGAGGGATTCAGGACTTCAGTGGAGGAAGTCACTGTGGATGTGGTGGAAATAGCAAGAGAACTAGAATTAGAAGTAGGGCCTGAAGATGTGGCTTGAATTGCTACAATCTCATGATAGAACTTTACAGGTGAAGAGTTGCTTCTTGTGGATAAGTAAAAGAAGTGATTTATTTAGATGGAATCTACTCTTGATGAAGATGCTGAAAGTATTGTTGAAATGAGAAAGGATTTAGATTTTTTTTTTTTTTTTTTTTTTTTTTTTTTTAGAGGGAGTCTTGCTCTGTTGCTCAGGCTGGAGTGCAGTGGCATGATCTTGGCTCGCTGCAGCCTCCGCCTTACAGGTTCAAGCAATTCTCCTGCCTCAGCCTCCTGAGCAGCTGAGACTACAGGCACCCGCCACCACGCCTGGCTAATTTTTGTATTTTTAGTAGAGATGGGGTTTCACCATGTTGGCCATGCTGGTCTGAAACTCCTGACCTCAGGTGATCCAACCACCTTGGTCTCCCAAAGTGCTGGGATTACAGGCATGAGCCACTGTGCCCAGCCAAGATTTAAAATATTAGGTAAGCTTATTAATAAAGCAACGGCAGGGTTTGAGAGTTGAATCCAGTTTCGAAAGAAGTTCTGTGGGTAAAATACTGTCAAGTA
Organism: Pongo abelii; assembly: GCF_028885655.2. Lineage (NCBI taxonomy): Eukaryota > Metazoa > Chordata > Mammalia > Primates > Hominidae > Pongo > Pongo abelii. The sequence continues at coordinate 8,158,606 of NC_072006.2, read as the reverse complement.
ACATCATATACTACAGAGAAATCTTTGGTGAAAGGAAGGGTCATTCGATGTGATAAACTTCATTATTAGTTTGTTTTAAGAAGTTGCCACAGCCATCTCATGTATGAGCAACTGCCACCCTGATTAGTCAGTAGCCATCAACATTGAGGCAAGGCCCTCCACCAGCCAAAAGATTATGAATTGCTTGCTAAAGGTTCAGATGAGTAACATTTTTAGCAATAAATTACTTTAAAGTTAAGGTATGCATATTTTTTAAACATAATGCTATTATACACTTAATAGACTACAGTAAAGTGTAAACATAACTTTTATGTGCACTCAGAAACCAAAATATTTGTTTGACTCACTTTATTGTAATATTTGCTCTATTGTGGTGGTCTGGAACCAAACCTGCAATATTTCCAAGTTATGCCTGTAATTTAAAGTGTGAAAAAAACTAGATAAATTTAGAATTTTTTTATTGCATTGATTTTTTTTTCTTTTAAAGTAATCGATTGTACAAACATTATCCCAGTACAAGTAGAAATACAAATTAAAGCCAGAAGAATTTATTCTGCTTGGTATTCTACCTCTATAAATTAGAGCGCTCTCGTTTTCTTTAGTCTTTGACCATTTATACTTACATTTGATTAGTTTAAAATAAGAATTATTAATCCATGGAATGCTTTTGGCTGCAAACAATGGAAAACCTGACTGTGGTTTAAGAAATGCATATTTGTCCCCTTGCTCTCTGGCCCTTAGCCACATAGTAATAAGTTTGGAGGTGGTTGGTTGCTGGCATTAGTTTATGTTTCTGATGATGCTAGGGCTAACATATCTGGTATTCTCTTGGGCCTTTTTCTTATACCTTTTGCCTCATGGATGTGATATGGCTCCTGAAATTTTAGATGTCACATCTGCATTCAAGGTGAGAGTAAGGCAGGATGGCAAAGAGGGAGAAGTGCCAGATGTATGTTCCTTTTTTATCTGGGATACAAAATTTTTCTGGAATCTCCCTCAATAAACTTCTCCTTAGTAGTTGAGAAGGGGCACAATTCGGTCACGTGGCTATTTCCAGCTGCAAAGGAGCCTAGGAAATTGGGTGAGTTGTCATAATTACCATCTCATAGTTCATGGCTTGAGGATAGACATATTGTCTTCCCAAACAACATAGCAGTTTTATTGTCAATGGTAGTGGCATTTGGTAGGTCATTTACAGTGTATAGCATTAATGGAGGTAGGTTTTTATAATCTCCTTCCCCACAATTAACATATCCCTTGTTAATACAAAGTAATATTGAGCTAAATAGCTAGTCTATACATAAATTGAATAAAAGCATATTTTATCTCTGCTTTTAGGATGTATAGATTTTAAGATAAAATACTTTAAAATGAGGAACATAAATTCTTAGTAATTATCCATTCTTGGTAATTGGCATCTTTGTTTCATCCTTGCTTATTTTTTTGTTATTTAGAGGGAAGACATGATGGAGAAGGAAAAGATGACTATTTAGCTATAGTATTATATTGTGAAATAAAAATAGTAGTCCTTAAGTTCTGTTCTACTTCACTGTCTGGGTAGACCTGTCTCTTCTGGATTTTTCTTTTATCTCTTTCTTATTTTTATGGTATACAGACAGTCCATACTTTGCATGGTAGGGCTGGACCGTAAAGTGACCATGCAAGCTAAAACCATGCAGAGTGGTCTTAATGGCGTAAATTTAGCTTGTTCCATGACCTTTAAATATTTTTGTCAAAACGTTAAAAACTCTTGGTGGAGTACAGTGGCTCACACCTGTCATCCCAGTGCTTTGGGAGGCCGAGGCAAGAGGATCACTTGAGGCTAGGAGTTTCGAGACCAGCCTGAATAACATAGCAAGACCCTGTCTCTCTATATGTAAATACAAAAGAAAAATTAGTTGGGCATGGTGGCATGCACCTGTAGTCCCCATTACTCAGGATGCTGAGGTGGGAGGATAGCTTGAGCCCGGGAGTTTGAGGTTACAGTGAGCCATGATCATGCTACTGCACTCCAGCCTGGGCAACAGAGTGAGACTCTGTCTCCCCGACTCTGTCTCAAAAAGAGGAAAGAAGAAAAACAGAAAGAAAAACCCAGAAAACTCTTTTACTGTTGGTTATAAATGTGTATGGAAGCAGAAAAAAGTAAAACCAATATTTACTTAGTACACAAAAGCATTTAGAAGCATTAACAGTGTTTTATTTAGGATAAAAATTTATAATTTGAACAGTGCTTGCCTCCTCAACATGTAACTTATGATATCATATGAACATCTTTTCTATGTGGTGGTGAATTTTCATACTCCTTTCTAATTTTGGATCAGCTTTCAACATTCTACCCTTTGCTCTTTCAGTGTCACCACATAGCTGCCAGTCTTCCTTTAGTGTGAAATTTTTGCCAATTTCACTGCCTCTGGGACATCTTCATCCTTTTTGTCCCAACTCCACTCCTTGATAAGATCCTCTTTAGTAAGTTCCTCTGTCTGTGTATCTAGAGCCTTAATGGCAGCAGTCTCAGACATGCCCGTGGTCACTTATTTCTCGTATAACTTCATTTATCTTTCATTTGAATTTCATTTCCAGCATTATCACTTTTTTGTTTTGTTTTGTTTTGTTTTTGTTTTTCCTTCACTTTCTTCTGTAAATTCATCACTTAGAGACAGAGAGGCAACATTTCCACCTGCTGTCTATGCACAGTGACACATGACTGACAGACTTTCAAAGAATGTCATGATTGGTCACTGATCATGATGTGCATCACTGATGTTTGCAGTGGTTTGTGAACCAAGGAGATAGCGGGGGAGTTTATATTTCATGCAGTTACTCAGAGTTAATATACCATGGTAATTGAAATTTGAACCATGTTGTCGAGGGACTGGTGTGATTGAAATAAACTCTGGTAATTGAAATTTATATATATTAGGCAAAGCAAGGACTATTTTTCTGTCAAATAACCTGGACTGTTTGTCCTGTGATGTTTCCTTCAATCTGAGTTTTGCTTATTGTATACACACAGTACAGTTCAGCATGTTCCTGTATCTTCCATAATTTCTGCAAATGGACATCTGGATCTCCCCTTACAAAATTGCCATGGCCTCTCCTTGTTGGAATACTTATCAGTAAGTTCATGTGGTGTATGTGATGAAGTGATTACGTGTTTTAAATTTATTGTTTGCTTTGTTTTGACACAAAAAGAAAAAAGTAGTTAGTTGTATTGTTTACTAATCTTTATCCTATTTGGAAGAGGAAACCTTACTTTTGGAATGAAGTGTTTAACTCATTAACTCATTGGCCAATTGCTGTACTTGGCTTATGCTGCAGAACTGACTGGGTTGCTACATGACCGAGAGTTACTTGCTAAAAGAGGAGACCCTCATATTGGGAAAACAAACTGATTGAATGCATGGCATAATCTAGATTTCATAAATATCAGTTTCAAACAGCCAGCCCTGGATATGACTGGAAGGGACTCTTAGAGTATTAAAAGAGGTTGGGGGTATTGTTTAATCTCAACATTTTTGATGTTTCAAGCCTTTTTTTTCCTTTCTATTCATTTTTCACAAGCGTATTGTTGAAATAGCTTCCATCTCTTTTTCTTTAATAACGGATTTTACAGTTGAATGTACATAAGTATTTGCCTCCTCCCATGACTTTTACAAAGTAATTTAAGTTTTTAATTAATTTCATTGGTGTTTAGGTAAAGCAGTACTTACATGGGATAGTGAAATGAAAGTTAATCAGACATTTTTCATTGTGTGAGTGAATATCTTTCCTTCTTTGATTTTTAATAAACAAGTTCAGAAAATTTTGCAATGCTTTTGGTGCTTTCATACAATGTTGTGTGTTCAAAACCACTCTAAAGAGATGCTACAACTTTTAATTTTGTGTTCTTTAGCCACCACATAGGGACATCAAATTGGCCACATGTTTCAGAAAGGAAATGTTGGGCCTTGCTTTGTACCCTTCATATAAATATATTCTATTCTTTTGAAGTATATTGTGGGTAACATTTTTCCCTTTTATCCACCATCTTGAAATTATTATGTAAACGCTTAACTGTATCATACTAAATCATTGTAGTTTTTGGGTGAGAGGTAGGCTAAGATCAAAGAAAGTAAATGCACAAAAAACAACATGTTTTCCTCAGATTGTTCCATTTGTACTTGTCTGTGCTTTCCAGAAGAGGAGACCCTCACATTGGAAAAACAAACTGAGTGAATGCATGGCATAATCTAGATTCCATAAATATAAGTTTCAAACAGCCAGCCCTGGATATGACTGGAAGGGACTCTTAGAGTATTAAGAGTGCAGGGAAAGGAGTAATTAGTCTTCTCTAGAAATTGACTTTGCATGGTCTGGAGTTTTGTCATATTGCTCAAGAAGTTGATTAGTATATGAATATATGAGTAAACCAAAGTAGGAAACTTCTTTGACTTATCTTTTACATAAAGAGATATACTTTATGTATTTTTAAAAAATAAAACCGAAAACTCATTCTGTGAAATGATTGTCTTGTATTTGAAATTATTATTATTATTTTTTTTACCTTTTTTTTTCTTTTATTATTATTATTATTATTATACTTCAGGTTTTATGGTACATGTGCGCAATGTGCAGGTAAGTTACATATGTATACATGTGCCATGCCGGTGCGCTGCACCCACCAACTCGTCATCTAGCATTAGGTATATCTCCCAATGCTATCCCTCCCCCCTCCCCCCACCCCACAACAGTCCCCGAAGTGTGATGTTCCCCTTCCTGTGTCCATGTGTTCTCATTGTTCAATTCCCACCTATGAGTGAGAATATGCGGTGTTTGGTTTTTTGTTCTTGCGATAGTTTACTGAGAATGATGATTTCCAATTTCATCCATGTCCTTACAAAGGACGTGAACTCATCATTTTTTATGGCTGCATAGTATTCCATGGTGTATATGTGCCACATTTTCTTAATCCAGTCTATCATTGTTGGACATTTGGGTTGGTTCCAAGTCTTTGCTATTGTGAATAATGCGGCAATAAACATACGTGTGCATGTGTCTTTATAGCAGCATGATTTATAGTCCTTTGGGTATATACCCAGTAATGGGATGGCTGGGTCGAATGGAATTTCTAGTTCTAGATCCCTGAGGAATCGCCACACTGACTTCCACAAGGGTTGAACTAGTTTACAGTCCCACCAACAGTGTAAAAGTGTTCCTATTTCTCCACATCCTCTCCAGCACGTGTTGTTTCCTGACTTTTTAATGATTGCCATTCTAACTGGTGTGAGATGGTATCTCATTGTGGTTTTGATTTGCATTTCTCTGATGGCCAGTGATGGTGAGCATTTTTTCATGTGTTTTTTGGCTGCATAAATGTCTTCTTTTGAGAAGTGTCTGTTCATGTCCTTCGCCCACTTTTTGATGGGGTTGTTTGTTTTTTTCTTGTAAATTTGTTGGAGTTCATTGTAGATTCTGGATATTAGCCCTTTGTCAGATGAGTAGGCTGCAAAAATGTTCTCCCATTTTGTAGGTTGCCTGTTCACTCTGATGGTAGTTTCTTTTGCTGTGCAGAAGCTCTTTAGTTTAATTAGATCCCATGTGTCAATTTTGGCTTTTGTTGCCATTGCTTTTGGTGTTTTAGACATGAAGTCCTTGCCCGTGCCTATGTCCTGAATGGTAATGCCTAGGTTTTCTTCTAGGGTTTTTATGGTTTTAGGTCTAACGTTTAAGTCTTTAATCCATCTTGAATAGATTGTTGTATAAGGTGTAAGGAAGGGATCCAGTTTCAGCTTTCTACATATGGCTAGCCAGTTTTCCCAGCACCATTTATTAAATAGGGAATCCTTTCCCCATTTCTTGTTTTTGTCAGGTTTTTCAAAGATCAGATACTTGTAGATATGTGGCATTATTTCTGACGGCTCTGTTCTGTTCCATTGATCTATATCTCTGTTTTGGTACCAGTACCATGCTGTTTTGGTTACTGTAGCCTTGTAGTATAGTTTGAAGTCAGGTAGTGTGATGCCTCTGGCTTTGTTCTTTTGGCTTAGGATTGACTTGGCGATGCGGGCTCTTTTTTGGTTCCATATGAACTTTAGTTTTTTCCAATTCTGTGAAGAAAGTCATTGGTAGCTTGATGGGGATGGCATTGAATCTGTAAATTACCTTGGGAAGGATGGCCATTTTCATGATATTGATTCTTCCTACCCATGAGCATGGAATGTTCTTCCATTTGTTTGTATCCTCTTTTATTTCCTTGAGCAGTGGTTTGTAGTTCTCCTTGAAGAGGTCTTTCACATCCCTTGTAAGTTGGATTCCTAGGTATTTTATTCTCTTTGGAGCAATTGTGAATGGGAGTTCACTCATGATTTGGCTCTCTGTTTGTCTGTTATTGATGTATAAGAATGCTTGTGATTTTTGTACATTGATTTTGTATCCTGAGACTTTGCTGAAGTTGCTTATCAGCTTAAGGAGATTTTGGGCTGAGACAATGGGGTTTTCTAGGTATACTATCATGTCATCTGCAAACAGGGACAATTTGACTTCCTCTTTTCCTAATTGAATACCCTTGATTTCCTTCTCCTGCCTAATTGCCCTGGCCAGAACTTCCAACACTATGTTGAATAGAAGTGGTGAGAGAGGGCATCCCTGTCTTGTGCCAGTTTTCAAAGGGAATGCTTCCAGTTTTTGCCCATTCAGTATGATATTGGCTGTGGGTTTGTCATAAATAGCTCTTATTATTTTGAGATACGTCCCATCAATTCCTAATTTATTGAGAGTTTTTAGCATGAAGGGTTGTTGAATTTTGTCAAAGGCCTTTTCTGCATCTATTGAGATAATCATGTGGTTTTTGTCTTTGGTTCTGTTTATATGCTGGATTACATTTATTGATTTGCGTATATTGAACCAGCCTTGCATCCCAGGGATGAAGCCCACTTGATCATGGTGGATAAGCTTTTTGATGGGCTGCTGGATTCTGTTTGCCAGTATGTTATTGAGGATTTTTGCATCAATGTTCATCAAGGATATTGGTCTAAAATTCTCTGTTTTTGTTGTGTCTCTGCCAGGCTTTGGTATCAGGATGATGCTGGCCTCATAAAATGAGTTAGGGAGGATTCCCTCTTTTTCTATTGATTGGAATAGTTTCAGAAGGAATGGTACCAGCTCCTCCTTGTACCTCTGGTAGAATTCGGCTGTGAACCCATCTGGTCCTGGACTTTTTTTGGTTGGTAAGCTATTGATTATTGCCACAATTTCAGCTCCTGTTATTGGTCTATTCAGAGATTCAACTTCTTCCTGGTTTAGTCTTGGGAGGGTGTATGTGTTGAGGAATTTATCCATTTCTTCTAGATTTTCTAGTTTATTTGCATAGAGGTGTTTGTAATATTCTCTGATGGTAGTTTGTATTTCTGTGGGATTGGTGGTAATATCCCCTTTATCATTTTTTATTGCATCTATTTGATTCTTCTCTCTTTTCTTCTTTATTAATCTTGCTAGCGGTCTATCAATTTTGTTGATCCTTTCAAAAAACCAGCTCCTGGATTCATTTATTTTTTGAAGGGTTTTTTGTGTCTCTATTTCCTTCAGTTCTGCTCTGATTTTAGTTATTTCTTGCCTTCTGCTAGCTTTTGAATGTGTTTGCTCTTGCTTTTCTAGTTCTTTTAATTGTGATGTTAGGGTGTCAATTTTGGATCTTTCCTGCTTTCTCTTGTGGGCATTTAGTGCTATAAATTTCCCTCTACACACTGCTTTGAATGCATCCCAGAGATTCTGGTATGTTGTGTCTTGGTTCTCGTTGGTTTCAAAGAACATCTTTATTTCTGCCTTCATTTCGTTATGTACCCAGTAGTCATTCAGGAGCAGGTTGTTCAGTTTCCATGTAGTTGAGCGGTTTTGAGTGAGATTCTTAATCCTGAGTTCTAGCTTGATTGCACTGTGATCTGAGAGACAGTTTGTTACAATTTCTGTTCTTTTACATTTATTGAGGAGAGCTTTACTTCCAAGTATATGGTCAATTTTGGAATAGGTGTGGTGTGGTGCTGAAAAAAATGTATATTCTGTTGATTTGGGGTGGAGAGTTCTGTAGATGTCTATTAGGTCCACTTGGTGCAGAGCTGAGTTCAATTCCTGGGTATCCTTGTTGACTTTCTGTCCCGTTGATCTGTCTAATGTTGACAGTGGGGTGTTAAAGTCTCCCATTATTAATGTATGGGAGTCTAAGTCTCTTTGTAGGTCACTCAGGACTTGCTTTATGAATCTGGGTGCTCCTGTATTGGGTGCATATATATTTAGGATAGTTAGCTCTTCTTGTTGAATTAATCCCTTTACCATTATGTAATGGCCTTCTTTGTCTCTTTTGATCTTTGTTGGTTTAGTCTGTTTTATCAGAGACTAGGATTGCAACCCCTGCCTTTTTTTGTTTTCCATTGGCTTGGTAGATCTTCCTCCATCCTTTTATTTTGAGCCTATGTGTGTCTCTGCATGTGAGATGGGTTTCCTGAATACAGCACACTGATGGGTCTTGAGTCTTTATCCAGTTTGCCAGTCTGTGTCTTTTAATTGGAGCATTTAGTCCATTTACATTTAAAGTTAATATTGTTATGTGTGAATTTGATCCTGTCATTATGATG